>NC_066333.1:6678357-7291571 GCF_022539315.1 Serinus canaria
GGATCAAAGATTAAAATAAATGGGTGAACCAAACTCTTATTAAAAAGGACATGACAGCTAAGAATGTCATGTCAGTGGAAGTGTCTTTTAAGCAATTTTGCACAATGACTGTGACTTGCATCATAGCTGGAGGGAAATTTCTGAGGGCTTGTTTCAACACTGAAAACATACACTAAACTGTGTGACCAGGAAGAAAACTTTCTATATGTCTGCAAAATCACTTTACAGAGCTTTTATGGCATTCTGTATTGCAGTACTGAGATGCTTGGGAATACCTACTCGTGTTATTACAAACTTCAACTCTGCCCATGACAAGAACCTAAATCTGAGTATTGATAAGTACATTGATGTGTCTGGAAACAACCTGCACTTGAGTGAAGACAGTGTGTGGTAAATATACATATTTCTTTAATATTTCTTCCACTATATTCCCCACTATTTAAAATATCTATAATCATGCTCCTGAGAAACAACCCCCACCTCATGCTCCCAGTGATGTACAACTCCACACCAGACCTTTGGCTTTTTGTTCAGGAATGTCCAATATTGAACTGTTTACTCTGACATGAAGTATTTTCCTTTTAATATTTCTTTTTCATGACATCCCAACCTTTCTCAGAGGTATAACACAAAAAGCTGGCAAAAAAGGGGAAGGAGGACTCGTGAAAGGAGTACAGCAGCTGCTCTCTCCACAGTGGAGTTTTCATTCACTCAGTTAGGATTATTTCTTGCATTGTACAAATCTGATATTCTGCATTCTACCTCCCTTGCAGGAATTTCCATGTCTGGAATGAAAGCTGGTTCGTTAGAAGAGACCTTGGCTCTTTTTATGATGGATGGCAGGTTCTGGATGCAACACCCCAGGAAAAAAGCAAAGGTTACACTGTTGTAAATATAAAAACCTGTAGATAATGTTACTCCTAAAGATTACCAGGAGTAAAAAATTAAAATTTGAAATTACCAAAAATTTCAGGACAATTCTTTTCTATATATCCCCTGTAGATGTAGCATTAATTTGGGTGCACAAGAAAAGCAATACCCACATCAGTCTCCAGTAAGGATCTTTTCTGTCAGCCTCTGGATTGCTGACCAGCATAACAATTCTTTCTTTTTTCATTTCAATTCTCTGCCTCCACAAAAGCCAGCACATCTTAAGTTCACTTATCTCACCCCTGCTTGTCTTAGCTCCTCACATCACACAATCCCTCACTACCAGGAATAACAAATTCAGGTTCCTGGCTCTCCTCAATGCCCACCCAGCCCTGTTGATTCCCATCTCTCAAGTCTGACTGTACTTCTGAGTCCTCTCCTTTCACCTGACAGCTTTGCATGCAGCCTTTGGTGGGTGAGACCATTTCTCATGGCACACATCACCAGAAGCTTTAGCTCTGCCCACCAGCCTCCTCTGCAGCCCCACCTTGTGATACAAAGTACACCTGGAATCTCTGGGCACGCTGTTACCACATCACACAGACATGAAAACAGTGTACTTGACCCAAATGTGTCTTTGGAGTGGCTGCCTCTCCCTCTTGCTGTCAGCATGAGGATTTATGTTGTTTTACTTCTCCCAAATGTGTCTTTGGAGTGGCTGCCTCTCCCTCCTGCTGTCAGCACGAGGATTTATGTTGTTCAACTTCTCCCTCTCTAATACAGGCATCTACCAGTGTGGTCCTGCCTCCACCAGAGCCATTAAGGAAGGGGATGTGAACCTGGATTATGACAGCCCATTTGTGTTTGCTGCAGTGAATGCTGACTGTGTTACTTGGATTCGCTACAGCAAGAAAAGAAAAGAGAGAGTTTATTCTGATACCAGGAAGATTGGAAAATTTATCAGCACCAAAGCAGTGGGCACCAACTCCCGTGTGGATGTCACTGCTAATTACAAATATCCAGAAGGTAAATTCTTTATTACAATGGTTTTGCCACTGATGATCAGATGTGAAAAGAATTAAGGCCTTTTTGGACTGAGTACTGACTAAACTTCTTTACTTCTTTGTGAATTTTCAAAGTCTTAGGGCTCTTGCTGATATTGATTCAATTGAAACAATAGCCGTTCTGGAGAGCTGTTTGGGGAGAATTTCTGCAAAAAGGGCTTTTTTCATCCTTCTCAGTTTCAGAGGAGATGGCAGCTGCCCCACCTTATTCAGAACTGAGCTCTCCCAGAATTACCTTTCTACTGCCCACACTTCTAAGGGGTGCCCATGAACAGCCACCTGCAGCTGGTGGCAGGTTTTACTTTCCAGCCTTCATGGCCAGGTACATTCATTTGCTTTTGTGCCAAAATTCACATTAGGGTTAGACCTCACTTTTTCCTCTTGAGTGTCTTTGCCCTTCTCAGCTTCCCTGAATGTCTGAGATCAGCCATGGCTGCACTGCACCAGACCCTGTACATGAATTCTGACCTTGGTACCTTTCAATGCAGGATCCTTGAAAGAAAGGCAGGTGTACAAGAAAGCACTGAAGCTGCTTGGTGTGAAAAGACCTGGGAAAAGAAGCAAAATTCCAAGATCCAGAGGACGATTTTCAAGGGCAGAGCCTGCACAAACCCCCAGCATCTCAGGGAAGCTGCTCCTGGATGCATCTCCTGTGGTTGGCCAGGACATCCTCCTTACCCTGACACTCAAAAACTTGATCTCAGATTTTAAGAACATAAAGGTTAAACTGAAGGCTTCAGCCATTCTCTACACCAGAAGACCCAAGGCAGAGATTTTGCAGTTGCATAGGTCTGTTAAGCTTGGATCTGAAGAAGGTAATTTTGATTTTATTACAACTTTTATTACTGGACAAGACATAGTTTTGGGTTGTGGTCAGATCACATGAAAATAAAGAATGGCTCATGAAGTGTATGACCTGTAAACAGTTGTAGGTCAAGACCCTTCAGGGGAAAAGAAAGACACATATTTTCCCTGTCTTCAGCATTTGCTTTCAGGCACTGACAAAAAGGAGACTGAGCAAGGTGACCTTTTGTCTGACCCAGCACAGCCACTGTTGGTGCTATATTATGACTTTTTTTGCTAAGAGAGAACAATTAAGAGACATAGGCTGGAGAATAGTGAGATGCTGGCTCCCTCTAAGCAAAGCACAAAGACAGATTAAAAATAAACAAGCCTACAACTTTCACAGCAGCACAACAGAAACCACCAACTGCAGGAAGAGCTGTGCCACCTGCAGAGAGAGGTCTCTGCCCTGCTTTTAGAGGGACAGTGCTGAAAAATGAGAGGCAGCACAGATGGACAGAGCTACCCTCTCAAACTAATACATGACACATTAGAACTCATTCCAGAGCTCCAGCAGAACTCTTTTTCTCACTATACTGAGTTCCATTGCCTTCCTCACTGGCACAGGAACTCTGATTGTGCAAGGCAGAGGCTGAACGGCTGCCTCTGCAAGGGCATCTCAACCAACCCACCTTCTGACCTCTGCCCTCTTTGCAAGGAAGGAGCAATAAACCCCAGCTTCAGATAAATGAACAAAAACACCAGCAGGTATTGCCACATCCATCCATCCATCCATCCATCCATCCATCCATCCATCCATCCATCCATCCATCCATCCATCCATCCATCCATCCATCCATCCATCCATCCATCCATCCATCCATCCATCCATCCATCCATCCATCCATCCATCCATCCATCCATCCATCCTCAGATCTGTCCAGGTACCAAACTGTACCTGATCATTTAGTGCTTTATGTAAATGTAAGCAGAAGCCACCCATGAGCATCATTCCTGTCTGTTGGTGTCAACACTCACAAATGTGCAGCCCCAGGGTGGTAAGAGAATTACTCCTTAAAACACAGGTATCTCACAGATAGCTGATACCCAGAAAAAAGAAGAGAGGGCAATTTTGTTTTTGCTTCCATTACAGTGAAAGAGATTTCTTTCAAGATCTCCTACTCCCAGTACAAAAACTCTCTGATGGATGACAGGAAGATCCTCGTGACTGCTGTGTGCCAGATCAAACGGGGAGCCTCACTTCTGGTTGAGAAGGATATTGTGCTCCAGGATCCTTTTCTCACCATCAAGGTAAAAGCTTGTCCCCTCTGTGACCCTTGACAGATGTGCTGAGAAGCAGCAACTGGAATTCCTACCCCATCTATTCCTCATGGGAGGGAGTATGGGAAGTGAAATCATGCCTGATCTTGTTGCTGTAGTAATAGGCCATATGATACAAATGATATGAAATGCACTAAAGAAAGGAAAATCTTTCCATGGCAAAGCTGTGCTGGGGTATTCTTGCCAGTGCTTGTTAATGTGGCACTGATAAAGTTCTCAGTCTTACAACAGTTAAAGTTTACCTAAGGATGGACAGGCAGAACAGACAGAGAAATAAAACTCCTCTATTCTTAGACCTCCCCTTCTGTTAGAAAAGTCTGATCAATATCTTGCAGTTTATTTAGGAAAACTGATTTTTACCAAAGACACCTTCACTGACCAGCTGATAACAGCTGAGACTGTGAGTCTCTCTATTACCAATATTCAAAGAAAGCTCTTTAACTGTGTCATGATAAATGTCACTTTTCACCTTCTGCAGCACTTCCCAAATGATTAATTACAACTGGAGGCTTTCTCTTTTTTCCACTTTTAACTGACTTTTGACAAATGTTGTACAATGAATAAAACGCAGTTCTTAGCCTACAGGAAAGGTCCTACACTATGTTTGCCCAGGGACAGTCCAGGCTTTGCATGGCCCATCACATCCACATAAACAAGCTGAACTGGTTTTGGACAGCAGATTTAAATGCTGCATAACTCATGGGATCAAATGCTATCTGCTCATCTTACTGTAAATAACATAGAGGGAACATGGTAATGTGCAGAGTCCTCCAGGCCCTCCAGACTAGATTAGCTGTCCCAAACCACTCTGTCAGTAGCAGACAAGAAAAGCAAGGTCACACACAGGAGTAAGAAGGGTGGTTTTTTGCAAGTCTGGCAATTTCTGAATACCAAGTTCTAGTGAGACTTTGGTAAAAGTCTCTGTGCTGTGTCATGCAAATAACAGAGTTTATGTAGGACAGGCACCTGAATTAAATGACTTCAATTCAGTGATCAAGTGTTAAGAAGCATTTATGTTTCTGTTGATTGAAACTTCCCTATAAACATGGAGACAGTAATAGAGAAATGCCTTTGTGCTGATGGACCTCTCAATGATGTTACCCAATATTACATTATTTACAAATATACACCAGATATACCAATTCCACATTATCTCAGCCAAAATAAGGTAATGAATATGTTTATTTGCTAATTTGCATTCTTTTCCCTGAGACACCACAATTCACCTCTGTCTCACACCTCCCACACTCTCCAATCCCAAACCTTTCATTTAGCCTAGTTAAAGCTAATTTAAGGTGCCTGCAGTAGTTAACCATGTATGCCAGTGCTTGTATTCTCAGTCTGATGAGCACCATGTTACACATGAAACCATGCACTGACCTAGTTAAAAAAGGGACTAAATGGCAGATTCTACAGCAGTTTGCTGTTTCTTAGCCACACTCATTCAAGGCTGAGCTCTGTTGCCCATGAAGAACTATGCACATGAGCTAATTCCTGGCTCCCTCTGCCCAGGTGATCCCAAGGGTGAGTGGTTTGCAATGGGAATGAAAGGAGAAAAGCATCAGGAAGACACAAGGCTGATGCAGAATGTTTCCTCTCTGTAGGTCCTGGGTGCAGCTGTGGTACACAAGCCTGTCAATGTGGAGGTGACATTTACCAACCCCCTGTCTGAGGAGGTGACAGACTGTGTCCTGAGAGCTGAGGGCAGTGGCCTGCTCAAAGAGCAGCTCCAAATCTGGTACGTAAACCCTCCAGGCTGGTCACTTGTTCACTCTGGGGGGAAATCTGGAGGACCAGTGGGGTTTTTAAAATATTCTGTCAACCTCATGACTTTCATTTTCACCAGCCTTGGACAAAATGCCACCATGTCAGTACTCTCCATACAGCAGATGGAGTTTTTGCACCACTTCTGCCGAGATTTGAATTACAGAATGCTCAGGGAGAGGAGAGATGGCACACAGCCTTAAATTTGGGTACTCAGAAGAATACCTAGCAAGAATTTTTCAGCTGCTTTAACTTACAAATGCTCTTTAATTCTCTCTTTCAGTGTGGAAAGAATGGCCCCCATGGAGACTTCAACAGTGGAATTTGAAATCATTCCTTACAGGAGTGGCACCAGGCAGCTTCAGGTGGACTTGGTTTGCACCCACTTTTCAGACATTAAGGGGTTTGTGATGCTTCATGTGGCTCCTACTCAGTGATACAACCTGCACAACAGTTCAGTTTTGCCTGTTTATGAGGTTGGTGCAGTGTTCTTGCATTCTTATGACTAGAAGCACAGAAATTCAGTTTACTCAGCCAAAATAAAGTGATGTAATATGGACAGAAATTAATAAAAAGGTACCAACCACACTATACTGTAAAGACAGTGTCACCTCATTCTCTAGCATGTCTTATGGGCCTTCACACATACAATTACTGGTGGGAATCATTAGATAATTAAACTTGGAGGAGAGGATCAAGTGTGATGGTTTGCAGCATTAGAGCCTGTAGCAATAATAGCAGCTGGATTTCCAAGGAACATCATTTAAAATCACTGGTTTTATAAGCTTCCTGGAATGCAATTTAATTACCACAGAATAATAAAATGGTTTGAGTTGGAAGCAGTCTTAGAGCTCATCTTGTTTCAGCTGCCTGCCATGGGCAGGGACATCTTCCACTAGCCCAGGCTGCTCAGAGCCCCATCCAACCTGACTCTTACAGGGATGGAGCAGCCACAGCTTCTCTGGGCACCCTGTGCCAGGGCCTCACCAGCCTCTCAGGGAAGATTTCCTTTCTAATATCCAATCTAAACCTACCCTCCTACAGCTTAAGGCCAGTCCCTTGTGTCCAATCTCCCTGTATCCTTGTGAAAAGTCCCTCTCCAGCCTCCTTGTAAGCCCCTTTCAGGCACTGGAAGGAACTATAAGATGTCCCTGAAGCCTTCACTTCTCCAGGCTTTCATCCACTAAATATGTTTTATTCAGTACTAGCCAAAGTACTATCCAAGCAGATGACATAATTAAATTCTAGAATTAAATTTATCATCTTATTGCTAGAAGGAAAATACAGCAATAAGATATGGCAGTGCTACAACAGAACTCTCTTCTTATGGAAAAATGAAAAAGTAGAAAAAGCAGGACATCAGAAAGACCTATGAAAATTCACAATTAACAGTCACTCCTACTTGTACCACAAAGCTGCTGAAAGCAGATCATCATTCATGAGGGAATGATGATCATTGTGCCACCCATATCTAAATCCCTAATGTGTCCATTCACTCCCTGCAAAGTTAACAAGCCAATCTAGCAAAGAGCTGAATGCTCCTAAGAGACAATTTGACTTTTTCCTCCTGACAGTCAGTGCTGCCCAGCACTGCAGGAGCAGCTCCCCCCAGAATGTCCCATGCACACAAACTGACACTGATTAAACTGAGGACTCAGTTAAATATTTCTTTGATTTAAAGGCAGCAAAACCTTCAAAACATGTAAAGTCCTATTTTATTACATCAATTACAATATTTTAACACCCACACATATAGTTACAGTGGATGTGGAAGCTTGGTAAAACTAGTCAGCCCAGAGAGACTGGAATGAAGGTTGAAAAGGACACACACACACATACACACAGGAATCCAGATTTCTCCAGGCAAAGGAGAGGGGAATAGGTAGCTTTGCACCTATCAATTAAGTCTTGCAGGATCTTGGAGAGTCAGGGTATACAATCCTCCACTAGCCTCAGAAAAGGCCTTGAGGTACTGATGGTATTTCAGAGAATCTCATTAAATCTTACAAGAATGTAGACTGACATTACATTTAACACACAATACAGCCAAAACATTCAAATTCCTTCAGTATCCCCTCTTAAACACAATCCAGGCAATTATTTCAGACAGGGTTTGTCCCAGGAGCTTGGAATGACCTCATCCTCATTAACCACCTGCAGAGGAAGGCTGCAGTTCAAAGGGAAGCCCGCGCTGCAGAGCCTGAGCCAAGTTCCAGGCTTTGCAACACTCTGGGTTTTCACGGTGTCAGCATTTTCACCTGCCCTCAGCAACCACACCCAGCTGAGTTTGAGTGTGAAAATGCAGATCTGGCCAGTGCCATGCCAGAGAAACACATTCTTCCTGCATGAGACACAGACAACTGTTCAATTATGCTAATGATTATTACAGAGAAAAACACCTAAGTGCCCGAGGGAGTATTTAAACTGCTTTTGTCAAACCTACAATCTTTACACAGCCCTTGGTAAGGAGGCAGTGGGAGTTGGGGGAGTAAAATATGGCTAATTGTCAGTATTTTCCTTTATAAATATGCAGTTTAAATAAGAGCATGCCCAAGAGGCTGACCCAGCCCGCCCTAAGTCCAGTCTGACCACTCCAAAAAAATCCAATGAGCACTCACTGATATGACACGTTCATAACCATGAATTGGTCTTGAAACACACTGAAATCAGCCTCCAGGCTAGTGAATGTTTCTCCCCATCATTCTATTCTTCTAAGTTTATAGATTCAGATTTAAAAGAAAAAAAAAAAAAATCAACCAGAAATACCCAAAGTTGCTGCTTTCAAATCACATTGCTCTGCCACCAAAGCCTCCCTGCTTTACCTCTTGGTCTGTCCTCTCCTGTACTGAATGGGGAGGGCACTGCTCACTGTCAAAGATAAAACCCAAGGCACAGTGTAAGCATTTCTGGTTGCTCTAAAGCAACAAGAAATTCCTCTCAAAATAAAAATTCCTATCTAATTCATGGGTATGCCACATCAAAGCTGGAAATGTAGACAAAATAAAAGGGTGTATATAATTTTTGTTCACTATATTCAGAGAGAGATCCAGTTATTAAAGATGCTCACTCACAAAACAGTTTAAGCTTGTATTTTTAAAGGTAATAAAATTTTCATGGATTTATGTTTGGAGCTGTAAAACAAGTATTCCTACTCACCATAAGTTAATAAAGTACTGTCCAGGCAGGATAGACACTTACAAGGATCTTATGGATTACTTTTCCTTGAGATTTCTAGGAGCATGTCAGGGATGCAGTGGATAGAGAAGTGACAAAACCAACTAAATTTAACAAAGGCAAGTGCTGGGTTCTGCACCTGGGATGGGGCAGCCCTGGATGTAGGGACAGCCTGGGGACAGGGGGCTCATCCTCACCAGATGGAATGCCAGTACCAGCACCTGAGTACTACAAGCAGAAGTCTCTTTTGGATGTTAACCTTCCCCATGATTTTTTTTAGCTCAAGAAAGACTCAAAGGGACAATAAGTAGGTGTATTTTCAGAGCTGAAGTGCAGGAAATCCTCTGCAGGAAATGCTACTTGCAGTTGCCAATTTGACCAAGAGATGGTACTGTGTGTATGCACAGTGGTTACAAGGCAGTGATGATGGGATAAATACCTCCTTGTAGCTGAACCACTCTGATTTAGAGGTTCAAAATTATACATATACTGCAAAGGAGCATTTAAGAACATTGACCATGCAGACAGAAGTTTGAGCACAGTTGGTTTACAATTTGCATGGACTGAAAGGGCACAAATCAGCCATCACACAAAAATCAGATATAATTGACATTGAGCAATGTGTGCTCAGTAAAAACAGAGCTTTTTGGAAGATTTTCTCAATATTCTTCTTAGTGTTCCCATCTTCTGCAAATCTGGTGACCTCCAGGCTTTGTAATAAAGTCAGAGCAGTCAAAGCTCATACAAGGCAGGAGCGTGCCCTTGTCACAAAGCAGGGAACAATCTCCTGGGCTGCCTCAGGTAAAGCATTGCCAGCAGGTCAGGGGAGCTGATTCCTGCCTGAGGCAGCCCTGCTGAGGCCACACCTGAGTGCTGTGCCCAGGGCTGGGCTCGTCACTGCAAGAGGTGAGCAGCAGCTCTTGGTGACCCTGCTTGAGCAGGAGCTTGGACAAGATGACCTCTGAGGTCCCTGCCAACCTCAGCCACTCTGCAGTCATTCTGTAAAAGTGAATCCAAACTGTTAAGGCTATGCTGAAAAAACCTAAAACTCAAGAGAGTTTGTTTCTAGCTTAAATGACACAGATAAGCAAACAATTGTAAAGTTCAATAAAGAAATACTCAGAAAACCCCCAGACTCACTGGACTATATTATGTAATCAACTTCCTAAATTATTTTTGAGTTTGTTGGAGATGATAAATTTCTGCAAAACTATTGATGGCTCACTCCACAGTGAAAGCTGTTAATTTCTGATACCTTATTTCTTATCTTTTGACCAATTATTATCAATCCAGTGATGTTCCTTTTATATTACAGCAGCTTTAAGAATATATTTAGTCCAAGTCTCCAGCACATTTTTAAATAATCTGCATTAAGCTACACAAATTCAGTTGTTTCTTTTAACACATTTTCTCATTTTTAAGGGGTTTCACTTTTCTGAATTAGGCACAAGAGCAATGCATGCACTGACTACCTTTTTGAACTCTTTGAAGGGTTTAGGATCTAAATAGCTTGGGGTCAATGTTGGAGAGCAGCTCTCCAAGACTTACACTGGGAGTGCACTCTGTGCATTGCTCAGAGCCACATTAAGACTTGCATTTCCTATTCTGGGCTCCCCAGTGCACAGCTCCTGGAAGGAATTGTCACTGGCTGTCTCTAAATGCTTCACAGCCTGCTGTGGAACTTGACCTCGTCTGTAGCCTGTCTCCAGTGTGGTCTGAGAGATAAAAGAGTCCTCAACATCTGCACACCAGATAAGCTGGGAAGGTGGCAACACCACGTCCCACCCTGTACAAAGAAACCAAGCAAACAACTCTGCAAGAGGACAGTTTTAAAGACAGCTGGAGGAAGGAGCCCCTGCCCACCAGAGCAAGCAGAAGCTGAATATTTTCATGGTACCCAGAACCAGCCATGGGCCAAGGTAAGCAAAAATCATTTTTGTTAGTTCCAAGCATTTGCCAGCTGTGTGTCAGGAAGAGACAACTGTTCTTGCTCCAGGACAGTGTTCATGAGGCTTGTGGAAGAGCTGAGCTTGCAGGGCAGGAGCCAAGAGCTCTAAAGGCTTAGGGAGCTCAGCCTGCATGGCACACTGCACAAAAAGGCTCAGGATTAAAAGGTGGTATTGGTGCCTGAGAGGAGTCTGAGAAGCAGCAAGGAGCAGCTAAGGCAGACAGGTGAGGGTTTGGAAGCAAAGGTAAGTGAATCCTCAGCACAGGGAATGAGGGGGTGGGAGGAATTAAGGAGACTACACAACTTAAACAGAGAGATGACCAAGTGTTTGAGCCCCTGGAGCAGGGAAACAAGGTTCCAGGCAACCTTGAAGAAAGTGACAGTAAGACCCATGAAAAGTCATATGATGGAGAGGGAGCCAGACTCCACATCACTCATTGTTCCACAAGACAGGACAGACATCTTCATCACAGAGAAGAAAACAGACGAGGTCAGAGCTGGCTCCATAAGGCCTGAACTGGGACAGCCATGAGGGGATTTGAAATCCAGACCAGAATCTTTCACTGAAAACATCACATGGAAAAAATTTATATGGGGAAAAGAGAAACAAAGCACACAATCCAGTAAGAGTCCCCAGCAAACCCAGAAGGGACAACCACAGTGGGAGAAGGTATCAATGCAGAGGACAAGACAGGACAAGACATCAGGAGGGAGCAGAGCAGAGAAATCTGCAAAGAGAGCAGTTCTGGCTTTAGCACAAAAGCAATCAATTTAGATAGCAGAGAAATGCTCTATGGATTTTAATTTTTTTAGCTGGAAGAGCAGGAGAAGCATGGGTCAGCAAGGGGAGGTGGGTGACAGCATGTGTCACATAAGGGGCAGCAGTTACAACCCACAGGGCCAAGGATCTTAGTGATGGGCTACAAGCCAAAGAGGCAAATAAGGTCAGGATGATCCCAAGGCTGAGATAAAACAGGGAGTCACCGGGTGCTTGAAATTGTGACAATTTTTTTCTGTCTTCTGGTGCACAGCAGAAGCACATATGATGTGCATAAAGCCCGTGCAGGAGACAGGAGGCGAAGGAGGAGGATCTTTCCTGTCTCCTGCATGGCATTGTCAGCTGATGTGGTACAAAGTAGGAAAACTGGTGTTTGATCCAGCTGTGCATTTGAACCAGCAGTGAAGGTTGCACTCAGTGATGTCAGGTACAAGCAAAGGCAGCCCAAGAGTCACTCAAGCTCAGAGTGAAGTCCCAACCATTACTGGATAGAAAGTCTCAAAGTCAGGGGGAGAATGTCTGAGTGGAGAAACACCCAACCAGCTGCTTGTGTGTCCTATGTGGCTCAGGGCCCACCTGCAGCCAGCTCACAGCCCCACACTCATTCTGTATCTTCTCATACTACAGGTCTGAGCATCCAAAAATGTGATTTCATGATCCCAGAGAATAACAAAAGCCACCACACAGAAGAAATCAGCACTAAAAGGCTCATAGTGAGGCGGGGACAGCCATTCACCATCACTGTGAGCTTCTCAGCTCCCATACACAACTACCTGAAGCAGATGAAGAGGACCTTCCTCATCGTACAGACAGGTAATGCCATTACAAACCTGCCAGAGCTCTGCTCCTCCACTCACCTGAAGAGCAGAGCTGGGGGCAAAAGCCATCTCCAGAGCTGGGCAGGGGGCCAAATTTAGATGTGAGGCAAAGCGGAGTCTCCTGCTGCTGCAGGGTCACAACCAGATCCCTTCCAGAAGAGACTGGAAACAATAACCAAGACAGAATCACTATTCCACCATTGCAAAATACTCCTGGGATCTTTTCTGGCTTTTGGGGTTAGGAATGTTCAGACCTAGCTGGCCTGTCACAGGGTTTTTTTTTGTTAGAGTGTTTTCTAGTGAGACCCCTGAGAAGGGCAGCAGCTTTCAGCCCCAGCTTGTTTCACCATATTGTGAGCACTGGGCTGTGACTTCTGTTACAAGGCACTAAATTCCACAGGAACAGCAGGGCTGCACCATTCTGGCCATTCCTGGTTTCTACAAATCCATGGAAAGCACATCTCACTTTCAAGCATGGAGGCCTGAGTGCATTACTGACCTTAGCAATGCTCAGTGGGCATTAAGGTGCTAAAGGGTCACGGCCCTCTCACAAGGAGAGCTATGGTTCCAGAGATGGACAAGGTCCCTGCAGTCTGCACAGGTGAGAAACAAACAATGTTTGGAATAAACACAACCAGATTTCTTTGTCTGCAGGAGCACATTCTTCCAAAGCAGATGAAATCCAGGCTGAATTTCCCATCTCCAGCCTGGGAGACCAGAAGCAGTGGAGTGCAGCAGTGGAGGAACAAGACCCAAACTTCTGGACCCTGTGTGTGAACACACCTGCCAGTGCCCCCATTGGCCAGTACACTCTGCTTTTACGTGCCTCCAAATCCCCTCAGCTCCTGGGCAACTTCACCCTCCTCTTTAACCCCTGGTGCCGAGGTAGGTGGTCAGAAACAGAAAGGCAGGCTGGGATCAGCCACACAAAAAACACTTTGGAGCTGTGACACTGCCTCCATGGAGGGAGGCTGGGGCTGACTCACCCAGTGCTCCTTCCACTCCTGCCTTGCTCCCCACAGCACCTCAGGAGAGAGGTAGGGGCTCATAAAGCCCAAAGTTTCCTGCCTCAGCACTTCTGTCTCTTCCCTGGAGTATTCCCCTGCAAGAGTCCTGTCCTTCTGCTAAGGGAAAAATGTTTAAGTGTTTCCTATAATAGAGATTTTAGGATGAGTCAAGATTGTAATTGGTCTGGTTAAGGCCACTGTATCTTTCTTCATATTAGAAGTTATCAGCCAGGAGAGAAGAAGAGCCAGCCAATGCAACAGCCTGGGCCCAGAGGAACTTTTTGGACAAGGCAGTGGAGATGACAATGAAATTCTTCTTTCCTGTCTGATTTACAGTCTGTGGTTTTTTTCAGGGCAGAATGCCAGGGACTGCCAAACCACAGTGGAATCTGCTGATGCATGAGAGATGCAAGTGCACCTGAGACCAGCAATGCTTTCTTCCTGATGCTGTTTTTCTCTAATCTAGATGATGAGGTGTTCCTGCCTAATGAGGCACAGCGGCAGGAGTACATCTTAAACCAAGATGGCATCATCTACCAGGGGACTGAAAATGCAATCCTAGCCCAACCCTGGGACTTCAGTCAGGTAAGAAAGAAGTCCAGTATGTCTGTGCTCTCTTCCAACCCCAGCACAGGAAAGGTGCATAAAGCTGGTGTGAACAGGATGCTCTGACAAAGAGTTCTACTCATCTCCATGTTCTCTGCACCCACTGCCTCCTGTGCAGGAGAACAGGGACCTGTGTATGAAGTCCTATAACCCAGCACATGTAATTTTAGCTTCCTTCTCAGGCTGTCCTCTGTAAAGGAATGCATTGATCTGTATCTGAGCTCTGTGTGCCTCCCTTTCATCAACAAGTATGAAAGCTCAATATTACTGTCTCTATCTAACAGATAAAGTGAGGACAAGAAGATCTTTCTGCTTGTCTAAGGCCATCTGACACAGCCAGGGATTATTTCACTTTTGTGCCAGCAGATCATAAAAGTATCTCTGTGACAACCTAGAGAGTGCTCCAGAAAAGTGTTGTTATCTTATTGCAGGGGTTCCATACTGTTGTCTCCTTATCTCAAAAGCTCCATACTTCCTTGGCGTTTCCTCATGGGCAGCTCCTCAGAGCACTGACTCTTTCTTCTTCACAAAGCAGCCAAGTGACTGCAGTTCCCTTCTAACCCAGCCACCCCACTCTTTCATAGCACTCTTCTTCTCACTGCTCACAGCTGTGGCCTGTTAAAGTCAGGCCTGTTCCTAATCTTTGCTAATTGGCCCAGCTGCAACTCCTTAGGGGTAATATTACTTTCTACACTATCTTTATTTTCTTATATTCTATCCCCCTATAGAAAAGCATCAATTTCCCTCAATCAGAGAACACAGTATCATGCTGATGCATTTCCCACCTTCAGTAAAGTTGGAGGTCTGTCCTCAGCTCCCCCTGCAAATCTCTGCCTGGAGCCCTCCTTCACAGCCCATTTACCTAAAACCATCAGCAGAAAGGGACAAACAATCTGCACACTCACAAACCCTCCTAGGGACTCAAGAGAACAAAAGTTCTTGGAGAATCTCCTGAAGTGATGTCTTCTTGTTTCAGTTTGAGGAGGATATGGTTGACATCTGCTTCACTCTGCTGGCTCTGGGGGAGCACTTCCAAAGAGAAAAGGATCCTGCCCTGCGCAAAAACCCCGTCCACATCTGCAGAGCAGCTGCTGCCATGGTAAGGAGGGCACAGAGCAGCCCTGACCCGAGCAGGGGGCACCTTCTCAGCCCCAGGTCAGGCCAAACCACTGACGAAAGAGGAATCCTGTTCCAAACAACACCTCCTGCCCATCCCCTGCCTGTCCTGATAGTCCCTCAGCAGACATGCAGTGCTGCATGAGGTTCTTAGCAGTGAAAGGGCATTTACTGAACAAATCTCAGAGGGGACTGCTGCCCCTGTTCTGCTCAACCACGACATTCATGCTTGGCACAAAAAAAAAGTCCTCTTGGTTTCATCTGCTTTGGGATCAGCTTCCACAAACAGGATCAGATGGACCTACCAAAGAGAGGCAATTCCTTAATACATCTTTCTCTCCTCCTTCTCTGCAGCTGAACTGCAGTGAGCTTAGAAGCCTGACAGAATATGAGCCTGGGCAACACCATAATGGGACACCCCCTTCCAAGTGGCTGGGAAGCAGCCCCATCCTCCAGCAGTGGATTGCTTCCAAATTCCAGCCCGTGCGCTCCGGGAGGTGCTGGGTGTTTGCTGCAGTCCTGTGCTCAGGTACAGTGCTGCTACAGCCTCTCATCCTCAGGGCAGGGGCACATCTTCAGCTTCCTCAACACTCAGCATCACTGCCTTCGAGATAAGAGTATCAGCACATCCAGTCACTGAATGAACATGTGAAATTTTATTTCCTGAGGGAGGAAAGCCTTTTGCAAAGTCCAAACAGCAATTCCTAACAGGCCTAGCACCAGAAGAGGCTCTACATCTATCAGCAGAGGCACCCTCAGGGCAGGGTGCACAGCTGATTCACAGCTCTCTCTTCTGCACAGTTCTGAGGTGCCTGGGAATTCCCACCAGGGTGGTCACTGGCTTTACCTGGGCTCACAACACCAAGAGCAGCCTGAGTGTGGATGAGTATTATGATGAAGATGGGGCACTGCTGACACAGGACAAGAGTGCTCGTGTCTGGTAAGAACACATGGCAGGGCAGGGCCCCAACAAGAATTTGAGACAATAATTGGATGTGGGAAATGAAACTCAGGGGAAAGGAAAGAGGTGAAACAGCTGCAAGGAGGTGACAGCAGACAGCTCAGCTGAGATCCTGTCTACAAGACTTGTTCCTGATAAATTGCTGCAACCTCAAGAGTGCCCTGTTTCTAGAGCCCACAAAGGAAGAGTGATAGCCCAGTCCAGCTGGAGAAACTCCACTTGTTTCTCCATACACATCTCTGCTCTTCTCAATATGAACTGAACTCCCTCAAGGGAGCATTAACTGGCTGTGGTTTGGCAAAACTTTACTGTACTCAGGGCTCAGGCCCTGGATATAAGCTCATGCTGTTGCCTCTTGCAGGACCTTCCACGTTTGGAATGAATGCTGGATGGCTCGTTCAGACTTGTCACCAGAGTACAGTGGGTGGCAGGCACTGGATGCCACCTGCCAGGAGAAAAGCAAGGGTAAGATATCAGAGCAAGGGTAAGATATCTTGCTTGAGCAAGAGCAAGGAGAAGTGAAGCAGGGGCAAATAAAGCTGTTCAATATTCCTCCTTTCCCATCTTGCAGTGGAAAGATGCAAAAAGACAGGAACTCACCCTGTTGACTTTAGGCACAAAACTATTATTTATCTGTTTGGTTTGTGCAGCTCATGTAGCTCTAAGAGTTCTATCACTGCTTCCTAATGGCCTCCTAAACTAAATATTTCACCAGTATGGGTCTAAACTAGGGATGGATTTAGATGGGAAAGCATCTGAATATAAACTGAACCACATTTTTTCTTCAGGTCTATCCTTCTGTGGGCCAGCCCCTGTTCATGCCATCAAGGAAGGGGACACACAAGTTGATTATGATGTCTGCTACTTCTTTGCTGCCATCAATGCCAAGTGTCATGTGTGGATACACAAAGCAGATGACACTCTCAAGCCAGCTTTTGGTGGCACTAAATACACTGGTAACAACATCAGTACCAAGAGTGTGGGCAGTGAGCGCTGTGAGGACATCACACAAAACTACAAATATCCTGAAGGTATGGGGCAGGCATGGGGCTGAGCACATTCCCTGTCACTATTACAGACCAGGAGTAAAAGACCAGAGCAGAGCAAAACCAGAGCACCAGGGTCATCCACTTCTCACTACTTGCCCTGCTTTGGTGGCACTAGAACACCTGATTCTCTCTGTCTACAGAGCCAAAGCAGAGGTCATCACCCAAACTTCACCCTGCTTAATGGCATTAAGGTCTCTGGAAGACCAGGTGTTTGTTCACCAGGCACTTTCATGTCTGGAAAACCTTTTCTGATTTCTGTCATCTCTACACTCTGTGCATGCACCTCCCATTACCTCTGTAATATAAATATGGATAGATGTATTTCAGACTGCAGCTTTGTGAAAAGGACTGTTGTGCTCTCAGATCCTGCCTAAATCTCTGCCTCAACAAGCAGCTCCCCTTCAGAATCTGAGTGGTTTGCTCAAGCCATAAAACTCCATCTTAACCTGGGGCTTCTTGTCTCCATGGCTGCAGGAGACAACTGCAACTTCTCAACACATGAGAGCATGGAACTGTGCCTTAGCTACAGCAACAAAAAGCACTGTCTCCTCTACTCTGAGAGTGGCTAGCACCAAGGTGTTATAAAAACTGTGACAATTATTGCCAAGTAGAATCTGTCAGGCACATCCAATGACTATCCTGACAGCTGAAGCTTTCAAACAATCCAACCAGAAGCACAAAAGGATATCTCTCTGTGCTCTTAGAAACAGTTACCTAGAGTTCTACCAGGAGAAATCAATGCTATTCTCCTGCTGCTTCTCACTAGTAAACAGGAAAGAGAACCAAAGTATGTGCTTCCATTTTTTTTTTTTTTTTTTTTGTGACAGGTTCTCTCCAGGAAAAAAAAGTACTTGACAAAGCCTACAGAAATATGAAGGAACTTGAGACAACCAGCAGCAGCAGCACACAGTTTATCTTCATTCCTACTGCTCTGGAAGAGCCAGTCAACCTTTTCATCCACTTCCAGTCAAGTAGTTCTTTGCAATTGGGACAAGATATGACACTTTCCACTGAAGTGTTTAACCACAGTGATAGAGAAAAGGCTACTCATCTGGTAGTTGGGATCCAGGCTCTGCATTACAATGGTGTGCCCATTGCCCAGCTTTGGAAAGAAGAGTTTCATTTTAACCTCCACAGCAATTCAGGTAAGGCCTCTCCTGGGTGCATGGCTAGAAAAGTCCTCTAGTGCTCTCATTTCAGAAAAATTCTCCTAGCCCTAGGTTTACAAAAGGTTGGCTGAATAGTTCATTCTAGGTGATTTCCCAGAGATTGTGGAGTCTCCCTAATGGGAGATATTCCAGACCTGACTGGATATAATCCTGTGCCCTGGGATGACCCTGCTTGGGCAGGGAGGTTGGACCAGATAACCCACTATTGTCCATTCCAACCTCCCCCATTCTGTGAAATAAAACACTTTGGCAATATCACCTTAGAGATTTCCAATCTGGAAATCCACTAGAGGTCTCTTAAGCATTTAAATGCTGCAGCTTTTAGTACAGTGTTGGGCACTGAACACTCCTAGGTGTCATTCAGAGAAAGATCAGACTGCACCCATCACTGTTACTTTCCCACTCTGTTCCAGTCAATACCTTGAAGGTCTCTGTGCCTTACACATGGTTTGGAAAAGAGCTGGGGGAGAACCACCTGCTCAGGGTGACTGCTGTGCTGAGAGATGAGGACTCTTCCTACATGTACCTGGCACAGGAAGAAATCAGCCTTGGTGATTCCCCTCTCACCATTGAGGTAAGACTGGGCTGCCATTCTGCCACTGCAGTGGGGAGAAAACAGCTTTTACAGTCATAAGCAGTAAAACAATTCTGCTGGTTCAGGGGCTCTCTGAGAAAGCAGAGCAGAAGAAATTAAGCTGGACTTTGCCTCTTCTGGCAAATGGGACCTCAGGCACTGAAAAATCACACATCTCCCTTTAATCAGAGAAGAATATATTTTCTTCTCTCAGTTTCAGCTCATTTGCTTCTTTTAACAGTTCCCAGAAAACATGGTCCAGTATGAGCCAAGCACAGCAAAGATCAGCCTCCAGAACCCCCTCATGGAGCCCCTGGAGCAGTGTGTGATAGCAGTCATAGGGCGAGGGCTCATTTACAGACAAAGGAATTACAGGTAAGTGCAAACTGACTGTTCCAAGATCAGCAAATGGAAAAAGAGACACAACACAAGCAAGAGAAATCCTTGCACAGGAAAGGCTGTCCTCAAAAATAACCAGGCAACAACATGGCAGGAAGATATCATTATGGCATGAAAGCTCCAAGCATCCCATCCTTTATTTACAGATAATACAGATGATTTTCACACTGAAAAGGAGAAAAGCCAGCTAAGAGAACTTTCAACAGATGTGTAATACCCAAGTTGAAGCCTATATGGAATCTATGAAAGCTTCAACATCAAAGGCATAGACAGCAAAAGGAAAACCTCCTGCCAACAAAAAGGATAACCAGAGAAATGCCACAAGACTTAGAAACACACATGAAATAAGACAAAGTTAGAGATCACTGAAATGAGCTATGAAATTTATTTGCTGTTGAAAAATCAATTACTTTCTAGTGAGCAACTTGAACATCCTTAAGTGGAATAAAACTGTACTGTTTGACATCTTTCCATCCATTACCCACTGTAAACAACAGACTGTGGTGTCTTCCCCTTCTCCACTGAAGAACCAGGCAAATGTGACTTAGCCAAGAGCCACCAAAGGGGCATGCTCCCCTTCACATGACCAACACCCCACGTTTGTCTCAAGAAGCTGCATTAGGACAAAGTCCCCTTAGATGTCTCCATGGAGGGTTTCAACTCTCCTGTCCTATCTCCCTCCCAAACTACTGTTAGATGACAATTTCACTGTGGTAGCTCAAGTAACTGCCAGCTTTCTTCTATTTCTTTTTTTCCCTTCCGTTTTGGCACCACATTCCTGTCTAGCTAATGCAGATCCCAGACACAGGAAAATAAAAACACAAAGAGGGTGACTGCTGTACAATCCCTTCTCTCCTTTCAGGTTGGGCTCTGTGCAAGCTAAAAGCACTCAAGAGCTGGAAATCCCATTCACCCCTACCCAAGCAGGGCCCAGAAGACTCACTGCACGTCTTACCTGCCTCCAGCTCCAGAACCTGAAGAGTTATAGAACCACCAACATTGCAGCTGCCTGAGGCCAGCTCAGAACAGGTCCTTACAAAAAGAGTGGCTGTGATCTGTGCCCTGATCATTGGCAAGCAGAGATGTTAACAGTTTAATAAAAGTTCTATTTAAAACCATGTCTGATTTTGATTATTTGCACAAACTCAACTCTCTCCCATCTGCCACTATGTCTACTCTGCAGTTTTAGAAGTTGAGCCTCACTGTGACAAAGATGGGCTGAATGCTGAAGCAGACATTGCAGTTCTCACCACACCTGTGCTGAGCCCACTAGTGCTTAAGACTTCTGCCCTACCTGTGACAAAGTAAAGGGTATCCTGGAACTTTAAAGTGATGATAGATGCAGCACATCTCTAGGGATATATATATATTTAGGGGGATATCTCCCCCTGTAGATCCTTGACATTGGTAAGGTAGTAAACAATATTTTCTGCTGCTGAGAAAATAAGAGAAAGCTCGTTCACTGGTCTCTAAGACAGTGAACAGGAAATAGACAGGAAATAGCAGCAGTGCAGAACATTTTATAATTATTCACTGGGCTGCTTGCGAAAGAAGCGAGACCCTTTCATTCTGTATATGTCCTTTGTTCTCTGAAGACAGATAAAACAACTAATGTAAATCTAGCAATATTTTATTTTTCTCTGAACCCCACAGTAGTTGTAATGTCCAAAGAATGGGGCACGTTCAGAAGCAGCACTGCATCATCCCAAGAATCCAAGCAAAATGACACCTTTGCCATGGCAAAGGGCAACTTCTGGAGAAGTTCTTCCAAGCAGCAGTGAAGTTCCCTCCTACATTGTTCTCATCATTTTCCAAACAGCCAAAGAACAGCAAAGTTCACTGGAAATGCAGATGCCAGAGCCAGCGGCAGCAGCACAGAAGAGTTAAAGCTGACCCTGTGTGAAGTTCTTGACTTTGTTCATGTTGTGATCTACTGCACCAGTTAGAAACTGCACCCAGCCTTCCTCTGATGGTGGACATACATGGCTTGTCCTGCAAAAGTGGAGGAAATGCATTAGGGAAGCCTCCTGGTGTATTATGCATCCAGACAACACAGGGGTATTGTGAAGCTCTGAATAACCTGCAGTAAAACAGGGCTACCCTAGCCCCAGAGGGCTTTGAGCAAGGAAGAGCCCACACTCATGTCTGCAGTCCCAAACCCAAAACAAGGGAAGCACTCCCTAGCATCTTTTCTCACTCCCATCCCTTTGTGAACAGATAACATCATCATTGCTCTGAAATGCCAGCATCTACTGTCTAGAAATGAGTCATCTTTGACATGAGGCAGAAAGGCATCACGCTCCATAGCAGGGAACACACACAAAACTGTAGCTCATACTCACTTTGCAATCTCTAAGACTTTCGTTAATACTGAGGCCAATTTAGCAGCCTAGAGAGAAACAAAAGGGAAACAAGGTGAGCCAAATGAGAGGAAAAGGAGGGTCTGAACAGTACTGGAAAATAGAGAGGACTAGAGGGATGCACAAAAGCCAAGAATTAATAAAACTGCCATGGATCCTGATGCAGAATGAAGTTATCCATCACTGCCATGCTCGAAGTGCCTCCCAACCTGCTCCTGGCTGTGACAGGTAAAAAAAACCTGTTTTTTAAAGCATACATTAAAATGCTTTTTTAGAAAAAAAAAAGCCTATTAGAAATTAGTAACTGATATTAAAGTACAAAGTTGAAAGTGAGTGATTTTAATGCAATATGATATTAAGTAATTCTTTTTTATTAAAAAGAAAAAATAAAAATCAAGCCACTGGCCAAAGGCAGGAAACCATGATTAAGAATAAAAAAATCCCAGATACAAGGAGATTTGTACTTGATTTATGATGCAAGGGATGTTTCTAAGTTCAGTCAGGTTGCCAGAGCGTTGCCCCGTCAAGTTTTGAGCGTTGCCAAAGATGCAGACTCCACTGCTTCTCCAAGCAGCTTGTTTCAGTGCTTAAATACACTCACTGTAAGAGTTTTTCATTTCAAAGACAGCTTTATTTGAGCAAGACTGCACTACCCAAGAAAGGAAGTACATCTACAGTACCTAGGCAGCCTTAGACATCACTTTCCTGAGGTTCTATCACTGCAGATCTCTGTGGATTATAGTTCAGAGCTGAAGTTTTAAGTACCCTTAAAGAAGTACAGATGCAGATTGTGTGTCCACCTGAAGGAAGTTAAGTGTGCAAGAACAAAGGGCACTCTTCATCCCTAAGAAATTATTACTGAGGCAGCCACTAGCACCCATTTCTCCCTGAAGTCACACAACCTCTCCAATCTGATTTCTTCCCATTCCCTAGAGCCAGGCCACTGTCCCAGGTGCAGATGCTCAGGCACTGAGCTATCAGGACTGCAGATACTCACGTTAAGTCGCACAGCCAACGGGTTCACAGGTGGGTACATGCTCAGTGCCAGCTCATCCACACTGGAACAGAAAAGAGGGGAGCAAGGAAGGAATGTTCTGATAGCACAACTCACACACCCTGGTCAAAGCCTGCCCCAATCCTGAATGCAGGTCAGGAACAACAGTGAGATGTCAGCTGTACCTATGGGATGCTTCCCACTGCCCTCTCAGTCACCTGTGTGTGCCTCTCACTGTGGAGTGAGATGTGGTCACAGCTCCATCCCCTATGCTTCTCTCCTGACCTACATAACCCTCAACAGCTTAAGAGCCTTCCCACTATATCTGTGTCCACCACCTCCTCACAGCTCCAGT
The DNA here is from genome assembly GCF_022539315.1 of Serinus canaria. Taxonomy (NCBI): domain Eukaryota; kingdom Metazoa; phylum Chordata; class Aves; order Passeriformes; family Fringillidae; genus Serinus; species Serinus canaria. Next base: position 6,701,488 of record NC_066333.1, read on the forward strand.
ATCACAGAGGTTCTTCCTACTCCTCACTCAAAGCCTCAAAGAAAGACCAGGACTGCTCTAGAGGGAAAAGCAGCATGGGGAGAACCCTGCTTACCTTGGGCTGATCTCATTAGCAATGTCTGCCAGGTCATCCAGCTGTGCAATGTGCTCTGGAGAATCAGCTTTGCCATTGGCCTTCGCTGCAGCCAAGACCTTCTTCAGGCAAGCTTTAGAAGCCTTCATCAGTCCCATGCAGGAGCTGAGCAGCTGCCTGTCAGCCTCTGACCAATATGTGTCCCTGTTGCCCCGAAAGCCCAGCTCTTCATCTTCCATGATGTCCCCATAGGGATCCTGCCCTTCCACCAGTGCCTGAGAAAACAGAGGCACTGAAAACCCAGAGCCTAACATCAATTCCAGCAATAGCCAGGAGCAAAGGGAAACCACAATCTAGACATCATAAAAATAATTAACGGAGAAATCACAGTTGGTTAATGCTAAAACGATTGGATTAAGAAAAACTAATCAACCACTCTAAGAGTGCAAACAGCAAGAACCTGGTGAATTCTTACATGATCCTAAATTGCCTCCCCCATTCCCAATTCAGGACATGTCTTTATGAAAATCTTATAAAAAGAAACCAGGCTTGAGAATAAAAACTCATTAAAATTCATGCATAAAAACAACAATCTGTGTCATGTTGGAGCAAATTATATTAAAGCCTGTATGTAAAATAATTCCAATAATTCCTATGTTCTATCACTGAACCACCCTAGAGGGTGGCTGGGCACTGGAACAGGCTCTCCAGAGAAGTGGTCACAGCCCCAAACCTGCCAGAGTTCAAGAAGCATTTGGACAGCTCTCAGGCACAGGGTGGGATTGTTTGGGTTGTCCTGTGCAGGACCAGGAGCCGGACTTGATGATCCTTGTGTATCACTTCCAATTCAGAATATTCTGAGCCTATGAATCCAGCACTGCAGGTCCCTCTAGGGCTTAGGGGCTTCCTTACCTGTTCCATCTCCTCCACAGCATCCTTGACCACACCTAGAGATGCAGCCAGAGCCGACACAACTGCTGCCTGGTTATCTGCAAAAGCAAAAGGATGAAAACTGTGGCACCCCACTGTTTCAAATCAGTTTGCAACAACCTCCATCTAGGCTTGCAATCTCTTCAGGACCAAGCTTCTTGCAGAGCTCAGAGCTGCACTGTTGTCAGGCAAAGAATCTGACCTGATTTCCAAGCTTATACATTTCAAAACCCGTCAAGTTTTTGAGTTATTCTCCATTCAGCTTTTATTGTACCAGCTGGAATGCCTTGCAAAAGCTATTGCTATTCCAAGACAATAGATCCTAGAGCTGTTGCTCTGCATGTACAATACTCACCTCGTGGCAGGTTAGACACTTGCTCACAGGCCTCCCACACACCTCCAGTTGATATCAGCTGTTCCTGAGACAAGCTGAAACAAAACAAAACAAAACCCTCAAGGTCAGAGTCAATAACAACACTAGGCTAGACTGTGGTTTGTTTAATTTTCTGCACCAAAGATGATAAACACCAGCAAAAGCTCTGCGGCAAAGATGTCACCAACCAGCCTGTCACTAGGATGCCATGTCTGTGTAAAGCCCTTACTGCCTCCTAACAAGTATACTTGTAACTTTTTCTTGCCTTTTTTCCCAAAAATTATCACAGAACCATGCAATTGAAAATGACAACCTCTCCACTGGGGCATTGAGAATTGTGTCTGTGAGCTGGATCATCCCTTCCACTACTTCAGTGGTAGCGTCTCGAACCATCTTCCGAAGAGTAGTACCTGGGAGAGATTGAGAAAGAGCAAGAAAGTTGGCACAAAGTCAGCACTGACAGAGAGCGAGGGCTGAAGATGAACACACAGACTGCTCTGTTTGTGTGGATACACTATATAAATGAAGTTACAAGTGACAGACAAGTACCTCATTCATAAACACGTTCAAAGTCTACAGAACAGCTGATAATGGGAAATCATGCTAATAAAAACTTGCTGATACCAGACTTCATTAGGCTCTGAAACACTGTGTTTCTCTCTAGAGTGGTGGTGAAAGAACCCCCATCCTATACAGTGGTGACTGCCTTGCTGTCACTAGCTCACCTTGGCCCTTGGGTAGCCAGTAGTACACTGTGGCAACTGCAAGAATGGCATTTTGGACATCCTCACTCAGCTTCCGGCAGTTCTGAAAATGGAGAGGCAAAAGGATCACTCATGGAACACACAGCGGCAGCACATTTATAATCCTCACAAGCAATCACTGGCCTTCAGACTGCTCTGAGTAAACAAATACAGCACGAGAAGAAGGCACCATAAGGAAGGTGTATGCATCTTAACCTGCCTCATGATTTACTAACAAAACACTTCCTGGTGTGGTGGTCATGCATCAGAGAAGAAAAAGTAACTTAGACCTTCAGTTCAGAATAATGATCTTTTTTTTTCCTCTCTTCTGAACACCTGTGTGATAAACTTCTCTCAACTGAGAGCAAAAATATTGCAAATTCTTTGTTAAACCTAAGGTCTGTATTCTCCAATAATCTGTCTCTATCAGCAATGAGCTGTAGCTCTGAAAGAATATAAGAACATTTTTATTTAGTATATCTCCCTACCTTAGAGAAATTTGCCCTCTGGGCAGTTCTTGGATTACAGTAATACACTCTACAGTACACAGCCCATTTAGTCAAATGAACCAATAAATACCTGAAGCTTGCAAACACACTGCAATTTCATAGTCTGTCAAGGCTTCCTCTCACCTCTGCAGAAGGTAGTGGAGGCCTTGAGAATGCCAGACTCAGCTTTGTAGCTTCCTGTGATGCTACTTGGAATGTCTGACCTAAAAAAAAATCCAGGAGAAGCAAAAGAGAAAGTGACTCAGGTACAAGATAAAAGAACAGAGCAGCTTAATGATTTTATTACTTGCTTACCATTACACCCAAGCTATAACAAACGTATAAACTAAACCCCAGTACAAAGAAAAACTCCCTGCTGCATTTGTGCCATACATTGCTCGTGTCCTGTGGCTTTTCCTCACTTGGCTGGTAGCGATAGCCAGAACCCCAGTCTGCATCCTGGTTCATGACCTGCTCACCAGTATGTGCCAGGAGGCTTTAACAGAGCTCTTTATAAACCTTGTGTGAACGGTTCAATACCGGCCTTAGCTTTGCCACACCCTGGAGTGTCTGGTGACCAGAGTTAGGGTGGTCAGGCACTGGAACAGGCTGGCCTGGGCGGCGGTGGAGTCACTAACTTTGGGATGTTTAGGAGGCTGGATCTGGCACTGACGTGGTTTAGGGTTCACAGAGGTACCGCTGGGTTAACGGTTGGACTTGACGATCCTAAAGATCTCCCTCTTCCGACCTTGCTCATTCCGCGACTCCGTGAGTGCAGGGCACACCCCACAGCTGGAGACCCGCGGGGATGGCAGCCCTGCCCCTGCCCCCGAACCCCGGCCCGGCCGCTCCCCGCCCGTACCTAGAGCGTCCCAGAAGCGCGGCAGCTCGAACGGCTCTCGGCCCTCGCTCGGCTCTCCCTCTGCAACGGCACAGACATAGCTCAGCCCGCGGGGAGCCGGCCCGGCTCGGCCCGACCCCCGCCCGGCCCCGGCCCCGGCCCCGGCCCCGGCCCCGGCCCCGGCCCCGGCCCCGGTCCGCACCTCGCAGCCGCGCCAGCACCGCCCGCAGCGCCCCGCGTACGTCCCTCAGCGGCTCCCGCGCCTCCATGGCTGCGGGGCGGCCCCGCAGCGGCCCAGACGCGCGTCACGTCCGCTCCCGGAGGGGCTGGAGCGGCCCCGCCCCACAGAGACGGCCCTGCCGCACAGACACAACGCCGCGGCACAGAGACAACGCCGCGGCACAGAGACGGCCCCGCCCCACAGACAACCCCAAGAGTTAGCCCTGCCCCACAGAGACTGCCCCACTCCATAGAGACAGCCCCGCCCCACAGCCAACCCCAAGAGTCAGCCCTGCCCCACAGAGACTGCTCCACTCCATAGAGACAGCCCTGCCCCACAGCCAACCCCAAGAGTCAGCCCTGCCCCATAGAGACTGCTCCACTCCATAGAGACAGCCCTGCCCCACAGCCAACCCCAAGAGTCAGCCCTGCCCCATAGAGACTGCTCCACTCCATAGAGACAGCCCTGCCCCACAGACAACCCCAAGAGTCAGCCCTGCCCCACAGAGACTGCCCCACTCCATAGAGACAGCCCGGCCCCACAGAGACAGCCCCATAGAGACAACCCCACCCCATACAGACAGCCCTGCCCCACAGACACCCCCACCCCATAGAGACAGCCCCATAGAGACAGCCCCATAGAGACAGCCCAGCCAGGTTGGCAGCGATAAACGCTTTATTAAAACCATACACGCTTTATTAGTATAGAGCAATAAAACGGGGAAAGCAGCGGGGCTGTGCCCCTGCGTGCGTGCCTGTGGGAAGGAGCGAGGCTCACACCCCCCTACATCAGCCGGAGCAGGTCCTCGAAGTTGAGCAGGTCGTTGGCCACCTCAGACCAGGCTGCGTGGGTTGCCCTGTCCATCTCCGGGGCCAGGCTGTTGCTGCTCTCCAGAGTGTGGTTCGTGCCACCAATGACTTCGTGGCACTCAGGGCACGTGCTCTTCTGCATTGCCCCCCCACACTCCCCAATTACATAGATGTGCCCATTTTTGCACTTGAACCAGTGGCCACGGGGACAGCCGATGGCACTGACAATCTGCACCCGCTCAGCTTCAGAAATCCCCAGCCCTGACATGGGCAAGCTCACATTGATCTTCTTCAGGTGAGCCTTCACTGCAGCCTCATCCTCCTCTGTGAATTTCTTTGTCCCTTCCAGGATCTCACGTGCACTGTTAACCTCTGCTGCGATGTCTGCGGGCATCACCCTACTTGCTTTGCACCTTGCCAAGAGGTTCAGCAAGTAAGTCAGTCTCTGGATCTCAGACTGCAGGTCAGTGACCTCCTGTTCTGTAAAACTGATGCGTTGCCTATCCAACCACTTCTGCACTTCATCCAGCCTCTTTATCAGCCCCTTCTTTTCATTCTCATCAATTTTGTTAAGAGAATTAGTTAGGTCTGCTACACGTTTGTAGAAATTAAGCAGGTTCTCAACTAGTCCGATACTCTTTGTGGAGAGAGGAGAAGCTTTTAGTTTCTCTTGCAGCATGGCATACTTAGAGGATAGGTGATGCCTCAGAAAAAGATTCTGTGTCAGTGCAGCCTGCAGTCTCCGTCTGTTAGACTCAATTTCCTCTGCCGGGCCTTGGATTTTCTGTTTCACCCTGTTCTATCTCCTCCACCTGCCTTTTCACACTGCTGCCATATCTCAGATTCTTTCTGATGGGTGTCTGACACAGAGGGCATACCTTCAGCTTGACAACATCATCATCTTCATCCATATAGTGGTCAAGGCCTTGAGACTCAAAGACATGGCCACAGTCTTCAAGCTGTACAAACCGAGCATCTGGGTCATCCTCAAAGCCAAAGAAGATCTGAGTGAGTTCCTCGTGGTCACAAACAAGGCACTTCTTTGGGCAGGGCTCTCCACACAATCCAACACAGGGATGACCACAGGGCAGCATCTTCGTGCAGGGAACATTGCAGCGAGGCCTGTTGCATGGCTCAGAGCAAAGCTTGGTACACTGGTAGTGCTGGCACTGCCACTCACATGGCTCAGCACAAGGAACACAGCTTTCCCAACACTTCTTTTTGCACTTGCTGTGAATACAATAGTTCTGACATTCCTTCTGACAAGGAGGACATTCTGTAGTACAAGGCTCTTGACACTTGTGGGAACAGATCAAGACACGCTTGCATGGGCGGTCACATGCCTTATGAAATCTTCCTCCAAAGCAAGTATGACAGGAACCTGAACATACATGACCACATGCCAGTGTGACAGAACACTTACTCTCACATTTCACAGCCTCCTCATGTCCCATCCTAGTCATCCAGCAAGAAACTTCCTGCTCGTGGCCACATTTCAGTGTGGCTGTAACCCGTTTAGGACAGTTAATTGTGCATTGCTGCCCACAGGAACGCATGCATGTGTGTCCACAGTTTAACTTCTTCTGGCAAGGTTCTAGGCACTCAAATTTCTGTTCTGGAATATGGCATGGCACCATCTGTATGTGGCCACACTTAGAAAGAGTTTTCTCTACCTTCACCATACATTTTCCACAGGACTTATAACATGCCTTTGGGCAAGGGTGCCCATCTTCACAAAGTACCTTTTGACAAGGCTTCAGGCACTTGTACTCTTTGTGCTCTGGGTCATATGGGTGACATGCCCTTGCGCAAGCATGTCCACAACTCAACCTAAACTCACAGGGACGAGTACAGCCTCCCTCCGGGACACTGCTGAAGTCTTCAGCTGTAGATACCTTTGTCTTGGTTCCAGGGTGGTTTTGACAGCAAAGCTCCAATGACTGGCCAATGTGACCGTTCTTCCCAAGGGTTTCAATGATCTTGTTCCAGAGAGGAACCTTGCCAAGCATTCTCATGTTCCCAATACAATAGAGGCCTTTCTTAGCTCTAGACAATGCCACACATATCCGATTAGGGATCTGCAAGAACCCAGGTCTCCCCTCTTTGTTGCTCCGCACCAATGACAGCAGAATAATATCATTCTCCTCTCCCTGGTACTTATCTACCACATGAACCTTCACACCCTCAAAGATCTTTGCTGGCATGAGGTTACGCAGACAGAAGAGCTGTCCAGTGTAAGTAGTGAGAATGGTGATCTGAGAAGGTTCATAGCCCTGACACAAGAAATACTTGCACAGTTCCACTACAAAGCGGGCCTCGTGTGGGTTCTGGTGGCTTTTCCCTTCCTGGATCTCTTGTTCAGGAACCTCATGTTCCACAAAGAAGACATTAGTTGAGACACCCTGAAACAAGAGAAAGGATGTCAGAGAGAATTCTAGTTTCTGTCACCCCAGCCTGTTTCCATGCTCCTGATTCTCCACTGACAGCAGGACTTTCAAGGAGTTGACTACAGTATGCAGTTACTGTGTACTTAGGTGATTTCCTCTTAGATTTCCATAAGCTATTAATCAAATTCCAATTTCAGGTAATATTTTAGTATCCTAATATGAAATCAGTTTCTGATTTTATTCCCCATCCTTCCACAGATGTTTTACTGTACATTTCCAGGTTATACCAAAGAAAACATGAAGTGTTAGTAACTTCTCAAAGCATATTCATGGTGTGAACAATGTCTTGTTTCGGCCCTGTGGGAGAAAGATACTAAGTTACCAGTGCACAGGGCTGTGCACTTGCCTAAAACACACTTCCTCTGTTGCTGCAATAAAAACAAAGCAGCAAGGAAGATTTCTCCTTCAACAGAAAAAACTAGGAATGCTAGGACTCCAACAGTCACTTACCAGCTCATGGTGTACAGAGTTGACTGCTCACCTCTTCAAAAACTGTATTTGCCATGAGTTAGCAGGGGCTTTTAATTTTTTACCTATTAACTGGAATTATTCTACCCATAAGAAATTATTGTTCTGCCTGACAAAACCCAGAGACTGATTTTAACAGGAAAGAACAGCTTTTGCAGATCAAACACAGATCTCTGGTTTTCCAAGGTAAGATTACAGAAAGATGACTGTTAATAGTTCAAAGATCCAAGAAAAGCACCAATATAGAGATACATGAAGCTCTGGTTAGGGCTTCCTCATTTGTATTTCCTCATTTCATTGAGGAAATATAAATCAGAAAATAGGGAGTGAGTGTTAAGATGGAAGCTCAGTACCATTAAGGAAGAGGCAAAGACTGACACTTCTGACTGATACTCAAGGCAAGCATTCTAATAACTTATTAAATTCTGGCTGTTTATTGTGCATGTTAGATAATAAATGATGACTTTATACTTGTAAGCTGCATAGATCTTCTTTGCAGATGTTGTTTATTGGAAAGACCAAGGAAAAAGACTTCCAGTAATCCTGTCACCTATTTTATGTTGGAATTTCAATATTTAAGTCTTTCATTTAAGATTTCTTCCTAGCTTTCAAACTCCTACAATTCGTTTGCTCCCTCTTCCATTTTTTACTGTTATTTTAAAGTCATTGGAATTGGATCTATTTCCACTGTCCACCATCACTAATGCCAGAAGAACTACACATTACTTATGTAATTCTATATGTACAATTCCTTGATTCAGGTATAAATTTCAACAAGTGAATTTGATCTAAGAATTTGAAATCCTTGAACAGTACAGTTTACAGAAACTCACTTAGCCAGTAACAGGGGACAAAAGCCTGGATTGCTGAAAACTCACTTTTATGTTCTCATATTCCAGGACAGAGGGATGGTTCTCCAGTTTCTCGTATATATGAGGACTGATAAGCTGGGCAATTTCAGGGCGCATGCGGTGCTGAAACACAAAACAGTTTTATCAGTCTTGAGAAAGGAGCATCATATTTCCCTGTCAATATTCTTTTGCTCCACTGTACAGACAGTGGCTGAATACAAGACAAGGATGACTTTTCAATAAGAGACAAAAAGAGAGCACTTCCCAATCTCTGCTCTTCTTCACCCCATTGCTGACACCACCAACAACTGCAGGAGTGATAGTAGCAGAGCATCTTCAAGAAAATCTCTTGATAAGGTTGTTGCACAATAGTGCTGGTTTCAGAGCAAATCTAAGCACACTTATAGATAACAAAAGTCAGCACCTCATCCTAACTACTAAATGAGCTCTTTCAGGTACCTTTAACACAGGACTGCTGGTGGTAGAATTAACTTCCCCAGGCACCAAGTTAGATGATTAGAGCAATTTAGCAGGAAGCATCCTGAGAAGAATTGTGCCATTTCACTCTGCAAAGTTGTGGAAGTTTCAGTTGTCAAAATAAACCATGTCCTTCACACAAAAACATGAGAACCACAGTGCTGTGGACAATATCACTAAATAACTGAAAACATTCTGGAACTCTGTATCAGTTTGACAGCTCCTACCACTCTTTTCAGAAGTTAGAACATTCTTTTCTTTTAGGCTGCTCTTACAGTAGAAATATAAACTTAAGTGTATTACAGACTTAAAACAACCTAAATACAAATGCCATGAAGTTTTTTATAGTTCGTTCTTACTTGGTACTTCAGACAGACAAAGGGGAAATCCACTTTGATCAGACGTTCAAAGAGAGAGACTTCAAGGTTGAAGTTCTTGGCCAGGTCATATACATTTGCACTAGGCTGCAACTGAAAGAGAAGGCATAGGAGGTCCATGTTTTGGCACTTTTCCTATGTGTAAGTAGGATTTTTCACTCTCATTTTTTTGTGACTGGTCTCCCACTGAAAGGCCAGTGACTGGATTCTTGCAGAAGTGCTAAACATCGAAGCTAGATACAGTCACAAAGCACATCTAAAATTGTATCAGTTCAACTAAAACACAAGTCCCACAGGAGCCCTACTCTAAAACTACAGGAGACAGGATCTGGGGTATCTGTGGAAGTTGGGGAGCAACAAGCCTTGGCAATTTTCCCACACAGCGCTTGGTTAGATGGTTCTTGTTCATTAACCCAGCAGACAGAGATGTTAGTCATGAAAGTTACCTGCTGGTGATCTCCAATGAGGATGAGGTGCTGGCACTTGCTACTCAGAGTAGTAATGGTGTGAGCCTCAAGCACCTCTGCTGCCTCTTCTACAATGACAATTTGTGGCTCTATGTACTGCAAGATCTGTCGATATTTTGCAGCACCTGAGCAAGGACAGAAGATAAACCTTAGGATATACTGCATTCAAGCAGTAAGGCAAGACTTTTCACAGAGGGGAGTAGGCTCTGTCTCAGAAAAACTGGGGTTCTTCTCAAGATTCCCCATTTCAACACTTGGCTTTCTGAATTTTAAAACAGCACCATACCAGGGATGGCTTCTATATGAAGAATTATTAAGGAAGGCAGGTGGGGATTAGTCCTAGGCCTGCCTTGGTCCTTTTTTCAATGCAGAAGAAACACTCAATGCATTGTTCTACAGACATAAATAAGCCTAAATTGTCTCTCCAAACGGACATACTACAATGACCTTGACACTACATCTCCAGAAGGTGCTGTGGGACTAGCAATACAGGTATTAGCTGTGCCTTACTAAGGCACAAGTGCTGCAGTTCCTTTAGAACAATGCAGCTCGAGAGAGGGGAGTGCAAAATGGTACAGAAGCTGCTCATGCCACTAATTAACAACTCTCACAACAGCCCCATTTGCAAAGGGAGTCACTGATTAAAAAGGCTCCAGACTAATGCAGAGCCTGGCCCAGGTTCTGAAGCAACACATGATACTAATCTTTCAGCAAAAAGGTTTTTTAAACATGATTGTAAGCAATACAATACTGGTTTGCTTCCCAACTGCTCTGCACCTGTAGTTGTCATCCCCACAATTCTGGTGCTACGGAGAATGCAGAGATCTTGCTCCAGCTTCAGTTCTTTCAGTTTTCTGGCTGCTGCCTGATACTGCTCTTCATGGTCCCGGATGCTGTCTTGAATAAAACCCTGGTAAGTCTGCAGCCAAAGCCTGGGAAGAAAGTGCCATCATCACACACTGCAAGGAAAACAGGATGGTGATACACAGGTTCCGAGTGGATTCAGCTCAAAACTTCTGCCATGCCTTTTGGGAGACAGGTTATTACCATCTGTACTTAGTCCTGAACATGTACAAATGCAGGCCATGACATTGCTTCCCATGCAGTACAAGGAAGGTAAGAACAAGCATGTTCAAAGAAGGAACTGAACAGGTACAGACAGAAACATCATGGCTTGTTTGCACACTGGAATGATCCTAGGAAACACCTGCCTGACAAGCCCTGCAAAATAGCTTTGTCACCTGTAAAGCCTCCAGCGAGAGTTCAGGTCAAGTTGCCACACATCCTGAACAGCATTGGCCTCTAACTCTGTCATTGCGTTCAGTTTACGGAGCTCAACCTTCATCTTCTGCATAATTTTTCTCCTCTGGCCACGAGTTATCTGCAAAAAAAGAAAAAAAAAGTGCCCCAATAAGTGTGGTATTCACATGCCCTCTGAACAGAGAGAAACCTGTGAGACAAGCAGAGAAGAAGGAAAACACAATTCTTATCTCGCTTGCTGTGCCTGTGTTGTGCTAAAGTAGAATGCAATATGGAGATTGTTTACGCAAAGTGAAGATGCTTTGTTCCCTTGGCCTAGCAGGGCCAAGAAGTGTGTGTGTGTGTGGGACTGTCACGGGACAGTCAGGAGAGAAGGAGAGATGAGTGCTGTTCTGTGCAGTTGTGAGCAAGAGTGAGTGCCTGGCAGATTCAGTTTAGATACAATGTACATAGTATAATAAAGTAATTCATTAGCCTTCTGATGATGGAGTCAGACGCATCATTTTCTCTCCCCTCGCCTTCGTCGGAGTCACTGTTGATTTACAATAAATAAGCACTTACAGCACAAAGATTCCTTTGTGTTAGCATCCCCGTGTTATTCTTTACACAGTCATGCTAATGCATGCAGTTACCTCCCACCGCATGTTCTCCTGCCATGGTTGAGCTTTTCCTTCTTCCTGGTCCAGCTTCATAGCCAACATGGAACGGGCTATTTCATGAACACTGTCATCCTCCTTCTCCCTCCTCCAATAGTTTGCTATCATTTCATCCTCAATCACTCTCTCATCTTCAATCAGGTCAGCCATCTCTGGGATCGCCAAAAGCTCCTCTTCTTCTTCAACTTCCTTCTCCTCCTCTCCCTCCTGCTGACCACCTGTAGAGTCACCAGTTGCATGAAGTAAGCCACAGCCACTCTGTCAGTGCAGCAGTCAGATCACTACATTGAAATGAGGGTTAATCTTCTTTCCATTCCCTCACAATATCACACATCATTCAGTGCCTGTTAAGTAGCAGTGTCTCTTTACTGGCACACATACCCTGCTTAGCTTAGGTAAACGCACTTGTAAAAAATGTGTGGCGGGTGGCCGTCTTTCTGGTGTTTGTTTTTTTGGTTTTGTTTGTTTTACCTGGATTTTCAGCCGATATATTCTCTGCAGCATTCTGGGTGAAGGCAGATACACCAAGTCCCAGCCACTCCAGAATCAGTGAGTGTTGTGAATCAATGTAGTAAAACTCAGTGTCCTCCTAATACAGGGAAAATCAAATAAGCCAGGCCTATTGCACTTCAGAGTCTTACCATGATGCCAAAGCAGCACCTTACAGCAGTGGCAACTAGGACAAGTCCCTCCAAGACACCCTCCTGAACTAGAAAGTCCAAGCAGACCCAGATCTTCAGAAAGGGTACCCCTCCTCCCTTCAGTTTAAGAGGCTTTCCTTTGGGTACTTGCATTTTTATGCTGCTAAAGATCACTTAGAATCTCTGCAGTTTAAAGGAGCAAAATTCAAAGCCCCTGCCTGTCTAAACTACTGCCATTTGGCACAACTTGCTGTTCACTCCCTTACTTTCCCAGTAACCAAATGATGCTAAAAAAGATGCCTGCTGAGGGAACCTCAGGCCCTTTAGCAGAAAAGATGGTAAGCATGCACGGGGACTGCTTGACTCAGAAGAAAGGGACCTTTCTTACCAGAGCCCTTCTCAGGCTGGCCCAGTGCTGGGGTGCCATGTGCCATTTCAAGTAGCGCTCATGCAGAACTCCGTAGGCCGTGCACTCCAACCGCTTCGCTCCTTCAAGGAGACCCTCCTCAGCCTCCTTCATCTTATTTATTATCTACTCGTAACAAAGACAAGGGAGGCAGTGTCACACTCAGAATAACAAAGTTCACTAACAGCAGGACAAAAAACTGACAGAAGAATTAAGAGGCCAAATTCAGTGTAAAACAAGGTGAAAGGCCACATGTGGGGGAGGTTTATTATTCCTTCAATGCACAGGCAACCCAGTCCCAGCATCTCCCAGGAGGTCTGTACATACATATTCAGAGTCTCTGAAGAGGTCCTCTGGGAAGTCAAATCTGCTGGTATGCTTCCTCAGCTCCTTCAAGGTGAACCTCTGCAGGGCTGCACTGCTACTCCTGCCCCCAACGCGCACTATCCCACCTAATTCAAATGAGAGTATTCCTGTGAATAAAAAAGAAATATTAGAACTAAAGGGCCAAACTCAGTTTTGAGCAGGTAGGAAAAATACCCTTTGACTGCAAATCCTACAGTGGTTTGCTCTGAGTGAAGTTCTTTAATCTATGTCAATGGGGCTAGAGTCACTAAAAAGAATCAAACCAAAATGCAGGTTACCATGCCATACGATGAGCAGAGTAAGAGTTATAGTATAGTTTCTAATTACAGGCTCCAACAACAGGTTGACCAGAGAATTTGTGGCTGCACTATCACTTGAAGGGTTCAAGGCCAGGCTGGACAGAGCTTGGAGCAACCTTGTCTAGTGGAAGGTATCCCTGTCCACAGCAGGTGGGTTGGAACTAGATGATCTTTAAGGTCTTTCCAATCCAAACCCTTCTATGATTCTATGACTATACCACCATCCTGCTTGCAGGTACTCTTACCTTCTAAGAACTGATCCAGTGCATGGTTAGTATAGCAGACTATAAGGATGGGACGCTTCCAGAGGCTTTGCCACACGTGATCATTAGTCAAGAGAGCCTGAACAATCTTCAAACCCACATAAGTCTTCCCTGAAAGACAAGCTTAGAATCAGAAAAGGGTAATCCACCCTCTATGAGTGCCTTGAAACATAGAAATCAGCAAAAACAGATTTAAGATTTATTTCCAGGCTGCCAATCTGGTCTGTACCAAGAGAACTGACTCCAGGGGTAACTATCTTACAAAATGTAGACAAAGTAACATGATACTAACATTCCAGCCTGTAGCTAAGCAAGGCCACAGTCTGCAAGAATGTTATTTTTTGGATAATACACCAGACCGGGACACAGGGTTTCCTCTCCCACTGCATCCTCCAGCCCACTCAGATACTGGCATCATAGATGACATTTGGCTGCACACGAAATATCCACATACTATTGGAATACAAACACTGGTGCTTGTTAAATTCAGGAACCATTTAAAACAATTCCAGTCCATCTTGTAATACTTTATTCACGCAATGGTTCATGGCTGAATGTTCCCAAAGCTCTAACATGAAGTGAAGACAAGTAGGAGAGTGCTGCACAGAAAGAAGGACCAAGTTCTCAAAGGCCACTGTAAACTTCTTTACCCCAATATACAAGCACAGCCAACAGTGCAGTTGGTGTCTATTTGCATGTAGGTGGGCAAAGATCAGATGTGGCTATTTGAGGATATTTAACTGTCTCCACAGCTCACACTAACTGGGTGACTCAAGCATCTATTATGCACAGGACTAAAGCTTTGGAGACAGTACAGCTGGCTTTCTCTGAAGTTAATCTCCCTAGATGGGGAAATCAACAAGAACTTCTTAAATTACAGAGCCTTTAAGCAAATATGTCTCACCAGTGCCAGGAGGTCCTTGGATGATAGCCAGCTCATTGGTGAGTGCAAGATTCAATGCCTGCATCTGAGATTCATCTAATTTCAAATCTTCCATTGAAAGCCATTGACTGGGATCTAGAATTTTGACACTTCTCAAACTACCAGGGCACTTCTCTTTATGTGAAGTCTTCACCAAGGGTGCAAGGTTGTAGGCAGTATCCCATGTCAGGTATGCCGGCTCCTTCACCTGTGCATCACATTCCACAATGTACTTCTGGAATGGGATATCTTCTTCCCGCATTTTCTGCAACCCTTCTAGCACATGCCGATAGGCCTCAAAATAGGCAGTTGTCTCTACCATGAGGAAAGAGTCTGAGGGTTGAAACTGTCCTGGCAATGGCTGGCTGTCTGCATCAAAAAACAGCTCCACAATCCCATTGACAAGATCTGCAGCATTACGATTAGAAACGGTGGCAAAAAGGAATGTTTCAAAGTGATCTTGGGACATGCAGACAAGGGATCCATACAGCAATCGTTTGGAATTCTGCCATTGTACAAACCTCAGTGGTTTTGTGTCAAACTGGACCTTGTAAGCAATGCCATCTGGGGTACAAGATGGGGCAATAATCCGTGCATCAAAGTAGATCCTTATATCATCAAATTTCTTCCTTCTTAAATTTCTGTCCTGGAGGTTCTGCAAAACCTCCATGATACCTTCCCTTAAAGGCCTTACAAAGTCTTCTCTCAAAAGTCGGAAGTGGGTGTCAAGATAAATACTGGTGCTTTCATATTTTCCAAAAACAAAATTGGGACGTAGAAAGGGTTTTTCATTACCGTGTATCTCATTATATGTTGGATAAATGCTCATGAAACGATAGCTTTCTGCTTGCCCATCTTGAGGCTGCACAAATGTACACTTATCAGCCCTCAGGGTGCCTTCACGTCTCTTCTCCTGCAGATGCTGCATGAGCATCTGGACTTGATCGAGATTCTTCTCTGTCTCTTCTGTGATGTTCACACCAAAAGCTCTCAGGGCACCTATGGATGCTGTCAAGACTGTCAAGAGAAGGGAGACTTTCTGCACAGAGCTGGCTGGGAAAGTACTTATCAGGTGCTGAAGAAGTAAAATGATGTTGCTGATATGCTCAGGATACTCACGGCGTACAGTAGGATCTATTTCTGTTACCATGTCAGACACATACTGTGGCAGACAGACCTTGAGAAAGTTGGACTCCTTCACAACCCCAAGAATGTGTTGGACACTCTGTCTATCCATTTGGGAACTGCATGCTTTCTGAAGCACCTGGCAAATGAGCTGAACAAAATTGCGGCTCATGGTTGTTTGGGAAAGAAGTTCCTTCAACCCTGAATTGGAAGCAAGTGTGATGACAACTTCTGAGGGGTCTTTCTCAAGGAGACTTTCAAGGAATTTATAGCCAATCCTTCTGGCTTGCCGAGGCTGCTCACGGTGGTGGGCACCACCTGGGGTAGCATTCTGGTAGAAATGAGGATTCTCCCGAGGTTGCATCCTCCATGTGCTACCTTCATTTTCCCACCTATTCCTCAGCCCTCTCCCTCTAGCTCCTCCCTGAGCTTGTCCACCTTGATACCTCCTTCCCCTGCCTCCATTTTCTTGCTCATTCCAGGGTCCTCTGGTCCTCTCATGGGCTTGTCCACGCTGACACCTTCTTCCTCTAAATGCATTTTCTTGCTCATTCCAGGGTCCTCTGCCCCTCTCATGTGTTTGTCCACCTTGATACCTCATTGTCCTTCCCTCATTCTCTTGTTTCATCCAGAATCCTGTGGCTTCACTGCTGGCCTGTTCATCTTGGATTCTTGGATTCTTACTTGATTGAGGAACCTTTGAAATCCAGCCACCAAACTCCTCTTCTCTTCGCCCATGTAGAAGGGTATAATCACTGTCTTGGAGGCTTTCCCCTAATTCAGGTGCCTGGCCTGGTACCTTATTTGTTCTGTTTCTGCCTCTTCCTATAAAGCCAGTGCCCAAACGAAGTGAATGCCCTTTAAAAAAGCAGAAAAAAAGACACTCCATAATTATAAATCAACCAAATTAACATGCCTCCCAACAAAGACAAATTAACATATTGACCTGACAGTCAGCATATTTTGATCATTTACATAAAATTAAAAAATTATTACATTTGCACAAAGATTTTCAAATTGGTGTCTCATTTGTATCCTTCTATCCAACTGCTAAAGAGAGTGCTGTGCTTAGAGTTCACTCAAAGACACTAAAAAAGAAAATCTCTTTCCACAGAACTGAAAGCAGAAGTAAGAAGGTGAAAGATAAAGTTTTCTGCACAGGACAGCATTTCCTCGGGAGTTAATCATCAGTGAGATAACGATAGAGGACGCCACAGCTGACTTGAACTGTACATAGCATAGACAAAACATGGAGTGTCTGCTTTCAGCCTCTCGGAGTAGCAGGAAGCACAGCCCACATGGCCTTGGTCACAGTCCCCACAGAACGTTTGGGGGAAAATTGAATGCTAGCAGGAACAAACAGCAAGAGGCTGCTGCAAACACTTCTTTATTTGCAGCAAGGGCAAATAAGAAGTGTTGCAACTCAGTTCTGAGAGAAAATTCCGCTGTACACAGGTAGGGGAGTAGCGGATCCCCCTGTACCAGCACCACACCCAGCCCTCCTGCCCTGCATTCCCCGGAGGACCCTCACCTCTCGCTCCACCTCGGAATTGTAGGGCGTGGGGCTCCTGCCCAGGACCCTCCATCGCCGGCCGGGAACCGCTCCGGGTGTGTTCCAGCCCTCCGGGGCGAGGGCAGCGCTGGGCGCCGGGCACCGCGGCGCTCCTGCGGCCGAACACGGGCGAAACTGCGCCGCGTCTGACCCGAAACCCAGCAGCGCTTCCCTTTCCAATTCCCCCCAAAGTTTCACTTTCCAGTTCCCCGCAAATCCCGCCCGGTGGGCAGAGCCCCCGCCCCTGTCAGCGGCGGGCAGCACCTCCCAAACGGAGCTTCTCCTTCTCTCTCCGGCTCCCGCGGCAAAGGGAAGCGAAGAGAATGGGAAGCGAAGTAGAGGGAAAGTGCAAACGATGGAAAACACGCGGCACCTCCACCGGTCCGGCCCCGGCACGGCTGCTTTCGGTTTCCTTTCCCGGCACTGCGGGGCGGAGGCAGCCGCGGCTCTGCCCACCCGCCCGGGCCCGGCCCCCGGCCCGGCCCAGCGCAGGCGTGTCCCGCGCCGTTCCGGCTCGCAGCCATGGCCACGCTGGAGAGCCTGGGCCTGGTGGGCACCATCGCCGAGGGGGACGTGGTGCCCGTGGACTCTGAATCCGGCGACTCCGAGGATGAGGAGGTGGGGCCGGGCGGGCGGGGAGGCGCGGGCCGGGCCGGTGCGGCGGGGCCCGGCCGCGGTCCTTGCTCACGGCTGTTTCCGCAGGAGCTGCCCCGGGCGCCGGGCCCCAGGCGGCGGGGACCCTCCCGCGGCGACTTCAGCGCCGACTTCGTGTTCGGGGAGGCGGAGGCCGGCGGGGAGGATGCCTGGACGGCGGCGCTGCGGCAGCTCCGCGGCAAGGTGAGGCCTGAGGCCGGGATGGAGCTGCGGTGCCACAGGCCACAGCGCCCACTGCTCCCCTGGGCTCCTCTTACAGCTCTTCTGTTGTGATTTTGTGCCTAGAAAGCAGCTACGACGCTGGATGAGAAGATTGAGAAAGTGAGACAAAAAAGGAAGCTCCAGGTCAGGGTCTTTCTTTTTGCTGAAAAGATTGGTATGTGTTTGGCCATTCCCTGAGCCGCGGTGTTCTGGCTGCAGCTCATCGCTTCGGGTCGGTTTGCTGCCACATGTGATGTGCTGCTGAACGGGTGAGGTTGCAGAATTATTAATGATTAAAGTTATGCGAAATCGTGGATTTGTGAATGGGCTCATAATAACAAACACAGACTCACAAGGGATTGAAGTTTCTTTTTCATCCTTTCTTTTTAAAAAATTTTCGTAATTTTGTTTTTTAGGAAAGGGAAGCTAAACAAGCCAAAGTGAAAGATGAGGATGCAGAGGTTGAAGATGATCAAACCAAAAAGGAGCGTGAGGATTGCTGTAGGGATGAAGAAGATGTGGAGTCTGAGTATTCACTGGATGATGAAAGTATCTTCACAAAAGCAGGTATCAGCACTGAGATGGCCAAGAATCTGACACAGAGTTGGCTCACTGGAGAAAAGCCTGAAGTGAAGCAAGTGGGCAAGGAGCACCTTTTATATTTTGTTTGCTTTCTGCAACATTCCTTCTGATTTTAATCAAGTTTATTTTGAACGGTAGCCATAATTGAACTCATCCCTGAACAAGGGTGTTTACTGGGCAGTTTTACTCCATTACATGCCTCTATTTGTTTCTGAGGCTTCTCCCGCAATATCTGAATTGAGAGCAAAAAATATGAGGTTACAGGGTGAAGATAGTTTATCTTGTTCTGGGTTTAGCTGTGCTTCCTAGTTCTTGTCACATTTCTCTTTCTCTGCAGATAAGGTCAAAGTGAAGGAAAAGAAGAGATCAAAAAAGGGAGAAGTGGTAAGTGTTAAGAACTAGTCGAAATCCTCCAGTATTTCCTATTGAGGAATTTGCTTTGGTTAACAAACCGTAGCTCAGAAATCACCCTTTGATAACATGTTGTGTTGCTGCATGTGTTGTTCCAGTTTTGTTGTTTTTCCTGTTTCTAGGAAGCAGAGAGCTTTTTTGAAGATGCCTCTCAGTATGATGATAACTTGTCGTTCCAGGACATGAATCTTTCACGACCTTTGCTGAAGGTATTCACCTAGCTGATTTATTACATATTACTCTGAAGAATGTTATACAGCCTCCCTGCCACCAGTTAGAACTGTCAAATTTCTCATTGCTTTGCCACCTCTCTGACAAGGAAATCATTTGGGAGCTAGTGTGAGAGTCCTTTAGAAGCTGTTATTATACATTAACAGAAACTGTTCTTTGATTGTGTCAATCAAAGATTGAATGTGTTAACACCATCTTGAGCAAGACTTGTCACAGCGTGGTTGAAGGTCATCTTGTCCAACCCCTGCTCAAGAAGGGCCACATAGAATTCCTGCCTAGGAATGTGTTCAGATGGCTTTGAATATCTCCAGGGCTGGAGACTGCAATTTTGTGGGCCCCTTGTCCTGCTGCTTGGTCACCCTTGAGGTGAAAAAGTGGTTCTTGGTGTTTAGAGGGAACTAAACACATACATCACCATGTTTCAGTTTGTGCCCATTGCATCTGTCTCTGGGCACCACTGAACAGAGCCTGGCTCCATGCGCTTTCCACCCTCCCATCAGATATTTATTGACATTGACAGATTTCCCCCTGAGCTTTCTCCAGGCTCAGCAGTCCCAGCTCTGTCAGCCTTTCCCCAGATGTGAGGGGCTCCCAGGCCCTTCATAATCTCCATAGCCTGTTGCTTGTCTCTCTGCAGTATGTCTGTGTATCTTGTAGTGATGAGCCCAGCTCTGGGCGCAGCACTCCAGGTGTGGTCATATCAGAGACAGAGTTTAATTGCTGTCCCTCCTTTCTAGGCAATCACAGCTCTTGGCTTCAAGCAACCAACCCCAATTCAGAAGGCTTGTATCCCAGTGGGTCTTCTGGGAAAGGATATTTGTGCTTGTGCTGCCACTGGGACAGGTAGGGATTGAGCAGGGCACTAGAAACAGAGAAACAGCTATTCACAGTAATTGGTAACCCTTCTTAAATTTTTTGTTTTTTCAGGTAAAACAGCTGCCTTCATCTTGCCTGTCCTTGAGCGCCTGATTTACAAACCTCGTCAGGCTCCAATAACACGTGTACTGGTTCTGGTGCCAACACGAGAGCTGGGTATTCAGGTGCACTCTGTCACAAAACAGCTGGCACAGTTCAGCAGTGTCACAACTTGCCTGGCAGTAGGTGAGTGTTCAGTCATTTATGTGAACTGTACAGCTCATTGTAAACCACTATACAGAACTGGGAATTCTGTGTGTAAAACTGGAGGCTGTGTGGTTATGCTTCTAGTAGATACATGGAGGTTTAAAAGCTTTCTTTCCAAGGTTGTGTTGTACTTGTTTACCTATTTCTGAGAAAGAAAATATGGAGTCATTTCTGTTTTTGAATGTGGTTTTATCTGAGGTGCTTCCCATTCCTCAGGCAGGTTGCATCCCTGTGTTCTGCTGCAGTGTGCTGCAGGGGTCAGCAATCTGTTTTCCCTCTCTTTCAGGTGGCCTGGATGTGAAGACTCAGGAAGCTGCTCTGCGCTCAGGGCCAGACATTCTTATTGCCACTCCTGGGCGTCTGATTGATCATCTCCACAACTGCCCTTCTTTCCACCTGAGCAGTGTTGAGGTGCTGATTTTGGATGAAGCAGACAGGTAGAGTAAGCAGGACAGCAGTGAAAATCATGGCAGTTTTCTGCTTTCCTTTCTCCAGGCTATCAGGCTGTCCTTGTTGTCTTGGCTTATGTAATGTTTCTTGGCCAGGCTCAAATGAAGCTGCCTTACTTTGCTCTTTTTCTCCTGTGTAGGATGCTGGATGAATACTTTGAGGAACAGATGAAGGAAATTATCAGGTTGTGTTCCCACCATCGTCAGACAATGCTTTTCTCTGCCACAATGACTGAGGAGGTAAGACAAGCTGCTGAGAAACATACCCAAGCAGGAAATTGAATGGGAATTTGTCAGGTCTTTTACTAGAAATCATGTGGACTTTTTTTTCTTAACCTGTTTTTGTAGGTGAAAGATTTGGCTTCTGTTTCCCTGAAAAACCCCGTCCGGATTTTTGTGAACAGCAACACAGATGTTGCACCTTTCCTGCGGCAGGAATTTATCCGCATCAGACCCAACCGGGAGGGGGACCGGGAGGCCATTGTTACAGGTTAGTGATGAGCCAAGGCAGGCTGGAATCAGTGAGTGACTGTGGAGCAGCCTTCTGAGAGGACTTTCTTTTAGCTCTGCTGACACGAACCTTCCAGGATCACGTGATGCTTTTCACCCAGACCAAGAAGCAAGCTCACCGCATGCACATCCTGCTGGGACTGATGGGCCTGCGGGTTGGGGAGCTTCATGGGAACCTCTCTCAGACACAGCGTCTGGAATCACTCAGGTATTAGCAGGCTTAGTTAGCAAGCCTAAGCTAAAAAGAAGTTCCAAGTTGGAAGTTTTAGGGTGGAAGTGGATGGCTACATTCATTGCTAATGCATTTGCTTTTCTGCTCAGACGCTTTAAGGATGAGCAGATCGATATCCTGGTAGCTACAGATGTGGCTGCACGTGGACTTGATATTGAAGGTGTTAAAACAGTGAGTGTTTGAAATGCTGAGCTTTTTATTTTTAATGAGGCATTTCATGTTGATTCCCTACTAACATTGTTTCTGTCACAGGTGATCAATTTCACCATGCCTAACACCATCAAACACTATGTGCACCGAGTGGGTCGGACAGCCAGGGCAGGCAAGGCTGGTCGTTCAGTTTCACTGGTGGGTGAGGAAGAGCGTAAGATGCTGAAGGAGATTGTCAAGACTGCTAAAACACAAGTGAAAGCCAGAATCCTCCCCCAAGGTATGTGGTACTTTTACTGAGGTACAAAGCTGCAGAGAGTACACAGGGAGTATCGTGGTACACAGGAACACTAAAGGAGGTGCTGAAAAACAAGATGGACTTCACATGAGCTGCCTCTGGTGTTCATATGGTATTGTTTTTAGATGTCATATTGAAATTTCGGGAGAAGATTGAGAATCTAGAGAAAGATATCTATGCAGTTCTCTGCTTGGAGCGTGAGGAACGTGAGATGCAGCAGTCAGAGGCCCAGGTAAGCAATTTTTTTAGTATCTGGTGCCCATTATGAGGTTACCCTAAGTGTACTTAACCTGCCTGTTTTAGAAAGGGAAAAGAGGAGTAATTTTTACCTACGATGAGCTCACATCTTGCCTGAATTATCACAGATCAACAAGGCAAAGAAGCAGCTGGAGACAGGAAAAAAAGAGACTGGAAGTGAGAGTTTGGAGCGGAGCTGGTTCCAGACCCGTGAGGAGAGGAAGAAAGAGAAATGTGAGTCATGACACTGTGGCCTTGTTAAATTCTATAGCCACAGCTGGACTTGGCTCTGTGCTATAAAAGGTTCTTTAAAAGGTGCTTTAAAAGGGTCTATTCTGCTTTTCTTTCTCTTTCCAGTGGCTAAAGCCCTGCAGGAATTTGACCTAGCATTACGAGGGAAAAAGAAAAGGAAGAAATTTGTACAGGACACACAGAAAAAAGGCCAAATGACAGTGAGTTCCAAATGACAGTGAGTTTATTTGTTGACAGGTGGGAATCTGACCAGACTATCAGTTTTCCCTTAGCAAAGCTTCACATCACCAAAACTTGTGTTTTAACACCTTTCAGCCAGAGGAAAGATCACAGTTTGAGATCTTGAAATCTCAAATGTATGCTGAGCGGCTGGCTAAGAGGAATCGCCGAGCAAAGAGAGCCAGAGCCTTGCCAGAAGAGGAACCAGCAGCAGCACCAGCAGGTAGAAACTTTTGTTTTACAGCTAACTTCCTCTATGTCACTTACTTTGCTAGAAATAGGTAAATTAATCTAGTTTTTTCAGAGAGCACTGTTCTTTAAAGGAATGGCCACAAGTGCTGGCCCAGGGTCCATGTTTGCAGTCATTTGCCTCATGCTTAGGCTAATTGTTGTGTTCAAGAGTACTGTGACGATGCTGTGGCCTTCTGTTTACAACCAGTGTTCTTATTATTTATTAGGTCCCAAGAAGAAGAAAAAGTTGTCTGTGTTTGATGAAGAGCTGACCAACACGAGCAGGAAGGCTCTGAAGCAGTACCGTGCCGGGTAAGGTCTTAGCATGTCTACATTAGTGCAGACTGCAGTAAGGAGAATTTGTTTGCATCTCTGCACTTCCTCAGGGATATTTTGATATTGGGGGAAGAGGTTCTGAAGTTGGGGCAGGGTTCTTTTGAGAAGTACCTGTCCTGCTGATAGAATTCTGTGACATGGCTGACCTCTCTTCCCTCCCCTCTCTCTCAAAAGCCCATCCTTTGAAGATCGAAAACGCTTGGGTATTGCCCAGCGCAGGAAAGGAGGGAACTTCAAATCCAAGTCCAGGTATACTTCCCTTTACTTTCTTGTTCAAGTTTTGGGGCTTTTTCCTTGCTTTCTTCTTCTTCTTGTAATTGTTTAAAGGCCCTTGCTAAAAGGTGTGTTGGTTCTGCAGTACCCTCTTACTGCAGGTCTGATGCTGGGGGTAATCAAGGATAGGGCCTTTAGTAACACATTCCTAGGCTTCTATTTGGGAGACCATTTTGCCTAGAAAATGCACAGTGCTGCTCCTCATCTGTCATTGACAGTTGGGCTGATGGAGTAATAACATTTCTATTATCTTCTCTTGCAGGTATAAGAGAAAGTAAAGTAAGAACTGTTACAAAATTCAGACACACTGTACAGCCCCTCAATTTTGTAGTACTGCAAGGAGACAACCTCAGTAAAATTGAAGTTTTTCTTCAAGTTGTGAAATAGTTCTGGGATGGTTGTCAATTACCTGGTTGAAGACTCTGAAATCATCTGTAGCAACCTATGAAATAAAGGATTATTTTTCTTGTAAGATGTTGGCTCTGTTTTATGGATGGCTAGAACTGGGAGGTGGAATGTGTTACATCTTTCTAGTTCATGTACGTAATGATTTCAAGGCAAAAACTGAACAAAGTTTTGCTCATATACTCCTGTGATCTCAAAAAACTAAGAGCTGAAAAAAATTCTTGTGGTTTAGAACCCATTTCTATCATAAGAAGAAAAGTTTTTCAAACCACCTGTCACAAAGATGGTTTCTTTCATTTTTTATCCTCTCCACTCACCCAATCTGTTCTTTCTCCATCAGCCTTGTTAAACTTCATTGCTATGCTTTAATTTCTATAAGGAACACAAAACAACTGGTAATTTCTGTCTATACAAATTAAGTTTTTTTTTCTTCAGGTTTGCTCTTCTGGGATGACCAATGTGGAGCAGTAAAAAGTAATGGCTGCACTCCTCACACAAACAGACCAGCACAACAGAGACTCCTAGTACTAGGTTTTCCAGCTTTATTAAAAAGGGCAAACATTACCAGCAGTAGATATAAAATATACATAGCAAACGTCTGACAGGTGGCACTACTCAGTGTATCCCCTTCCTTGGTCTTCTCCCAGTTCAGAGGTACATTACAGAACTCTCACGGCCTTGGGGGGCGCATGCCAGGTGGAGGGGGTCCTGGGAATAAAGGAAAGAGTTGAAGAGAAAAGAAGCAGCAACACTAAACCAAAAAGATATTTCCCCCATGCTCAAAGTAGCCATAAGACCCCTTTTTGGCACCAAAGCACTTTGCCAAGTAGCAGAGCTAGGGAGACACTGGAATGCATCACCCTTCAAACATTTTATTACAGCTTCTCATGGCAGCTGGGATAGCCTCTGCTCACCTCTCATTCCTGGGGGTGGTGGTCTCATGCCTGGAGGGGGCATTCCCATGGGAGCCCCTCGGCCAGGTGGCATTCCCATGGGGGGGCCCATTGGTGGTCTCATGCCTGGAGGAGGTCCCATCATTCCTTAAGCCAGAGAAAAAACAAGCATGTAAATCCAGCTGAATATTCAAGGCACTAGCTGGGTACCAGGGTATCTCCCACAATACCAGATTTTCATCAGAAAAATGTTATTACCAATTCTGCACCAAAACATGAGCTCTACAGAGTAATTCCTACCTGGAGGAGGGGCTCCTCTGCTCATGGGTGGGGGAGGACCCCCACGCCCTGGTGTGTACTGAGTTGGGGCTCCTGCTATGCTGGCAGTGGCTGCTGCAGCAGCAGCTGCAACTGTTCCACGACCCTGGGGTGTCATCACCTGTAGATGAATCAAATAGACTCAGAAAAAATTGCACCTGCTTTATCATAACTAAAAAGTAACACTGAAATTCCCCCTCAGAAATTACACTCATCTTCTTTCTCTTAACTGACTAAATAACAGTACAACCTGTAACACAATTCAATGGATACCACTTGAATTATGTGTGAAAAGCTGCACTTTTCAACCCTCTTCTTCTGTCATACAGGACAATACCCAGGCAGATCTCATACCAAAAACACCTCGCTAGGCTCAAACTCTGTGGTAACAAACTAAGATTACAGTTCTTCCACTACACCAATTTCTTGCATCACACTGGTACCAAAAAATAAAAGCCACATGGGTCATAGTATCTCACCTGTTGGGATGGTCCTCCCACTCCTCTGACAGGGCCAGCTAATCCTGCTGGAGCTTGTGGCATGGGAGTACCAGCTGGAACTCCCCTCCCTGCTGCTCTCCCAACACCAGGTCCTCCAGCAGCTCCAGCGAGGGGTACCCGGGCAATTCCAGTCTGAAAACACAGCCCCCAAAGAGAAAGATTTATCAGAAGTCCTCAGAACCTACAGCCTTCCTTTGTCCAATGAAATGTCCCAGCCCACAAAGGAATTACAGCTTCCTTCTGTGAAGTTTGTTGGACCTAGCCACAAGAGCATCTGTAAATCTACAACAATACAATAGTAGTGTTCCCCTGCAAAAAAGCAAATTAATCAGATTTCCCTTCTTTTTTCTTGAGCTCTCTGCTCATTCTTACATCTTTTGGAGGTGGTCCTTCAACCGTCATGGACACCAGGTTTTCCCCTCGCAGCAACACAAGACCAAGGACTCGTTTCTCTTCTCGCTCTGGCTGTTTTGAATTTTTAGGTCTGGGGAGAAAAAAAAATGAATGAATGAATGCTGCTCTTTGAGCTTGCAACAGAATTTATGACTAGGCTGCTTCTCCAGAGATGAGCATATTTTTATATGCTTCAAACTAAATCCAAACTGCTAAAATGGCATCACATATGTTGGTTATTTGGTAAGAACTGATACAAAGGGTCCCATAACCTTTGGCAGTTTGGGGACTTGACAAAAGAGACTAAACGCATGAGTGTTTTTGCAGGAGCCGGCAGCACACTCTGCCCCACCGCTGTCCCGGCTCTCGCCCCGAGGCCCCCGCGCTGGGGAGCGGGCTAGGGGCACCCCCACCGCTCACTTGATCTTGCGGAACTCGTCGCAGTCGCAGAGGATGAGGTTCATGTGCTTATCGAAGGCCTTGAACGTGCCGATGAAGACGCGGCCATCCTGCAGGATGCACCGCATGCGGTAGTCGATGTGCTGCAGCATCTTGCTGCTCTTCCCCACCGTCTGCAAGAGAGCGCCGCGTTACCCGCGGCCCGGCCCAGAGGGGAAGCGGAGCGGAGCGGAGCTCGCTGCACCGCTGCACCCGCGGCCTCCCGCCCCGCGGGCCCGCCCGGCTCACCATGGTTGCGGCTTTCCGTGCTCCCCCCGCCGCCGCCGCTGCTGCCGCTCCCGCCGCGCTCCCTCGCTCCCCGCACCCCGCCCGCCCCGGCGGAAGCTCCGACGCGCGGCGGCCGCGACTTCCGCCCGCGCTGCGCGGGCCCCGCCCGTTCCGGCGCGCCGCGGCCGCGCTTCCCGGGGCGGGGCGCGCCCGGGGGCGGGGGCTGCGCAGAGCTCCGCGGCCCCGCGCTCGCTGCCGGGGCGGAGGGAGCTGAGCGCGGCCGCGGCGCCGCCGCAGAGCCCTGCGCCAGCCCGAGCGGCTGCCCTGCATGAGCTCCCGCACGCCCGGCCCCTGGCGCTCGCAGCCGCTCCCGGAGGCGGGGCACCGTGGGCACGGGGAGCTGACGTGAGCCCCGCCGCGGCGGCCCCGGAGGCGAGGAGGGGCGCGGGGACGAGCGACGCTCGGTTAGCGGCATTGACTCGGCTGCGCAGGGGGTGCCCTGGGGTGGCGGGGCGGGCGGGTCGGGTCTCCATGGTGCCCGCGGTCTCCATGGCAGCGCGGCGGGCGCATGACGCGCCCAGGGGCGGTGCCAGTGCCGGCAGCGCCTCGGCGGGGCCGCGGGAACGCGGGGCGGCCGCGGTGGGGCCTGGGGAGCGCGGGCGTGGGTGGGGATAGGGGTAGGGATAGGGGGGTAGGGGTGGGGATAGGGGTAGGGATAGGGTGCGGGAGCGCAGCCGTCGGCGGAGCGCCTCGGGTCTGCCGCCTCTCCGTGCGCGCTGCGGCGCCGCGCCCACCCTGCCCGCGGCCCTGATCCGGCCTGGCTCCTCCGCCCGCCCCCGGCCCGGCCGCCGCAGCTCCGTAGGTCCCGTTGTGCCGCGCTCCCGGCACATCGCCCCCGCTGCCCCCGGAGACACCGAGAGGGGCGAGGCCGGTGCTCCTTCGGGAGCCGAGGTACAGCGCGGACAGGGCTTAGAGAAACATTCTTGTTTAATGCCTTTAACTGGGTTTTGGGCCAAGCTTCAGGGGTTAGCGCCTGGCTGGCGGCTTTGAAGTCACTTGACTGATTAAAAATAATAAAGCAGTTCTCTTTTTGCTTGTTGCTATCGGTTTCTGTCTTTGCCAAGAGACGGTTTCTGCCATGCTGTGTTGAAATGTGCATGACCAGGGCCCATAGGCATAGTGCTTTACCGCCAGAGTGCAGCCATGGAAGGCATTTGGAGCAATGTAGGATTCCAGAGACAGGGAATCTGAGCCATTTGCTTCTCTGGTTTATCCAGAGAGGGATGTTTCTCATTGCTTGGTGTGTTAGATAATATAGAAAACTGCATAGCCTTCAGGCTGGACTCTGCTATCTCCTACCCTTTCATGCTGCTTGGCCAAGGAATGTCTTCTCTGCCCACCTGTCCCATTAGTCCCTGTGCCAGCATCACTTCCAACTTTAGCTTGGCCAGTTGGTACCATCTGGGGACTTGCTGAGGACTGCTGAGGGTGTTCTGTTGCATCTACAGGTTTCAGAAGCTGCAGCTATTTGCTTGTTGACTGGGGAATTCTACCAGGCAGCTTTTCTTTTTCAGGGAATGTTCTTTCATCCTCCTCATTTTCATTCTGTGTGCAGCACACTTTGTTCTCTATCTGTAATGAAAAGAAGATTGAGTTTGTGAATAGGGAAATTCTACTTAAAATACTGTAGTTGTTTTAGCTTGCAGCTTCTCAGAAGTCTTTTGAATAGTGTGTTTTTAGTGGCTCTGCTGATTTTTCCTTGCCCTGCAGCTACCCCTGCACCACTGCTCTACATGACAGATCTCACTCTGCAGAAGCGCTCTGAATTAATTTTTGATGGATTTCAGCTTGGCTTCTGTCTCTCTGTACAAACTGTGAGGAATTGTTTACAGGCTGTTGAGAAGAATGTGCTGTGAGAGCATGCACATAAGTGACTGACTGCTAAACACAATTACGCAACATCATGGTCTGTACTTCTTCACAAGAGCCTCTCAACAATTTTATCAGCTCTATCACTGTTGCACTGCAAAATATCCATTGTAAAACCAAACATCTTGGCACCCCTCTTGTCTGCAGATGCACAGTGAAATCTTGAAATCTTTTCAAAGCATGCTTTTGGCAGACAACCTCACTTTAAGAGGCTGACCTGAAGTACCCTTTGTATTCGTGGTCCAGTTGTCCTCTTCTGGAAAAGCTGCTTCTGCTGAACTATCGATCTGTGTTGGTCCTTCAAAGCATTGTTTGTCCAAGACTGTTCTAAAAAGTTTCCTACTTTTTAAAAATTTTAATTCCTGCTTCTCTGGGTTCTCCTTAGCCAACTCACTTTGGTGTTCAAATCTCTGCCTTGGTACAGATACCTGTGGTGTCTGCTCTGTGGTGCTGCTGTGCAAAAAAAAAAAAAAAAAAAACAAACAAAAAACCTTGAAGATATTTCTCAGAGTCTTGAAGCTCTGTTTCTCTCACTGTGTATTTGCTGTGCCTTGAATACTGATTGGAATAGGGAGCATGGTTGCCAGTCATGAGTGGGTGCTCATTTACAGAAGAAATTTGGGGCAGAAATAAGTGTTAAATATCATGGTGAGTTACTTTGAATTTGTATGCAGCTGAGAGCTTTTTTTTGGAGATATCAAGGTAGTGCAATACAACTTGGTTGGTCCCTGGTTTTGGTGATGAGCATATCAGGGGAGCTGAAGGTAGAGTGCATGACCTCTGGGTGCTGTGTGCCTCTGCAGTTCCTTTTTTGGCATGAAACAGGACATTTATATGGTTATTAAGGACATTATTTAGTGGTGGACTTAGCAGTGTTACGTTTATGGTTGGACTTTATGACCTAAAGGGTGTTTTCCAACCTAAATGTTCTATGATTTCTACAGGATTTCCCCTCATATCAGCATTTCTGTTTTAATGGGCACTTCCCCTCTTTGAATGAGGCATGTTCTTTGAGTGAGAAAAGACAAGTTAGAGATGTGTAAAGGCTTCTACCTCTAGTAATCTGGACATCTTTGTTTTGGCATATAAATTGCTGTATTTCCTTGTACTTTTCAGTAGCAGCTTGTCACTTGCAATACAAATAAAAGACTATGACTGTACTGCAAGAGGCTGAAGGGAAAAGTGGTAATTAGATGCTAATTACTCATGCATAATTAGTCATGGGTAAATTAGTTTAAAAAGTTGCAAATTCAGTTCTTAATACCCAGGGACTAATCTTTGAGCCTTGTCTCTTCCCTGTGTATTTGTTGTGTTTTGAACATTGACTAGATTTAGATGTTTTCTGGTTGTGACTTGGCTCACTCGTGGGAGAGGTAATTACCTGTTCAGTTATTACAGGCTGGTTACTGGGGATGTTGAGTGTGTGATTTCTGCACAGGACTGATGTTTCTCAGGCTTTCAGTTTAGGCCATGATAGCCTTTAATTGCTGGAGAACAGTGAGTGGAAATCACACACCATTTGGGAACTGCCTGTCTGTTTCTAGATTCAATAAATGGAAACCCTGCAGGTCTAGGGGTGTCATACAAATTGGGCTCTTTGGGGAGTACTGGTTGGATACTGGAAATTGCCCTGAGTCTGCTGCTTTTCCAAGGTCAGCTAATGTGTGTTGCTTATCTGGAAGGCTGGAGATGTTATTTTGAACCTAACTTGACTGGCACTTTTCTGAATGAGATGTATTTAGTCTTACAGTCATTTAATGAGTTTTAAGAAAAAACAAGAAAATACTCTTGGGATTGGTGCTCAAACAGAAAGAGAAGGCCAGGAGTACTGACTTGTAGCCATCTCTGTGAATTGGGGTTGGCTTTCCAGAATATAATGAAATCCTGAATCTGGCTTGCCAGATACTTTCCAGGTCATGGAGGGTGGTAGAGTGGACCAAGTCTGGCTGTCATAGGAGTGCAGGAGGTCACATAGTCCAATTTTTTGGGCACAAACCACTGTGTCTGACAACTGACTGGGACCAAACCCTGAACATAAGCTTATGCTCTGAAAGGCACATTAAAGGAGTGAAAGGTACACTTCCAGAGCAGATGCTGAGTTACCTTATTTATTTTCTGTGATTTTGGATTTATGATGTTACAGGAAGGGAAGAGATAAAGCTAGCTTTGCCTAAGAGCCTGTTTGGGTATCCTGAGTGGATCAAGTTGTGTAAGGAATTTGGATGGCTATGAGTAAACACCAGCCTGTGGGAGGGAGGCTACCTGGACAGTCTGTTCCTGCTCTCACCTACAGCTGAGCCTTGGGAGCTGCTGCTTTAGCAGTCCTGCAGCCTGAGGTGCCAGTACAGACTGTGGTTGGCAGATGGGGCTTTGCTGGTCAGTGACCCTCCTTCTTGTGAGTGCCCCAATAAGCTCTCAGAAATATTTCTCAAGTGATGAAGCTGGGCATGCAATTTCACAATATGCTGTTTGTGTGAATCCTTGATCTCTGCTAGTAATGTGTGTTCTGTCCCTGTTAGGCCCAGGAAACCATAAGACTGAGCTTAGGTGTTTCAAAGCTTGGTGTTAGATCCAGTGTAGTAAGTGAAATAGTTTTCAGAGAAGACACTCATTATCCTTCCTCCTAACAGGTGTGGAGGTGTATGCTGTTGTAAGGGCACCTGGAGGAGTCTGGAGCAATGCCACCACCTTCAGACATTGTGAAAGTGGCTGTTGAGTGGCCAGGTGCCAATGCCCAGCTGCTGGAAATAGATCAGGTGAGACCTGGTAACCAGATGGGGGAGGAAAGGCACCCCAGCATTGATACTGGAATGTGGGAAGCATAGAAATGGGCAGTATTCCTTTCTGGTTGAGAGGAACACGGCTACTGAGGACTCTCTTTCTGTTCTAGAAAAGGCCTCTTGCATCCATCATCAAGGAGGTCTGTGATGGGTGAGTAGTTCTCTGGGAATCCTTGTGGAGAAAGTCTGTCCTGCTGACAAATCTTGCTGGGTTACTGTGGAAGTCTGCTGCTTGTTAATGTGCTGCTAGCACAGTCCATGCTGCCTGCTGCTGGTTTTGGTCATGGAATGGGCTGGGGTTTAAATTGTGAAGAAAAGAATCTCCTGGAAGATGGGAGCCTTCAGTTTTTGTTCCAATTCTAAGTGTGTGCATTCGTATGCCTTAGGGTCAGTTTCTCTGAGGATTGGCCCATCCTGCTGTTCTTGAAGTGTAGGCCTGTTCAGGTGTTCCACAGAGTTGATTCAGATTAGGCTGAAGTCCCACATTGTCCTTAAGAGGAGTTTTCTCTCCTCTTTGGGAGACCTGATTTCCCCTGCTAAAGCTTTGCTTGAAAGTTCTTTTGCAACTTCCTGGGATCAAGCTCCATTTCCTTATGGACAGCCAGAAGAAAAAGGACAAAGATGCTTAATGTATCCTTCTTCTTCTTCCTCTGCCAGGTGGTCATTGCCAAACCCCGAGTACTACACGCTGCGTTACGCTGATGGTCCTCAGCTGTACATCACAGAGCAGGTCAGTGGGAGAGGCAGCAGTTTGCTGATACCCTGGGTGAGAGTCCAGAGTGTCTTGGACTACAAGTCATGGAACAATACTGGCACTAATCCTGGAGGAGCAGCATCCCTGCTCTCAGGGAGATTCAGACTCAAATGGTGCCATTTAACAGAGGAGCTTTGCACTGCTCCGTTTGCATGCCTGTAGGTGTGGAGGCTCAGGCACTCAAATTCAGTACCCTCAGTAGGGTTGTGTGGCATGGGAGCCCCTTTACTGTGCATGCAGATGTGCACTGTAGATCCAGCTGGGTTATTTCCCCCCCATTTTTCCACAGTTTAAGTTTGGCTTTTCTTTGCAGACTCGCTGTGACATCAAGAATGGAACTATCCTCCAGCTGGCAGTGTCCCCGGTAAATGCTTCCTCACTTTCCTCTTTCTCAGTAGCTCTCCATGGGTGGCAGGCTGTTTCTTACCTCTTGGCTTTTCTTTCTCCTTCTCCCCAAGCTGCAGGGGGTAATTGTAAATTACCTTTGTTGAGGGCCCTTCCATGCAGTGAGGCACACACTCTTTGTTTTCCCTCCTGCCTGTGGTGTGTGTCTTTCCTTTGGATGCTCTGCCCTTTCGTAGGACCTCCTGTCAATAAATCCAGTCTACAATTTTAATGCATCTCCCACATTAGGATGCAGTGAAACACCTGACAAATGCATTCTCAATGTGAGAGAACTTAGCATGGTCAGTTAGAAAGCAACAGTTCCAGCAACTGAATGCAAAAAATTAAAATAGAGACAAATTTGATGAAGAGGAGGTTGTTCCTGCTGAATTATTGCTATTGTGCCCTCAGAAGTCATCTTTTGCAGCTTTCTTTTTATTTAAATTCTTAAACCTTTTTTTTGTGCAAATGTCTTGGCATAGAGCTGAGGGTGAGTAGGACTGGGAGAAAGTACTTGGGCAAAAGGGAGTTAAGAGGATATAATGATCTGTGTCTGAGAAATCTTACAGAATGTCTTGTGGATACACAGAATGAGATCATGCTTCTCTTTGAATCAGTGAGACTTTTTGTCAATATTGTATTTCTTTAATGGTGTTGCTCCATGTTTCTATACCCACCTCCACTCACCTCAGTGAGGAGAAAAGCAGGCATTTGCTCTAACATGCAAACCAGCATTTTACTCACCTCCTGCTTGGCTGCAACTGTTGCTGAGAGAAGCCTTATTTTAGTCTGTCTTAGACTTGCTGACTGCAGCTACTGAATGTGACTTTGCTGCTATCTCTACCCTGGCTCTGCTCTCCCTGCCCACCCATGGGCTTCTGACAGAATGCTGATGCTGGCAGGACTCAGCCTGCAGGTGCCTGCTCTGTAACTGGCACCATCCCTCTTTCCTGCCAGTCCAGGGCAGCTCGCCAGCTGATGGAGAGGATCCAGTCCCACAGCATGGAAGCCAGGCTGGATGCCATGAAGGAACTGGCCAAACTTTCAGCAGACATCACCTTTGCCACAGAGTTCATCAACATGGAAGGGATTACAGTGCTGACACGGCTTGTGGAGAGTGGGACCAAGCTTCTCTCCCAGTAAGTTTCCTTTATTCCAGAACTCTGGGAGGAGGCCTTGAATAAGGGGCTCATTTGGCTTGCTGAAGTGGCATTAAGCAATTTCACAACCTTAGAGCAAATGCTGATCTGTGGAGACAAAGTCTTTCCAGTCATTTGCTAAACCTCACAAGGCAGAACAGGAGACAGTCATGATTTGCTCTGGAAGTTTCCTCAAGCACAGTCACAGTGAACTATGGTACAAAGAATTCAGTTGGATTTTCTGTTGCAGTTGTTATATTTCATCGAAAGTACTTTTAAAGTCTTGATAACTTACTGTAATAACATTTATAGCTCTTCTTATATATTAGCAACTAATACATTTTTGGCATTTTTTTGCAATCTTCCCTTCAGTCTCTTTTATCTTTCTGTCTTGTGGTTATGTATTAAATTTTCCACAATTCATGCTGTGCCTTCATTTTATTTCAAGTCAGGTCCCAATATTTAGAGGACAATTAACTTCCCTTTTTTTTTTTCTGATATGGAAATGTGTTTGCTCCTTTGAGTAGCCAAGTACTTATCCTGGTGATTGTGAGTCTCTGGTGGCAGGACTAGGGACTTACTGCTGCTAATTTTAATTTGTGCTTGTAACCAGGAAAAATAAAATATCTTTCTACAAAACAGTAAAATTATCTGTGTGGATGCATACACTTTATTGCTCCCCCAGGTGCCACACTGTGTTATTAGGAGAACGTGGTGACATTTTTCTCTTATCCAGCTTGAGCAGGCTTTTTTCCTTGCCTGATCTCTTGTAACTGAATTCTTCAATTTCTCAGTTATAGTGAGATGTTGGCTTTCACCCTGACTGCCTTCTTGGAGCTCATGGACCACGGTATTGTCTCCTGGGACATGGTCTCCATAACCTTCATCAAACAGGTGAGTTTGGGCGGAGGGGGTGAGTGGATATTATTTCTTCTCATGCTTCCCAGGAAGAGCTCAAGACTGAGAAGCTGAGTGCTGTCTGAGAGCACAGTGCAGCCCCTGTGTGAGCCCTCACACCTGACCTGCTGTGCTCAGATTGCAGGGTACGTGAGCCAGCCCATGGTGGACGTGTCCATCCTGCAGCGCTCGCTGGCCATCCTGGAGAGCATGGTGCTCAACAGCCAGACTCTGTACCAGAAGATTGCAGAGGAGATCACTGTGGGGCAGCTCATTTCCCACCTGCAAGTGTGAGTGTCCACCCAGCAATGCTGGGATTTATACCAGTTTTATGACTACTTGTTTATTTAAAAAGACATCTTCCACCATTTGGAACACTTAAAGATTTTTTTTTTTTTTTAAGCATTACCAAAATGACAACTGACTTGAAGTTTAAGATTTCTAATGGATTTTTTTAAAACATGTGAAACTAGAAAAATATGTTTTGTGTTCTGGAAGAACTTGGGCACATGAGTGTTGAACAAAGATATTTAGCTTTAAATAACTGCCTAAGTGTGTTCAGTGCTAGGATCAAACCTGCATTTCACTAGAACAACTTCCCAAAGGTTTTGCATCCAGCTGTCTTTCACTTTTACCCCTCTTTAAATTGTCTCCACTAGAATCTAAGAGCTCATCATCTTCTGGGTTTTGTCCTGCATACTAAGGAAGAAAACAATTGCTTTTTTTGCTTGAAGGGATTAAAAATTTCCTTCATTTCCTTCCTCACTTTCCAAACAAGCTGGCAAAATAATTTCTATCTCTTAGGGCTGTTTGTCTAGGTCAGTTCTACTCTTCATTATAAAAAAGCTGCATGTAGTTGTTGGAGCTTTGAACAGGTTGGGTTTTTTCTCAAGCCTTTTAATTCTGACTGTATGGAAAAGCACTATTTGTGAATGTGATTGATGCTCTTTAATCAGTGAACAGTAGTTTAACCAAGTTATAGTGCAAACAAAGTGTTGCATCAATGTCACTGTGTGCTTGGAATGTTTATACATTTGAATTTGGTTAACAGAAAAGCTAAACAAGTTCTCCTGAACACCCCAGCTGCTTTGTTCTGCAAAGAGTATTTGTTCTTTCAGCTTTATGATTTCTGGTGTACTCAAACACAGATTTGGTCCCAACATTGAACACACTTGTGCAGGTTTTTTAAGTAAATTATCTTTGTTCAAGACATAAACTTGTGTGCTTAAGTGCTTCCAGAACACAAATGGTCACTTAAGAATGCATCCATGCAGGGAATATTTTGGAAGGGGAGGGGGAGGGTGAGTCAGGATTTGTTGGTGGTTTTCTTGGCAAGGCCATCAGGAGGGAACAGTTCATAACAGAGGATATGTTCTGGAAGAACATGACCATGGAAATAAGTCCAAAGGAGATGAGTTAGAAGAGGAGAAATTAACCTAAAAAATGGTTCTGCTTTGTCAAAAAGCAAGCAGTGTGGTGAAAAGAGCAACAAACCCTGAAAAGGAGAGCAGAAGTGAAGAGTCAGACTTCAGAGACCTGTGCAGCTTGGAGGCCCAAGGAGAACCTAGGATGGTGCACAAAGATTTGCATGTTTGAAGTACAGCAGATTGACCAAAATGAAAAATATTTGGAAGGGAGCAATAGAAGAAAGAATATGGTTGTTATCCAGAGATATGTCAAAGTGAGGAAAATTGGTATTTAAGCTAAAAGAAGTATTGGCTTCAGATCTTTTATAAAAAGATCTTTTATTTCTTCATGTATAGTTAAATAAATAAAAATATTTTTTAAAAGTATATTCATGCACACATAATCATTTAGGTGGTACACTGGACTTCTGTTCATCAGAAGAGCTTGATGCAGGAGTGCTCTGGGTCAGGCTGAGGGATAAAGGACTTGACAGCCAAGGGATAAAGGACTTGACAGCCAGGAAGAGTTAGAGTATTGCAGGAAACAAACCTGCATTTGACACAGGAGGAGGGCAGAAGGCATATCACTGGCATTTAGAAGCTTAACTTTGTGCTGTTTTGAACCTGACAAGTATAACCACATGCTCTGTGTGACCTAGGAAGAGGCTAAGCACCCTTTACCTGAAGAAGTTCTGCAGTGAAGCATTCTTTCCCCTTAGTTCCATTTGATTTTGGTGGCTTCCACTGGCATAGGGGAGAACAATAACTTGGTCCATGCAAGTTCCAGGCTGTATCCATGTAGCAGACTGTACCATAACCAGGTTTTACAGAGACAGTTTCAGCATTGGAAACAAACTTGGTAGTGCTGGGCTGCAGTCTGCTCTGTCTCTTGGATAATGGACCTGTCAGTCAGAAATCTCTGTCAGGTTTTTGCAAGCCTTTTGAAGAGCTGGACATCATAAGCATAGGTTACATGAGTCCTGCTTGTCTGTTGAAAATGCACAAGTTCTGTAGTCAGTGTTCTCATGGTGCAGGTAAAGCAGCAAGCTGTAATGTTCTGTACTGCCTGTTGCCTTACAAGCCTCCCTTGTTTTGTTTCTGCAGCTCAAACCAAGAGATTCAGACATATGCCATTGCCTTGATCAATGCCCTCTTCCTGAAGGCACCTGAGGACAAAAGACAGGTTTGTTCTTGCCTTTTGACTTTAAACCTGAGTGATGGTGGCTGCCTGGCTTTTTATGCCTCAGAAATCTATTGTCTGGGCAAGGTAGACCTCAGACCTTGCCAAGAACTTAAGTGCCTGTTTCAGTATGGCAACAGAGGAGAAGAAGTACCATCCCATTAATAATGTGTCCTGGAGCACACATCTATATTTAGGACATGCTCAGAAAGGATTCTGAAAGACCTTCAGAGACAGAAAGTAATCCTGCAGACAGCATGGGAGGTTTTTTAAAGTTAATTGTGTATGGGAGAGGTAGGCTGGGTAGACTCCTTGGGGCTGTATGTACTTTATAAAGAAACACCCACATCCCTCTCCCCAAAAAAGGGACCTTTCTTAAGTCATAGAGGAATATTCCTGCTGACAAACATGAGAAATGAAACACTGTTTTGCTCTGAGGAAGCTCCCAAGATCTCAGCTACCTGCAAGATGTGCATATGTGTGTATTGTGTAGCTTTGCTGTGTTAAGCCTTTCTTCTCTAGTGCCCTGTTTGTGCCTTATTCCTGGACTCCAAGCTAAATCCTGTCTGCTTCTCTTTGTGCCTTTTTTTGCTTTCTGCCAGCAGGACAAGCTGCTTAACCCACTAGACCTGCCCATCACTGTAAGTAACTCAAGCCTGGGGGCTGGTCATGTAGGGGACTGTAGGCATGTTAGCTCTTCTCTAGCTGTGCCTCCTTGTATCCCAGGGATGATGCCCACAGCCTCAGAGTGGATGAACCTAGGGAGAAGGGTGGGAGGACTCCTGGGGATGCCCTCAGACTGTGGAGGGGAGAAGAATCAGTAGCAGGAGAAACCCTGAATGGCTTTCTGTGCACACAAGGTCATAGAGATGGTCATAAAAGGAAATTGATACTGCAGGACTGACCAGGTGAACCAACTGTAAAACTGGAACAAGTCCTTTAGCAATCTGAATCTCCTTAAACTTACTGCAGCATGAGTTTATAGCTCAAATCTCACTTGTGCTAATGACAGTTTGATATCCAGCTGCATCCTTCTAAAGATAGAGCTGTTTGTCTGTGAAGAGCAGTCACGAAACTTGATGCTGACTGGGGACTAGAGCATAAGTTCTGCCTAATTTGTGACTTCTCCCTTATGGTAATTGTAGTTTAAGAATATTTTTTGCCCTCTGCTCACTCCAGGGAAATCACCATTCTTGTTAATAGGTTGATTTTGGAACCTTCTGTATTGAGATACTGGTAGGTTTTTTGGTTTTCTGCATGGCACAGAGAATGTTCCACTTTTTTCAAGGATGCAGCACCTTCAGAGTGGAAATTGCCATCTCAATAAATGTTACATAATTTCTAAAATTAATGGATATGCTTAATACATGAAAATAAGGAAAATCATACTCCTCTGCTGGTAATTCAGCAAAAATAGTAGATTTCATAGCAAACAAAATTCCAAGGGATTTTCCACTGTTTTTCCCCTCCCTTGAATACAATCCAAATGACCACAAAGAGCCATGGAGTTGTCTAAGGGACTTGGAGTATCTTCCATAGGAATAGAGCCTGAGAGATTTGGGATTGCTCAGCCTTAAGACAAGAAGACTCAGGGAGGTCTTATGTGTTTAAATATCTGATGGAAGGGAATAAAAAAGAGGGAGCCTGACTCCTCTCAGTTGTGCCTACTGACAGCACAAGAGGCAGTGGGCACTGCTTAAAAACCCAGGAAATTCCACATGAAACATGCACACCCACATGACATAAATTAGAGAGTGGTCAAACACTGGAACAGGGTACCCGGAGAGATTATGGAGTGTCCATCAGTGGAGATATTAAAAACCTGACTGGACACAGTCCTGGGCAAACAAGTTTGATGCTGCTTGAAACAGCAGAGTTGGACTGGGTGATCTCAAGACATCCCTTTCAGCATAAACCATTCTGTGTTTCTGTGACCATCAAGCAGCAAAGTGGGCCTTACTGGACTCTCAGCAGGGCATAGATCCCTTAGCAGTAGTTAGACTGTATGTGTGTTGATGCTTCTTTCTATGCTGTTTAGAATTGTTTAATTGTCTTTGTCCTCCCCACTTCTTATCTGCTTCAGTCACCTGTTAATTCCATCCCACACAAACCAATTCCTTCAGAGAAAGGATTCTTTGTGTCGCATGCATGAGCAAATCCTAACAACAGAGCCTTGTCCTATTCTCAGCACTACATCTCACAAATAGTAGTAGAAAGTAATGACTCAGAGGGCAATGTGTTCTCTCTGAAAGCACCTCCTACTTCATCTAGATGCTCCTTAGATACCTTCCACTCAAGCACTGACTCACTTTGGTTGTAGAATGAGCCCTACTGAACTTGCAGCCATTACAGCTTGGCTGTCAGTCACTGTCTTGGTTCAGGAGGTTTCTATCTGGATCAAAACTGATAATAGGAATTCTGAACAAGGTTAATGCATACATTTTAGCAGACTTCTTGCTCTGTCAAGAGTGATGTTGATAGGAGCAGTTGCAAAGTCTTGGATTGCTCAGAATGTACAGCTGATTGAGTGCAATTGTCTGAGACTCCACATCTGCTCCCAATTCTCAATCTGCACTGCACAGGAATGTGAAGACATCTCAGACTGTCAGTTCTTTTGGACTTCTTCCAGATGATAAAATGCCCAACAGATTTTTCTTACCCAAAAGATTTTGCTTGTAGCAGCAAACTCATGATATTCACCTTGACATTAGCACTTGTGCTATTCTCCTAGCAGGGGTGATGAGGTCACTGCTGTGTTAGAAAGCACATCTTCACAATTTCCAAGGAAAGCACAGGTTAGGTTTTTGCAGATGAATGTATAACTGTTGCTGGAACTGAAGACATCTTGCATCTGCTGTGACTGTTTGTCATCATGACTTGATGTTTGAGAAACCCTGCTCATCTAGAAATGGAAGCCATGCACTCAGGAGGGAAACTGGAAGCTTTCCTCTAAGCATGAAAATTACTAGCCTGTATCTTTGAAAATTGAAATGCTTCTGCAAATTGTCCTCAAGCTGACTTCTGATCATCTCTTTAGAAACTGGACAAAGGAAATCAATTTCAGAGGGAGAGTTTTTGAGAGGGAGGAGACCTGAAACTTGCATCCCATAGCGCTTGTTATCTTGGGTGTTTACTTTGGAATAAGAAGCTGTGAAATGCTAGTTGGAAGAAGCTCTTGGAAATGGCAGATTTTTCCTGGGCAATGCACAGTGTGCTCCCTGCTGCCCTATCTCCTAACAGTGAAGTACCATTTGATGTCCTACATTAAGCTAAATTTGCTTCTATGCTTTGACTCTGCTAGTGGCTTTCTCCACACTAGTGATGTTGTGTAGGGGAGCCATCTATGAGTTGTGGTGAGATGCTATGCTAAATTGACAGTCTGTAGAAAAGCACTTTGTTGTGTGCCAGTGCTATCTCAAATTCATAGGCTTCTTCCATTTTCTCCTTTCTGCACAGTGTGGGCTTTTTGTTTATATTTCACTCATGTTATTTCATCTTTAAATTCCTCAACAGGAAATGGCTAATGCATTTGCCCAGAAGCACCTGAGGTCTATAATCCTAAATGTAAGTATGTCTGGAATGACAGAGTGCTTCCTAATGTCCTCTCAATGGAAGTTTCACTTGTGCATAGTATAAATTCTACTGCCCTTAGGCCACTTGCCGAAAAGTGGTAAAACTTTCAAAGGTAAAACTTATTCAAAAGGGAGTTACCAGGATGCTGCTTTTTGCTCTTACAGAGCATTATAATTATGCTTCTGATGGGATGTGGAGGTTAAACAACTGAATGTTCATATAGAGAGGTGCATATGCAGTCTGGCATGTGCCTAGGGTTAATACCTCAGCTTTCAGTTGCATTCTCCTAATTTCTATCCTCTCCTTTATTTTGCAGCATGTGATCAGAGGAAACCGCCCCATTAAAACAGAAATGGCACATCAGCTCTACGTCCTGCAGGTCCTAACCTTTAATCTCCTGGAAGAGAGAATGATGACCAAGATGGATCCCAATGACCAGGTCACTATTAGAGCTGAGTAAGGTCTGATAGAATAGGATGTACAGGGGGCCATATTCCTGAGCTCCCTAGTGCTGTGGAATTTGCAGTGGATGTACATAAAGTTTCAAACTCGCCCTTCACATTGTCATCCTTGAGATAAAGATATGCTCATGACCTTCCTGCTGCATTCTGTGGGACTTTGAGATGTAAGTGGGCACTGAAAGTCATATACTCCTTTCTTGACCAGCTGTCAAACTGGTTACTTAACCTCTATGGCAGGCACATCATTTTATCCGTGTGCTTGCTGTATAGGAGGAAAACAGGGCATTTTTCAGGTGTCTGTAACTCAGCTGTATTACAGTTTTTAAGGAGAAATGCCATAGCATTACCTGAATGCCTAGAAATTGCCTGTCACTAAACTTGCAGTTAAAGAAAAGTGCAAACAAATATTTTGCATTATCCAGTGTACTGAAACTTGCCATTTTGAAATGGATTGCCTCTTTGTGTGCATAGTGCTAATGACCCTTGGCATCTCTCTGTGTTCACTGTGTGAGCTCTGAGGAGAGATGCAGGAGTGTGCAATATGTGAAAATCCTGCTGTAGTGATTGATCACATCACCATTTCCCTGCCTTCTGTCCTTCAGGCACAGAGAGACATCATATTTGAATTGAGAAGAATTGCATTTGATGCAGAGTCTGACAGCAACACCGTCCCTGGCAGCGGAACAGAGAAACGCAAAGCCATGTACACCAAGGACTACAAGATGCTGGGATTCACTGTATGCATCTAGAC
The DNA here is from genome assembly GCF_022539315.1 of Serinus canaria. Classification (NCBI taxonomy): domain Eukaryota; kingdom Metazoa; phylum Chordata; class Aves; order Passeriformes; family Fringillidae; genus Serinus; species Serinus canaria. The sequence continues at coordinate 6,743,359 of NC_066333.1, forward strand.
TGTAAACCTTGTCAAGGCAATCTGAGCAATCTCCACAGGAGTTGTGGGGAAATAAGGAACAGAAATAGCTGTTTCCTTTACCTTACTTAGTATCTGAGTTTAGAGATTCAGTTTCACTCACACTCCTGGGGAATATTGTTATGAACTTGCTGATGGGTTAAATGCAAGGGTTCATTAGGCATTCTTTGGAGCTATTTCCTTACCATATGCACCTGTGCTATGAAGAACTTGGAACCAGCCTTGCCTCTAGAAAGTTCAGATAGCATTGTCAGGAGGTGTTTGGAGTTACTTCTTGGATAGATGTGAGGGAGTGCTTGATGGACAGGTAGTTTAAAATTCATTCAGAAAAGGTTCTCACACAATTCTTTTGAGCTAATTTATTTGGATTCTTTCTACACACTCTTTTCACAGAATCACATCAATCCAGCCATGGATTTTACACAGACTCCTCCTGGGATGCTGGCATTGGACAACATGCTTTACTTGGCCAAATTTCATCAGGACACCTATATCAGGGTATGTGAAGCTGCTGATTTTTACAGATGCCAACACCTCAGCAGCTCTTCTTAGTGTGTGTGTGTGGCATCCTGTTCTTGTAGATTGTTCTGGAGAACAGTAGCCGAGAAGATAAACATGAGTGTCCCTTTGGGCGCAGTGCCATTGAGCTCACCAGGATGCTTTGTGAGATCCTGCAAGTTGGGGAACTCCGTAAGTACCATTCATTACCCACCTTTACTGGCTGCTGGGCTGATGCTTCTAGAAACTAATATTCACAAGCATTTGTACCTTGATCTCACTTCTGCCATGTAAGGACAAGGTGAGCTTGGAGTTAGCACAGTTGATGTCTGAGTGATAATACCATTATCAAAATAAAGTAAGAAATTTTGGTGTGTGCACTCTGGTTCTCCTGAAAAACTGATACATGCAGAAAGTTTCAACTTCTCAGAACTTCAGGAGGGTGCTGTATTAAAAAAATAGTCTTGAAACCAGCATGAACTTAGGAAAAGTTTGTTAGCTCTGACAGTTTCAAAACAGCTTTCTGAGAAAATTAACCACTGTAAGAAATTCCACCAGAGGAAGGTAGGAAACACTGCAAGCAGTTATTTTGGGGGACCAGGATGAAAAGGGCATGAGTCACAGAGGTTTGCACGATGACCTGTGGGGAGAATTGCTCTTGTCAATAAACTATCTATGTAGTGACAAAGTATTGAACTGTCTTAATCTCTTGGAGTAAGTACTGTTGCACACCATCAGTTGTCGGTCACTGTAGTGGACTTTAGTTACTCCTAGTACTTTTGTCCAATATGCTCACATGGCTGTGGTTTGTTTCTTTCTGAAGCCAATGAAGGCAGGAACGACTATCACCCCATGTTTTTCACCCATGACCGTGCATTTGAGGAACTGTTTGCCATCTGTATCCAGCTGTTGAACAAGACCTGGAAAGAAATGAGGGCGACAGCAGAAGATTTTAATAAGGTCAGGGTGGAGAAGAGTTATTTTTGTAAAAATCTTTGGCAGATCAGCACGTGTTCACTCAGCCTGTATATTTGGTTAAGGAGTAGGGCACAGATGATGTGACAGGGCATTGGTATGGGTTGTAAGGGAGGATGACTCAACTTTTATTTGGAATGCCCTGAGGTCCTTCTTGGTTCTTCTGGATCTTCAAAGTCACGAGTATCCTGACACTCCTGGCCCTGGTTATCCCATGTCAGTTCTTTGTTGCCATAGAATCAGACTGTCCCCTGATTCTATGCTGCCAACAAGAACGTGACTTGTTTTTCTTCCTGTCCCACCTCTTTAGGTTATGCAGGTTGTGAGGGAACAGATCACAAGGGCTCTGCCCTCTAAACCAAACTCCTTGGACCAGTTCAAGAGCAAACTGCGCAGCCTGAGCTATTCTGAGATTCTGCGGCTACGCCAGTCTGAGAGAATGAGCCAAGATGACTTCCAGTCTCCACCTATTGTGTACGTGCCTAACAAAAACTGTTGCCTTCTATACCTGCTATTATCTCCATTTTCTGCTTACTCTTCCATATTTGATTGCCAGGGAGCTGAGAGAGAAAATCCAGCCTGAGATCTTGGAGCTGATAAAGCAGCAGCGCCTGAACAGGCTTTGTGAGGGAAGTAGCTTTAGGAAAATTGGAAATCGCAGAAGACAAGGTAAGGGGACAGTGTCTACTGTACTTTTTCATGTGAAGAACTGTAGCAAATAAGATCTAATTAATTAATCTGTCAGCAGGCTTGTTGCCATAAAGTAAAGCTGGTTACTTGGCTATCCATATGAGCCAGTAGTTTGGGATGGCACAAATGCGTATTTCTAAGAATACAGCCATCCCTTCATGAATAAGAAGCTGTGCTGAGGAGCTGGGTGAGCAGATGGATTGGGTGGAGAGGCTGTAACATAGTGGCTGTGAGACTTTATGTGAATGATCGTGCTCAGCTTACCCTTGGTGTGTGTTCCAGAAAGATTCTGGTATTGTCGCCTGGCTCTGAATCACAAGGTGCTACACTATGGAGACCTGGAAGATAATGCCCAGGGGGAAGTGACCTTTGAATCTTTACAAGAAAAAAGTAAGTCCTGATTACAGGCTGTGCACTCTTCTGTGCTCTGCTGTCTAGAGGATGAATATAATCCTAGATAAAGATGAAAGACACAAGGCTGAAGCCCTGACTAAGGAGACACCAAATTTTGTTCCTTGCCCAAATTCTTCAAATCTTGGAATTACTTGATAGTTCTTTTTTAAAAGCCAGCTGCAGGGATGTCTTACTGGTAATGTGTTTTGGAAAACTGCACTAATGAGCTAAAAAACCAAACAGTGTTCAGTTGCAAAGACAAAACAAAGTTCTGTATTTTCCTGGTTAGGATTGCTTGTTTGGGAATTTTACTTTTTCACTGTTAGTTCCAGTTGCAGACATCAAAGCCATTGTCACAGGGAAGGATTGTCCACACATGAAGGAGAAAAGTGCACTGAAACAGAATAAGGCAAGTTCTCCCTTTTTACTGTCATTAATATCTAATGCTGTAGTGTTTGAGATTGAAAGCAAGCAAGAGGAGTGAATGATCTCCCCCATGGCAGGTGTGCTGTGTACAAACCCCATCTCCTGTCTGAGCCCTTTCCTAGTGTTCCTTTGTGATGCAAGGAACTGTAAGCATGATTGTGCTATAGTCTCTTCAGAATTGCTCACAATACCAGTGTGAGAAAGTGTACTCAGCTGCAGCAAGGCAGCTCTCTTGGGGTGGCAGGCAGAAGGTGCTGTAATGTTCTGTTCAGTTGGTGAGTGAAAGATTCTTTTCCATTCAGGAAGTGTTAGAATTGGCCTTCTCCATATTATACGATCCCGATGAGACCTTGAACTTCATTGCACCTAATAAATATGAGGTAAGAAATGTAGTGGTTAAGCAGTAGAATATATAGCAATTAACTTCAGAGATTAAGAAGGATCGGTTGCTTCTCATTAGATACTTAAGCAGGCTGTCTCTCACCAGGTTCATTCTTAGAATATGTTGCTGATGCTTTATATGAACCATCTTTTTTCCCTCCCTTTATTATCTTTTTCATTTAAAAAGAAAAAAAAGTCCCACCGTAATTTCCCCTAGTCTGGACTGCTACTTTTCCCCCCACCATAATGCCTAGAATATGTTTGCTTTTTTCATTTGTTGTCCCACAGTAGAAACTCTTGTCCCTCTAGTACAACCATGGGCTCACGCTTTCCTCTAGGCTTTTAACTTCCATTGGAAATCTCTGTGGGCACTGTTTTAGAGCTGGGGTTGGGATTTTTTCCCTACATATTAACTCACTCCAGTGTTTCCTCTCTTAAAGATCTCTAACTTTTGCAAGGACAGAAAGATTTGACATAAGGTATCATTTATGCCTGCAGTCGTGAATGACCCCTTCTTTTCCACAGTACTGTATTTGGATTGATGGGCTTAACGCTCTCTTGGGGAAGGACATGTCCAGTGAGCTGACCAAGAGCGACCTGGACACGCTGCTGAGCATGGAAATGAAGCTGAGGCTCCTGGACTTGGAGAACATCCAGATCCCCGAAGCGCCGCCGCCCATCCCCAAGGAGCCGAGCAGCTACGACTTCGTGTACCACTACGGCTGAGGGCCCCGAGCCCGCCGGGCCGTGCGGCCGGGGCCGCCGCTTGCTGCCGTGCCGCGGGCTCGGCCCGGGGGTCCCGGCGCAGCCCGCCTTTTGTATCGGTTCCAATAATAACCAGTAGCGCTCCTCGCCGCCGCCGCCTCCGCCTCTTTCCGCCCTGCGCGGAGCGTCACCGCTGCGCGCCCGCCCCGCTCCGCCGCCGTCGCTCGTTCCCCCGCCCCGCCGGGCAACGTCACCGGCGGCCCCGCTTCCCCCGCCGCCACGGCCCGCTCAGCATCGCGGCACCCTGCCCTGTCCTGCCGCGGCCCCGTCACGGCATCCCCCGTGCCCATCCCGGTCCCTCCTGCTCCTCGCTCCCCCGGCGCTGCCGGCGCATGGCGGCGGGGGCGGGCGGCGCGGCCCTGGGGCGGGCGGCGCTGGCGGCGCCGCTGGTGCTGCTCTACTACTGCTTCTCCATCGGCATCACCTTCTACAACAAGTGGCTGATGAAGGTGCGGGGTGGCGGGGCGGTGCGGGGCGGCGGCGGCGGGAGGGCGGCGGCGGTGACAGCGGCTGTCGGTCCCGCAGAGCTTCCCGTTCCCGCTGCTGGTCACGCTGCTGCACCTGCTGCTCATCTTCGCTCTGGCGGCGCTCGCCCGCGCCCTGGAGCGCTGCCGCTCCGGGCGGCCGCGGGCAGCGCTGTCCTGGGCCGACTGCCTCCGCCGGGCCGCCCCCGCAGGTACGGCCGGGCACGGCAGGGGACGGGAGAGGGCGGCGGAGCGGGAGCGGGCCACAGGTTTGGGGCACGACAATATGTGAAAGACATGAAGGTGTTGGAGAGCGTCCAGAGGAGAGCCACGAGGATGGTGATGGGAGTGGAGGGGAAGCCTTGTCAGGAGCGGCTGAGGTCACTTGGTGTGTTCAGTATGGAGAAGTGAGGACTTAAGGGAGACCTCATTGTGGTCTTCAGCATCCTCACAAGAGGAAGCAGAGGGACAGGCAATGATCTCTTCACTCTCATAACCAGTGACAGCATCCAAGAAAACATATGAAGCTGAATCAGGGAAGGTTTAGGTTGGAAATTGGGAAAAGGTTTTCACCCAGAGGGTGGTTGAGCACTAGAACAGGCTCCCCAGGGGGGTGGTCATGGCACCAAGACTGACTGAGTCCGAGAAGTATTTGGACAACACTCTCAGGCACAGGGTGGGATTCTTGGGGTGTCCTGTGCAGGGCCAGGAGTTGGCTCAATGATCCTCGTGGGTCCCTTCCAACTCAGCCTATTCTGTGACTCTGTGAGAAGGCTCAGACGTGCATGTGCCACTCTGGCCACTTCCAGAGTCCTTTGCCTGGGGTGGTCAGGGCTAATCCCCTGGGACAGGGTGAGCTGTGGGGTCCAGCCATTGCTGGGCCCTGTGTTTCCCTACCAGGTGTAGATGCTACCTAAAGCTTCAGCCTGAGACATGCCACCTTCATTGCTCATTACAGAGATGTATAAGGATAGGGAGAGGCCCCACAGAAATCTTTCTGAAGGAGTCACTGGCACAGAGAACCTTCTGCAGTGCCTTGATAAGTTGTGTCTGCAAGTAACATTTTTTATTTAACGCTGGTATCAAGCCACGCATTGCATCTTTCTCAGGGTGGAGCTTGGTAGAGAATTCATCATTCATGGCACACAGAACTATCTGAGACCAAGAAGTGAAGCTCCTACTTGGAGCTCAGAACTGTAACTCCTTCTGCAGTTCTTTGGCTGGGTGTTGTATTGGCTCCCACAGAACAGCATCTGGTCTGGGATCTCTGGCAAGGTTTGCAGTACCTTACATAACGTGCCCCATGGTTTCTTGGAAAAAGTTCTCCACATCTGCAGCAGTTCTACCTTTCAGCATGGCCTGCCCTTGGATCAGTAACACTGTTTCCTGTGGTAGGAAACTTACAAAGAAGGGATAATAGACTGTACCTAAAGCTGCACCAGGGTTAAGGCTGTGTGCAGATAATTGTTGCTTTTCCAGGCTTCTTGCAGTGGCCCTCAGACTTACAAGTTATGATGTTCTGATACAGTCAAGAAAGACTTTATGCAAATCTGCAATCACTTTCAGTCACAGGGAGGGCAAGAGTTATTTCTGGCTTTTTTGTAATGCATGTTGAGTGAGTGCAGTGCTGAGCCCAACTTGAGTCACAGGGAACAGGACAGAAACATGAAGAGCTGAGAATATCTGAGTTATGGTGGTTCTGAAGAACTAACTTGAGGAAAGCTTGTTTTTTTCCCTGGGTCTGCTCTGCTGTCTGTGGCCATGAAGCAGGGTTTTGTGGTGGGTTTGATTAATGTCACAGAGGACGGTTAACTTCAAGACTTTTTCATTAATTCTTTAGCTCTGTCAACTTCCTTGGATATTGGGCTGAGTAACTGGAGCTTCCTGTATGTCACTGTCTCCCTGTGAGTACAAACACCACGTTCCCTGGGAGCCTCTGGTGGGGTTTGGAGAGTGCTTTGCCAGGGTCTGTTTCTTGGACAGGTGTTTGGTTAGTGGGGTCAGCATGCAGGGTCTGTGATAGCTTGCTGGTAGCAGTGTAGAAATGGGTGATGGTTCCTAATAGTACTTTGATGGGAAGAACTACATTGAAAGAGTCTGACAGTGTATTTTGGTCTTTACAGCTACACAATGACCAAATCCTCTGCCATTCTCTTCATCCTGCTTTTTTCACTGCTCTTCAAGCTGGAGGAAATGGTAAGAGTCCCATGCAATGCTTTAGGGAGGGAGGTCAGACCCAGGGAAATAGGCAGTGCATGCACAAGAAACATGTGAGCAGAGGAATGCTGCAGTTATCTGGGTGAATCTGAAAGGAAGGAGGTGCCTGTCTCTGTTGTGTTTGCTCTCCTGCAGAGGGTGACGTTGCTGCTGGTGGTTCTGCTCATTGCTGGGGGACTCTTCATGTTCACCTACAAGTCCACACAGTTCAATGCACAGGGGTTTGTGCTGGTGCTCTGTGCCTCTTTCCTGGGCGGCATTCGCTGGACCCTCACACAGATACTGATGCAGAAGGCTGAACTGGGTATGTGGGGTGCCAGGAGGGGGTGGTGGTGCTGGTAACAGGGAGGGGAATAAGGAGAGGCAATTGCCCTTGCTGCAGAAACATCTCATGGAAGGTGTTTGAAACCTTGGGCACAGAATATCTGTCGGTGGGTAATGAAGTGGCTGGGTGTCTGCAGCAGCACAGGTGTGGGCATCACAAATAAGGTGTATGTCTAGGAATGGTGCTAATAAAGGCTCTGGGACTTGTATTATTCCCTGGCTTGTTGCTGCCTGCTCTGTTATTGATTCTCCTCTTTCAGGGCTCCAGAATCCCATTGATATCATGTTTCACCTGCAGCCACTCATGTTCCTGGGGCTCCTCCCACTCTTTGCGGTGTTTGAGGGTGCGTGAGTTCATTACAGAAAGCAGGGGGAGCTTTATTGAGTGGTGGGAGATTGTTTAGCAGTTTGTTGTTGGAGATAATTCACTTAGATAAGCGAACAACTATCAACTCTGCAAAGTAGTTAGAGACCTGGATTTATCTCATGCTGGCAGAACGTTAAAGAGTGCATAGAAGTAGTAGCCTGCCACACTTGTGGAAGTAAGGGCTGTGGAGAACTGGCTGCACATCCTCCTCATACTGGAATGTGAGCAGCCCACCCCATCAATCTTATTAAGAGGAATCCTGGGAGCTGGGAATGGTATTCTGCTACTCATTGTCTTGTTCCTAGGCCTTCCTTTGTCCATATCAGAGAAGCTCTTCCGTTTCCATGAAGCAGGAATGCTGTTCTCTCTGGTAGGGAAGCTGTTCTTGGGTGGAATTCTTGCCTTTGGTCTAGGCTTTTCTGAGTTCCTCTTGGTTTCCAGAACATCTAGCCTCACCCTTTCCATTGCTGGCATTTTTAAGGTAAGGCATGGTTCCTGTGCTAATACTAGAAGGCAAGTACTGAGTCATCCCTATTGGGCTTTATGTGCTGAGAGCTTGCTTAGATCCTTAGAAACAATTGCTTGTTATTTTTCTTCTCCTTGCACAGGAGCTTGATGCTTTGCCTTGCAGTCTCTGCAGTGAGGTCTCTTGGTCCCTGACAGCAAAGGGCCAGAGACTAGTGGCTTTTCTATAAAAAATACCATTAATGATACAAGTTTGTTGGAATGTGGGATAGACTGAAACACGTTCTCCTCATGAAGAGCAGATGGTGGGGAAGAGAGGAGGGATAAGAAGGGCAAGCTCTTGCATCAGACCTGCATATGACCAAACCACTGGTTTGAGCTGTCTCTGTAGCCTAGTTTGGCGCATCCTCCCCAGAGGAGTGCAGCACACATACTTTTGAGCTGAACTGTGGTATATGAAATCTCTCTGATCCAGAAGTTGCAAGATTCCTCTGTAACTGAGCTATGCAGTCAGATGACTTAAAATCCCACATCCTGGTTTGACAGGTTGTTTGTTTCTAGAAACTGTTTTTAGAACTCTGCGCGCATGAAAGAATGTGCTGATAGAAATTTAGCAGCCTGACATCTTGATCTAGGCTTCAGCTGAAAAATGTATCATGCATATCTCCTCAGGTCCTGCCCTGCTACTTGCTATGTTTTTTTTGTTTCCACAGGAAATCTGCATTTTATTCCTGGCCACACATTTACTGGGAGACCGCCTCAGTCTCTTGAACTGGCTGGGCTTTGCTGTCTGCCTGTTAGGAATCTCCCTCCACGTTGTTCTCAAAGCCATGAATTCCAAAGGTGATTGTTTTAAATCCCTTTCTCTTTCTCTGTAGGCTTTCTCATTGCTTCTCTAGGAGCTGTGTCTGGTTCCAGCTCCGTGACAGCACCAGGTTTGGTGGGAATCCAGCAAGTTTGTCACTAAATGGGCTGTCTGCATGCAGGTGACAAAGCACTGGAGCCACACGAAGAGGCCAGCTCTGACCCTGACCTGCAGCTGCTGCTGCGCCACCCCCAACAGGCTGAGGAAGAGGAGGAGGTTGTTGAAACCCCACAACAGCACTGACTGAACATGAAGCACAAAGCCTGCTCTGTTCTTAGCTAACCTGCCTGACAGCTATCCAGGAGGAAGGTCCAAAAGTCTCTGTGACCACCCAAAGCAGAGCCAGGGCCCAGTGAGAGAATTCTGCTGTTTTGCTGCAGTGTGGATCTGTAGATGCTGCACAAGAAAAGGCAACATCCTTTTCACAGGAACTTGGAAAACAAGCCCTGGCTCAGTGGGTGTAGAATGGCAAGGTGAGACAGGGAAAAGCTGTACAAAGTCCATTAGGGGATCCTGAAGGCTGACCATGAGCTGTAGAATGAACATGGACATGTTTGGACTGCAGGCTGAGTGGTTCAGGGATGATTTTACTCCTGCTTAGGTTTTGAATTCAAAGGAGAAGGTAGATACACCTTCCCCTATTTTTATGTTTCTGCAAATTAGGAGCTCCCATCCTGGTGGGATTACATGACTGAATAAATCCCTAGAGTTGTCCCAGTGAGGGCTTTTTGTGCCTGGGGACCTCCATGTTCTGTGTGCATTGTAAGGAGAGAATTAAATGCTGGTATTTGGGACCAGTGGAAAAGGATGAACGTTTCCAGATGATGTTGGTTGGAGTGAAGACATGGATGCAAGATTACTTCTGGTGCTACAGGCCAAGAGGAGAATGAGCAGTGTCACAGGAGATCTAACTTGAGCAATAAGCTTATCAGAAAGTATGTGGGGTTTTGAGGGGAGGAATTTTTGGTTTTTAAATAAACTCTTTTTCTGATTTATTTTTGTCTGTACATTCTGTACACATGCTTCATTGAGCATAGGTCATTTGTCTTCTTAGCTCCTTTCCTTTTCATCCTCCACTGACCTTGCTACTGCATGCCCATAAGGCCTGGCACACCAAACACTTGCCCATCTATCACTGATCTCTAGAATTAGGGAGATGTTCTGCAGCCTCTCATATTTATGCCAGCCAAGAGAACTTACTGACTGCTCTGCCTTGATGCACCATATACCCTGAGAAGGCTTTTAGTATTGTGGCTTTTTGTAAGACTCTTATGTCTTTGACCCATTTGATTGGATCAGGTAGTGCTGCAGTCCAGGAAGGGGGAATAGCAGGATTTAAGATGTCATTTTTGTTGCTGCTAAGCCTCAAGTGGTGTTGGCCAGGTGGCTGGTTTTTTGCATGGCAGAATTTCCACATTTTTCAAAGTTTTGTTCAGTGCTAGGCTTTTGTAGTTTTTAGAGTAGAAATACCTTGACAGAGTTTCCCAAAGGGATAACAGTGCAGTCTTTCTCCTGGCAGGAACTGGGGCTTAAAGTGAACTTCTCATGTTCTGTTTGAGAGCTTGAGCCATTTTGACTAAATGGTCCTTTTGTTGATCTTGCTTCTTAGTTTTCAGAGATGAAGTTTTATTGATGACTTTAATCAAGAGCATGTCCTGTAAAAAGCTGGTTCTGAAGAAAACTTTAGTTATTAGTGATCATCTTTGATCATGTTCTGGTAACTGGCTCCATAGCAGACAGCAGGTGGTGCAGCTTCCTCATGTAAAGCTGCTGAACCAGCACGTCCACACCAGGCTGGCAGACCAAGGGATTCTGTGCATCAAGTAGAATGTCTGGAGCTGAGAATTGCTTGCTCTGGCCCTAGCTGTACTTTCCAATAACTGGGGATGCTTCCAGCAGGATTCACCCTGTTTGCCCTTCCAATATTTGTGAGCTCCAAGCCCCAAATACTCTGTGCTTGATGTGGGGCAGTGGCACTTCCTGCACATGAACTGGGTTCAACAGTGTCACAGCTGCTCTTTCATTTCACTTTCCACTCTCCTATAACTGAACCTTGGGAATCCTGCTGTGTAACTCCCAGACTGAGATTTCATGTCCCTGTAAATCCAAGGTAAAGGCAATTTCATTCTCAGGCCAGAATTTGCACCAGCTGTGGTGCCTGAAGATGAAATCCAATTGTGCTTGTGACCTGTGGAACCATGTAGTCTGTTGCTTCCAGCCTTGTTTCCTTTTTAAGGCAGAGGTGATGCCCCTGAACTCCAGCTCTGTCTTGGAGCTCCTGGAGCATGGCAGAGTTGTGGGCAAGCTTGGGAGGGGTGGGGTGGGACTGTGCTGGTGTAGGGCAGTGTAGCAGTGTTAAAGCAGCACCACAGCTCTGCTGAACACTCTCCATCGTGCTTGAATGGGCACTAATATTTAATGAAAGGAGAAAGAACCTTTGCCCACCCTCTCATATAAGGAAAAAATCTTACTGTGCATTGAAAATGCTGGAAATGGAAAAAGATACAAAGATGAAGGACTTGGAGGAGGGAGCCAGGAGTGCTGCAGCAATGGCACAAAATAAATGAGACTGCACAGTCCTGTAGTGATTGTTGAAGTACAGACTGTAGGCATGGGAAAGACTGGAGTCCACTGAGGAGGGGGGATGGAGGTATGGACAGGATGGTATTGGAAGCTGGGAGTGCCAGTAGATCCTGTTTACCTCTGGAAATAGCCCTGGGTGGCTTTGCAGTGCCTTGGCCAGAGGCAGTCAAGGCCTCTTGGTGCTGCTGAGGCTGTTTGAGGTTTGGGATGGAAATCCTGGGAGCCCCCAGCTGTGTGTGCAGGCACAGAGCCTTGTCTCCTGCCTTTAGGAGGTCTCTTGGTGCCACGGTGGTCCCTGTGGCTGCCTGAGAGGAGTGGTGCAGCTCACTGCTTGTGCAGAGCATTTTCTGACAAGCCTCAAGCCAGGGGCCACTTTAGGGGGCAGGGGAAGTAGCTTTGAGTAGAGACAAACATTGTGTGGCACAATTTGGCTCTGCCCCCTTCCTCAGAGGAAATGTGTGAAGGCTGAACGTCCTGGAAGGGCTCTGGAGCAGGGCAGGGCCAGGGACACGTGTGCTGCAGCAGCACGGGAGGATGAGCCCTTCTGTGGGGAGGGCTCAGGGCTGTGTTTGTGCTGCCCAGGCTCCCCTGTCTGTGCCAGCCCCTCAGCACCACAGCCAGCCTGGCAAGGGAGGGCTGCCACTGAATATTGATGGTGTTGGAACTCGTTAGGCAGCGGAAGCAAAGCTGAACGAGTCTCAGAAGTGCTGCACTCCTTCCTCAAACTCTGTTCCTGCCTGTAAGACCAGGTGTTTACATGTGTGATGATTCTGCCTCCCCACACATCCCCCTGGGAGACCTCTTTATTTGAAGAACAGATGCTTGGCTTCCTGCTAAAATTTCAGTACCGTAAACATCCTGAGGGCAAGGGGAAAGTGTCCCTGCAGACCCCCCTGCACTCTCTGGTCCTCTGCCCAGCACACAAGGTGTGTAACACCAGTGGGCTTGCTGTGGGGAGGCAAGCCTGTCTCCAAAACACACAGGAGTAGCAAGGCAGAGCAGCAACATGGGGCCTGGTGCCAGCAGTAGGGATGCCTCAGGATGTGCTTCGTTTCTCACTGCAGCTGAACATCTCTGTAGGATTAATTACATGGTTTGTGGTTGGTGCCTTGTGAGGTGGGGAAGGGGGAGCTCAGGGTGTAGATGGGAGGAATGCTGGTTACTGCCAGCCTGGGGCTTTAAAGGGCTCACATTCTCCTGCAGTCTCTGCAGTGGTAAATAACTGCCTCTGACTCTGATACCCCTGCTGCTGCACTGAGGCTCTCTTGGTTTTTCTCCTTGTTGGGGTATGCAGATTTTGATGTTCACAGCCTTGGATCTCTGCAGGGTTTTTCTGGGAGTTCCACTTTCCATTGTCCTCTTGGCATCATTGCCACAGTACACCTGCACCAGCCTCCTTCCTCACTGCCACATCACCCCCAGGAAGGCAAAGAATGGGGGAGGCTTTGAGCAGAGAGGTGGGGGAAAGGCAGCTCGGCAAGAGAAGTGTAGAAATGGCAGAAGACAAAGAATACGAATGGTTGGAGATCACCATCACAGCATGGTTCAGGTTGGAAGGGACACTGGAGGTCATCTTGCCCAAGCCCTTGCACAAGCAGAGCCAGCCAGAGCTGCTGCCCAGGAATGTGCCCTGATGGCTTTGAGTATCCCAAAGGATGGAGACTCCACAACCTTTCTGAGCACCCTCTGCCAGTGTTCAGCCACCCTCGGGGAAAAAAGTGGGTCCTGGTGTTCAGGGGGAACCTCCTGTTTCAGTTTGGGTCTGTCTCTGGGCACCACTGAACAGAGCCTGGCTCCATCCACTTTCCACCCTCCCATCAGATATTTATTGACATTGACAGATTTCCCCCTGAGCTTTCTCCAGGCTCAGCAGTCCCAGCTCTGTCAGCCTTTCCCCAGATGTGAGGGGCTCCCAGGCCCTTCATAATCTCCAGAGCCTGTTGCTTGTCTCTCTGCAGTATGTCTGTGTATCTTGCAGTGATGAGCCCAGCTCTGGGCGCAGCACTCCAGGTGTGGCCTCAGCAGTGCTGCCTCAGGCAGGAATCAGCTCCCTTGACCTGCTGGCAATTCTTTACCTGGGACACCCCAGGATATTGTTCCCTTCTTTGTGGCAAGGGCACGCTCCTCACTCAGGTGAGAGGCAGGTGTGCAAGAACCTGCCCAGTCTAACACTGCAAGAGGTTTGCTGGGGCAGAGTGCTGTCCTACAACACCCACAGTGGCATAAGCAGCCCCTTCCATCTCCTTCTGTGCTCTCCAGCCCTGCAGAGCTGTGTAATTGCTGTATCTATCAGTGCTCCTTGCATTAACAGGCAGTAATTGGCACCTGTGTTAAAGAGCCTGGTTTCAATTACTGCTGAATGCAGCTCAAACTCCAGAGCTGGGAGATTACAGGGGGGAGGAGCTGCAATGCTCACGTTTACGCTCTGTTTTTCCACCAGGTGCTCCTCTTTCCCCAGGGATGAAGCTTTTTTTCCGTTCCTTGCTTGTGCCTTGAATCTGCAGAGCTGCCAGCAAAGGCTGCCTGGGCAGAGTGAGGCTGTGCCTCTCAGGAGCACAGAGCCCAACTCTCTTCTTCCTCATGTGGTTGTTTTTTACAGAAGCCTCTGCTGCAAATCCTGCCCTGAACGGTGGGTTTGCAAGCTGTGGGAGGAAATCAGTGATTGTAGGAGGTGGCATTCCCCCAGCCCCAGGCAGCAGCAGTCCTGGGGGCTTTCCCACTCCCTGCCCTCAGCTACACCTCTCCCTCTCTGGTTTCCAGTGCATCAGCACTCTCCTGTATGCTGGCCCTGCCCCCTCCTGCTGCCATTCATCATTTCTGATCCAATAAATTACAGCGCCGTAAAAATGCACAGGGAATTGTTTTCTGTGTTATAGAGCCATGAGCCCTTAAATTTCCATTTGTGCAGTGGTTGATGAATGGACAGTTGTGGCTGGTGCTGGAGCCGTGTGGAGTGATGGGAGAGCTCTGACTACAGTCAGGGCTCCCTCCAGCAGCCTCAGCACAGAGACCACATCAGTTTTGAGGCAAATCTGTCTGGGTTTTCCAGCAAAACTGCTCAGTTCATAACTGGGGCCAAGGGAGGGGTTGGGAGAGGCTAAGTCAGAACGTTCAGGCTTTGTTCCCACCCTGTGGTGGGAGTTTCATCACGTCTTGGGGGGAGCTGCTGGGTGGGATGTCAGGGTAAAAAGATGTGCTGTAGAAGCAGGACTGGGAGCCCGGGGCCCATCAGGTCCCTGAAGGGCCCCAGAGAGTGGGTAGGAGTCTGATCTCAGGAAATGGGGATAAATGGAGAAACCTGGCACAATGTGAGGGCAGTGAGACAAGGAAGAGGACTGGGATAGCTGGTACAGATGCAGGTCTGGCTGCAGGCATTTGGGGAAAGGCTGTGCTGGCATCCTAGGAATGCTGTGGCTTAGTGGCCTCCCAGTGGCAGAAGAAGTTCTGCTTGATGCTGGAAGTCAGCATCTGTGCTGCTGTTGTCTTTCAGCTCTCCAGTAACCTGGAGGCTGCACCTGGACCTCAGTGCTGAAACTGTGAGGATGGCATGTGAGGGGCATGGCCACCACTGCATAGTTTGCTTCCCTTTTTCTTTAGGTGGCTCTTCTCCTCCAAATGTGGTTTTAAGTCAGCCCTGCAGCACTTTGGACCTGTCTAATGGTTTTGACACTGGATTTAAACTTAGCTGCATGACTCGTGCCTCAGTTGAGTCTGAGTCCTGCCTTAAGCAATAATAAATTCCTGATCTGAGCTGCTCTGCCTGCACTGCTGATGCATGTCATGTTCTTCTCCTCTTCCCTGTCTCTTCAGACTGCAGGCCACTGGGAAGAGCCTGGGAGAGGCCTCCAGCTCTGTGTTCCTGCTCCAGGGGTACAGCACAGCAGTCATTCCACTGCCCTGTGATCCAGCACTTGCATAAGTGGCAGGAGAAGGCACAGAAGGAGTTAATCAGTGCTGGAAAAATTGGTATTTAATCCATTGCAGTCCCTTCTAGCAAACCTAGATGTGAAAATGCCTCCCTGTTGGAAACAGCGCCTCTCAAAAATGGAAATGCAGGATGGCTGGGGATTAGGGTGCCTATCACTGGAAATGGGTTTCTTATCATCTCTCTGAGCTGAATTGGTGGGACAGCCTCTGAAAATTGAATTGCCTTCTCTGTTTTGGTCTCTGCCATTGCATCCCTCCTGTGCTCCAGCTTTGCACCCACCTTCCCAGCCCCTGGCCTGCCTTGTCCCCATGCCCAGCAGAGCAGGGGCTGCCTCTGAGGGGCTCTGTGGCTGTGGAGAGGGATGTCCCAGCTGCAAGGTGGGCAGGACTGGGAAGATTCATCCTTTGGATTCTCAAGGCCAGGAGGATGTAGTCCTTCTTTCCAAGCTTCCCTCTGATCTTGCAAGGGCAGTGGTGGCCTGGCTGAGCCTGGTTTGGGTCAGCCTGAGGAAAGGTGTGAAATGATCAGAGGACATCAGGCTGTGCTGGAAATAAGAGCTGGTGCTGAGGAGCTGGGTCCAGGATGGATGAGAGGCAGAGAAGAGAGGAAGCTATAAGAAATGCAGGAGGGACCATGTTGAACACATCAGAGCAGGAATGAGTGTGATTTTCACACTGTGGGCAGCCTGAGCCCTGGTCTGTGCCGTGCCAGGAGGAGACATCTCTCCCACCAGCACTCAGGCTCTGTTCTGGGATGGCCAAGGAGGCTCTTCCAGCTCCTCCTCACAGTCTCTGCACACCACAACAGCAGCCAGCCTGTCCCCAGCTCTGTCCCCACAAAACCTCGGGGGCTCAGTGCTCCCCTGGCCCACCATGGGTGAGGCTGAAAGCTGATCAAACCCTCTCTCATGGTGCTGGCTGCAGGCCCAGCCCAGGTGTGCCCAGCTGTGCCAGTGGTGATGTCCAGGCACAGTGCAGGGACTCCTTAAAAGGTCCTTTTTCCAGTGTTTGGTTTGGGAATAATTATCTCTCACTGAGCTGTATTTTACCACAAGTTGCCAGTGCCTAATTTCATCCTTGTCTCTGTCATAGTATGTTTGCTTTTTTTTTTTTTTGAGGAATTTCCCATCCTCTGTTAGAATTAAAAGTGAGCCATAGGCACAAGAGCTGCTGAGTGTCCACCTGTCTATGGCTTTCCAATTCACCAGCCTGCAATCATGCTGCTCCAACACACAGTCGGTGCCCTTGATCCTTTGTCTGCCAGAACACATTGAGTTTGAATGTAGAAATTATTTAGAACTAATTGGGGAATTTTTTTGTACTCTAACACAGCTACCATCCACAGTAAATGGAATCTGAAGCAGATCTCTGTCTCAGAACAGCCCCTCTGCACTGAGCTGGGGCACATAAAGCAGTGCTGGCTGTCAGGGCAAAGCACTCACCACAGCCTGGCTCCTTTTGCAAGAAAAGGCTGTGCTCAGGTAGCAGAGTCTTGCTGTCTGCCCTGAGAAAGAGGAGAAGTCCTCTCTTCTTGCTAAGGTGCTGTTCTCACCCTCTGCTGAAGGACTGACTCAAACTGCTGACAAACAATGGAGAAAAGGTTCCCTTTAATCATACAGGTGCCTCCTCTGTGCTGAGGGATGCAGCCCCACATTTCTCTTCCCAGAGAAAAGCAAGGCACAATTCTTCCCAAGAATATTCTTATCTCATTTGCTGTGCCTGTGTCTGTGCCAAAGCAGAATGCAACGTGGAGATTGTTTACCCAGAGTGGTTTGGGGGTTTTGTTTCCTTGGCCTGTCAGGGCCAGGTGTGTGTGTGAGTCAGGACTGTTGGGTGACAGTCACAGATTCTGGGCAGTGTGAGCAGTTGTGTGCAGGGTTGAGTGCTTGGCAGGTTCAGTTTAGATGTATAGAATAATGCACTATAATGAAGTAATTAATTAGCCTTCTGATGTCCATGGAGTCCTCCTCATCATTCCTCCTTCACTGGGGCCTTCTCAGGGCAGCTACAGAGGGACAGCTGTGGTCATCATGAGAGGGGTGGGGAGCCTTTACCTCTGCAGCAGGGGAGTCATGGCCAAAGGCTTTGAGCTGTTTGAGGGCCCTGTTCCAGAGCCCATCCCTGGGGGGGAATGCAGGCTTGCTTGCTGGTCCCTGGCTGCACCCCCTGTGTGGGAGAACTCACTGGTTTGTTATCTGTGACACAGGCTCAGCCTGCAAAGGAGGGACAGGGATGGGACAGAGCAGTGGCAGCCACAGGACAGCCCTTAATGCAAATTTTGCAAAGTTTCCTTGCTGCCAGCCCCACGTGCACTGGAAGGGAAGTGATGGAGCCCAGGGAAGTGATGGAGGGTCCATCCCTGGAAGCACTCAGGAAGTGACTCAGTGTGGGTATGGCTCAGTTGATGTGGTGGTTTTTGGCCAAAGGTTGGACTTGATGATGCTGGAGGTTTTTCCCATCCTTAGTGATTTTATTATTCTACCCTTCTTCACAGCCTCTGCCCTGCCCCAAGGCCTGGGCAATGGTCCCAGGGAGCTGTCCCAGGTGTATTTTGCAAGGGGTTGTTTCCCCAGCTCTTGGTCCAGGTCCACTCAGTGGGAGCCAGCTCAGAGCTGTGTCCCCTGCCCATGTGAAGGGTCACCAGGTAGGCACAGGTGCCCTGTGGGGCCATCACAGACTCCTGGCCACGTGTCATGAGTGGTCATGTGTGGCCATGTTTCTAACAGTTTGTCCAAAGCAACTTACTATTTCATTTTGGGTTAAAACTGATAAATCAAGGTGACTTTGGGGAGAGAAATAATTCCTTTTGCAGGATTTGCATAATCCTGGCTGGTGATATGATAATGGTGTTTGTTAAAGACAGAACACAATGAATTAATACTGTTAAGTTGCTGCTGCAAAATGCAAAGCAGGTAATTTACAGGGGGTGCAAGCAGGAGTGTGAGCACAGCAGTGGAAGCATCAAGCCCAGAAGGTTCCTTGCCTCAGGTCCTGCAGGGCCTGGCACACAGTCAGCAACAGGTACCCCCTGCACTCTGCTTGGCCCTGGCTGTGCTTGGCTTCCCCAGGGGAGGATTTGCTCTTTCAGTGCCTTTTCCCACTGTCTCTGTGGCACTGGGACCTGCTCTGTCCCCTGGATTGTTCTGGAGAGCCAGGCATGCAGGGCCACTCTCTGCTGGAGGAGGGACAAGGGAGCTGAGGGTGCCCTGTGTCCTGCTGGTTCTGAAGGGTTCTAAGGCACAGAGATGCCCTGGGAAGGAGAGGGGCCCTGGCACAGCCTTGGTGACACCTTGGCCACCCCCAGGAGGCTCTGGAGGCCACTCATCCTCCCACAGCAAAGAGGGAGTCCCTGGGGTGGGTACAGCAGCCTGGGCACCTGCCAGCTCTGCCCTGAGCCCTCAGCTCCCACCTGGCTCAGGTGCTGCAGGCTGAGTGAGGGTGAGGAGCTGCTGCGAGGCACAGGAGGAGGGAGGTGTTTGGGAGGGGTGCAGGGGTTTCTCACTGGTGCTGCACTTCCAGAGCCATCCTTGCTGCCAGACCCCTCTGGAATCCTAATGCACTGTTTATCTCTGCAGCTCCACAGCTCTGAGAGAGGGAGGGAGGTGCTGTGCAGGAGCCAGAGCAGGATTTCAGGCTAATTGGATTCTGTGTCTCTGTGCCTTCCTGTGTAGGCAGGACTGGGATTAGTGCAGGGTTTCTGAGGGATGGAGGAGAGCAAGGATGACCTGCACGGGGGTTTCCTCCTGCACAGCTTCTGCTGCTACCTGCAGGAAAGGTTTTGAGCAGGCCACCTGGGTGGAAGGACCCAAAGCAGCGTGTCCCCACCATCCCAATGGCTTCTGTTCTTCCTGAACATTGGAGCAAGGTGCCAGAGAGGGAAACAGCACAAACACCTCCTGAGCCTGAGCCAGCCTGACATGGGATTGGTCTTTCCTGCTGACTCCTTGTCAGGAAAGCAGAAATGGAAATGAGAGCACTGGTGGCTCCTGTGCCCCACCAGCACCTGCCTGGCTTTGCTTCCCTTTCCTTCCCCACCTCCACCCCCGGGCCTGGCTGCTGCCTGGGAGCAGAGCACATCTGAACCTTCTCCCGTGCTGCTTGCTGTGTTTCAGAGGCTGTCAGGGCAGGATGCACTCATTAGCACAGATTTATTCCTGTATAAACATTTCATTCCTTTAATTGCACGGCAGTGATGCCGCCGGCAGCAGCGGGGGCGGCCCTGATGGCGCCAGGTGACAGCCCGCAGGCGGGACAGGTGGGACACTGCCACCCTGGGACACTGCCACCCTGCGACACTGCCACCCTGGGACACACACCTAGGGACAGCTGGGACACGTGTGACACTGCCACCCCTGGGACACTGCCACCCCTGGGACACACACCAAGGGACAGCCGGGACACGTGGGACACTGCCACCCTGGGACACTGCCACCCCTAGGACACTGCCACCCTGGGACACACACCTAGGGACAGCTGGGACACGTGGGACACTGCTACCCTGGGACACTGCCACCCCTAGGACACTGCCACCCTGGGACACACACCTAGGGACAGCTGGGACACGTGGGACACTGCCACCCCTGGGACACTGCCACCCCTGGGACACACACCAAGGGACAGCCGGGACACGTGGGACACTGCCACCCTGGGACACTGCCACCCCTAGGACACTGCCACTCTGGGACACACACCTAGGGACAGCTGGGACACGTGGGACACTGCTACCCTGGGACACTGCCACCCCTAGGACACTGCCACCCTGGGACACACACCTAGGGACAGCTGGGACACGTGGGACACTGCCACCCTGGGACACTGCCATCCTGGGACATTGCCACCCTGGGACACTGCCACCCCTGTGACACACACCGAGGTGCCCCCGGGCAGGAATCTGAGCTGTGCAATGTGGGATGGGCTGGTCATGGTGAGTTTGTGGCCCCAGGTCTTGTATTTGCAGAGCTCCCAGATGAAGGGAGGAATGATGAATCTGACTCCATGGTCTTAGAAGGCTACTTTATTATTTTATGATACAATATTATATTAAAGAATGCCATACTACACTATACTAAAGAATACAGAAAGGATACTTACAGAAGGCTAGAAAGTTACCAATCAAAACTCGTGACTCCTTGTAGAGTCTCAACACAGCTTGGCCCTGATCAGTCATTAAGTCAAAACAATTCCCATGAAACCAATGAAACAATCACCTGTTGGATGAACAATCTCCAAACACATTCCAAAGCAGCAAAACACAGGAGAAGCACGTGAGATAATTTTGTTTTCCTTTTTCTCTGAGGCTTCTCAGCTTCCCAGGAGAAGCGTCCTGGGCAAGGGGATTTTCCAGAAAACATGACTGCCACACCCAAGCACTGTCTTATGGGATAACAGCAGGTCTATGGGGTCACAGAATCACAGAGTCCTAAAATGGCAGGGGTTGGAAGGGATCTTAAAGATGAACTCATTCCAACACTCTGCCATGGGCTCAGACACCTTCCGCTGTCCCAGGGTGCTCCAAGCCCTGTCCGCCCTGGCTTTGAGCACTCCCAGGGGTGGGGCAGTCACAGCTTCTCTAAACAGCCTGTCCCAGAGCCTCACCACCCTCACAGGGAAACATTTCTTCCTAATATCCCATCCAACCCTGTTCTCTGTCACTGGGAAACCATTCCCCTTTATTCTGTCACTTCAGACCCTTGTACAAAGTTCTTTTCATCCCTCTCAGAGCCCCCTTAGGCACTGGGAGGGGCTCTAAGGCCTCCTCAGAAACTTCTCTTGTCCAGGCTGAACAACCTCAGCTCTCAGGCTGTTTCCAGAGCAGTGCTCCAGCATCTCCCTGGTCACAGGGCTGTGGCAGGACTGCAGTATTTTCCTTGCTGTGCAGAGGAAGGGCAGGGAGAGATGCCCAGCCCCTGCTCTGCAGGCAGTGAAGCAGAACATTGACTGAGCCCCTGTGTCAGCAGCTGTGCACCCCAAAAGCTGCTGGGATGCTGGGTGTCTGTGTCTGCTGTGCCAAGGGACAGCCCTTGGGCACCTGGGCAGTGGGATGGAGCCTTAGCAGGGTGCTTGTCCCCACCTGAGCCATGGAAGGGGAGGATGGAGAGAGAGCCTGAGCCTCTGTGAGTGCCAGGGAGGGGTTCCCCAAGGAGATCTAGGATGTGGCTGGCTCCTGCCCTTTGCTACTTTCTCCCTGTGGCACTGCCAACATGCTGCCATCTCCCAAAGCTTCCTGGCAATGGGGCACCTCTGGGGCCCACTGGGTCAGGCACTGGGGCAGGAGGGTGCACCCAGTCAGCAGTGCCTGCTGGGCTCTGAATGCAGGGGTGGCAGGGACTTGCAGACCTGCTGCTGCAGCTCATGGTCTCTTCTCCCACATCCTCATTCAAATGTTAATTTTATGGATGCCTTTATAAATCTTGTGGCTTTCCCCTATCCACAGGCTACATAGATTTCATCTTGTTGAGAGGTGACACTTCTGGCCTTTGGTACCAGGCGATCAATTTAATATTCTGAGAGTAGTAAAAAACATGGGACCATATTAACTCACCATTACTCTGCTGCTCCTTCCTGTAACTCTTTCTGTGCCATCCAAAAAGCCAGCATGATGAACAGGTGCCTCAGCTGCTGGCAGAGCCACAGGCATGGGACAGCACCAGCCAGAGCCAGCCTGGTGTCCAAATTCTGAGCTGCTATTCTTCTGCTTGCCAAACAGACAGAGGCTTGTGCCCACCTCTTTGTTAGACCTGGCAGTCTGGAGAAATTGTACCTTACCTTTGAGGCCCTTCCATGTGTTCTGAGCAGGGGACACCTGCAAGTCTGCCAGGCACCCAGCACACTGATTTGCCAGGCTGAAAGGAAAATCATCCCTCTGCTGACTGTGAGGCAGCCTCGCTGCTGGCCAGCCTGGGGAAACATGTTTGGGTCATTCCATCAATGTAAAGGTTAAATGTTTAACTGCAGCTATTGAAAACAAAGCAACAGCAGCAACAACAACAACAGCAGAGGAACTGGATGCCTTACCAATGTCTGGAATTAAGATCTGCATCTCAGCACCTACCAGGTTCAGGGCACTGAGGTCCTGTCTGGGCCCTGCCCTGTGTTTAGAGTGCTGCCTCTCAGCACTTTGCAGAGCTGCCCACAGGTGACAACAGCCCCAATCCACCCCAGCTGACAGCTTTGCAAAATGGATTTTTAGACTCTTATTTTTGCCTGGGAATTTTGAAGGAGCACCTGATGTGCTCTCTCTGCTGATAAAGAGGGCTTCTTTATGTTGTATCCTTATTTTCAGCCACTCAACCTCTGTGAGAATGCCAGTGAGAGTTGCTTGAACACGGGTCCTTTGTTAAGTAAATATGGACCTGGAGGTGTCATTGTTTTCTTACCCTGCACATCTCCTACTTCAGTAAAGCTGTAGATTTCTCATATTTATAACTCTTGTTGTTTTACAAAAAAACACTTTATATTTTAGCATTGTAGAGCAGGCTGTCATTTGGAAAACATGGCTCACAGCTTTCATGGCTCCATTACAAGTTGCAATATACATATTAGTGAAAGAAAAACTAAAACCTCGTCATGACACAATAAATCCAAGAGTCCCATAATCCCAAATTCCCTCTTCCTGTCACCTTTGTGGGCATGTCACAGCAACTGTCCTGCTGCCAGGCTGTTGTTTCTGGAGTCTGGGCTCACCCTTTTTACTCACATGCCTGGCAAACCTGCAGAGTGCAGGAGACACAGGCAGAGGTCCTGCTCCACGTGTACCCTCTCTCTTTCTGTGCCTGTTCCTGTCACCCAGTGTCCCCAGGATTGATGTTTCTCCAAGCTCTTGCTGGCACAGTCACCCTGTGATGGGCCCCTTTGGGCTTCAGCTGTGACCCACTGCAGTCCACAGCCAGCTGGCCCTGCTGACCAGCCTGATCCTCTGGGGGACCTGATCCAAAGGCAGGGTGGGAGCAGCCCTGTGACTCTGCTGGCTCCTGAGCAGAGCTCTGGTGGGATGCCCTGGCCCCAGAGCTGCTGGGCATCAGCCCAGCCACAGCCTGCAGCCTGCTCTGGGGTGCATTGAGCCCCCAGATCTTTGCTGGGCTGTCACCTGAGGAACAGCAGCAGATGGATGTGGAAAGCCTTTAAATTCAGCACGTGATCAATACTAAACTGATCTTCTGGAGTCTCTTATAAGATTACCCCAGCCTCATGCATCCAATTGCAAAAAAATCACTCAGCACACTAGGGAGATGTGAGAAACACTGCAGCCCCCATTTAGAATGCATAGAGCCAGAGTAAGTGACTTCACAATTGTTTATTGCAGTAAATAATTCATCCACTTTACATTGGGTTTTGTTGCTACCCCCATGCCCCTGCCTCAGCTCCTTTCTCTTGATCCTAAAATTCCCATGCTGGGTCATTTCTGTGGTCACGATTCCCAAACACACACAAACACAAATCTGTCTCAGTCCACCCTTCCTGACTGCCATACCAGGGAGAGCAGTGCTGAGGGAGGGACAATCCTGGTTCACTGCTCAGCTCAGCCCATGCCCAGGCCTGGCTTTGCTGCCTTGGTCTCTGCCCCAGTTCTGCTTTCACACAGTGCCAATGCTCAGAACTGTTTGGAATGCATTAACATTGCTAATAGTGTTTTTATACTAATTAATAATGACATTTGAACAAAGTAACACAAATTATCAGCTGGCTGGGTGTGGAGGGAGGGTTGCAGCTGAGACAGAGCAGTGGTGAAGGGGTGGGTGCTGCTCTGGAGTGAGACCTGGCTGGGACAGGTGCACCTCACCTGGCACCTGTCTGGAAGCCCTGGGCTGGTGCCTGCAGGGCTCTGCCCATCCTGATCTCACACCCTTGCCAGGGTGGACTCTGGTGGGCTTGCTGAACCTGACAGCTCCTGTGTCAGTGCAGGTTGTTTCAGCTGCTAAAAACAGATTGATGAGAGTCCCTGCCACGGGATGAAGCTTTTTGAATCCTGTCAGCTGAGACAAGACATATACACCTCTGAAGCCCTTGGCAGCATGCTAGCTCCTGCTTCTGGATGGTTTTGTCAAAAAGACCAAGTACAAATTGGCACGTGTCTCTTTGAATTGAAAATTGTCTGGAAGGGTGTTAGGAAGAGCATCACACCAGCGTGCTCCAGGCAGCTGTTCCTGGCCACTCTGAGGACACCAGAGAGCCTAAGAGAACTCTTGGGGCAGATTTTGCTGCTCCCTGTGGAAGCCATTGTGACTGTCTGTGCCTTGGAGCCCTGCAGACACTGTCCTGGGAGTCTCTCATTTGCACAGGCAGGTGCTGAGGCTCTGGTCCCACCTCTGGGTCTGTCCACCCCTGATCACTGTGAAGGGCTGGAGACTGGAGGTCATGGTGGCAGTGCTCTGACTGAACTGCATCTTCAGGGAGGGATGCTCCTTTACAGGCATTGCCCAGCCATCTCCACTGGCTCTTTCAACACTTCATCCAGCAAGGCAGCAGGTGACCTTTTGCAGGAAAATGATCCCAGCATCCATATGGTATTTTGCATGCTGTCCCCTTGGGATCTGTAAGTGGAGGCCCAATCAGTGTTATTCTCATCCTCTGCTTTCAGAGGAGCCAGTGAGATTTCACCATCTGGGATGCAGTCACTGCTCTGGGAGGTTTTTTCCTCCAGGACAGAACCCCTGAAACACCTCAGGGTCATTTCTTCATTTGGTTTTTGGAGCCCTTCCTGGGGCCTGGTTTTTGGGGGGCTAGAGCAGCTCAGGCATAAGCTGATTTTCCAGTTTGTGATTCCTGCTGCTCCTTGCACCAGAATCTGACTGCAAAGAGGTTTTACCCCTTTTCAAGGTGTCAGTCCAAGGCCTCCAGTGCCTTGGGCATGCAGAGCATTACATTCCCAGCAGCTCAGGTAGGCACCTGCACATGGTGGGTGATGTCCCCAGGAGTGACCCCTGAGCTGTGCAAAGGGTTCTCCACCTGACCTTGGCCTGAGGTTGTCCATTATGTGCCATCAGGAGAGCCTGATTCCTACCCTGGAATTGTACCAGGATGGGGTGTGCAGGAGGTGTGTGCGCAGCCCTGCCAGACCCTCAGCTCCTGCAGGCTGCAGCAAGTGGAGGGGCTGGAGGAGCACAAGGTGAGTGCCCAGCATCTCTGCTGTCCCTGGAGCAGAGCACTCTGGATACCCCTGCAGACAGCAGCTGCTGGCACTCAGCATCTCTGCAGCCATTCTTAAGGCTCTGAGCTTGTTTCCATTAAAGGTGTGTGCCTTGGCTGAAGCCCAGGTGCTCCCCATGGCTTTTGGCAGGCTGTGCCCCTGGGGCTGGCTGTGAGAGTCCTCTGTGTCAGCAGACAGCAGCTGGGCCTGGGGCTGAGCTCGGCCACGTCAGCCTGAGCTGACAGGCCTGGTGTGAAACAAGATGAATGGGCTGAAGTTGGTGAAAATTATTCTAATTTATAATCTGCTGCTTTGTGGAGCTCCCCAATTAATTCTTTCTAGATACATAAGTAGGCCACATGTTTGCTTTGCTTCAAATGTAATAAACATTACACTCTGTCCCCTGCTTTTGGTGCTGGTTCCTGTCAGAGCTTTAGTCCCTGTAGCTAATTCCTCACACCTGTCTCTGGGGCTCCTGGGACCTGGGCTGAGCACGGGGCGGAAACGCCAGGCTCCAGGAAACCTGTGGCATGGAGAGATAAATTGCTGATCAAAGGGCTAGAGCACAGTGCATGTGAATATTTAGTTGTAGGCAAGGCAGCCCAGCCTGCTCAGGAGAGGGCTTTGTTCCTGGCAGCACAGAGAGCACCAGGGTGGGGTTGGGGTGCTGGGATCTGTGCAGCCCCAGGCACAGAGAGCCGGGCAAGAGTGGGGTGCAATGCCTGTGGGGAGCTGCTTTTCACAGCTCTGCTGGGCTCTGCAGGTCAGCACGGGGCTGCTGCAGCTCCAGCCCTGGGCAGGAACATCAGCGCATCAGCCTCTCTGGCTGGGGCAGAAGCGAGCCTGCTCCCACCCTCGGGGGGGGACTGATGTTCTGCTCTCCATGGTGCTGCAGAGCAGGAGCTGAGCACAGCCGGGGATGTGGAGTCGGACCGGGAGCTGCAGGCTTGTGCCCATAAATCCTGGGAAAGCCAGGAAGAGCTGGGGAGGTTCTAGCAAGTAGGAGCCAGTGGCTGCAGAATGTCCCTGGGAAATGCACAAGGATGGCCAAGGAAAGGCCCATGCTGCCTCTGCTGCCAGGGACAGTAAAAACCAAGGGTTTGGGCACTGCTGGCCCAGGCAGAGCCAGTCCTGCTGTCAGGGGGAAACAGAGGTGATGGGCAGCTCCTTGTTCCTTCTGTGCATGTAAAAATAGAACCGATTTTACAACGCCTTGCTGATCCCTGTCACCTTCCCCACGTGCAGGGGATGGAGGCTGATTCTGGGTTTGCTGATTACAAGGGTGCAGACAGATTTGCAGGAGCAAAAGCCAAGTGCTGGGTGTTGGGCTTTATTTTCTGTTTTGATTGTCATGTGACTGATCACAGACATCACTCTCTGCCTCCTCTCCTGGTACCATCATTGTGATATCTTCACCTGCCTAACAAGTCAAGCCCACCTCACAGGCCCTGAGAGTGAAAATGGGTGAAAAGTCCAGGTTTTATCATTGCCATCACATCCATCCTCCACCTAAATTCCAAGAATTTCCAGCACTGAGGCAGCAAGCTGTGATGCAGAAGCACACACTGAACTTCTACTTTTGCTGAACTAGAAGTGACCCTGGTGTTTGCCCTGTTGCCAGTGGCTTCCACAGTCCCAAGGAATATGGAGACTTTTCCCAAGCCTTCCTCTCCCTTCCACACACAGAACACAACCTCCATCCTTGCCTACTTTCCCCAGCCTGCTCAGCACCCTGGCCTTGCTCTGGTGCTGTGTGCTTTTCACAGGTGAAGCAGGGTAGAGCTGCTTTGGTTGCTGGGTTGTCTTTGGTGCAGGGTGAGTGAGTTGGGGCTGGTGCCTGCTGGTGAAGGTGCCCACCTCCACCTGTTTGATACAGTGATGTCTTCTTGCTTGCTGTGCAGAAAAGTGGGGGCAGATTACTTGGCACTTCGTTTGCACCATCTGCAGAGGAAAGAGAATTTAAAAATAAGTTTAGAGCGTAGAATAATAGTGGATTTCAGCACTCCTGCCACAAGCACTGCCTTGTTCTTTTCTGTTGCCTGGCTTTACCCCTCACATGCCAGCTTCTCTGCTGGCATCCAAGTGCAAGAAAGCAGCTGCCTGGCCTTTAGCTCCTGTCCTGCCTAGGTGGTCCAGAGCCAGCAGCTCCATGTCCTTCAGGGATGAATTCCTTGAACCTTGCTAGGGAAGAGGTGCTGGCTTTGCACCCTGAGCCCCAGGACCCAGTCCTATGGAGCCTGGCTCAGCATCTGCCAAGTGTCTGAGCACAGCCAGGGGATGCACCTCCCACCTGCCCTTCACTGTGGGGTGAGTGAGCATTCACTCTGCACTCCCTGGGCATGTTCCAGCAGGAGAAGCTGTGCTGGGGGCTCTGAAGGGCAGAGATGCCAGCCTGGCCTTGGGGCACGTGTCCCCCATTTCCTGCAGTGCCAGACTCAGGCACTTGTGTGCCCCTTGCAGGCCTGCCAGGGAGGGAAGCCAAGCAGCCACGTTATCAGACTCACACAGACCTTTCCCATCTGGCTGCTCTTCTGAGGAGGGATCCAGACTCCCTGCAGGTGCTGGCAGCCAAGGCAGGAGGTGCAGCTGATCTGCTTGCAGGGTCTCAGGCTGCCTCCTCCAGTCCAGGCTGGTGCAGCCCCTGCAGCCCCTTTCCTCACCTCAGGCTGGTGGGAGCTGACAGGGAGCCCTGAGATTTGAGCTGGTTCACAGCTTGAGCTGTGTTGCAAAAGGCTGGAGACACAAAGCTCAGCCTGGGTCTGGATCTGAGTCCTGGTCTGAGCCCAGAGCACAGAGGATGGAGAGATGGTGAGCAGTGACAAAAGGATGCACAAGATCCTTGAGACTCTAAAGCCACCCATTCTCTCAACTGCTGTGAGGGCCAGTCCTCTCTGAGTCCTCCCCCAGCCCTGCTGAGCTCTGCCAGGGCCAGGGATGTCCTGGCAGACATGGGCTGTGCCAGCACTGATGCTCTTTGTCCTCCCCACAGCCATTTGCAGTGTGCCACTGGCAGCACATGGAGGTGAAGGGAGAGCTGCCCACCAGCCTGGGTGGAGCTCAGAGGGAACTCCTCTGTGGTGCTGCCCAGCTCTGTGTCTGCAGAGCCACTGAGGCTGAGCTGGGACATTGTCACGTCCCCTGAGTCTCCCAAAGCTGTACCCCAGATTCTGGGGAGGGCTGAGCTAAGTGGGTGTCCCCATCCCGTTGTCAGACCCTCTTGCAGAGCTGTGGGGCTGGGGCTGCTGTGCTGGGGAGGATGGGCTGGGCTGCAGCCCTGCCCCTGCCTGCAGATGCTCCTGCAGGGCTCAGGAAAGCAGCAGTCCTCGAGTGCCTGCAGCTTGCTCAGCCCCTGGCAGGTGGGGAGGGGTGCTGGCTCCCGGGGAGCTGTTCCAGGACACATTTCCAGGCCTGGGGAATGGAGTGTTTCTCCCTGATGGATACAGTTTGTTTCAGAGGTGATGGAGCTCTTGCTGCAGGAGCAGACCAAAGCTGGTGGGCAAAGGGGCAGCCAGGCTGGTGAAGCGAAACATTTGAAATGTTTTTCATTCCAGCTCTCTGCAGCCCCTGCCTTGCCAGGGGCTGCTCTCTGTTTTCAGTTAGCATGGTAACTGCATCAGGACCAAGTAAACAAGTATGCTGCAGGAGCCAAGGCAGCTCTGGGCATCTTGGGCATGTCCCTGGGGACAGTGCTGCTGGGTGTTGCTGATGCTGTGACAGAGCTGCTCCCACACCTTGACCTTGGGGATCCTCAACACCTTCTCTCAGGAGACTGAGCCAGGGTCTGGCTGTGGAGAGGGAGAGGGCATCCCCCAAATGCATCCTTGGAGAGCAGGACTCTGCCCTCAGTCTGGGCTGGACACTCCAGCAGGGTTCTGCATGTGTTTCCTGCTCTTTTCTCCTTCCATCTTCACCACAGACACAGGACAAAGCAGCATGAAGAATTAGAAGAGGTAACAGAGCAGAGCACTCAGAACCACCAAGCCCTGTCTTTCATGGCACCCCACTACTCAGAGAGCTGCGAGTGCCAGACCCTCAGCTTCCCTGGCCTGGCCTGGCTCCTGTCCTGAATATGTTTTTACATTTTGTAGCTCTCAGAGGTTTTTAAATTTAATGGGTTCCTCTTTTTTCTTTCCTCCTTCTTATCACCTGAGCTGGATCCTCTCTGAGCTACTGCCTGCTCCAGGGATTACAAGTGAATAATTTACGTCTGACGGCACATTTGAAGTTTAAGAAAAGGAAATGGCAAGTGGAGCCTGCTCCTCATCCCTGCCCCAGAGCCATGGTGAAGGCTGCTGCTGTTTCTCCAAAGGCAATTCCAAGGATTCCCAAAGGAGCTGTATTCTGCACATGGCATGGCCCTGCTTGGGCATGGCCATCCATGTCCTGGCAGCTTGGAGCTGAGGAGCAAAGGGCTCCTTTTCACCCAGCTGCCCTTCCAGGCTCCTGCTCTGCCAGGAGGCAGCTCCCAGCACCAGCACAAGCATCCCCATGGGTGCCAGGGCTGACCTCCCTTCCCAGCCCAGTGCCAGGAGGGTTCCCTGCCAAAGCAGGATGTGTCCTGGCAGCCCTGCAGCACTGACAGGAAGGCAAGGGGCAATGTGCCCTGCTGGAGCTGCTGGGGGTGCCTCAAGGGTCACCAGCCTGTTGTCTGTGTTGTCTCCAGTGCAGGGGAGGAAGGAGGGATGGCTCCCTCAGCTGTGCACCTCTGCCTGACCCACACAGGGGCTGGGCAGAGACTCCCTCCCACAGCCAGGGGTGTGCTGCCACTGATGGGCTCTGGGCTGGGCTCTCAGAATGCCAAGCTCATTGCCAGTTCTCAGAACTGGGGCCACAGGAAGATACTCCAGGAAATTATTTTTAACTCCCTGCGATTCACTCGTCAGAGCTAAGTCACTTTTATCAGCGCTGGTTCAGCCCCAATGAAGGCAATCTTTCCTCATACATACACTTCTCTCTGCAAGGTGGCTCTGACAAAATTTAAATATGAACTTTAGTGGTTTCCAGGAGCTCTTGGAAGAACTAACAAGCGTATCACAGGGTCCAGCATTAAATCCTTCCCTGCTGGGATGCAGTAGAGAACGGAAACTGTCAGGCAGTTTGAGATCCACTTAGCAATTAGTGCAGATGAAAGAAGCACTAACGTGAAAGCCCTGGTCTCTGTGCTGCTGGTGGGAGGAGGAAAGGAACGTGTAAGAGAAACATAACAAAATGCGACTGTGTATCCCACCAAACAATGAATCATTTTAACATTTCCAATCCTTTTCAAGCAAGCAGAAACAGTCGATCAATATGTGACAGTATTAAAGACCTGCAGTAAAACCTTGGAGCTGAGGATCTGTGAGAATTCTGAGCACAGACTGATCTGTGAAATTCTGCATATGGCAATAGCACACCAGGAAAGACCAACATATGTACAAGAGCCAGAAGCTGCAACAGAACAAGTCTGCTGGGCAAGAAGGCTTCTCTGCCCACCCAGAGAAACACCCACTGCAGAGGAAAAATCATCACTGGCAATGGATATGCAGCAGCTACAGAAAGCAGGAGTATTTCCCAGAAAACTCAAAGTTACAACAAACATGGCCCTAAGCCATATCCTTGTAAAAGCCTGCGAAAATGTGATTCAGAATGTGTATTCATAAAAGCTGCAGCCACAGCCATGGCTCTGGAGGATTTTGGGCCAGTAAGAGCATCTCATAGCCTTTACACTCTGAAGTGGTGAAAGCAGCCAAGAGGTGCCATTCCATGAGTGTGCCACAGCTGACTTCAGGAAAATGACAATTCCAAGGTGGGTTGGTAGGATGGTATGCCTGGAAAAGGGAAAGGCAGGCATACAACAGTTAAGCAGGTGACTACTTAATTATGTGCTCAAGGGACATGATGGATTGTGTTTGAGTCTATTCTAAAATATCTATAGTGGACTGTTTGAAATGTAGTAGGGAAGACACAAGTACACAGTTTGGAAATACAAATATTTTTAGAAAGTTAGGATCATTCTTTGGATCCTGGTAATTGAGTGAGCATAGGAGCCCCACATGATGCACTTACAGCATATCTTTAGCAGGTTCAAATTCCTGCAGCTGCACTTTGGAAAAGCTGTAGAACCCTCTCAGATACTCACAGAAGCCTGCTGGTCACAACTGCAGGCCAATAAATGGCACAGGGAAAGTGTAACTTTAAATTCAGTGCAGTGGGACTGCCACGGGATGAAGGAAGCCAGGACTGCATATTCACATATATTGCCAGTTAATTTAACAGTGTGGTGGCTGAGCAGGATTTGAGTCAGAGGGAACAGGGCATGATGAAAGATAAGCAGAGCTGGGGCTGATGCTGCCCCTCCCAGATGTAGGCAGTGAACCAACACCCTTGGGTACAGGGGAGCTTTGCTAGTCCTTCCCAGCCACATCATGGTGTTCTTCCCAGCCCAGACTGCAAATCCTTCCAGTGCTGCACTCAGCACTGGTGTACTCCAGCAGTGCTCACATCACTCTTCCTTTCTGGGATGTGAGTCCAAAGACCATCCAAGTAACAGAAACAAACAAGTGTTTTCCAGCTTACAGCCTCTCCCCTGCTTTTTGCAGCCAGACTGCGACTTTCACTGCCCCACAGTTCTGTAATTATCACAGAAAGATTACAATTGCTTTGAACCTCATTTTTCTCTGCCTTTGGGTGACCTCAGGGCTACAGAAGAGTGAGTGAGAGAGAGTGTGTGTGCCTGCCTGTGTGTGGACTGGGGAGAGAAGGACAAAGGGAGTCTGTATCCTGGTCCTCCTGCCAGTTAGCCCTGGTCCTAAGCTTTCCATCTTGCTGGGAGTCTTGGAGGCAGCCCAGACTTGGTGGCCCCAATCTCTGCCTTTCCTCATTTTCTTTGCCCTCACTTTTTTATATTGCATATCTAGGGCATAGCTTCAGCTATCTGTGCATCTAGATGTAAGTCTTGGCAGCAAAAAATTTGGAATAAGTCCCTGTGCCACTGAAGGGAGGGCACTTTGTGAACACATCCCACAGCAGGGGCAACTCATCTGCCTGCCCATTAGCAGAGCAAAGTACTTGTCAATGGGCTTTCTTCAGTCTGGGCCTGGACCAGTAAAGCAAATGTTGAATGACTGCTACAAATATCTGCCCCAGCCTCCAGTTTTTATAGGCAGAGTGGCAGCATTTCACGCTGGGCACAACAAGCAGTGGAGATGACAGCTCAAAGCCAAATAGACATCACAGAGCCAGTACAGATGTGATTTATTAAAGAAATGTCTGGATTGCAGAGGAAGCAGAAAGGTGTATCTTGAAAGGAACCTTTAACGCCTGTGAGTGAAAAGGAACAAGGGCTGGGAGGCAAGGGAAGCTGCCAGGGGCAAAAGCTAATGGGCCTGGTCCTGGGGTGTGCTGTCAGCAGGGGACGTGTGGCTGCGAGCCAAAGGGTAAGCTGTGCTGCTTCATCTGGAGGCATAAAAGCAAGGGCTGAGTAAAAGGGCTGCCCAAGCTGAGATGAGAGGCAAGAGAGTGCTGCTGGGGAAGGGAATAACCCCAGGCTGCCACAGGGGACTGACATTCCTCACTGGTTTGTGCAGAGAAAGCAATAACCACACACCTGTGTCAGCAGGGCACGTGGCATCCTGCACCCTCCCAGGGACTCCAGCTCCCACCTGGTTGTCTAGACCCAGTTCCTGAGTTACCAAGTTCTGACCAGACCCCCCCATGCATCCCTTCTTTCCCAGTGTGTCAGCACAGCTTCTCCACAGCTGCTCCTGCTCCAGCCTCCCAAGGCTCCAGGTTCCAAGCTTTGGGTCCCCCATCACTGCAAACTGGCCTGCCCTGTACAAGGACAAGTGTCCAGCTCCCAGCAGCTGGCCAGGCCCTTCCAGACGAGGCTGAGGAACTTGTGGGGGGAGGCTTAGGCCTTCCCTTTGCCATGCTGTGGCCCCCCACTGCCCAGCCTGTCCTCCCGTGCCAGCACACTGCAGGGACAGTGCCAGCACATGCTGTCCCCAGCCCTGGAGCCACTCTGAGCAGCAGAATCTGCTGCATTAGGTCAATTTCAAGAGCCCCTCCAGGTCAGTTAGCAATTACCTGCACCAGATACACGCTTGGAAAGGAGCTTCTGATCTCTTCAATGCACTCGTTTTCCTCTTTCAATTTCAAATTCGCCTCACTGGAAATAGGCACTTCAGCCTCTTTTACAGACCATGGTAAATTAGGATTTCATCCAGTTCTGTTGGTTCTGCTGATACAGATGTTTTCCTGTGCAGAGGCGATGCCATGGCCAGTCCGAGGTGTGTCCAGACCCTTCCTGTTCAGCCACTTCCAGCTGAGCCTGTGGCTGATGCTGGTACTGAGTGTTCCTGCACAGACCACAGGCCCTTGCATGTGCTGAGATGGACACCCTGGTTCCAAAGCTCCTGTTATCAATTCAGACTGGTGCCCCACGCTGTGGAGACATGACCAATGAGGAATACCTTCCTTTGAAGAGTCAGCTGAAGAGAAAATTTCCAACTGCACATTCCAGTCTTGTCCTGGAAGGGAAAGGACTGGAAAGAAGAAAATCCAGGGTCTCTGCATGTGTCCTTATCTTTGTGCTGAAACCTGACTGCCATCCACTTGTCACAAAGACAATTTTCACAGTGACATCCTTCGTGCTGAGCTCTGCCAGCACCGCACTGGTCACACTGTGGGAATGCTGCAGCTGGCTCATCCTGCTGCTCGGCTGAGGGAGACACATCCCCTGCCTGTGCCCCAGGACACGCTCCCAAGGGAAGGGAGGCTCACCAATCCTGCAGCTGCTGCATCTGCAGCAGTCTCTGGGGCCAGCGTGCAGCCACCCCCTCTGGTCCCCTGGCAGGCACAGCTGAGGCACCAGGGCCAGCTGGCTGCGAGCAGGCACAGGCTGCTGGGAGGGGGTCTGGCAGCTCTCTGCTTGCCTCCTCACAGGGCACCCAGAGCCTGATGGGGTCATGCAGAGCCCTCTCCCAAAACTGGGGTTCAGTGCTCAGAGGCAGAAGCAATTTTACATAAAGTTCAATTAAATATTTGCTTTATAATTGCGCAACAAATTATTCATAAAGGCATTGGAATCTAATCACAAGGCTGACACCGTGGAGTCTGCAAATGACACAGTACTCAGAGAGAATAAAGATGGGGGGAGCTGCCAGGCTGTGGTGACAGGCAATGCCTGAATCTGTGGGGCAGTGGGAATGTTCCCAGAAAAAGACCCACAGCAGCACAGAAGAACCTCAGCAAGCCAGGGTTGTTTGGCTGACTGAATAAATAGGGTGGCATGTGAGAAGTGGCTCTGGGCAAGACTTTGGGGCATTTTGGCTCAGGTGTGTCCAACAAACAGGGCAGTGCTGGGGCTGTGTCCCTCCCAATCATGTTTTGTCACTTCCATCTTCATGTGCACACACTCTGTGCTGTGTGACAGTGTCCCCAGTTCTGCAGGACTTGTGTGAGCACAGGACTGCTGCCTTCAGCTCATACCCCTATTTCCAGTAGGAATCACAGTGCTGGACCTTTCAAGGGGTGCAGAACCTCTCCCACAGCCATGGACTATGAAGAAAGCCGTGTGGTACAACCTGCCTGTGGGGTCCATCCTAAACCAGAACAGCATCCAGGTAAAGGCAGGAGGCAATCTGGGCAGGTAACAGGGCATCCCACAGTGCAGCCCTCCAGAGACAGGCAGTGTCTCTGAGACAAGGGTGAGCAGCTGGCCAGAGGTAGCTGAAAAGCACAGTGGAGCAAACGTGACCTCCCAGGGACCCTTTTCAGGGAGTGTGTCAGGGGAACTTGCTCCCATGCATCTTCATGGCACCCTGAGCTGCAGCTCAGTGAGCAAAGCCCTCTCTGCCAGTGCTGACACGCAGTGCTCAGCTCCTTTCAGGGTGAGTTTTGGAGGGCAGCAGACTGAATCCTGCCCCCAGGAAGAGTTGGGACTAAGCTGTGTGCATCTCTGTTCTGCTGAGAGGAGGTGGGGTGTGCTGTGGGAATGAACACAGCTCTGCAGGACAGCTGCTGAGCCCAGCAGGCACTGCAGCCAGGGATCTCTTTGCCTAACAAGCGCACATCCTTCCCAAATTCCGTCCCCTGCTGTCATTCTGGGCAGTGGGCTGCAGGCTGCCCTTGTCCTGCCAGGGAGAAGCCCTGCAGGGCACCCAGTGTTAGGAAAGCTCTGACTGACAGGGGAGCTGGATCCTGGACAGAGCTGGACTGGAGATGGATTGCCTGCCTGCCAAATGTGGACATTAGACAGGGAGTTAGATTAATGGGAGATGGCTCTGCCAACAGAGAGGTGAGTCACAAAGCTTGTCCTGTGCTGAATCTGTTTCTCCAATAGGGAAGGAGTAGGAGGATTTAGCAAGATTAATCTCTCACAGAGTTGTGAGAATAGCCAAGATTCATGGGCTTCTCAGCAACAAATTTCCAAGTAAGCAGACAGCACTTGGGCTTGCTCCATGTGACACAGCACAGATCTGTGCTGGTAGCTCTGGAGTTTCTGCCACTGGCCACAGGTTAGATTGACCATGTCCCTCTGCTCACACATGAGCCCTGCATAGCACAGGCTGCACAGGAGCACCAAGCAAAGCAGCTTGAAAACATAAATTCTCTGAATTTCCCTGAAGTGGTCTGCAGCTGCTATACCCAAAACAAACAATGCTGGACCTTACACACAACACAAGAAGGAGCTAAGAAAGAACTCCTCTTGGCAGCTGAGAGGAGCTGGTGGCACACCAGCTGGGAGAGTTGGCCAGGTCTCTGCCATCTTTGCATGAAGGCAGAGTAGGAGCAGGGTTGGACAAGAGCCAGGGCACCTTTCCTGGTGTGACCAGCACTTCCCTCTGGATAGCAGTTTGTGATACGGCGCTGACACACCTGGCAGGATCTGTTAGAGATGGGGAAGGGAGAACAGGCTGGTCACAGCTACTTTTTGGCAGATGATGGGGAGCTCTCAGGCACCCCTGTGTCTACCCTAGACAGAACTCCAGGAAGTCTCTAGGAAGGAGAATGAGGCTACGAAAATGAAATCTTGGTAAATGGGTTTTATATTGTGGTAAATGGGTTTTATGTTGTGTTTTAAGGAGCTGTGGAGAGAAAAATCTCAGTGCTAGCGAAACAGAGATTTTTTTTGGAAAAGGAAGATTTCCATTCCAGGTTGGGAGTCTTGTTTCTTTCTGATATTTCTTCAGTTGTTCATGTCATGGCTCTTCAGTCTGAGCAGTTTTACAAATGTGTTGTGGAGATGAAAGCACCAGGGAAAGCTGCTCAGGATCAAGTTGGAAAAGCTTTTAACTTTCAACTCCTTACAGACAAAGGCATAGAGAGGAAGGGGGGAAGTGCAAAGATTGGGAAAAGGAAGAGGAAGAAGCAAAAAGAGATAAGGAGAATAGAAGAGTGAAAGGAACAGAGCAGAGAAGACAAATCACAACAAGAAAAGGAACAAGGCACCAGCAGAAAGAAAGGGAGAGATAGGGAGAGAACAAAGCAAGGGGCCTGGAGCTCAATGAGATGGGGAGAGTATAACAGAGTCAGGGAACAGTGCTGCAGGTAGAGGAAAGCTAAAAAATACAAAAGAGCTATTTAAACACTGGGGTAAAGCAGTGATGAGAATAAGAGGAAAAGAGAAGCCAGATGAGGACTAAATTCTCATGGAGATAAAAAGGATGGCAGCAAAGTCAAAGGATAACTTGTCCATCCTTCTGTCATTGCACATAGGAGATATGACATGAAAGTGACATGTCAGCTTCTCAGAGGGGCTGAGACACAGCTGTGGAGGCTGCATTCAGTGGTCATGGGGAGCCACAGGAGTCATCATGTCACGGGTGGTCCTTAGTTCTCCTGCTCTGCATCCTCCATCTCTCCTTCCCCATGGTGGCTCCTGGCCATGTGACCTGGCATGCTCTGAAGCACCACTGATTTTGGGTGTCCTGGAAGGACTGCCAGGAAGTGCCTCGTTGTGGTGCTCTCCAGGGTTCATCTGGCAGCTGGTTGGGACAGGCTGCCTGGCCTTACCAGCACCTGCA
This sequence comes from Serinus canaria, assembly GCF_022539315.1. Classification (NCBI taxonomy): domain Eukaryota; kingdom Metazoa; phylum Chordata; class Aves; order Passeriformes; family Fringillidae; genus Serinus; species Serinus canaria. The sequence goes on from NC_066333.1 coordinate 6,780,848, forward strand.
TGGCAGCAGCAAGAGGGCATGGAACCATGGAGTCATAGGATGGTGTGGGTTGGAAGGGACCTTTAAAGGTCAGCTAGTCCAACCCACGTGTGATAAGCAGGGACTTCTTCAACTAGATCAGGCATGGAGCTGTTGTGCCACAGGGGAGGGGGCAATGGGAGGAGAGACAAATCTTCTGTGTCTTCAGAACAAGGGGGTCTTAGCAAAAACAGGCTGGAAAAGTGCACCACTACTACAGACAAGTGCTGGGACCATCTCCTCCCAGTATCACACCAGTTTTTTGGATGCTTCCAGCCAGGTGGGCTCAACTCCACCTGCACTGTGTGAGGTGACCTCTCAGCTGTCCTGGGGAAAGGATCTGGGTGTTGCCAGTGCCAGTGTCCTAACTGGCACAAAAGCCTTGCAGCTGTCCCAGGGCTGGATTGGCACTGAGCACACAGTCTCTGTTTGCAGACTGTGTTAGCAGAGCAGCAGCTGTGCTCCAGGCTTTGCTCCTTTCCCTACAAGAGCATCAGGCTCAAGTGGGATCCACTTTGGCAACAGTGCTGGCAGCTGGCAAGTCTCTCAGTCTCACACTGGGATTGAGGACATTTCTAGATGCTTCTGTGTCTGAAGGGGCTGATGTGGAGCATTTCCTAGGATGTCTTGAGGGTCCCTTGGCCTTTGAGGGTGGGAGACATGCAGCAGTAGGATGGTGGGAAGCCTTGTGCCAGCCAGGGTAAAGGTGGGAAATAAAGCTGCCAGAGCCTGCTGCTGGGTCTGCATCCTGCTCATCCTTTGGTCCTGGAAAGGAAGAGCGACTCCTCCTGGATCCATGCTGTGCTTATAAGCCTCTCTTTTGCTTTCCACCCACCTCTCTCTCACCTTCAGGGCACCTGCCTGAACAGGAAGCACCAGATCTACATAGTTTGTGGATAAGCTGCTACTGGGTTACTACCGTTTCTTGACCAAATTGGCTAAACAGAGGATTTGTTTGTCTTGTACACAAGGTGCTGTACCAATGGAGCAACACAACATTCCCTCCTCTGGTGTTCTCTTGTGTTCCTTTCAGGGCCAAACTCCAAGGCCAAATAACACAGAATGCCATGGACACAGGAGAGCATTTTCTCCAGGTAAGATGTGAGTGTCTGGGCAGTGGAGACTGGGAAATATCCCACTGGAGTCTGTTTGCCTGAGCTGTGACTAAAACCTGACTTGCAAGAGCAGGTTTATCTGTTCCCAAACACAGTGCTGCCGTCTCACCAGCCTTGAGCTTCTTTCTACTTCTATATTCCACAGGCTCAGAGTGGTCTGTACACCCAGCATCCTGCTGCTGGTGGGTCACTCTACTGTAGACAACTGTGCTGCCACTTCTGCCCCTGCACCCTCAAAATGCTGCTGGGCCAGCACAGTGCCCACCGTGCTTCAAGCAAGACTCTGGAGAAGGCACCAAAGAGCTGAGGTGGGTGCTGAGGATGCCAACAGTCATGGCCACCTGGTGCACAATGGGAGGGGGTCTGACAGCCCGAGCCTCAGCCCCAGAGATGCCCAGAGCCCCTGACAGAGCTCCTGCCAAGACGCCACTGGGCCATCAATGTCTGGCACCACTCAAAGGCAGCAGCAGCCTGGGCTGGGGTCTCTGTCCCTGACCTGTCTGATGCCCTGGCACCCCGGCTCACTCCCGTGCTCCACGCACCGAGTTAGATCTCAGCACTGGGCACAGGAGGCTTGGCCCTGACCTGGGGGTGGCCAGGTCTGCCCCTGCCCCTGTCCGCGCCCCGCTCCCGCCCCCGGGGCGGCCGGCAAGGCACCGGGCGGCGGAGACGATGCGGGCTCCCGGGCGGGGACACCGCGGGGTGGGGAGCGGACCCGAGCCGCGGGCAGAGCCTCGCCGTCCCGCCGGGGCCGCGCCAGCCCGCGGGGATGCGGGGCCGCATCCCGGGGCCGGGCGGGGTCCCTAGGGCGGGTCCCTGGGGGAGGCCCCGGGGCCAGCCCTGGCCGCGGACCCGGCGCTGCATTCTCAGAGTCTCCAGCAGAGGCTGGGCCGGGCAGGGCTGGGCAGGGCTGGGCTGGCGGGGAAGGAGGGGAGGCAGGCAGGGAGCGAGGGGGAGGAAGGCGGCTCTCGCCGCACATGCAGCCCCCGCCGCGCACCCGCCGCCCGCGCCCCGCCTGCGCCCTGCCCGCCCGGTGCCAGCACCGGCTCCGCTCGCCGCCGCCGCCGCTCGGGGCTCCGCGCTGCTGCCGGGGCTGCGATCCTCTCCGTGCCGGGGCGCAGGGGCTCCGCTCCGCTCCGTGCCCGGCTGCCCGAGCTGCGATCCGCTCCGCGCCCAGCTGCCGAAGCTGAGATCCTCTCCGTGCCCTGCTGCCGGGGCTTCGCTCCGCTCCGTGCCCCGCTGCCGGGGCTCCGCTCCGTGCCGGGGCGCCGGGACTGCGCTCCGCTCCGTGCCCGGCTGCGGGGGCTGCGCTCCGCTCCGCGCCGGGGCCGCGCCGGCGGGTGCAGCGCAGGATGCCGCGGGAGGCCGAGCGCCCGGCGCGGGGGAGCCACCGCGGCCGCCGCCCCAGGTAAGAGCCGGCGCGGGCAGGGGCTCGGGGGCGGCGGGGGAGCCCAACTTCTCCGTCCCTCGCCGCGCCGCAAACTTTGCCGCCGCTCGGCGGGGCTGCGGCGGGCGCTCCCCGCGGGTGAGCGCGGGCTCGGCCCGGCCCCGGGGTCGCCGCCGCCTCGGGCCGGGCAGTCCCGGGCCCCGGGGTGCCCCGGAGTGCCCCGATCTTCTTGGTGTCGGAGGGCGAAGCCAGAGGTTTGATGCCTCCGGCGCGGCCGCGCCAGCTGCGGGTCCGTGCACACCCTTCAATTAAACAGTCCGGTGCTTGAAGAGCTGCAGCTCCTTTTTAAACCGGTGGTATCTTAAAACATCCTCTTTGGGCTCCTTCCTACCCAAGATCCATCTCCCCATTTCTCTCGCTGAGAACTGAGCGTTCATACCCATTCCATGCCCATTCCGCACGGAATCTGCTTTGGGCGCCTGGATATGTGCTGCTATGCCCGAGAAACGCAGCGGGAGCCCTTAGAGCCGGCCGGGTAGCATCTCCCTTCACAGAGCCACATTTTTTTCTAACAACAAACTAAAAATAACTGTTCTAAAACTAGCACTTTCCTCATTTAAAATGTGGTTCCCAACCGGCTGTGCACAGGCCTTCTGGGAGCGGGATCTGCAGCCGCATCTGCTCCCCGGCGTGCCCTGGCCCAGCGCTGCCCCGCCAGGTGCCGCTCGCCGGGGAGCCCACCCTGAGCTCCTGCGGGCACTGCCGTGGGTCTGGGAGTGGAGGGATGCAGTTGATGCCTCTTCGTTTTTCTTTGGTTTCTGACAGTTCTAACATCCTGCTCAGTCTGGAGACATCTGCCTTGTCTTCTCATCTAACCTGGTTTTATGCATGAGCAAGACCAGTTGCAGGGGTGATGGTGTAGACAGCGGCGAGGAGGGGCAGGCTCTGGAGTTCAGACATAACTTCATAAGACAGTGCAGTGCACCTCAGGGGACCCTCTGGACCTGAGAGGGCTACGAAGGATGGGTGCAGAGCTCTGGTTCTCCAGAGCTTGTTTGCATGACCTGAGGAAATAAATGGGGGAGTGTGCCTCTCTGTCCCTGCTCCTGGGCTGGTACTTGCGCTGTTAAAATGTGGTCTGTTGCAACACAGTCTTGCATACCACTGAGGAAATCCCAGCTCATGACTGTTTCTTTGGGACCTGTTTCTGTCTCTTCAGAGTACCCAGTGCACAGAGCATGGCTGAAGCCTGCAGTCTCTGTACTCACAGATTGCATGCCCAGCTCAGAACCTGGGCTTTGCCATGTTTTCCCTATGAAGCTGATGGATGCTCTCCACTTCTTTCAAGAGCACTGGGTAATGAGTATTTGCAGCAAACAATTATCAGGGTTGGAGATCATTGTCCTGGTACATCAGTTTTTAAATGCTGAAAATAAATTGTTTCTCTGGCTTTAAGTCTGGAATGGCTCCTCTGTGCTGGTGCTGTGTTTGTTTGTGTTCAAGGCCAAAAGGTGTTTGTGCTGCTCATTGATGAATTCCCTGAAATGTTGACAAAACCCTGAGAGTAGCACAGGGTAGAGCCCGCTGAAATCTAAATAAGGTGGCCCAGATTCTGTGCTGACTTTTGTCTCACGTATGTCTCTGCTCCAGGGAGGTGAGGGTCAGATCAAGTGAGGTTTGGTCTCTGTATGAAATGCCGGCTGCCGAATAATACAGCGCTGAAATTGGTGGGCTCATGAAAGAAAAAGTATCTGCTGTTTCATAGGTAAAAAAGCCAGTTTTGTTCCTTCTGAAAAAAAAAATGCCCTTTGCTTTTTGGTGCATTGACACTTTATAATATGATATGGTGATTTCATACCTATGACAGAGAAGTGGCTACTGGAACAAGGTCAGTTTTAAAACTCTTTTTCAAAAGAAGCTAGCAGGCCACCGGGAAAAAAAAAAAAAAGGAAAGAAAAGGTTGTATTTGGATTAAAAATAACAGTTAAAGTCCTATTCTTCTGAGCTCCATCCCCAAAAAATATTTTATTTTCATGATTTAAATGTCATGTTTGAAAAAGTCATCGTTCTTTCTTGTGAGTAAGGATTATGAGAAAAGGGTCATAATTTACTGTTTGTTGTTTATGTTGTCTGGTCAGCTTTTGGGGTTTTTTTGCACATTAAAAATAATATTGAGCTAGCAAAGCTTTTTTTGTAGTAAATTTTACTTTTGAGCACATAATCACTATCCCATAGCAGTAAAATTTGGCTGGAAATGTTGCAGAGGGAGTGTTTGTTTATTTGAAGCCCCTTTTTCAACCCACAGACTTTATTTCATTAGAAGGATTAGATTGTTTGTGAAAGCTTTGAAACAAAACTGGACTTCAGGTGGGATTTAATCTGCTGCTAGTCCTTTAAAGTACAATTACTTTTTTTTTTCCAAATAATTAGCTTTTATATTTTAAAAGCCCACATTTTAAAAGTAAAGGAAAGCAGTTTGAAAAAGAAATGGTGTGGTGACACTTGGGTTCTTCTGACATCATGTTGCTGAAGAGTATTTGTGCATAAGGATACAGCCATGTATGAATTTGTGTTGTTATCTTTTAACCATGTGGTTATGCAACTGTGTTTGGGTTTACAAGCAATGACACTTCTCTGCAGATAAGTCCATGCATATCCCGAGGCACAGGCCATTTTGAGTGATCTGCTTTCTTGAAAAATTTCATGTAAAGATGAGGTGGGTGTGAATCCCAAGCAGATTGCTTGCCCGAGGTTGTAGGTGGACACGGTGTACAACTCCTTGCTGTTCTCAGGATCTCTTTTGTCTCTACCACCAGTTTATCCCGTGGTGTTTCTTTGTGGAAGGGGTGCCTGATGGGGAGGGATGTCACCAGCTCGGCCTCAGGCTCTTTGTTGCTCTGGGAATGTCCTGCCCGTGCCCTCAGCACCCGTGTGCTCTTGGCTCTGCTGGGAGCAGGGTCCCCTGTGTCACCTTGTCCCCAGGTGTGTGGCTGCCCTGGGCTGCAGGTGAGGGCACAGAGCTCTGTCCTTTGGCTTGGCTGCTGCAGTATTCTCAGGGCTCATGCCTGCACGTCCCTGTGAGCTCTGTCACTTGTGAGGTCCCTGCTCTACCCCAGCAGAAAAGCCAAATCTTTGTGACTGGATTTTGACAGCAAATTGCTGCAGACTTGGAGCTTGGGGTTGGACTTGGAACTCAGCTGTTCACCCAACATGAGCTGGGTGTCCACTGCCTGCTCAGCTCTGTGGGACATCTGACTCTGCAGTTGTGTCCAGTTTGTGCGTTAGTTCCTGCTCTGGAGAGCTGTGGAGGGCTCAGGCATGGGGCTCTCTGCTCCTGCTGGCAGCCACTGCAGAGACCCATCCTCCCAGTTAGTTCACAGTTTCTTTTTCATTTAGTCATCACTTTCTATTATTTGCAAAGTCCATAAAAGGAATACAGCACATTACAGTAATTTTCAATTTTATCTTTTGCAACAACTCTGCTTTCAGAGACTAGTCCAGACATTACTTTAGCCTGGCTCTGTATTTCTTGCATTTTTCTTTCTTTTTACTGTCCTTTGTGCTGTGGCAGGAAGAAGGGAGTTCTGTTTTATCCTGTTGGGGAATGGTTGTTGGATGGCATTTTTGTGCTGGTTCTGGGTAGCAAAAGTAGATCTTTCTCCAGCAGTGTGTGCCTTTTATTACCCCACAGAGCTGGCTGGGATTCCTGCAGACGGTCTAGGTCTAGCTGTGGGTCTTCTTGGTGATGCTGTTCCTCAGATCCTTTTGCAGTGTGGTTGGAATTCTTCTTGCAAATGGATGTCTCAGCTCTTTGGCATCACAGCACCTTCTTCTGAGGGCCTGTGGGACACTGTGGCCCTGAGCAAGTGGCAGCTGGCAGCTGGGTATGGGGCTCACAGCAGCCCCAGAGCTCCCTTAGCTGTAGATGTTTCCTGGTGCATGTGCAGCAAACAGGAGTGCAGGACTGGGCTGGGAGGTGGGAGCACAAGGAGAGACTGTTCACAGCACGTGGGCTGCCTGGGGTGCCTGTGCCTTAGTGGCTGGGCATGGCTTTGTGTTCAAACAGGTCTCCAGGTGCTGTCTCAGCTGCTTCCACACTGCTGACCCAGCCTCGGTGGTGGTGAGGGCACACACCAGGGTCACCTGGGGGTAGCTCTCAGACCTCCCAGAAGGCATCTTTGCCTAAAATGTGGGGGACAGACCCTGCTAAGCTGAGGCCCCTGCATTTTTCTTCTTGAAAGCAGGTGTAGTTGTGCCCTTGGGCATAGGAGAGGCAGCCAGCCCAAAGCTGGTCCATCTGTGCTCCAGCCCAGAGCTGGACCATCTGCTCCAGCCCAAGGGTCAGGTTTGACTGGATCATTCATTGCTGCTACACCTACAAGCTGAAAATCAAGGTTCTTTCTAGAAAGTGTCTCCTTTCTGCTGGGTGCAGGGCACTTGCTGTGCCCTGTCCTGCTGTCCTGCTTTTACTCACTGCCTTGCTCTGGCAGTGCCATCCATGAGCCTGGAGAAAATAAACCCAACAGAACTCATTCAGTTTTGACTCTGCTCAGTGCTGCACTTCCTGATTTCTCTTGTGGGAGAGCCATGCCTTAGCTCACACTCCTTAACCCACTCCTCTGGGCTAAGTGCCTGTTAGCACTGCTGTCACACTGTTGTGGGCAGGGTCTGCTCCCCAGACAGAGCCACCTTACTTGTCTCACACTGTCACTGCTGTCACATGTGCTGAATTTGGCCCTGCCTGGCTCACGATGGAAGCTGAGGCTGTGATGGAGGTGAAGCACCCACGGATTTGTGGCTGCCCTGTAGGAGCATTTAGTGAGGTGCCCTGTAGGAGCAGAGCTGGGAGCATCCTGACTCTGACAGGGCACTGGTGTGCCAGGGCTGGTCACTGCTTGGGCTGACGTGGTCCTGTGCTTTGGTTGTGGCAGTTCTGGGAGCTTTGCTGATTGGGAAATCCTTCAAGGAATCATGAAAGCAGAACTGTTTGTCCAGTACCCTTTTGCAGAAACCCCCTGCCCCTCTCTGTTGCTCCTCCCTGCTGCAGGACTCAAGAGAACACCGAGGGGAAGGAGACATGGGCTCACTCCTCTTTGACAGTGCCGTGCTCACCATTGCCTCTTCCTCTGGGGCTTTGTAAATCTCTTCCCAATTTGCTGTAGCCAGTGGAAGTAAAAACTGCAGGTGACTTGAAGCTTGAGGCCCTCAGCTCACCTGAAGCTGCTGATGGCCAGAAGCTTTCCACAGCCAATGATGGGATGTGAAGGTAGTCGCCATAGAAACATCTTGGGCAATAAATGGAGCCTTGAAAGCTCTGACTGCCTTTTGGCAGGAGCCCATGTGTGAATGTGGGTGCAGGTAGTGGTGTTCACCCTGCAGACCAAGGCTGTGAGTGAGACATTTGGAAACAGCAGCTGTGGGATCGAGCACAGGAGCTGAACACTGCTTTGGTAAGCTGGCACTTCCCTGAGGTTTTGATGGCAAAAGAGAGTCAGAGCAGGAGGGTGAGATGTGGTCACAATACTGGCCTGGCAGGAGGGAGCTCGTTCCCACAGATGAGCTGTCCAGGTCTGTGCAGCAAACAGCCCCTCCTGGGTGCTGCAGCCCCAGGCTTGGGGCAGCTTCATCCCCAGTGCTGTGCGTGGCAGCCCCTGGGGACCCAGCACAGCCTCTGCAGGTGATGCCTGTCAGTCTCTGGACTCCTCCTTGAGCACTGCTGCCCTTCCCTGTGCTCTGGTGAGCTGTGTACAGACAGACACCAGCCCAGGAAGGGCCCCATGCCCACCTGAGAGGTGTTGGAGCTGGGTACCCTGGGCTGTGTCCCCTTGGCCCTGGCCTGGGTCTGGCCCCTCGATGCCCCTCTGCTGCCTTTGGGGCAGAGCCTGGGTGCCCCTGGCTGGCTGTTTGCTCACAGGCTGGCCAGGGAGTCTGATCCTCTGCCCTGTGGGGCAGATGGAGCCTCTGACCCCACTGTTGGCTAGAGTCAGCCAGGACAGATGAAGGTTTGGCTGGTCCAGAGAAACCATACTGGTCTGGCCATCCCAGGAGGGAAGAGAGCTGGAAGATGTGGGCCAGACCCTTGTTCTGGCAGCCTCCTGCTCTGGAATGGATGCTCCCTTGAGCCAGAGAGTAACTTCTGTGTGTGCCTGGGGATGCCACACTCCCTTCTCCCGTGCCGCTTCCTTGCGTCTGTGTCTGTCACACTGGGATTATCTCCCTCTGCTCCTACTGCAGCTCCTTCCCGGAATCCCAAATCCCCAAAATGCTGTTTCTCCAATAATCCTTGTCATTAAAAGTGGCTCCTAAGCTCCAAGCACCTCCTCCCGTCCTCATCACCCTCTCTAGAGAGAATCAGTTTGAGTTGTGCACATACTAATAGTGAGCAAATCATCTTGTTAACCTGGGACAGGAAACTGTTTTGCTCCCCCCCACTACCAAACTGCAGAGTTACCCTTGAATCTTTCTGTATTTTCACTATTCAGTGTTTTTAGCTGTGTGGAAATGTGATTTCTTTGCTATTGTTGTGACCCCATCTAGGTATGTGGCCATTGACATGTGACAGCGCTGTGCCTGTGTGGACAGGGAATTGTTTCCCCTGCCACTGGAGTCTGGAAGGTTGAGGACAGACAGGTGAGGAGGGAGGCATTGCTTTGAGAGCTGGACTTCACCAGCTTTCTGAGCTTGGCTGCCTTCCCATTTATGAAATACAGCTAAACCTTTTGATGGCAGGTAGGAATAGCTGAGCATCAGCAGAGTCCTTAAGAAATTACATTCCTGCTTAAACTTTTTAAAAGTCAGCTGAACACCCGTTTGCTACAGCCCTCCCAGGCTGTTTCTCAGTGGCACGGTGTTTTTTCCAAAATACCTCCTGCAGCAGCAATAGTGTCCCAAGGCAGGGCACCCGTTCCCTGGGCACCCTGAATCCTTGCAGTGGCAACTCTGGGGTGTTGTGGTGGTGTAGTAAGGCGAGCCCCCAAAGTGTAGTAAAAAAAGGGCAAGGAGACCTGCCTTCTTTTTTAGCACCTTGATTTATGAAATCAGCTCTGGGTGGTGGCCCGAGGGGTCATGCACAGCGCTGCTGCTCCCTTCGGTGACGTGGAGGAGGAGGTAGGCAGCTTTGCCGTGTAGCAGAGCTGGGGCTTCTGTCCTCACGGGAGTGCCTGGGAAAACTGCAAAGCTCGTCGTCTGAAGTCCTCATCCCGGTCCTGTTCTTGTCAGGTAATGGTGACAGCCCTAACACACCGATGGAATAGAGCAACAGCTCCCGAGTAGGACGTGTCACTCAGTCTTTTACACCACAAGCTGGCTCTTCTTTTTAGGGTGTTCTTCTCTCGAATGGTTCGTTGTGTCTCAATTTACCTGTTACACACGTGACGTCACCTTCTCGATGGTTAAAGCCATTTCGGGAAAAAAATGGGCAGGCAAGGGGCCGCTGGGTGAGGTGACCAACACCACTGACAGTTATGAGAATCAACGCATTCAGCTGGGTAATCAACATTTAACATCCAACAAACAGGGCAAACATCGATTTACTGAGTTATCCTATAAACCTGCTCATGTCAGCGGCGCCGGGGCGGGCTCCGGCTGCTCCCGGTACCGGGGGCGGACGCGGACAGGGGGGTTCCCGGTCGGGCCGGTGCCGGCAGAGGGAGCCAGCCTTCCTCCGTTCCTGTGCGCAGCCCGCCGTGCCAATTAACCAATTAATCTGAGAGCTGAGCTGAGAATAGGGTCCTCCATTGGGCAGTGGCTCTGTGGTCTCTCTGAGGCTGAGTGACTGTGTCCTTCCCAAATCCCTCTTTTCTGCTTTGTTGCCCAGATTCATCTCTCGGGTGAGCCCTTGGGTGGGTCTGGCGTGGCCCAGCTTGATGCAGGACAGGAGCAGCCTCGGTGGCAGGTGTGGCAGAGCTGATGGCAGCGCCTTGGCCAGCTGGGTGTGCGGGCAGGGGACCAGCCCCAGGTGCGCACAGGGCTGGGGCTGCCACTGTGAGTCCCCATGGCACGAGTGACCAGGGGCTGTGGCTGACCCTGCAGATGGAGACATCATCATCAAGACATGGCCTTGCCCAGGAGCTGACAATGGATTAGTGAAGGCAGACACGGGGTTTGGGGCTGGAGCTCTGCAGTCCTGTCTAGAGGACTGACTGTTGTGCTGACAGATGATGCTGCTCCTGTTCTTGGTACCACAATGTGATGGACGTAGGGAGTGGATGCAGGCACTGAACCCTCCCCAGCTGGAGTAGCCACCACAGGTGAGCATTTATGGATTTTTCTCTGAAAAAGCGTTTTGTTTTCGTGTAATGGGAGATTTGTGTCTGGTGGGAAGGATGCTGGAAGCATCAGCTGAGGCTTTAATTGGTTTTTCACCTAGAGTGCTAATGTGTTTCAGTGGATTAGATGGGAAGTGGGGTGGTGCTTGGCTGCTCCAGAGCTGGAGATGTGAGCTCTCGTCACAGGACTGAGAGGCTCAAAGCATTGTGCAGGGAGAATGGCAGAATGGAGAATGGCAGAATTGAGAATGGCAGCTTGTCCCTCTCCCTCTCTGCTGCTTTCTGGTTAGTGCCTTTGGAAGGGTGCAGTCTGATTTCCTCTGCTCTGCCTGTGAACGTGGCCTGTACTGGTGCAGCCAAGTGTTTTGGGCCTGTTGTGGGATAGCCTTGGTAAGCAGCTAAGCCCCACACAGCCAATTATTCACTCCCTCATTCCCAAGTGGGTCATGGGAAAAGGAAAGGAAGAGTAAAAGCAAGAAAATGTGTGGGCTGAGATAAAAAAGGTTTAATAAATGAAAGTGGAAGAAGAGAGAAAGAAAACAAGGGATGCAAAGGCAAACACTCACTGCCTTCTCTGCACAGAATGATGAGCAGGAGTTCCTGAGCTAAGGGTGGCAAACCCCCCCAAGATTCCTCCTCTCCCTTTTTGTTGCTGAGCATGCTGTTAGATGGGACAGGGTGGCTTCGTGGTTGACCTGGGTAATCCACTCCCAAACTCAGTCTGTTTGCTGGGGACATGGTGAGAAGCAGAGAAGGCTTCAACACTGCAAACACCATTTGGCAGTAGCTAAAATATCAGTGTGTAACCAGTTTTGTTTTGGTTACAAAGGTAAAACTCAGCACCAAGTAGAGCTAATTAATTCCCTCCCAGCCATACCCAATACAGTTAAACACCTTTTAGTGCTCATACTGAGGGAGATGCCTTGGGAAAAAATCCTTGCCAGACCTGGGCAGCAGGAGATGTAGCCTCTGTCCTGTGGATGTGCTGGCCAAGGCACACCCAGGCTGACCAGGACAGAGGTGTGGGGTGCTGCCAGGCATGGTGTGTGCTGGGAGAAGCTGGAGAAACAGCAGAGTGCTGGAAAGCAAGCCTTGGTAAGCAGGACTGTGTGTCAGTAGTGAGCTGCTGTAAATGATCCTCAGTCCTTCAGAGGGCTGGAGCTGGCAGGACAGGGTCTGACCTGGGACTGCTCAGGGCTGCTGCTCAGCATCTGCCTTCAGCTCCTGGCCACAGGCTCCAGTCAAGTTTGTTCCTTCTAGGGAGGCATTTTCCAAACCTTAGGCTGTCCCAGAAGGAGAAAATCCTGCAGCTGAGCTTGTATTGCTTATAGTAAGCACTGTCAGGGTTGTGAAAATCTGCTGTGAAATAGAATCGAGAAGGAGGGACTGTGAAGCACCAGGCTGGAAGGTCTTTTCTTTAAACTGCAGCTGAGCTGGGCTTAGGCAGAGGTAGGACACAATGTCTGGTCCTGGTTTCCAGAAGGCAGCACATGCATTTCCCTTGTGAGAGATCAAAGGCTGGGACTGAGAGTCATCTCAATCTTTTTTATATCTAGTCCATCACTGTGCTATCTGGTGCTTCCCAAGTATATATAGAAATAGCTTTTTTTTTCCCTTTGTCCTCTTCTAGACAATGCCTGGAGTCTTTGCTGACTTTTTTATGTTTTATATGTTTTTGTGTGTGAGGTCTGGCAGTGCCTCTGTGTACCAAGATGTGGAAAGCTGTTTGATGAGTGAGTGCTCTTGGTGTCCTCCACCACGGGGGCCCAAGGAGTGCCCAGATGCAGTGCTTGTGTCTGGCTTGGTCCTGAACCTCTCAAAGGTCTGTAATCAGCCCTGCTCAGGGCAGCTGTGTCTTGCTTTTCTGTTTTGGGATCACCATGACTGTGTGTTCAAGGTGTGAGTTTTGGTGGCACACCTCTGTGAGGTGTGATGGGAGAGGTGAGGGGCAAGACATGGACAGCAACTCAGAGGCCCAGGGGGGCTAGAATGGCTTCTTGGCTGGACACTGCTTGGCTTTGGATGCCCAAGCTCTGCCTGAGGTTGCTGCCAGCCCAGCAGCCCAAGTTAGGTGGTGGGTTGGAGAGGAGGACAATTTTGTCAGTGCTGCAGTCATGGCTGGCACAGTCCAGTGTCCAGCTGGAGCAGTGGGGGCCTGAGGGTCGGTGTGGCAGCACTCAGGGGGTGATGTGCAGTTTGGATTTCAGCACTTGTGCAAGTGAGAGCATGGATTGGGTGTGGTGGGCTCTGGACTGGGGCTGTGTGAATGGGCTCTGACATGACTTTCATAAAGGAGCTGTGAAGGAGTGTGCAGGGAGAAGTGGAGCAACCCAGAGGACAGAGGGAGTGCAAGCAAGGGTGTGCAGTGTAGTGACAGAGCAGGATGCAAAGGGTTAATGTGTGTGAGGGTGACAAAGCTGGAGGAAAGCCATAGAGGAAGGTGGCTGTGTCTGTAGGTGTGTCCTGCCTCTTCTCCCTCTTCCAGGCACAGAACTGCTTTGGGGGGAGTGGGGGTGCCCAGAGCCAGGGTTGGTGTCTGTCTGTCTGTCTGTCTGTCTGTCTGTCTGTCTGTCTGTCTGTCTGTCTTTGGTTGTGGGGATCTCTGTCAGAGTGGCTGCTGCCCTGACTGGAGATGGCTGGGTCAGGGGAGCTCTGTGTGTGCCCTGGGTGTTCTCAGGGAGATGCCTTGCTGAAGCAGTGCCAGGCTGGCAGCTCCCAGGAGGGAGTGCCATTTGCAGCTCCCAGTCCTCTCAGGAGGACTGGGAGCTGCAAATGGCTACACCTGCCTGTGTGAGTGTCTGTGCCCTCTCCTGCACGCCCACGCTCCCGCATGTTCCAGCACAATCCTGCTTGCTCACGTGGATGTATATCCCCTTGCTCTATTCTTCCCCATGCACTTTGTCCATCTGCTTTTCTGTCCTCCCCGTTGCTACTGTAATCTCTCTCTTTCTTTCTCCCTTTGTTGCCTGGGCTGCTTTGCTGCCTCTTACTTCACCGTGTCCCTCTTTATTCCTTTTGATAATAATAACATTAGAACCTACGTACAAGGCCCCAAGGTCCCAGCTTTGTGCTGATACATGAGGAAAGACCCTTCAAAGCCTGGTGCTGGGTTGAGAAGATTCTCACAGCCTCACTGTTTCCAGGAGTGTCAGAGGCAAAGGGCTGGACTGTGAAATAAGCCCTGTGCAAAACCTCACGCTGTGTCCTCTGTCCATCCAGGAATGTCAGAAGTGAAGATGCCAGTCTTGTTTGATGGAGTTTTACACCAAAGCCCTGAACCCCTGTGCCTGATGGAGGAACTGAATGATTAATCCCCCTTTATCAGTTGTGCTGAGCAGAGTGGTTGTTCCCAGGGCTCCCAGTCTGTCCCTTCCTCTTTGTGCTGTTGGTTTGGTAGTGACATTAAAGTGAAGCTACTTGCAGATTCTGTTCCAGTCGGCTGTGTTCACGTGCTTCAAGCTTTCAGAAATGTTCTCCCTTTCAACTGCAATTTGCACATTTGGCCTCTGCTGAGAGGTGATGCTTCAATGGGATGCTGAAGTCTGGTGGTTGGAAAGCAGAGTTTCTATGATGCACTGAGCTTTGCATGTGTGGTACCCACTGTATTTCCTGTGCTTGAAGGCCCTGTGTGGCTGCTGGGTGCTGGTTCAGTCTGCAAACACAGCACTGGGGGAGTGGTGGAGGAGGAATCAAACCTTTTTCTTCCCTTGACAAAGTGGTCAGTGTTCCTTGCAGAGGGAAGGCTGGTGGTGTATCTGGCTTGCAGAATCACATCCAGAGACCCACAGACTTGTCATAAGGACGTGTCTCTGCTGTGCTAGTCCATCACAATTCAGAGCTAGCAAAGGGCTCTGAAATTAGGAGACACATTTAACACTTTTGGTCCCTCTTAAAGTCCTCCAAGGAATGTACTTCCAGTGTGTAGTGATCTCTTTCAGCCTTGTTCAGCCCCACTCCAGTTTTCTGATGCTTCCACTTCAGCTCTCTCATAGGTGAACCTTCTGTTATTTATGCCTGTGTCCCAAATCTCCTTGCTGAGAGCAGGATTTGGGAAAAGAGCAAGCAGTAAAATCAAAAGCCATCACCTGTTCCTATGGTTTGCTGCTCTTTGCAGCCCTTTGAGTTTATGTACAGCAAATGTCTGTTGCAAAGCCTGTCCCTGCAAACAGCAATAGACTGTTTTGGGGTATTTGCTTCCCCCCTCTGAGCAGCTCATGACTGAAGTACAGTAGATGGGGGTGGGCTGTAGCAGGAGGACCCTCTGGTTTTGTCTCTGAAGTAAAGGGGCTGTAGCACCTGTGCCAGCCTCTTCCTGGGCACCTTGGAGCACTGTGGAGCATTTTTGCCAGCACTTGCATTGGTCACTTTGTTGGAACTGGCTGTCAGCAGGATCATTTCCTTCCTTCTTTGGGCAAAGTGCCTCAGAGAGCCTGAGCACACTTTCTGAGGAGAAACTTGGTCTCTCCACAGACCTGGGGGAAGATGCCATCTGTGGATGCAGCAGGGTTGGCAGCTCTGGGTCCTGCATGTGAAGATTTTGGGAATTCTACCTGGGTGCACCTATGTGTCAGTGCTGGCAGCAGAGAGCAAAGCCAGGGGCTCCCAGAGCAGGTGACCAAGGTCCTTGCTGAGATGTCTAGTCCTGTCCCAGGCTCACCACCCTGGGAAGGGGAAGTGGGTGGTGTTAGCTGGTGCTGCCCTTAGGTCTGTCTGCCCCTTGTTGCTCTGCACCTTCCTGCAGCACTCAGGAGAGTCCCTGATAGCTGAAGGTGGAGGAGGAGAGTGATTTCTCCCTGGGGAAGACATGTTGGAGAAAAATAAACTGGATCTGGCCAGGTGAGATTTTTGAACAGTACTTGTAAGATCTGTTGGGGCTGCTCTGTGGTGGCTGCTTCTCCAAGGGTGTGCATTGCTTTGGACTCATCCTGAAGCTGTTTGGAATGTGGAGGGTGGCATCATTTTGCTTACAGAGGGCTTGTGAGAGGTGTAATATTGCTGGCAGAGCAGGGAAAATTGGTGTCTGTCCAGTACAAGGCACTTCAGACAGGACAGAAATTGAACAGGACTTCGTCACCTGTTGTAACATTTACTGGTGTGTATTGGAAGATTTGCCCTTCCTCTAGGGAAGGAGGAAGGACCAGCCTTGGAAAAGCAGAGTGTTGTAGTGTGTTTTTGTGGTTTATAATGGTTTTGTCTTTGTATCCCCTTATTCTCTCCAAATGGTTTACCCCAGATTGTATCCCCTCCCTCTACCTGTGTAATCCCTCTCCTTTGCTGAGACCATCCCCAAATCCTCACCCCCCAGCCCCACTGGCTCTCTGTCACTCACTCAGCATCCCATCCCCTCCATCTAGAACTTTTGGTCCAGGACATCGAGTGATTCGCCAGAGGCCAGAGGTCAGCCCCCCAAGCATTACCCCATACACTGTCCCAAATGTCCATTTCCCAGTATCCATCCCTTCATTGTTCTTATCGGTCAGTAAATGTTATCTACTTTAGGTTTCCACGTCCCTTTAAATGTAACCTTGGCACCTCTCCTGTGGCTCCCAGCAGGAGAACCCCTGAGGCTGTAGGGGCTCCCCAGAGCTCCTGAAATAAACCTTGGATTAACATCTGCTAAGAATCGGCCCCTTCATCTTCTGTCGTTGTTCCAGGGTCTCCTCTGCTGCAGGAGATCAGCCCGGCTGCCCTCTGTGCCCCCGGGGCACGGGAGAGTGCCCCCTGCCCGCTGCCCGTCGTGTCGGGGCTGGCTGGGGTTCCCTCAGCGGCACTCAGAGAGATCAGAACAGTAGTGGGACTGGTGTGTCACTCTGAACTGTCCCATCCCTCCTGGTGTGCAGACTCTCCTCCTCTTGCTGGTTTATATTAGCATTCCGTTTGTGGAGCGGGCGATGCAATTAACACAGAGGTGCAGTCATTCATCCTGGCTGCAGGACCCGTGGGATCAGATGTGCTGGGGATAGGAAGTGGAGGCTTTCTGCTGGGAAAGAATGTCACAGCACAGCGGCCACAGAAATGAAAAGCTATTAATAATGATCCCGGAACTTCACTTCCATCAGCTGTTTATTTAAAGGTGCTCCATATTCAAAGCCTCCTGATTTATGTGGGCAATAACACTCACAGTCCTGGGATCACTTTTTTAAGCAAGGCTAATGGGGTGAAACCATCATACTGCGACAGTAGAGATCAAGCTGGGAAAATGATACTGGAGAGAAAAATAAACTATTGCCTAGATAATCCCTGAGCAACGCTGGGCTGGGAGCTGGCGTGAGCTCCCTGCTCTTCCAGCATTTATTAAGTCTTTTGCATCCTTTTTTTTCCTTGGTCTTTGTGAACAGAATTTAGTGGGCATGGAAGGACATCAAAATTTGATTTCTACCAGACTGGATGCTAAAATGCTTCTTCATTTGCATGTAAGTGACCTGGGACATGTGGTCTCTCTGTCCCTGCCTCCAGAGCTCCCACCTGCACTTGGTCCATTCCCAAAGGACTGGTTCCTCTGGGGAAGGGTGTCTGTGCCCTCTGCTGTGTGGGTTTTGCCTGCAAAGTGGCACAGTATTGCCTGGGGGGACACAAATGAGATATCCTGGGCTGTGGCACTGAGGGACAAAGGGCTGCTCTGCTCTGGGGGTGTCTCATTTCCGTGTGGGTTCTCTTTATGGGGCTGCTTGCCCTTCCAGGAAGGACTTCTTGGTGGGGCCCAAGTTGGACCATTGACATGTGAATTTTGCAGAAACTCATGGTGGTTACCTTGTTGTGCAGTTAAACCATGACAGGAGGCTGGGCTCAAAGTGCAAGATGGGCTCGGGGCAGAAGAACATGAGTGTGGTGCTGGTTTCTCCTGACTGCAGGTGAGCCCTTGGTGGACAGGAGCTGCTGTCAGCAGCTCCCTCTGGACCTGGGGCAGTGTGAGCAGTGCCAGATGCTGGCCATCAGAGGGTATGTGGTGTCTGCAGGGCAGTGAGCAGCTTTGGGCAAAGGCTGGATGTTTTCCTGGGGAGGTGAAATAGCCCTGAGCCCACCGAGCTTGGTTGGAGTTGCTCTGGGCAGCGAGTGGCTCCTGGGACATGACTGCAAGCACTGCTCATTGTCAGGAGCTGGTAGTGGTGGTGTGATTAGTAGAATGAAGCAAATGATTCCAAATAAATAATGCATCAATCATTAATGGTTGAATGCAAAATTTAGCCTGTTGCTGTTGTCTGCAAGTGGCTTACAAGGAGGTCAGTCCTTTATTTTGCAGGAGCTGTTATCTGCAGCTCATGGGCAGGTGCTGTGCTCGGAGTATTCCTGGCACATCTGCTCCAGTGTGCAGGTCCCTGGCCCTGCAAGAGGCTCTGGTCTCCCCTGCTTGTTCTTTGTGAAGGGGAGCTGGGCTTTGTTTTCAGTGAGTGTCTACAGGGTGACATCCAGAGGCTCCTGTGGGGCTGTGGTGCTCTGGGGCTTGCTCTCCAGAATGCTGCTCACTGCTGGCCTGTTTGTGCTCAATGTGCAGCCTCAGGGACCCAGGAAGGGATGTGGGAGAGCTCTGATCATTTGGGCACCCCCTCTCCTTGCTGGGCTCCTCTTGGAGACGTTGGCTTTCAAGCAGACTTAGCCAAAATGTGCTACCTGTGTTGGAGACTCAGCTGCCAGGGATTCCTGCCAGCTGTGGTGGAGTGTTCTGCACAGTGCTGAGTCTTAGCAAGCATGTTTGCCTCCTCCCTGGGGGATGAGGCTGTGCACCATTCTGCTTCAGGTTCCCAAATTCCTGTGGTACCCAGACGCCTTCTTTTCTTCCTGGTGCTTAGGAATTCCTAAGTAGGAAGGTTTGGAGCATCTTCTTCCAAACCAGAAAAGCTTGTCTGTAGGCAGGGAGGTGTTGGATTTTAGCAGGATGTTGCAGAAACAATTTTCTTACCCATTATGCTATCTTGTTTCTAATTTTTATTTAATGAGCTCCTCTGAAAAAAAGAAAATCGTTGTAACAGTTTTCTTAAGTGTGAGAGATCAAGCTGAAATTGGCATTAAGGAGACTAATTACACTCATTCTTCCACCTTCCTAACAGCTGTTTATTGCTGCAGGCTTGTCCTGAGGTGCTGAGGAAGCCACTTAGCTTGGACCAAAGGCACTCAAAGAGGCATCTGCAGTGGAAAGTAGGTACAGGCTTCTAATCTGGGCTGTGCTCAACCAGATGATCTTGTTACACTGCAGAAAAGTGCTGTGAAAACTGCAGGTGCAGCCACCCAGGTCTTGTCCTTGTTTTTTTGCTGCTCTTCTGTCCTCCCTCACAACCTCTCAGCTTCATTGTGAAGGATCCTGTAGGGGCCTGGTCTTAGTCTCAAAATCCCAGTGTGCTGTCAGGGGAAGGGACTTCCTCATGCCTTCTGTAAAGAGGGGTTGCAGATCTCCTGTCAGGAAGACTGAGGGATTTCCAAGGACAAAATTGCTAAGAGGATTAAGATGTATAGGGAAGAAGAGTGAGCAGCAGCAAGAGACCTTCCTGAAAGTGCTGTGTGCCTGCCATGGTATTTATTTCACTAGAGGACTGAGTCTGAACGTGACCTTGAACCTTGAGAAGCAAATTGGAGGAGGTTTCTTTGAACCTTTCTGACTCACTATAATACCCACTTGTTATTCTGTGTAGGAATTTGAGGAGTCTTTCACAAGAGGTAGAAAGTTACAGACAGAGCTATGAACACCTTCAATTTTCCATTTAATCACACAATATTGAATGATAAATAATTCATGCATCTGCCAAACATTGGCTTAAAAGAGCCCAATTCCCTCCCCATTTGTCAAAGAGGAAGAATTCCATTCTGTGCTTTTTTTATTTTACTTTGTCCTCTAATTCCTATCCAAATGGCCCTTTGTCTGGGCCATCAGCTTTGATTCCACCTGTCCTGTTTTGGGCTCATGCCCTTCCTTTCTTGTCGCTTTTGCTGGTGATCAGAGCCAGAAGAAGTGCAGCAGGAGGCAAGGAGGGGAGCGATGGTGGTCCCTGTGTGTCCTAGGGCTGTGCCACAGGTGCAGCTCTGGCAGGGGAGGCTGGGGAGGGTTCTCTGCCCCACTGCACAAGAGCCCTTCAGGATCCTCAGGAGGTGCTGGGGCATAAAAGATGCAGCTCTCTCAGGAATGCAACTTCTGACTTTATACAGGGTGTTTGTAAGGGAATGGCTTTTGGGTACAGCTCTGTGTCCAGATCCCAAAATGAAAGGCTTGGTCGAGCTCTAGAGCTCTCTCACCACAGCAGGAGGAGCTCTGTCCATCTCAGAAGTTGTGACAGAGGTGCTGTGATGGCTGCTTCCACCTCCGCTCAGAGACTGTTTTTAAAGACAAATTAAAAGTATTGTATTCACGTAGACAAGGCATGAAAATTCTATATTTGGAAAAGAATTGCTGCAGAGCGAGACCGTTATGGCTGTAAAAACCTCTTCCCTAGGGCAAATGTTGAGATTTTCTTTGCAATTAAAATTTCTTTGAAACTTGGACTAGAGAAGATTTGGAGGAAAAAAAAAACCCTCCTAAACTTTGAAAATACTTCTTTCCAAACAATGCTTGTGTGAGAGCTTTAACAAATACTGTTCCTCACAGTGTGTCTGACAGCAGAAAGTGACTGAACATGAGAAGTCAAAAGGTTGTGAATAGCTCCTGCTCTGGCAGTTGCCTCATTTTTCTATTATAATTTCTCAAGGCAGCATCAAAGGGGACAATAATTAAACTTAAAGCAGCTTAAAAAGAAGGGAGAAAGAGGCAAGTTTAGTTATACAGACCTGAGCATTGTGTAGGTACACATTCCTCTGCCAAAACAACTTTTCTCAACCCTGTGCAAGCTGATCTGAGAAGAAAGGCAGATGAAGGAGTTCCTTGCTGGGAGAACAGTTCCAAGGAAGCAGAGAGAGGAAATCCAGAGATTTACTTCAAAAATAAGCATGACTTAACTTTTACTATAGATAATGGGTTTTCTGCCCTGTTGTCAAAGCTGAGGCTATGGTGACATCAGAGAGAGAACTTGATTTTATCATTGTCTGTCTGTCTTCTGTGCTCTCTATCAAGGCTAAAGACTTGCTGAAAGGCAGATTACTGCCAAATCTTGCCTTGCACATCCTGGACCTGCATTTGGGATATGCTTATCCAGTGACTAGTTATATGACCCTTTCACTGTGTAAGTAAAGACAAACGTAATTTAAATATCTTAATTAAAAAGCCTCTACAGTTTTGAATCCTTTTGCCTCTCCAGCATTTGTACACGATGTGATGCTATGTGCTATCCAGGTTAATGTCTCTGGCCATCTCTTGCTAGATTGGCAAAATTTGGTGGTTTTCTGGAAAGAACACTGAGTTAGACTCTGCCTTCTGCAGGGTCCATTTCAGCAGAGGGTGCAGTGGGAGTTTCAGAGCTTGCAGTGGCAAAAGCCTGTCTAGCTTCCAGATGCTCTCTGTGGCACCAGTATTCTGGCTCTTTGTCCGGCTTTATGTGAACATTGAGACTTAAATGCCACTGATGGGATCTGCTGGAATGGGAGCTTGCAGTGCAGTGGCTGTGGTCATCATCTGTCCTGATGTGAGTGGGCATCCCACACCTTTGCTCTCAGCAGTGCTGCCATCCCTTACAGAGTCAGTGATGTGTGCTCATGTTTTCCAGTCAAGGACACTGGTTTGTGGGGGCTGCAGCCAGGTTGTGCTGTAGGTCCCTAGAGTTCTAAAGCTGCAGAGAATTCCCTGTGGGGCAGAGGGCTCAGTGCATTCCACTGTCCAGCCCAGAGGGGGAATCCTGAGGTGCCTCTTGAATGCTGGAGAGGAGCTGGGGGAGGCTGTGGGGATATGGGTGGGTGCTTGGCCAAGGTGCTTGGTGTGGTACTGACATCTCTTGTCAAGAGACAGCGTGTGGGATGTTGGAAGCTTGATTGTGATACACCTGCCTGGCCTGGAGTTGACAGTGTTTTATGTCTGCTGAGATTGCCTCATCTCTCGTCTCTATATTTCAAGGAGAAGTTTATAAAAAGAAAAAAACACTGTATTTGCCTCATCTTGTCTTACAATATCCAGTAGAGAAAGTGAGCTCCAGAGAGCCTGAGTTCATGTCTTAGCCTTAGGCCTGGAGATTATGAACCATCTTAAAGCTTTGCAGCAGCCTTGCCATGCTTGTATTACCTGCACACAGCAGATCTGGGGAGTGTGCTCTAGCCAGCCTGCTCCTTTTCCCAGGAAGGGGAGCTTAAGCGGATTTGAATCCTGTTTAACAGGAGGAGATGTGGCCACAGCCCGTGCTGCACTGTAGGCAGTGCTGGAAAAGAATTGCTCTTGGAGTAATTGCTGCTTTTTCCTGCCCCATCTCCCAGCAAGGGCTGTCTGAGGCTGGGCTGCTGTGCTGCCCACGCTCTCAGATGTGAGGCAGGTGGGCTCCCTGTGGGGTGCAGACTGAGCTGGCACTAATTTGACCCCCAGAGCTGCTCTTGTGCTTGCACGTGGCTTCAGCTGTTCCCTTGAGGTGGCCCAGCTGACATGTGGATGGTGCTGGAGCCAGTGCACACCCTCTGAGCTCTCAGGTAGAGGCACAGTGGGGTCAGAAAGAGCTGGGCAGGGAATGGAGGGGGCTGGCTGGTGCTGGAGGTTGGCTCCACTCTTTAGAAAGCGTCTCCATATGGGTTTGCATGTTCTGGGAACAAGCTGGTGTGAAAATTGTGCCCTTCTTGCTGCTCTGACAGTGGGGCACTTATGGCTGCTTGCTGGGAGTCAAGTCTGTCTGGCTTTCTGTCCTGGGTTGTCTCTAAAGGTGCTGTAGTTCTGCCTGTTGGAAGCAGAGCTGCCTATCATTGACACAGCTGTGACTGTGCTCTGTCTGCACCTCCAGCCTGCCTCTTGGATCTCCCCATGCTCTTCTCTGTAGCCTCCCTGTGAGGCAGCTGTGGTCAGTGCCAAAGCTGGCAGAACAGTGCTGGGCCTGTGTGGCTTCCTCGTGACTGGTCAGAGATACCTGCTCCAGACCCTGGGGATGCAGGCACTCTGCAGCTCTTCTCATGCCCCCTTTGTCCCTGCAAGGTCTGCCCTTGGGAGAGCACACTGTGAGGAGCAGCTCTCTGGCAGCATGGGAGTCCACAAGGTCCCAGTTTTCAGCCACAGGGTTGGGATTCTGCCTGCAGGTGCTGTCCCCACCCCCAGGACTGTCCCTGCTGTGCTGCTCTCTGCTCCTTCCTTGGCTTTGCTGGGTAGCAGGGCTGGAGCTATGTGAGGGGTGCTCCATGAGCTCATTCTGCAGGCAGCTAATCCAGCAGCAAGAGGACTGTGGGTGTCAGACTGAGGTATTGTCTCTGTCCAGCAACTCTCCTTCTGCAGCCTTCATTTCCTTGTGTCCTCTGGGCTGTGGTAAAGCAGAAGAAAGCCAAAGTTTTAAGGAGCTCCTCTCATGTGCTGGGTATTCATGCTGTGGCTCTGCACTCTAAAGGGTGGCACAAGCAGTGCCTTGCTCTTGCCTTGCTCCTCAGCAGCCTTTGTAGCATCCTCGTGGCTGTTCTGAGCAGCTGGAGCAGTCCTGATGCTCCAGGATGCTTGTGCTGGTGGCTGGTGCCACTCTGCTGGGAGGTGTGGGGAGCCAGAGCAGGACATCCAAGCTCTCATTTGCTGAGGCTGCAGACTGGGGTTGAGAAGAGAGGGCTCTCCTTCCCTGCCTTTGCATCTTCTGGTACCTGGTGGGCAGTTCTGTGTTTTCTACCATTTATTAGGGCTTATCAGAGGAGCAGTACTGGTGTGCCAGCCCTTCCAGTAGAGCTATGTCCATGGAAGGACTGCATGAGGTCCCAGGGATGCTCCCTGGCCTCTGGGTGGGACAATCCTCCCTGGGCTGCTGGCAGCAATGCAGGGCTGTGGTGTACTGGGCACTGCTGTCCTGCTGTGCTATTGCTGCCCCTGTCTCCCCCCTCCCCCTTCCTACTTTCTCCTGCATCAGCTTGCATTTGTAAAATGAAATAAATATTGACATGGACGGGATGCTATTCAATTTGTCCTGATCACTGGGCTGCGGTGAGTTCTGACAGAGCACAGTGTAAAACAGAAGCTCAGGATGTAATTTCTACTGTCAACATGATGTACAGTATAGCTGTGCCAAATGCACACCAACAAACTGCACGAGCTCTGCTGGGGAGGGGAGGGGGGAGTTGTGCTGATAATTGGAAGTGGGGATGGCAGAGCAGCAGCAGAGGGGACATCACCCTGGGCCTGGGGCAGTGTGAGGGTCTGGTGCTTCACACTCTGCATGGAAACCTGCTTGGTGTGCTGGGCATGCTGCCATGTGTGCTGCTGTGGGCTGGGCTGGCTGCAGCAGCAGCTCTCATGGTTATTCACAGCCCCACTGCTCAGGTGTGGCAGAGGGAAAGGGCACTTCCAGCTGTTGGTGAAAGGTTTTCAATAACACAGGGAAATAAACACTGTGCTAGTCCTGGTTCCTGTGTATGGGACCTTCTGGGGTGTCTTCATTCCTGCTGCTGTAAGGGCATGAATAGGACTTGGGGCTCCTGGCTTTGCAGCCTCTGGAAGAGGTCTGTGATGTGGCAGCTGGAAAGGTTCTGCACACCAAGGAGAGACGTGACCCTGAAACTGTCACAGAAGTGACACGGGCTGAGAATTTGCCTCTGGAGAAGAAGGATCTGTTTGTGGCAATGAGCCTGGCTCCAGATGTGTCTCTGGGCCTGCATTTTGTGGTGCAGGGGACTGGAGGTCACCACAGGTTCTGCAGTTGGGCTTTAAGGTCTGGGACCTGGATGAGGCAGCTCTGGTTACAGCACCTGCAATGCTGCCCACAGGAAGAGCATGCACACAGCTCAGCTGAGAGTAGCTGAACTTTGGGCATGTGACACTGTCACCAGCAAACTGCATCAGCTCAGATGAGAAATCTGTGAAATATAAACCCTGCACAATAGCTGAGACTCTACATGAGGTTGTGTTTCCCACAGCAACGCAGCCCAGCCCCATGGGTGCTCAGCAGGACTCTCCTCTCCATGGCAGAATCTGCTCTGTGGAGTGCTCAGATGCAACAGGGCTGAGCAAGTTGCCTTGGGAACTGTGGGCCAGCTTGTCTGCCAGCCAGGGAGCAGCTCTGCTCAAGTGGAGCTCACCCCCTGCAGCATCTTCTTCTGCCCTCACTTCCTCCCTCCTGCCTTGCCTTAGTGTGTGCATTTAAGCTGTTATTGTTACTGGTTTATTGATGCTGCTTGGGACTGTGCTGCTTCCACTGGTGTGCTGTAACTCTGGTCAGGCTGACAGAGAAGGCTCAGAGTCCATTTCTGTGCGCACAGGGCTGCCTGCAGTGAGTGCCTGGGGTACCTGTGTCCTGGAGGAAATCAGATGCCACTAAGGTGTGAAATGGTGTGATGAGGGGAATGCAGGTGGCTCCTACTGCTGTCACAGAGCCAGTGTTGGTGCCTTCTGCCAGCTGTGTGCCCAGGTGCTGGGTTCTGGAGGCAACAGGAATGTGCTGACTTCATGTGCCAGCTCAGTTGGACACCCTGGATGCTGATGTTAGTTGTGGTGCCAGGATTTGCTCCACTGGACTGGCTTTCCTGCAGCTTCCCCATGTGTTCAGAAGGCCTTCAGTGTTGCAGAACTGCACCCTGGCACTGGCACTGCTGCCTTGTCAGGCTTCTGGCAGGGCTTTATAAATCAGTGTGGCTGGATCTGCTCCTGGATGGCAAGGACAGGATGCTGGGAGGGCAGAATGGGAGACTTCAGCAGGTGGTGGCTGCTTCTCCTCAATGCTCTGGCTGACATAGCTGTCCTGAGAGCACATGCAGATGGATTCTTTTTAAAATTCTCTTTCTGGCCGTTGAGTTTACCAGCTACAACTCCTTGTACTCAGATTTTGGATGCAACTGGAGATGTTTCCTGTAAAAGTGCTGCAGAGTGGCAGGCAGAGATGCTGGGTAGGGTGTTCTTCCCACACTTACTGTTTGCCCTTGCTGCTGACCTGAAACTCTTGCTCTGGCACAGCTTTTGCTGCTCAGTTTATTGACATGTCTCGCTGTCTGGGTAACCTACTCCAAAATAACCAGAGCTCTCCTAGGTGTGAGAGCTGGGAGAGGTGCTGTTTGTGACAGCAGTGCCCTATGTCTTGCTGTATTTATCTTCTGTTTACCCAGTTAAGTGTGATAAAGCACACTTGCACTTGTGCTGGTTTTGTGAGTGTCTTGCTCTGGAGCCTGCTGTGGGTTGGGCAGCCTCAGCTCTGCTGCTGCAGAGCAGGGACCCCGATCTCTGCATTTGGTCTGTGAAGTTGCTTCACCCTCTGCGTGGGAAGAGATGGCTCAGTCCATCTCCCACCTACAGGACATCTTGCTCCCCTGAGTGTACAGTGTTAAATACTCTGGGGTTTGATAGGGACCCTCACCAGCTGCCCTTTGGGAGCAGGGACAGGAAGCACTTCTGCGTGGGGAGGCCTGGCTGCAGGACACATTGCCAACAGCCTCATCTGGCTGGTGTGGAAATATCTTCATAATAAATGGGCTGGCAAGGAGGAGGGTGGGGAGCAGTGTTACTGCTTCTGTACCATGATTGCTAACATAAAAATACACTGGAGACCCTGTTTTCCTTGGAGCATGAAGTGCACAGGGCTGGCACATGTGACAGCTGATGTGCACGTGTGAGTGGAATGTAGTGTGTGTATATGGGGAGGAAATGTGTGTGCACACAAATGAGACAAAAGAAGCCTGTGTGTATGAGTGATCTTGGCTGGGCATGGGGTGGGATGTGTGTGAGACCTTTTGGTGGACAGATTTGTGCACATTGGGTGACACACAACTTGTGACCCATGAGCAGGCAGTGCAGAATGATGCTTCGTGGTTCCCAAGGAAGTGTTTGTCCAGACAAGTGACTGCAGACAGGAAAGAGTGAAGCAGACATTCCCTGTTTGGGAAATGGCCCAATTGGTGGAGTCACACAGGGGAATGGCAAGTGGGGGAAAGAGCTGGAGAAACACGTGGGAGCTGTCCCTCCTCTGAACTGTTCAGATTTGTGCAGGGGTCTGTGCAAAGCACAGTCCAGTTCCCTTTCTGTGGGGGGTAGATGGACATCTAGCCCAGGATCATTTGCCTTTCCATTCACCCTTTTTCTGCTCCCCTCTACTCCTCCAGAGTAGCAGCTGACAGGAGATGAATTCTGCAGACTGGTGCATGTTTCATGAGTAGATCAGGCTGTGGCTGGTATTGCAGAGCTCTGGTGGAACCTCAGGGTGTTGGTGCAGGGAGAGATGGATGCTGCATCCCCATCTCCTGATCAGGCTCCTTCTCTCCATGTGCTCACTGGGTGCAATGTACCCTGGGCTGAAGGTCTCGTGTCTCAGCCCTCAGTGCCTTGAGGGTGGCTTGAAGCTTATACCAGAGCCTTTTTTCAAACTGTTACCCTCAGAGTCGGCCAAGTGGCAAATTCTTGAACAGCTGCTTTTCTGCTGTCCATGGCTGCAGAGGTGAGATCACAGAGAGGTTCTGCAGGGGGGGCTTGCAGGAGTGTCTGCACAGGCTGCACGTCCCATGCTCAGGGGCTGGTATCCCTCAGTTTGAGCCTTGTCTGCCTGTGCAGGACTGCTGAGCTCTGGTCCTGTGCAGGCACCAGCAGCTGTGCTGTGCCAGGAGGGCTGCTGCACATCTCCTAACAGTGTGGGTGGGCACCAGTGGCTCCCTCCAGGCACAGACCTCACTCCTCTCAACAGCCAGGACCATGTGGTGAGAAGGTGCCCTTGTCAGCAGGATCCTTGGTCTCTGAGTCCCTGCTGGAGCAGATGTCTGCAGTGCTGAGAGCTCTGCAGCCCACCCTGTTGTGTTCCTGCTTTGGCAGGACCTGTGGGATTTGGCCTGGCTGTGGAGCACCTGGGGCAGGGCAGGGTGGGAGATACTGAGCAAGGCTGCAGGAGCAGCACAGGGGGACATTGGGCCATGTTTTCACACCAGCTCTGACACCTTGGCTTTTTCCAGGCTCCTGGAGATGCTGCTGGCTGCCCTGCACCTCCCTGCATGAGCCAGCAGAGAATGGAAGTGGCCGGAATCATCTGGGCAAAGGACCCTTCACCAGGCACTGGGATGGTGTCCCCCTGAAGATGGGAGTTACAAATGGCCTTGTGAGCTGCACCTGTGGCACAGACACCTGCCCTACCACACCCCTTGCACAGTAGTCCCAGGCTGCCACAGGACAGGCAGGCGTTGGCCGCAACATCTCATCCTGTCAGCTCCTCTGTGAAAAGCTTTGTGGAAGAGCTTCCTTCTCCTCCTGTGCATGCCAGCAGTGGGTGTCAGTGCCCCGTGTGCCCACAGGCAGGGTGGGCAGCAGGCTGAGCATCGCCCCCTTCCCCAGCCAGACCCACGGCAGCCCAGCACGGAGCCCTGCAGCTCTATCCCCGGGGACAAATGCCAGCTGCCAGACTCTTCTCTGGAGACCCAGGAGCAGCCTGCGAGGCACCAGCACTGACTGCTCCCACGCCAGCAGCGGGCAGTCAGGGCCACCTCTTGTCACAGATGTGACTCAGGCAGGACAGGAGCGCTCCAGCTGCAGGGCACGGCATGCAGCAGGGCCGGGGATGCTCTGCAGTGACCGGGCGGCCTCACGCTGCTAGTGTGGACTTTCCTCCTATTTGTCCCTAAAGGATGCTGGCTGCACATCCAGAAGCTCCTGCTGATGCAGCCTCCTAGAGTGCCATGGCGAAGGGTCTGCGGGGCTGCTTGTGCACCATGCTGCTGCTGTTCTGTGCCATGCAGGAGCTGGGGTGCTGGGCCATGCACACCCCGGGGCAGGGCCCTGGCCTCGGGGAGCCCGGGGACCCTGCGCTGCTGGCCGGCGGGAGAGTGAAGCGTGGCTGGGTCTGGAACCAGTTCTTTGTGGTGGAGGAGTACACGGGCACGGAGCCGCTCTATGTGGGGAAGGTAAGCTGGCCTGGTGTCTCCGTGGGGCTGACAGAGCCAGGGGCAGGGTGGAAATGCTGTCAGTGCTGAGCAGAGAGAGGGCCCTTGGGAAGGTTGTTCATGGGGGCCTGGCTGGAGAAATACTTTGTAGACTGTGATGGCAGAAGCCTGGTCCCTGTTGGGGGTGGTGAGGTTAATATGCTCCCAGAGCTGATAACAGGACACACCAAGATTTACATCTGTTCTTACAATCCTATACTGGCTTCTTGTGGTGTCTGGGGGTGGGTGCAAGAAGCCCTGTGTCTGTGGGACAGGTGACAGTGCCTTGCTGGGCAGGACTGGGTCTGCAGGCAGGAGCTCACCACACTTCCCTGGTGTGTGACCTCCTGGGAAGGCTGGACATAACCTCTGCTCCCTCCACTCCTGGTGTCCCGAGTCTGAAGGAACATTTCACTTGGGGTTGCTGGGCTTTATCCTTTTCTGGGAGCTTTGGAGAAGCAGCTGCCCCACATGTCAGGCAGATGGGTTGTTTGTATTTGGGTGAAGGCAGTGCTAGCTGTTGGGACCAGTCAGTGGAACACACTGAAGCTGGAGGCATCGGCTCACCCCAAAGGAAAGTGCCCAAGAGCTCATGCAGCAGGGTTGTCTGATGGCCTCGGCTGTCTGGGCATGAGTCTGGAGGAGCTTGAAAATGGGTTTCTTGGCTGGGGGCCAGCGGGGATTTCAGTGGTGATTTGTGTCCGTTTCAGCAGACACTCAAAGCCGCGCTCCCGCGCCGCCCTCGGAGCAGGCACAGCTAATTCATGGCTCCCCTGGGAGCAGCACCGGGCTGTCACAGGCCTGGCAGTGCCTCTGCTCCAGCTGAACCCAGACCTACAGCTCACCCGTTTTACAGCCCCTTTCCACATCACCCACCACATCACCCGCCTGGCTCACAGCAGCAGCACTGACAGCCCTGCCTGTGATCCCCAGGGCTGAAAGCAGCAGGGCCAGGCTCTTCCTGCTGCCGGAGAGGATGGAGCGCTCGCCTGGGACACTCCTTGTCCCCTGCAGTGTGCCAGCCCTCTTAGCACAGCCTGTGGGTCCGGAGCCTTCTTGCACTGGGGCTTGCCCTCCATGGATGCCTCTCACACACCTACATGTGCTTTCTGAAGGGCCAATACCATTTCCATAAAATCTGGGTTCTCTAGCTAATCCTTCTTCTGAACTGTAATTTCCCCTGAGGCTGCTGTCAGTTTGATGTGGATTTCTTTGGGTTTTTTAAATAGAATTATGGGGTCAGCACTAGTTACAAACTTCTGCATGTGGACAGATCTATTTTAGATAGAGGAGAGGATTAAAGGGAAAAAAGCAGATTTAATTAAGTTGCTAATATTTAAAGAAAATTGATGAACTCGGGCTTTATGAGTTGGAGCAAACAGAGTGAGCCTTTATTACAGGCTAGTTTTTATTTGATTTTCTTTCTTTTCTAGCCCCAGAGTCATTTTTTATTTGTGTATCTGTGCTTTCTGTTTAATTGCTTTTAATAAGGAATGTGCACCTCTGTTCATATTTAATTTTGATTTAATTATTAGTATGTAATTAATGGCTTCGTAAGAATTCTGGTTGTAGTCTTTTAGGACAAGGAAACAATTTTCCTGTTTAACAAATGGGACAGATCAGCCTATTGTCCTCCCTCTGGATGTCCCAGCTCTGCAGATACTGCTCTCCTTGCTTGGGGCTGAGCTGCAGGCAGGGCTGGGTGGTCCCTCTGCTCTCGGGGCCCAGTGTGTGCCAGAGCTGCGTGCCATCAGTCTCCTGCCGTGCCCAGGGGTGGAGGGAGCCCTGAGGCTGCGTGGCAGTGTGGTGCTCCCCAAGCCTGCCTGCTGTAAAGGGAGGAGAGAACATCC
Source organism: Serinus canaria (assembly GCF_022539315.1). Taxonomy (NCBI): domain Eukaryota; kingdom Metazoa; phylum Chordata; class Aves; order Passeriformes; family Fringillidae; genus Serinus; species Serinus canaria. The sequence goes on from NC_066333.1 coordinate 6,811,380, forward strand.
CTGGCATGTGGTCTGTGGCATCTCCCCTCGTGTTTCTGTAGCCTGCCATCCGGCCCTCCCCCATTAGTTGTTGTTTAGCCAAGCAGCACAGATTTAGCTCTTTTAATCTTCCCCTGTAAATCAATCTCTGCAGCCCCTTGAGCCCAGGCTCCATTTTTCTTCCTAGCATTCCGGTTTGCAGGGATGCTGGTGTCTGCTCCAAGCAGTCAGTGATGAGCAAATATGTGAAGAGGATGTGCTGAGAGCTCAATGTGGTGCTGGATGCTTTATCTCTAGCCTAATTATTAATCATGAGCCCGGTGTTCAGCAGGAAATGCAGGTTTCTGCTGCCTGCGCTGTACAGACCTGGTGCTCCTTCATTCTGAAAATCTCACGGAGTAGCACTGAGAACTGGGAGAGGATGATAAAGTGAAGAGGGCAGCAAGCTCTCCACCAGCCAGTGGGAAGGATTGGGACTGGATGGCCAGGATGGGATGACCATCCCCACAGACCAGGGCAGGACGCTCCAGGTGGCCAGGGCGGGGTGACCGCCCCATAGGCACATTTCCAGCCAAAGCCATCACGGTGGTCCCAGACTCTCCTGGGCTCACAGCCCTATTTGTGAGCTGAGTGAAGGTCTCCTTCCAGGCAAGCCTGGAGAGATCTGTCACCATGGGCAGTAATTTGTGAATGTTGTGCAAAACGCACTGAATTGCCTAACGTGTGGGTCCCTCACTTGTGAAATAAATACATAAACTGTATCTAACAAGACAAATATAATGAAGGCATCGTAAAAAAAAGAGGCAGCTCTGGTATAAATTCTCGCTGGTAGAGCTGTATGTCTGAAAGGTGGATTATAGAACTGCAGTTTGGAAGATTGAATGGCCCATAAACATTTTCATATTTCATTAGCCGATTAATGGACGGCTTTTTTCTTTTTGTGGAGGGGGGACACAACTTTGCTGATTCTAAGCAAAAATTGTAGGAAACAAATGAAAGCAGCTGATGAAACCTTTCCAGGGGCCTGTCCCATTATGGATTGTCCCAATTAATGCCCATGCTGCTCTCTGTCAAGATGCATTCTGCCTGTCCGGTTACTGTTAATAGATTTCTCATAAGTGGCTGGATTGTAAAAACCTCATAACTCAGTTTAATGCCACCAATAAAATTATCTCTGGACGTCTGGCCTGGATTCCAGTCAGCTCTTGGTCTGTGGGGAACTGCTGTTTACCCTTTCTTTTCCTAATTTCAAACATTGTCTTAATTAAAAAATGAAGCAGCAGAGATTGCCTGCAAAGGCATCTTCCTCAGGGTCTGTTTTTAGTCCTGAACATGAGCAGATTTGTCACACTCTTTTGTGAGATTTTGTCCAGGTGGGGCTCTGGGCATTGTGATGGGATGTTGTGACCCCTGTTACCCTGCAACATAAACACAGCAGAGGGGTGCAGCAAGTGTGTGAGCTCTTCAGCAGGGAGACTCGTCAGCTGCCTAGATTGTGGAGGGTGGCTGTGGCTGAGGCAAAGCAGGTGGATCAGGATGGACTTTGGGCAATTTGTTGTGTAGAAGGGGAGGGATGCTGATTGTGCAGCTTGGGAGAGGTGATACCATGCTGCCAGAGTCCTGGGTCGTTGCCCAGAGGGAAGCCTCTTTATTTGGAGTGCAGTTGAGTTGTCCTTTGCTTTTCCATCATCTCATAACCATAATCTTATGGGGTTATCTTATCTCATAATCTTATTAAAGGGGTTTGTCCCTTGGTTTGTAGTGGGGGTAGGCACTGGCAGAATCTGTAACCTGCAGAGCTGTAATGGCAGGCCTGAAGTTTCAGTTTATTGGGCCTTCCTTCATGCACAGGAGTTGTCTGGTGGTGCTCTCTGTCACCATCCAGTCCAACAAAAGCAGAGTGAGCAGAGGGGCATCACACAGGGCCCTTGGGCATCTTGTGCAGGTGGCTGGGGTTGGGTACAAGCACATCCCCAGCCTGCTCCCACCCTCTCCCTCTTTCCCGGGCAGATCCACTCGGACTCGGACGAGGGAGACGGCTCCATCAAGTACACCATCTCCGGGGAGGGCGCAGGCACCATCTTCCTCATCGATGAGATCACAGGTGACATCCACGCCACCGAGCGCCTGGACCGGGAGCAGAAAACCTTCTACACGCTGCGGGCACAGGCCCGGGACAGACAGACGGACCAGCTGCTGGAGCCCGAGTCTGAGTTCATCATCAAGGTGCAGGACATCAACGACAGCGAGCCACGCTTCCTCGAGGGGCCCTACATCGGCAGCGTGGCCGAGCTGTCCCCTGTCGGTAGGTCTGCTCGGGCTGGGAAAGCTGCACCTCTCCCCTGCCAGACCTTTGAGCCCGCTGTACCCCACAAAAACCACTTGCAAATCCCAGGGATTGCAGAGCTAGGGAGCCAAAAGGGAAAAATAAATAAGGTGGCTTAAGAAAAACAAGTGGATAAATCCTCTGAGCTGATTGCCAGCCTTTGGCTGAGCGCTCAGTCTCAGCCCTAAGCCGTGCTCTGGGGACGGGTCGTGGTGGTGCCAGCTGCCTGCTGTGCATTGACTCTGGCTTTGCACAGCCCCCTCCCTCCTAAATGCTGGGTGGTTAGACTAAACCCTCACAAATCAAGGGGCTCACGTCTGCCTGTGGTTCAGATTGGTCTGAGTGGTGCTTCTCCCCCAGCTCAGGCCATCCTCTGTGTGCTGCTTTGCTGCTCTTCTGAGCCCTGGGGCTGCTCAGACATCATCCCTTTGATCGTCCCCATGCAGAACTGCCAGGTCCTTCTCAGCTGGATCTGCCCCTCTCTGAGGGGCCAGGCCTTGTTGACTGAGGTTGGGGAATTCATATCCCTGTGGCAGAAGTGTGTCTTACCTGTGTTAGCCTTAACTGCCCATCCCCTTGGCACCAGGCCCCTCTGAAGTGAGTTGGTGATCAGCCTCACTGAAGCTCTGAGGGCCAGGCTGATGATGATGAGGCTGCGTGAGTCCATCCCGCAGGCATGTCAGAGCAGGACAGGCAGCATTGTGCTCACCCAAGCTTCAGCAGTGGTGCAGGGAGGTGATGTGTGAGCTGCAGCACTGCTGCCCTCGCTTCTGCTGGGTTCCCCTGCTGCTGAGCACAGCTGGAGTCCAGGAGAATGGCTGGAGCTGCACTGCCTGAAGCCACAGAGTTCCCTGTGCACGCTGGGCTCTGTCCTACCCCTACAGCAGGCTGTGTGTGCTGCAAGAGGAATTGTAAATCACTGTTCCCAAAGGCTATGTCCAGGTAGCAGACAGCTCGTAAAAGGCTGGCATTGAAGGTCAGGCAGGACCCCAATGCTCAGCAAGGGCTGAGTCAGCACAGGGGGCAGCAGCAGTGCCAGGACTGCAGAGAGCCCCCAGGGGAGGGGGAGCAGCTGAGAGCACCAGGGGCTTGAGAGGCCAGCTCAGGGGAACCACCAGGTCCTGCTGTGCTGCTGCAGGAAGGTCTGGCTGCAGAGGGCAGGGGATGGTGCTCAGGTCTGCACTGCCTTGGGACAGAGCTCTATGGCTCATGTACAGCATATTGCAAGGCTGGTGCGTGGCCTCCAGCAGGTACAGATGTGCAGGAATTGCACCAGAGGAGCTGCTGCCGCCTGGATTCTGTTCATGTATGGAGAACAAGTTCTCCTGAGGCATCCCAAGCTCTCCTTCTGCTTCCAGTTACCTGTGCAAATCCTCCCCTCAGTCAGAGAGTGACCCTTTGAACTACAGCTGGGTGCTCCTGCAGAAATGAAAGACAGCATGTGGGCACCAAAGCAAGAGGCATCCTGTTCCCAAAGGGAAGAAAGAAATTAAATTAATCTAATTTGCTTGAACAACATTTTAAAAAGCAAGGAATTCTCAACTCTGGGTATTAGACAAGGATCCCAGTTCTTTGAAAATCACTAACAATTATGGAGCTGCCTGATCAGACTGATGTGAACAAGACATATCAAAGGAGACAGTTTCTATGCGAAATTGGAGATCAGAGGGAGAAAGAAACACGGTTTCACAACATGAAAGAAGGCGATTCCTGCAAATTAAAATACTCGGAAGTTAAAAGTGAGAAGTGCTGTGAAGGGCGTGGGCTGCATTTCCCAGCTGTGCGCTTACAGAGCTGAGCTGGAGCCAAGAGCCTGCTCTGCTTTCCAGGCTACCTGCCTGCCACAGCCTCGGAGCCTCCTGCAGTCTGGCCATCCTGGGGAGTGCACGGGCTCCTCCAGAGCAGCTTTGCCCTGGAGATGGCCAGGGAGGGCCTCACACATCATCCCCCCGTGGTGCTGCTGCCTGGGCCCCAGCAGTGTGAGCGCAGAGCGGGAGGGACCCGCATGCTGCTGCTGCTGCAAGTGCCCAGCTCTCTCCCACTTCTCCCTCAGCTTACCAGTGCTTTGCCCAGGAACAGGCAGCACAAAGGACAAGATGGACACAGCCTATGAAAGCATAAACAGGCAAGGCTGGCAAGGAGCTTTCTGCTCAACCCTCTGAGGTTTAGCAGGGAGGTAGATGGGGCTGGTCATGGACCTGCTGTGAGAAGTTCAGCTCCAGATGCTGCAGGAAGGGCTGAGGGTGCAGGATATGGGAAGCTGCTGGGTCAGGGACATGAATTTCTGGATATTCTTGTGGAAAGGGACCTGCCAGGACCTTTTTGTGTGGGAGTGCTCCTTTTGTGGCATCAAGGCTGGGTGCAGCTGTGCTCATGGCTTGGTTGTGGTTGGTATTCATTATTGATATTTGCTGTCTCTGAGCTGGACAGAGCATCTCCCCTAGAGCTGTGGGGTATTTCCATGAGAGTGACTGGGGAGTGTGCCTTGCTGCCTTCCTGAGGGTGGATGGAGGTGACCCCAGCTTGGTGCTGGCCAAGCAGGAGAACAAAGGCTGGAGAACTTAGGTTGGTTATTAGTGTATCAAGATCAAAGCCTGGGGACCTGCTGGCGGCCATGCCTGCTCTCAGCACCACTTGGATTCATCTGTAGTAGATGAATGTAGCAAAAAGAGTGACTGGGTGACTGGGATGGGGCCACTCCAAGGGCAGGGCTGCTCTCCAGCTTGGAGCTGTAGGGAGCTGCTCATTCCCTGTCTCTGCTGCTCTGCAGCCTTTGCTCTCCATCCCAGCCTGAAGAGTTAAGGGCGACCCCTTCTTCCTCCTCTTCTTCCTCCCTTGGTCTTGCCTTCCCAGACCTCGCTGGGGTTTGTGCTTGGGTGGTTTTTGTTCTCACTGAAGGCAGCTCTCAGCTGCACTCTCCATTCCCTGCCAAGAGCAGAGTCCCAGCTCCCAGAGGTGGGTGCCTTCCTGGGGCGTGAAGAGGAATAAACCAAATACAGTCAGATCCGCTCTGTGACAGCAGGAGCAGATCAAAGGACATTATTTGCATAATGAAGGAGTACTAATTGGGAGGGAAAGTCATTTGATTTCCTAGTGTCTAAGAGGGAATAACAAATGAGAGAAGTGCACAAACTCTCAGAGTAACTGGGAGTGCTCTGCAGCACAGCTGCCCTTGCTCTGTGCTGGGGCCAGGGCAGTGTGTTTGTACGTGCTGCCTGAGACTGAGACTGAGGGTGCACTAAAGGGCTCTTTGTTCCAGGATCTTGCCTTGGCAGTGGTCAAAGTGCATTCTTAGGAAAGAGGAACAGCACACACAGGACATGTGATGCTCCTCTTAATATTCTCCCAGCCCGCATCTGTTTTCAGCTTGGAAATTTCTTTGGCTGTGGGTGGTTTCTGGGGGTTTAGTCAGCTTTAGTATCTGTCTTCCATGAACTCATCCAGACTCTTTGTAAAGCTCTGCAGAGGGAAAAGAAAAAGGATTGCTGTTGTTATCTGATGGATCAATAGTGGCAGATGCAGGATGGTCAGGAGGATAAGGGATTTGTAAAGGGCAGAGGTGGTGCCTGGAGCTAGCCCCAGCCTATGAGCCAGGCTGGAGAAGTCATTGTTTTCTACACAGGGATATCCTGCACTTGGAAGAAGCACATCCAAAATGGAAACCGACCCAAGAGCTTTCTCTGGCCCCCCTTGGCACAGCAGAACCTGCAAAGCCAGCAGTCGGCTTTTCTGGAGAAACCTGGTCTGGCCTGGGCCATCAGGAGCAGTGCTGTGGGAGATTTGCAGCCTGGCAGGGAGGGCAGCTGTGTCTGCAGAAGGTTGGGGACGTCCCTGCTCAGCCCCCAGAGGGAGCTGGGCGGGAGGCAATGCCTGGAGTCACCCAGGCTGAGGAAGCCAGGGGCTCCTGGGGAGTATTTTCAGTGACTGCCCTGTGCCCACAGTGTGCAAACCAAGGAGCAGTGTGTGTGCAGGATGGGGCCTGAGCTGCAAATCCTGTTTACAGCTTCACTGCTGTCCTGTCACCTCTGCTGGTCAAGAGCTTGCAGGCTGCTCTGTGCTGGCACCCCAGGCTCAGCCTCTGTGGATACCCCTGGGTGGATCTCTCCCAAACATCACAGTTGAGCAGAATCCAGCACCAAAGGGAGAGAGCTGCAGCTTCAGGAGAATGCAGGATGGGACCCAGCCAACTGCCTTGGAACTGCAGGAGCTTCACCTGGTTACAGGAGGTGCTAAAATTAGCTGTAGTTTGGGCTCCTTTCCTGATCTCCCTGGGGTGTGCTTAGCAGCTGTCTGCTGCACTGAGGCGTGAGCCCAAATCCAGCGCACGGTGCCTCCTGTTAGACAGCTCTGTTGGTTGCACAGGGTGGGTGTTGCAGCCCAGAGCTCACTTGTGGGGTGCTTGGGGAGCAGGCAGGGCCTGGAGTGAGGAGCATGCCAGGAAAGGCATATGCTTCCATCAGAACATCACTCCTCCCTTGGTGCATTTCACTCTCATTTTTCTGTGTAGCACCATGTCCAGATTAGAGGCGATTTGGCTGTACAGACAGAAACTTGGGGTCAAGCCCTGACTCCAGCACAAAGCTGGCTGAATGCAGAAGTGATTATTGTGAAAAGAAATTGTTTAATCTCCGTGCTGGAAGCAGAGAAAAACACTTTGTTTACCGTACAGCCAGAACACTTGCAGGCAATCGGATTTCCCCCCCACACCCCCCTTGCTAGAAAGTGCTAAAGTCACTTGTGTGTATCTGGAAGCTGCTGGGAGCTGGGGCTGCCCTGTCTGTTTGTCCTTGGTGAGGGAAGTCCTTCCCCTTCTGCACTAGGTCACAGGCCAGGCTCCAAACACCGCCCTGCCCGAGTGAGGATCTCATCCAGGCTGTCTTTGGCAGCCCCTCAGGGACCTGAGCCTCTCCATGGGATGCTGTGGTTTGCTCCCCATGGCACCACGTTTACCTGCTCCACGCCAGGGGCTGGGGTGCTTTGTGCAGGGCCTTTCTCTAGCCAGACACCCCAAAAGAAGTTTCACAGTAGCACACTGGAGTAATTGCACCCTGCCAGGTTACTGCCCTGGCTTGTCCTGTGGGGTGAGAGGGCTGTGCAGTGAATCTCCTCTGGGCCTGGCTTTCTACCAAGTCAGGATGTTCATGAGATTGCAAAAAACTCACTTCTGCTCCAGTAATTTTTAAGCTACTCTAGTTCTTTTTTTCCCTGGTGTCCTGCCTGAATTTGTCTGGGGTGCCCCAGCCACTGCAGGTGTTTGGGGCCAGGCAAAAGCTGTAAATTGCATTGGTTTTAAACTCCCACCTGCCTCCTGCCCCATGGCACCCAGGCACCTGGGATGGGAATGCTGCACGCTGGCATCAGGCCAGGGAATGTGGCTTTGCATGACACAGCACTCCTTGCAGGGTCCCCGATGTTCTGTGAGCTGAAGTGCCCGAGTGCTGTCCTGGAGCTGGCCAGACCCACCCAGAAAGGGCTCTCAGCATGGCCAGAAAGTGTCTCTGGTCTCTGCCTGAGCTGAAGGTGGCAACTGAGCCCCAGAGCTGGTCTGGAGAGCATCTGGAGGCTCCTGGTTTCACCACAGAAGGGTGGCTGCTGCCATGAGGAGGGACAGTCAAGTTTAGCAATTGCTGGTTTTTCCTGCTGCTCATTTGCCTCTTTGCCTGCCCAGAGCCTGGCTGTACTTTTGTCCCTGGGGAAGTGACAGGTCCCAGGCACTTGCTTGTGGATTCAGTGCAGGGCCTCTCTGCTCGTGGATGTGTTTGGAGTTTGCCTGTCAACATTTCTTTTAGCTGAACGTGTTTGGAGTGAGTGGCATAGCAAGTGGTCTGGAGCTCTCAGCCTTTTCCTGCAGGGTCGCTGGGATGCCCCAGAGCTCTGGGTCCTGTGGGAAGGCAGTCACAGATGCCAGGACAGGCCTGCATTGGCATTCCAGAGGTGTCCTGCAGAGCCCTGTCCATCCCATGCAGGGCACTGGGCTGAGCTGCTGTGCCCTGCCAGCCCTGGGGATACCCAGCATGGCAGGGGGGCTCTGGGGGCTGAGCTCTGCCCTCGGGGGAAGGGACCCTGCAGAGACACAGCTCCTGCAGCTCCTGGGGTGTCACCATGATATTTTCTGGAAAATCCCTTCACCAGGATTTCTTCTCCTGGAAAGAAGAGAAGCCTCAGCTTCTCCGTGTTTTGCTGCTCTGGAATGTGGTCTGGAGATTGTTTATTCAAACATGGGAATTGTTTTTATTTAATGACCAATCACAGCCAGCTGTCGGACACTCTGAGTCAGTCACGAGATTTTATTATTCATCGTTGTTAAGCCTTCTGTCTGTATCCTTCTCTTTAGTATAGCTTTAGCATAACATTCTTTAATATAATATCATAAAATAATAAGTCAGCCTTCTGAGAACATGGAGTCAGATTCTCATCCCTCACCTTGTCCTGGGGACCCTCACAAACATCACAGTGGGCCCCCCCTGCCCTGCTGACCCTGCTCACAGCAGGGAAGGGATGCTGCTGGCAGAGCTCAGGGCTGGCTGCTGGCCCTGGCAGCTCTCCAGGATGGCTCAGGGTGTGGAATGGGGACAGCCCAAGCAGGGCCCATGGGGACAGAGGATGGCTGGCAGCCACAGCCAGCCAGCTACTGCTCTGGAAGTGAGGGTCTTGCTTCCCCCTTCCTTCTGGAGGAAATCAGGGTCTGTTTGATCTGCTGTGCCAGATCTCACCTTTTCAGAGGGAGAATTAGAGATGGATTCTGACCTGTTAATCTTTATGTAAAATTGTTGGTTTCCTCTGATCTGTGGGGTGAGCTTGTCAGGGGAGGAACCAAGGTCTTATCTCATTTTACATGTCTAATTATCTCTCTGGATATGGGCTCGGGCTTCTTGGTTATGGGAGGCGGGTGATAGAGTACATGATGGATGTTTAGATTTTATTTAGTGTATCTTTTATGGCTAAGGCATGTGCCAGAAAACTAAATAAAAGCTGTACATTCTGTACTTGCTGTGGGCAGTGCTGTGCTTGGAGAGCAGGGACTAATATTGGAGCAGGGTGGGAGCCAGGGAAAGCTTGTCTCTGCAGGAAGGAGGGGACCAGGTTAAGCTGAAATTGAAAACCACTGCTCTTCCCATGGAACGGGAAGGGTGGGAAGGGGAGGATGCTGGGAAGTTAAAACAGTAAATTCCTGATACCCTTTAGGTGACCTTGAGCAGGCACCTTTGCAGACAAGTCAAGGCACAAAGTGGGATCAGTGTTCCCCACCTGGCTGATGTTGCTCTTTTGTTAGTGAGATGGTGTGAGGGCAGGTGGGGAAGGGCAGAGCCTTCATCACCTGTGGCATTGCTGGCTGCAGCCCAAGGGCACTGTGGCCCATCTCTGCCTCTGAGTGAAGGTGTCTTGCTGCAATGCTCCTTGTGCTGCTTGGTTTCCCTTGCCCTTGAGCAGAAAACTCTGGTCCCAAACATGGGGCTCACCCCTGGGACCTGGAGGTGAATCTGCTGCCCTGTTTTTCCAATTCTTGGGCGTGCCCAGCAGCTGTGGGCCAGGAGCTCTCAGTGCTGGCACAGGAAGCCTGAGAGCAGCAGCCCACCTCACCTGTCCAAGGTATGGCTTGGAACGGTGACACAAACTATGCTCTGGGTGGGCACAGGTCCTGCCTCCTCTTCAGACTCTGCAGCTTGGCAGCATCCAGGTAAATTCTGGAACACAGGGAGTACAGCTGTGCCTGACAGGGATGGATTAGGAGGTGAGTTATGCAATTGAATAAATGAATCTTGAGATGCACAGTCTGATGCAAACATTTAGTGGCCAGCCTGTCTCTCATGATCCCTAGCTTGGGATGACTGCACAAACAGGGCTGGAACAGGAGGCTGTGGTGTGGTCTTGGGACACCTGCTCTGTCTGCAATTGTGCAGTCCTGAAACAGGTATACAGGGCAAGGGCAGGGAAATAAACTGATGGGATTGGGTCCTGTGGGTCAGGTTTGAATCTCCTAACCCTCGGCAGGAACAAGCGGTTCTTGGAGAATGGGATGTTAGTGCAAGGTCAGCAGGCTCTGCCTGTGCTGCAGGTGCAGGAGGGGGTGCTGCTGTGGCCACTGGGCTCTCAGCTGGTTGCTGCCAGGCTGCCTCTCTTGTTGCCATGGGCAGGTACTGCTTTCTGTGATTCTGAGACTTTGGCACCTCCAGTATCCCTGGGAGGCTTCTCTAGTGCAACTGGGAGAAGGATATTGGAGACCCTGGTGTCATTTCCCTTCTCTGGTCCCTTTTTTGGCTTTCTGATCAGAAGCTTCCCAAGGGAACATGCCAGGCTGCCCAAGGGAATGTGCAGTGCTGGTGTGGGAGTGATCTGCCTTGGCTCATACCTGCCTGAAGGAGTTGTGTTATGGCAGGGAGAGGAGGAGGAAATGCAGCAATAGTATTTCTTAAACAGTTGTTTGCGAGGCAGAGAGCCAGTGTTGCCGTGGTGTAAAATCTGGACGTGCCTGGCAGGGATGCACCATAACTTCACTGGAGACAGCAAAGCATAAATAAGTTGACTCAAACTAGCTTGTTGCTGAAGACTGATGAGGGGGATTCTCCTGTTATCAGCAGAGCTGCAGCTCTGAGAAAGCTGCCAGGGAGAATGAAAAGCAACCATGGTAACTGCTCGTTTCCCTCAGTGAGCACCCTTTCCAGGAGATCAGAGTGAACTGGACTGGGGGAGCGTGTGTATCCCAGCTGCTCACAGCAGTACTGCTGTCTCTGCTGCCTTATCTCCTGCCTGAGCCTGGGCAGGGCTGGTGCAGGAAATCCCTGCCTTGCCTGCAGGCTCTGGGCTTGGGGTCTGCTGACAAAGGAGGAGGAAGGCACCAGGGATGGTTTCAGCTCCAGATCTGCCTCCTGTGACACAGGAACAGAGGCTGCTTCTGACTGACTGCTGCCAGTGCTTGACCTCTGGGCAGGGATCTGGTGCTGGAGGTGAAACAGGGTAGCCTGTCCTCACAGTGCTTTGGTCACACCACCTCCTTTCTCAAGGTGTCTCTAGGTAGGGGTAGGCTCCCCTTCCTTTCTCCCTTCTGTTGTCTCTCTACATCTCAGCTGCTTTGCTGCTGCCCCCACCTTCATGTCCTGGGTCCTGCTTTTGTTAAATTGAACATGATGTCAAATTAAAGCCATCACAGGGACAGTTGGAGTGAAGTACCCAGTTTAATGAGGCAGCCTTGAAAATCAATAACTTAATTGCAGACATTTGATGGACTTTTATCCAATTTATAGTCCTCCTGCCCTGCTACGTGTAGAGCATGAGGACCTGGTGCTATGTCTGGCTCTGGGCAAGTGAAAGCCTTTCCTCTCCTCAGGCTGCTGTCCCTGGGCAGGTCTGCCTACTGCAGTGTGGATCAGGCCCCAGCTGGGTGGTCCCTCTTTGCTCTGGAGGTGACCATGTCACTCTGTGCTGACAGGAAGGGCAGGTGCCAGTATGACATCCCCAGCTCCTTCCCAGAAGGTCTAGTAGAATGCTACTGGGAGAAAAGCCCCCAGCTGTTCAGACCAGTGATCTCCTGGACAGCAGGTCCTGCTCCAGGATGGCCCAGGATCCTGTCCCTGCTGCCACTCTGCAGCACACCAGAGGCATTTGTGCCTGGAGTCCTGGCTTTCAGGTGTTTGGAGGGGAAGTGATGCTGCGTTTGCACCCAGCTGTTCTCTTTTCCCTCATCATTTACCAGCAATCAGTGTTGGGCTCTGCTCTGAGGTCTGTGCTGCTCTTCTAAACTCCTGCCTGACTGTTTTCCTCCTTGTCCCTGCTGCAGGCACCTCTGTGATGCAGGTGATGGCCTCTGATGCCGACGACCCCACCTATGGGAGCAGTGCCCGTGTAGTCTACAGTGTGCTGGAGGGGGAGCAGCACTTCACTGTGGACAGCAAAACAGGTGAGCAGCACCCAGCTGGGCTGGGCCACCAGATCCCACAGTGGCTGTGGCTCCTGGGCATGGCTGTGAGCCAGATCTGTGCCTCCCTGCTGGCCACTGGTGCTGGATACTGCTGGCAGGGGTGTTGGAGAGGAAGCTCAGCAGCCCTGCTCAGGCTGCTGCCCAGCTCCATGCCCTGCCTGCAGCAGGATCTGCAGCTGCCTGCCCAGAGTGCCTGCTCTGCACCTGCACTGGCCAGAGCTCCTCTCTGCCTGGAGCAGGAATGCCCCCACAGGCACATAAAACTTCGGTGGAGAAGGTTTAAATACTACCAAAGGGGCCTTACCAAAGGCTGCATCATTATCACCAGGGCTTTGATTAAAGGTAACACTTTAAATTAAGGATAGGTTTATAAATGTTCTATTAATATTTAATGAAAGAACAGTAGAAGCTGCTCCATTCCTTAATAACTTATAATAGAGCCTGTTGTAAAATGCCTCTGTAATAAATCCCTGGCAGATGATGCTCTGACATACTGGTTAGGGTAGACCATAACCAGGGGATGTTGGGGTATATATTCTCCTTGCCTCCCAGGAGTTTGACTCTCATTACCCTTAATGAGAGCCTCACAAGCTTGCTAAGAAGAGAAGACACTCAAATGCTAATAAGGGATATTTAAGGCACAAAGCATGCAGTAAAGTGCCCATAGTTTAAGGAAAATTTGTCAAAGGACAAGCAGGCTGAGGAGCTGCAGCTTGTGTTTGAAAACTGGACAGCAAAGTCCTCCCACCCTATTGCTGAACCACAGTGGCATGAACTGAGATCAAACCCTGGGCTGAAGTACCACATCTCTGTCAGGCTGATCTGTGTCTGTGCCGGTATTTTCTAAGGCTGGGGTTTGTTTGGAGTTGCTGGTGTAAGTGCGAAGAAGGTCTGTGAGCCTGAGCCTCTGCACCTGCAAGAAACCCTCCACCTCCTGACAGTGCTCTGGTGCACATGGGGAAGCTGAGCCCAGCCCTGGCTCTGCCACCAGCCTGGCTGATGCTGGAGGAATGCTCACATTTGGGGTTTGGGAGCTCCTACACACCTGACACTGTGGCACATGCTGGGAAATGCCTCTGTCTGGTCTGAGGCTGTGCAGTGGGGAGAGGGCACAAGCAGCAGGCTGGGGCTGTACCCACCCCTTGCTCAGGAGCTGTTGCACCTGGGCTCTCTTCTCTCCCAGATTTGCTTTGTGTGTAGGAACAATAGGCTGACCACTGAAAATTCAGGTGCACGTGAAATCCTGTTAATCTGAGACAGCTTTGTGTGAGTGGAAGTCTGGCTGCTGGAATGGAGAGGGACCACTGGGAGCCAGCTGCACAAGCCAGGACGTGCAGAGGCTCAGCTTCCTGCCACATTAATGCTCTGTATTAAGGCATAAACTAAAATGTGCCCTGTGGGACTGTGGTGAGAATTAATGTCACTCTGGGAATCCAAGCTTCTTGATTCCTTGACTTTTTGTGTCTTAATTCTCAAGCTGGCTGTTTCATACACTGGGGGGTTGATTTACTGTTTTACTTGCTTGTGTTTCACAAAGGCAGAATTGCTGACAGTCTGCAGAAGACTCCAGCCCCTCTTGAGCATGTCTGCTTGCAGGATATCTGGCTGCTAACACAGGTGTTGGGGCTGACTCTGGGGGTCTCTGAGCTGCAAATGGCCTGTGGCAGCTGCCTCACCAGCACTGCAGGAACTGCAGGGCTGCAGCTCTGCCCATCAGCCCCTCAAGTTGTGGCTGCAGCAGTGCTCTGGGGGCACAAGGTGTCATCATATCCACCCAAGCACACCCCAACCTGCTCCCACTCTCATCCTGTCAGAATAAGTCTTTATGCTGCACAGGGGAATCCAAGTCTGATTGCCCGAGGTGGCCCAGCTTCTGCCCTGAGCATAAGATTTAATTATCCATAGCAGCAGCGTAGCTCTCAGAGCCACCATTGTTATTAATGGCCATAAAAAGAACCATAAAAACTTGGCATGTTACATTTCTTATAATATATGATAATGAAGAACAATTTGATTTCCATTTTTGGTTTTGACCTCCTTCTCTGCTGTTTCTTGCAGGTGCATGCATGCATGTGCTGCCTTGCATACCACCTCAGCCCCTGACTCCTTCCAGCACAGGTTCTCTCCTCCCCCCCTGTCTTGTGCTCTTTTCACACCATCCTTCATAGCCCAGCTGTGGCCTGTACAAAAGTGGTTTCCATGCCTGTGTAGATGATCATGGACCCTGTGTAGCTGACTCTGTCTCCTGTTCTTGGATGTTTGCAGTTGTAGTGTTCAGCTGGGATTCTGTATTCAATGGACCTTTCACAGGCAAACCCAAACTGTCTGGCTGCTGTGCTGTGCCAAGTCCTGCCACTCAGTAAGCCCTGAGTGCCTGCAGCATCTCAGGTCTTTTTGGAGGGAGACAAGCATTTAAATGGCTCCACTGGAATAGTGGGAGCAGCAGGATGGCATTTATGCTGTAGGAAGATTCCAGAATTGAATGATGGTGAAGAGAAAGCACAGCTGATGCACATGAGCTTTTCTTTCTTTCGTATACGGCAGCCACTCTCATGCTTTGAGATTAGTTTCACAGACTGAAACTTGTGTGGTGTACACCAAATCAAGTTCAAGAACTCCACCTGTGTGTGCTGGAGGTCAAGGCTGGCTTTTTTTGTGTGAGTGGGGAGCTTTACATGCATAAGCTTTTGAGGTAAGGTTTTCTTGCCAACTGTAAGAATATCCCCGTGGCTTGTTGCAAGAGCCTGCAGGCATTAAGCTTTGTAAGCTTTGTGCTGCCTTCCTCTCTCAGACAGGGTGCAGCCAATGTTTGCTCCTTGCAGCAGGTGAGCAGCAGTGCCTGTGCTGTGGCTGCCCTGATCTGCTCAGGAGGCTGTGCTCTCACAGCAACCAGCACACAGCTCTGCCCTGCTGCTTCCAGTGGAAAACAGCTTCTTCTGCTGCTGTGCTGGGTGTTGGCTCTGGGTGAGAGCACTGATCTGACAGCAGAATCCCCCTCACTGCTGCTGGGCCACGAGCCCAGCTCTCCCAAAGTTACACAGGGTGGGAGGTTTAGTGGCAGCTCCTGTTCCAGCTCCAGGAATCTCATCCTCACCAAGATCTTTCGAGCTTATTCTTTTCCAATATGGAGACGTGCACCTGAGTGTGGGCACTCTGAGTGCATTTACATGGGAGGAGAAATCTGTGCATTTAAATCCACAGGCTGTGTTTTCCTGCTGCTTTACATCACTCTGCATTCTCTGTACCACTGCAGATTATTCACCTTTATAGGGGCAAAGCTCTCTTTTGGCAGGCAGCTGTGCCTGCCTGCTCGTGTCTGTTCCTGTGTCCTTTGCAGTGCCCTTTCTCATCCCTGGGCACTGTGGCTGGAGACTCTCTGCTGCCTGTGATCCCTTCCTTGGGAGGGAGCCTGAAACTGCTCAACACCCCACAGCCTGGTGCCCCTGTTTCCAGCAGTCTTGTTCATCCCTTTGCAGGGATATTGAGTGCTACAGAGCAACCACAGCATGTAACCCCATAGGCTCCATTATGTTTGCTTCCTTAAAAGCCAGCTTGTCAGTTTGGGGCTGTGCATAGGAACCTGGCATTTTACTATAAGGAAGAGGTTGTTCTTCAAATCTGTCACTCTGCTGAATGCAGGGAAAAAGCAGAACTCAGAAGGTATTTGAAATGCAGTCTGGCATTTGTGATGACTTAAACCAGCTCCTGAGTTCTAGAGCCTGTGTCCTGATTTAAAGACTGAGCCATAAGGGCTTGGAGCTTTTGATGCCAGGGAGAATGGAGATACTGGTCTGCTGGGATGAAGCTGATGGTTATTTGTGTGCAGTTCTCAGGTTTTTCATCCCTACCTGCCAGTCTTGCTGTGTTTGGAGACAGACCTGCCTGGTCCTGGGGCAGAAAGGCTGGGCTGGATGAGGAGCTGTGTCTGGGAGCCTGCTGCACTCTGAGCTGGGCTGATGAGCTGTTGATGTGGTGGTGGGAGGCAGAACACGTTTCTTTTGCCAGTTTGTTAAAAATGCTCCTTGGTGCCTGGAAACACAGATGTATCAGTACATGTGTGTTCCTCTGTGCCCAGA
Organism: Serinus canaria; assembly: GCF_022539315.1. NCBI lineage: Eukaryota > Metazoa > Chordata > Aves > Passeriformes > Fringillidae > Serinus > Serinus canaria. Next base: position 6,827,677 of record NC_066333.1, read on the forward strand.
GGTTGTGCAGGGCTGTGCCCCATCCCTGTCCCTTATCCATCAGAGCTGTGCACAGGCACAAGGGACTCTGACTGTAAGGCACAAGAGTCTGCAGAGAAGCCACATCTATTTAAGGGGATTCCTCTTGTTAGCAAGACTGATCATTTACAGCTCTTTTCTGAGACTGGTGCAGGAACTTCAGCTGATTTGGGACCAAATTGTATGTTTGGTCATCTTGAGGAAATTAGAGTGTATCTACTAATGTGCTGAGGGAATTAATGTTAAGTGATGAGGGACTTAGCTGCTAAAAGAAGGGACAAAGGGTGAGTGTGCTGGCTCTGCACTGGCATGGACAAGGCTGATTGCAGCCTGGAACAAGCCCTTGTTAGGTGCTCCATGAACCTCCTGACCCTTTGTGCCTCATACTTCACTCAGAGCACCTTTAGCTTCTACCTCTCAAATTGTACTGAGCTGAAAGACAGGATGGGGGCTGGAGGGAGACTGAAGTGCTGGTTCTTGGAGCCAAGACCTCTTCTGGAAGGGCTGACCTCCTCCAGGATGTGTGCTTCCAGCAGGACTCATGTCTTGGCAGATATATTCGTATTTCTGTGTCCCTGCAGACAGGTGAGGGCACAGGTGAGGAATCTGCAGTCAGTTTGGCAGGTGCCTTGCCATTCCTGGCCTGAGGCAGAGATGGGTTTGATCTAACTCACCAGGCTGCTGGCAGAAATTAATCTGTTTTATCCAGCTGAATAGGAGAGGGATAGAGGAGACAGACCCAGATTCTTCTCAGGCATGCACACTAAAGAGACCCAAATGGCAGGAAGTCTAGGCTTGTCACAATGGTGGTGGCACTTCCATCCCTGGAGATACTAAAAGCTTGGCTCTTGATGGCCCAGGGTAATCTCATCTGCCTGTGAAGTCTGCCTGCTTTGAGCTGTAGATGGATCAGGAACCTCCTCAGGATAGGTCCCTGTTTGTTACTCCATGACTTTCTGGCCTATTGCTCCTCCTGCCCTCAGCTGGAAGGTGCCTTGTCCAGGCAGTCTCTGAGGATGTGGACATCTGACCCAGAGGTACCTGAGAGCAGAGCAAAGCCCCTAATGATGGGATTCCTGGAATACCTGCTGAGTGCTTTGTCCTGCTTTGTTTTTGTCACCCAAAGAGAATCTGCTGTTGGAGCAGATTCAGTGGTATTTATGTGATGCTCTAAGTGTCCCCTTGCCTGGTAATTATACTGATTAATCTGGATCATGCTGGAAAGCCACATGTGCCTTGTACCAGAGGGTATGCCACCATGTGTCCACATTATTCAGCTATAACAGATAGTGACAAGAATGGGGGAGACAAGTCTGAGCTTGAGGTTGTTCTCGCTTTGTTAGCAGCATCTGGGAAAGACAAAGTTTGTCAGTTTTTCCAGCTGGAAAGAAGGTGAATCTTGGGAGATGATAGCAATGGCTTTTCTGTGCTCTCTGTACAGCCTTGAGGAAGGAAGGTCTGTCTCCATCCCTTGCAGCTTCTTTGCAGAGTCCCTGGGGGTCAGGTTTTGGGAGCAGAGACTCTGGAAGATGGGACCATGTGGGTTTGCTGCTGGTGGGTGTTTGAGGCAGTGCCCTTAGTGCCACATGGATGTGGAGCATGTGTGGGGACCCTGATCTGCCACAGCCATTAGCAAATGGTGAGTGCTACCTCAGCCTAGGAGACAAAGCCAGCCTGACTCTTGGGCTGGTGGCCTGGTGTGGCCCATGCCATTTGGGAATAGCATCCCAGTGACAATCCTGATGGGCTCCTGGAGGTCTGGCAGTTTGCTTGCAGCAGACCCCCCCCTTTCCAGGATGAACTGGGCACAGAACACCATGAGAGGGAGTTTCTGATCAGGCAGAGACTTTGTGTGCCTTGTGCTGCTGGAGGAACAGGAGCTGGCTGGGGACATTGGCCCTACTCTGCATGTGCCAAACAGCCTGGACTTGCTCCCTGTTGGGACGAGTGACCTTGGAGGTGTTCTGGGAAGTGCCTGAGCACTTTCCTCCCATCCTGCATGGCGTATTATGAGCTATATCATTACGAGCAGCTCAGTTAAGTCATTACAGCCCTGGTGAATGCATGAGCTTTTTCCCTCTCATCCCAATTCATCACTATTGTGCTGACATGAATCATTTTCATTATAAAATGCTTCAGACCCCGTTAATTAACAGAATTGCTTAAATTTCAATGAGACAGTGCTTGCCCAGAAATAAAGGTTTTGTATTCACAGAGGAGTGGCAGGAGAGGCCTGTCAGCACGAGCAGCTGGGGCTGGCCCCTGAGCCCTGGGGCTTTGTGCAGGGCTGGCCCTGCTGCCCAGGTGGGAGGGTGCCATCCTTGCTGAGATGGTGCCACAGGCACTTCCTTGCCTCATTTCCTGCGTCCCCTCTGCCTCCCTGTGCGAGGAGCAGTGGGACTCCTTGCTGAATGGCTTCCTCTGAGCAGAGCAGGGTGAATGAGGGGGTCAGAGCACACCCTGGGCCCCATCACAGGATAATCAGCTGCTCCCTTATCTGTGGGCCTGAAGGCAGGAGAGTCCAGGTAATTGCAGAACCTGAAGTGACAGAGGGACAAGGGAAGCTGGGTGATAATTGTGCCCATCCATGAGAGCTGGAGAATGGCAATGATCTGAAATGGTGGTTATGTCTTTATAATAAATTCTAACAATGCTAATCATTGGAATAATTGCTAGTTTCACAAAAAGAAGGAGTGATAAATGTCTCCTGAACACTTTTGCTAGCTCCTGCTGCACCTGTAATGTCAGGCAAAGGGCGAGGGGAAGGAATTTCCTCCTCCCAGCTCAGTGGCATTTCTGGCTGCCTTTGGGCCACAGCACCAGTGTCTCCATGGTGTGAGCCCTTGTCTGGAGGTGCACAAGGCCACACAAGACACATAAATGGGGAAACTGGAAACCTGCTGGCTGTGGAGTAAAAATAACTGGTAGCCTTGAGGTTATCCCTGTAGCCATGCCTTGGCTCCTTGCAGCCTGCTGGAACTCAGCTCCCCCTCTGCTGTGCTCTTGGTGACTTGGACCTTTGATGCTTAGCACTGCTCGATGTGCTGCACAGCAGCAAATGGATTGCAAGGTGCTCACACCACTGGATGATTCTCTACTGTTTGCTCAGCAAGAGGGGAGCTCCTGTTCCCTCTGGGTCAGACCCCTCACTGGGGACCAGCAGCCTCCTCCAGTTTGTCCCTAGCACCAGGCAGGATTACTGGTGAAACAAAGCAGAGATGAATTTGCAGTTCACAGTAGGAGGAGGTAAAGCTGATAGTTAAACAGAAAATGCTGGAAGAGAGAGGATTTACAAAAACATAAACCAATGTCTAAATCTGTGGGAATGTTAAAAAACTGAGCTGGAGGGGATTTTAAGCTGATTCCTGTCTGCTGTGGGCTGCTGACGGTACAGAGGGACTGGAATGTGGTGCTAATGACCTTGTATCCTTGTAGGCACTCCTTCCGTCCTGACCCTGGTGCCACATCAGGCCGGAGTCTTTTCTTTCTTTCTTTCATCCGCAAATTTTTTTTCCCCTACTTTGTTTCCATTTAAATGAAACAGTCGTGGGTGACTGATGATTTCTGCCGCACGGAGTTTTCAGGCTTTTACTGCTCTTTGTTTCTTGTTTTACATTCCTTTATATTTTAGTCCTGGTCATTTCCCCAATCCCAGATGAATACTGGAGGCCTATAAACACTGGTTTTAAGAGAGTTACTTCTGTAAGTAGTACTAGCACACCATTCATTTTGCTAAGCTCCAGTGCATTCTCTGACACAGAGCATGTGTTTTGTGGTCTCTGGTCTCCTTAACTTAGAAGGACATTTGAAAATAAGGGGTTTTGTGCAGACAGACTTTTAGGAATGTGCTGCCCACCCCCCCCCAATTCTCCAAATCACACAATACCCCCCAGATGTGCCCAGGCCATGGCACCTGGTAGAGCCTAGGCAGGGGCACCCCTGTTCTCTAAGGGGTGCTGCAGCAAGCCTGGCTCCTGCTCAGCAGATCAGGATAAGTGGGCTGTTGCAGATGTGTGCCAGAGCAGGTTTATGACTCAGACTGGGTTTTTACAGAGCAGACCTCAAGGCTGACCCCAGCACAGCCCCCGCATTTGGGTGGGGGGGAGGATGAGTCCTCTCTTCCTGTGACTCCTGCCCCCTCTGACCTCTGCAGATCTTTCACCCACCTCCCAGTCACCCTGGAGAAAAGCACAAACCTCCTCTGTGCCAGGGTTTAACCAAGTGGGAGCTGCAAGTAGCCCACAGGAAAAGCAGCAGTTGGGACTCTTTCACGCTTCATGAGGAGACTTGCTGGGAGCAGGTTGAGCCTGTGGCCATCCCTGGGCTTCAGGAAGATTTTTGGGATGTTTCTGGCTGGCTGAAAACCTCCTAGGCTTTTTCTTCTCCCCAGTGCCCTCCTCTCCCCTTAGTTGGCTTTTGCTCACATGATCTCTTGCGGAGGGGTTCAGCAGGCACTGGTTGTGGCCAGCAGCGTGTTCCTGCTGCAGAGCTGGCCAGCAGCACCAGGGCTGTGGTTGGGGACAGTCTCCCCAGTAGTCAAGGGAGGCGACAGTGCCTTCTTCTGTGCACTGGTGAGATGCAGGTGCTGTACCTGACACCAGATATGATTCTGTGGGTATAGAAGAGTGAGCCCAGGGAAGGGCTGTGAAGGTTGGTGCAGTACTGGAGCATCTGCCCCGTGTGCAGAGGGAGACCCAGCTGATCCTGTTTAGCTCCAAAGTAATCCCCAGTGAGCCCCTCCAGCCCCAGGCTGTCTGTGGCTCTGTGAGCTGCCTGTGCTCAGCTGTGCTGCCCTTTGCAGGTGTGATCCGCACAGCCGTGGCAGACCTGGACCGCGAGACGCAGGACCGCTACGAGGTGGTGATCCGTGCCACGGACATGGCAGGACAGCTGGGCGGCCTCTCGGGGTCCACCACGGTCACCATCGTGGTCACTGATGTCAACGACAACCCGCCACGCTTCCCTCAGAGTGAGTGCTGCTGCCCGTGGGGGTGGGCACTGGGGCATGCCCTGGCTCCTGTGGGTGCTGGGGTGGACCCTGCAGGCTGAGCCTGCCTGGCCACTCCAGCTGCTGGCAGGGTGACAGTAACAAGGGACCATGGCACGCACAGCTCCTGGGTCTGAATGTGTCCCTGCCTGGCAGCACAGTGGGTGCCAGATCCCTGCCCCAGTGCAGGGCCTGGAAGCACACATGGCTTGCGTGGCAGGAGAGCAGGACCAGCCCTTTCCTGAGCCCTTCCAGGCAGCTGGAAGCCAGCAAGGTCCACCATGCTGCTGTCCCCTGGGAGCTGGGGCCAGAACTTGGCTGCTGGCCTTGGCCCCTCCTGGCTGCTCAAGGGTGAGAGCTTGTCACACCCTTGACCCAGTGCAAGGACAGTGACACTGCTCAGGGGCAGCAGCCTTGTCACAGCTCAGCTCTGTTTCCCAGCCTGCTGCCACTGGCCTGTGGCTGCTGCTGGTGTCTGATCTGGGACCCTCTCCAGGCAAGGTGCAGGGTGATCAGGCTGTGAGGAGTGGGTTGTGAGAGCTGCTCAAGGCTGGCAGGCCGGGGAAGGGGCTGCAGCTGGGAGAGGCTCAGCTCTTGGGCTGCATCTCCCAGAAATCAGAAATTGCAAAAGAATCTTTGCAAGGAATCAGAGAGCACTGATTGCAGGGCAGTGTCCATGCAGAGAGAGCAGCCCTTACTTCACACAGCACCTGGAATGCCAGTGCTCCCCAACTATCTTCCCTCAGCCCTTGTTTTTGGCCGGTGCATTTACTTCTCCTGTTGGGGCATTCTGGACTGTGTTCACGGTGGGGTTTGAGCAACCCTCACAGCCCAAAGGTGCCCCAGGGAAGTGTGTGAGGGCTGGGGGCAGTTCAAAGGCAGAAGCAGTGACCTTGGTACCCATTTCTCCTGCAGAGATGTATCAGTTCAGCATTGTGGAAACAGCCCCTGTGGGCACTGCCATCGGGAGGGTGAAGGCAGAGGACTCTGACGTCGGGGAGAACACGGACATGACATACCAAGTGAAGGATGAGGAAGGGGTGGAGATGTTCAAAGTCACCACAGACAGCAATACCCAAGAGGCTGTCATCACAGTACAGAAGGTGAGAGTGTTGATTGAGTAGGGAGGGCACAGCTCCCTAGGAGGACCCTTTTCTTTGGGGCCTGCTGCTGTTGAATCTGAGTTGAAGAAAATGCTCTGAGTGCTGCTCTAGCAGTAGCAGTTGCATTTTTGTGCCTGCTGATGCAGGGAGAGACCTGTCTCTGCTCTGCCTGCATGGCAAAGCACAGGGCTGTGTCTAGGAGGAAATGCAGAAAAGGAACGGTGTAGAGTGCCTGCTGAAGTCCCCCAGGGTGGCTTGGGGGTGGCAGTGAAGCAGTGAGCTGTGCAGAGGAGACACTGTGCATAGGACTACAGAGAGGAATGCTTACAGCTGTTATTGATAGCACCTGTTAGAGGAGAAAAATGCCTACCTAATTCCTGTACCTGACCAGCAGCACTTTAACTGTATCTGCTTTTGGTGGCAAAAACAATCAAGCAAATACTTGGTGCAGGCAGGGAAAAATGATTGTTCTTCAAGGCCACTATATGCAGCTTGCTTCCCCTGTAGAAATAAGAGCAGGGTGATTAATGATGAAAACTCGCTCATGTGCAGCACACACTGCACTGTCTTCCAGTGAATCCTGGCTGCTCACAGCCTGGGCACCCTGTTGGGGGCCCTGAGGGGAGTGGGCTGGAGGCTTCTGCTTCCTCCTGCCCTCTTGGTGTGAGTGCTGCTGGCAGAAGGGCAAAGCAGAAGCCCCCAGGCTGCTACAAAGGTACTGCTTGGGAGCAGGTGGCTTTAGTGGCTCTAGTGCTGCCCCAATGTCTCTGGTGAAGGAAGGGGCAGCAGAGGCGCTCCTTGGGCTGGCTGTGGCTTACCCTCTTCCCTTCCCTCTTACCCAGCCTCTTGACTACGAGTCAAAAAAAGTGCACACTGTGGTGGTGGAGGCCCTCAACAAGTTCGTGGACCCGCGGTTCGTGGACCTGGGCACCTTTCGGGACCAGACCATCGTGCGGGTCTCAGTGCTGGACGTCGATGAGCCCCCCGAGTTCCGGCCCCCCTCCAACCTGCTGGAGGTCCAGGAGGATGCACACGTGGGCTCTGTCGTGGGGGTGGTCACTGCCCTGGACCCCGACACAGCGAACCACCCTGTCCGGTAAAGCGCCATCCCACCCTCACATCAGCCAGCCCAGCAGTGGGCATGGGGTCACCTGCAGGGGACACGTGGCCTGGCAGGGCTTGTGGCCATGGCTGGGGCAGAGGAGGTGGGAGAGTGCAGGTAAAAGGGGCAAGGGCTGCATGTGTGGACTAGTGTGTGTGTGTGTCTCGTGGGACAGGCAGCTGGCAGGTGAGTGGCAGCTGGTGCACAAGCAGGCGCAGCGGTGTCTCCCGTGGCAGATACGTCACTGACAGGTGACAGCTTTGTGAGTTCAAGGGAGTGCCAGGGAAGGGGCTGGGTGATACTTGTGTGTCCTTGCTGCTGACAGCGAGGTATCTGCAGTGGTACCTGACACCAGGAGTGGCAGGAGGACAGTGGTGAAGGGTGATAAATGAGGTGAGGCTTGGGAGGTGCAGAGCTGCAGCCCGGCTGTGTGTGCGTGCGTGTGTGCATAGGATCAAAGATCAGAGGAGTTTATATTTGGGCAGGGGACATAATCCAGGCAGCAGCTTATCTGCACAGGACATTTCCCATTTCCATTTAATTTGTGGCTAAAGAGATTGTTACCTTGTTAAATTGTTATTACCTAAGGCACAAAGCAGCCTTCTGGCCCTGCCAACTGGCCTGAGTCACGAGCAGTTGGGTTGGAAATCTGGTGTTCAGAAAACATCCTCAACGTGTGGAAAATTTCCTTGAAATGTGTGTTCTGGTGCCAGGTGCCAGCGGGGCCGCTCACTTCCAGGGAGCAGCACTGGCTGAGACTGAGAGCTCTGCAGGGAGCCAGCCCTGCAGCAAGGGACTGGGAGGGACAGGGATGGGGACGTGGGGTGGAGAGGGACAGGCCAGAGAGGGCTCAGTTACAGCACTTGGTTGCATTCAATGATGTCCCCCAGTGCCTTTCTGGGGCACTAAGCTCAGTGCTGTGCAGCCATGGGTTTCTGTTTCGTGGTGGGGTGAGTAGGATCTCCTGATCCTCATGCAAACAAAGACTATGATGATTAGAAAGCTCAGAAGTGCATTTACACATGGAAAGCTGCCATCTACAGATGCCTGGCAGCTAGCAGAGAGTACTGTGTCACAAAGCTGGATGCTCAAAGTTGACTTTGGGGGGAATGTGAATGAAATCAGCCTTGGTGTGCCAGGAACTGTGTATGTGAGTGCTGCACCACTTGCACTAGGGGCTGCTGAGTGCTGAATGCATTCTCAACATACTTCTGCTCACCTCATCCAGTCATCATGTGACTCTCCAGTCCCTCTCCAGCCAGGCTACATGTCTGAGTTCTTTTTTTACTGCCCCTGAGCATGTGTCTGTCAGCACACACCCTTCAGGAGAGTGGTGTGTCCACATACCTGTGTGTGTGCACATGTGCATGTGCTTTTTCACTTGACTGTTTCTAGCAGTGCTGCAGAACATAGATTTTGTTTTCTGATCTGTAATTGTAGAAAAGGGACCTTGGGGACAGAAAAATCCTTATTCTTGTTTTTTCTTGTTCTTTGTGCTGCTTCCCTGTGGAGCTTGCTGCATTGTTTGCAGACAGACCAAAAGAAAGCAGTGAAGGGTAGCTCTTAATGCTGTACAGAAGGCACTGGAGATTTGGACTGGAGAGAAGCAGATTCAAGTACTGGGCAGGAATGAGATGGTGAGAGCCCAGACTTCACTTTGGGAGTCTCTCTTGCAGTGAGCTCAGTGCTGGCAAGGCAATGCCTCGTGCTCAGACACAAGGACCCAGCCAACAGGACTCCCAGGCATCTGCTGCAGCTTGGGAATTGCCATGTGTTTTCCCTTGGCAGGGTTGATGCATTCAAATACGTGTCCTGCCTCCAGCTATCCCCAGGCAGGTAGCTCATCCTGTGTCCCCCATGCTGCCCTGTGGGACTTGGTCCATCCCTTCACTCCCCTGATGCTGGCAGTCCCTGCTGTCAGGAGCATGGCAGTGCAGCAGGGTGAGCCTTGACAGACATTTAACACGTACCAAGTGCAGCTGCAGGTTGATGTTGGTCATGCTGATGCAGCACCAATGCAAGAGGAAGATAGAGCTGGATTTCTCCTGCTTCCCTGTCCTCTGGCTAGCCAGGTAATTTAATAAAATACTTTGCTGCGTAGGCAGCTGTTAACAGCTTCAAAGCAGTGCACAGACATTAATGCCAGCACCCTGCAGCACCAGGATGTGACACTAACCCGTCAGCAGGAGAGTCACTAAGTCACCTCTCGTTTCAAGTGTGCTGCTCAAAGTACAGTCACAAGAAGCCAGCACTTGTACTTCACCTCTGATACATGAGAGAGCACCTGGTCCTGACGGCATGACCAGCATTTGATCCTCAGTGCCTTGAAGTTGGTATGAACCCTTTGAAGTTGCTGCAGTTCAGTGGATCCCTTTACCTTCCTGCTCCTCATGTGCAGCAGTGGGAGCAGAGGCTCGGCTGTGCTCCTGCAGGGGCTGCTCTCTGGACTCAGGGCTGTGTGCTGGCTCTGCCTGTGAGCAGGGGACAGCCACCACTTCTGTCACATCGTCGAGATGCACTCTCCCCTTGAGGCAGGAAAGAACAAGGATTGCCAGAGACAGCAGAGCAGAAATCAGCTCCGTCAGGGTTTCCAGGTCCTGCTGACACCAGGCTGCCAGTAACGAGGTTTAGGAGGTATTTTTAGCCAAACGGGAAGGGAGGTGCCCTTGGCTTTTTGTTTTCAGCCCCAGGCCAGGAACAAGGCTGTGCAACTCCTGCACTGCCGAAAGCAACTGCTAGAGGCACATTCTGGCCTGATGTTCCCCTGCCTTCCTGGTGATCCACAGGATGCAGCAACTTGGTTTGAGAACAAATCCCTTCCCACAGGCTGGACTGGGTCACAGTGACCTGTTACCAAGATGTGAGGATTGAAGGAGTGTCCCTGAGGCACCACTTCACTGCCTCACTCCAGCTGCACAGAGCTCACTCTGCTGCCTGCCGAGCCCCTGGCAGCTGCCTGCCTTGGGTGTGAGGAGGCACCTGGAGATGAGCCCATCTCTCAGAGAAGGACACCCTCCCAGTGACACCAGTGCATGAGCAGGGAGCTGTGCTGAACTCAGCATGGCCAAGCAGCTCTATGAACCCTCTGTGGGGCACAAAACCTTCTCTGGTACCAGTGTGAACAATGCCTTCCTAAAGGTCCAGTTCTTTTTGTTTTATTCCATCCCTGGTTTTTTTGCTTATCAAAGGCTGGAACTGTTTCTTTTCAGAAAAAAAAAAAATTAGTTTCCAGTTGGCTTTTTGGCTTTAGCTGTGTGTTTTCTGGGCGTAGTGCAGTTTTTCTCAGCTGAGCCATTGTATGAAGTAATACAGTGATAGACTGTCTGTGTGTGAGGCTGTTTGTATGGGAGCCTTTTGTTTCTCTCTCTGCAGTGGGAGCCTGTGCTCTGATTGTGTGCATTCCAGGCTTTATCAGCACTGGGAAGATGTTGCTTGGGATTTAAGGTTCTCAGAGATATTCTTGTTTGGCATTCACAAAATCTGGAGACACGTGTTGGACATGGGCATTTTATAGACTCCAACAGCATAGCAAGAACTACAACCTGCTTCAATACAAAAGGGAGAGGAGAAAAAACAAACACAACAAAAAGCTTTTCATACAGTGTTTGAAAAGCTCCCTATTAACAAAACACATGGCATAAAATGTGCTTCTTGTTGTGTTCAGGGGGAAAGTGAAACAAACTGCTTGAGAAACGCATTCATGGGAAAGATGAGCACCGAGAAAGCTGTCGAAATTAAACAGTCACTTGTAACATCCAGACCAACAGGCAGTGCCAGCAGGAAGAGAGGGAAATGGAGTACAAGGTCTGCATCCCAATCAGAGCTGGGCTCTGCAGTTCCACAGCACCAGCCAGTGCAGGAGAGATGAGCATAGGTCCTGTCTCTGAGTACCTGGAGGAGGAGGCATTAAATGCTGCCTCTTCCCAGGTGAGAAGCACTGTTGGACTGCAGTGGGGTGGGTGAATATGAAGCTGGAGTAGAGGTGGAGAGGCTGGTGGTGAAGGTTGTATTGCACAAAGTGATGTGAGTGAGCAAAGCAAAGCACTGCTCTCTCCAGCATGGGATGAGATGGAAGCTGTTGGAAAATGAGCTCTGTTGTGAGATCTGTAGCTCTGAGCAGCTTATGGCTGTGGCTTGCAGGGGTTGATGGACATCCCTGTGCCACCCTCCCAGACCCCAGCTCCCACAGCAGCCAAGCACTCCAGAGCATCCATGGCCTTTGGGAGCTGCAGACCCACCTGGACTGGCCACCTCCACAGTCACAGTGAGTGCCAGCAGAGTCAGTCCTGCATAGGCAGTGTGCTGAGCTCTGTCTCCTTCCTTGGGGCATACTGAGAAGGTGACATTTCTCTGTAGCAGTGGTGCCAAAGGGATCAGAGTTGTGGTTTGGTTTGTGCCTGGCCATGGAGCACAGGCAGCATGTCCCAAAGAGACCATCCAGAAGGGACAAGACATCCTCAGCAGCAAAGCTATGAGAAGCATAAGAACAGGATTCCAGTGGCATTACCCTGAACATCCTTCTGCCCTCTGGCTGGGCAGGCAGCCCTGTCAGATGTCCAGGCTTGGGGGTGTCTCCCATCACTAACTCGGTTTTTCTCTGGTTTTGGTTTGGTTTTTGTGTGTGTGTGTTTGTTTGTTTGTTTTTTTGCAGATGTCTCTGTTTATGACAGAAGTGTGATCAAAACAGGCATGTGCTTATCCAAGAGGCAGGGAAGCCATGGGAGGGTGAAGTACCATCTTGAACTTAACAGCATGAAAAAGTGGAGTGGAAGGCAGGACATGTTCAAGGTCAGGGGGTGTGGGAGAACAATGGAAGCAGTTATGTAGAATTAGTTATGCTATTGGAAAGGTATCAGGTGTTGTCGTCCCAGTTTCTGTTCCTCTTTCCAGCAGAACATTGGACTGATTTGTACAATTCAGAGTGGCCATACCTCTCCTTTTCCTCTGCAGTGAGTGAACAGAGAGTGGATGAGAGGCTGCAGTACATGCCAAGACAGTGTCACTGTCCCTTTTGGAGTTGGCTGTGTGCCTGTAAAAGCTCTGCTGCCAGCTGGGAGTTGGGGCAGAAAATGCAGGCAGTCCTTAGTAGCTGGTTTTGAGATACATGAGCTTGTACCTGGCTTTGTGTGAGAGATGTCCATCACCTCTAGATGCAAGGGATTAGGAGGAATTTTGCTACATAAGTACTAGATGGTGGTTGGGTGCAAGTGAATTTAAATAGTGACTTTTGAATGTTTTTATTTGGCTACAAGCAAGTGCTGTTGTATTTACTCTCTCATCTCCCCATCTGTCTGAAAGGGAGAGAGCTAGGAAATGTGATCTGGTACTGTGTAACATGTTGAACTGTAGGAATGCCTTTTTGTGTGCCTCCATCAGAGCTGGAGCTGTGTGGGTGGGCAGGGGCTCTGCCAGAGGCACTCCCATCTGCAGCTGGTCCCATCCCAGGGCATGGGGCAGAACAGCACAGGGCCATTGCTGGTCATGAAGAAGGTGAGCTGAGTTCCCTGGCTGTGAGCCATGTGGGTGATGGACCCACAGCTGGAAAACTGCTCTGCAGCACATGGAGCACCTCCCCTGTCCTGAACCTGCTGCTAGCCTGGAACCTGCCCTGCTCTGCTCCTGTCCACTGCGGCCTCTCAGTCCTACCTCACCAGCTTTCCAGTTTGCTTTGTCCCTACATTTATCTTCCTTCTGTGGTTGGACATGTGACTGAAGGCTTTAATTTATTCACAGCCCTGCTTTTGGTAATTTATCCTTTGTACTCTTTGCTGTCTTGTATTATTTAATTCTGTGAAGCACTCTGGGATTCAGTGTGTGTGAAAGATGCTGTACACAATAACATTATGCTGTATTGTTTGTGATTTGCAGGCCTTCTGGATTTCTAATTCTGATTGCAGTGGTGGTTTGTGTTATTTGTGCTATGGCTGTGCTCAACAGCCTCAGCTGGATCAGATTTCCCTTCCAGCCCTTTCCTTCAGGAGCTCACACCTCGTTGTGCCCTGATTTACTGTTGGCTTGCTCCATTCCACGTGTAATGGTTGGAAATGCAGGAGAGACCACTGGGACATGCAGGGATTTGTGGTGTCCTGGTGAAGGCTCAGGGCCAAACCTGGTGTCTGACTCCTCGTGGACTTTGGGGCTGCCCTTGGGGAGAAGTGGGAGCTGTGCTCTCTGGAGGTGGCCCAGGGAGTCCGTGGGTTCCACCCTCAGGAGGGGCTGTTTGGGGCAGCACTGAAGCAGCAGAATGAGCAGAGTGAGAGCTGCCTGTGATGGGTCTCTGCTAAGCACTGGACACAGCCAGAGCTGGAGGAGCTCATCAGCCTCTTCCTTGTGGGGCAGGAGGCTCAAAATAGGGCAAATCTTGGGGCTTCTGGCATGATGTGCTGTGTTGATGGGGGGATGCTGGCTGCTGCCCACTGCTCTGCTGCCAGGATTGCTGCACCAGCTGCACATGGTCAGTGCAGACCCTGTGCTTTATGCCAGCTGTAGCTGCAGTTGAGATGTCTGCAGATGTGGCTTACAGCCTCCTGTGCCCTGCCCTCTGGGTGTCTCACTTGGGAGGATGCAGTGGCAGGAGCAGCACAGAGGGTAGTAGGTGAGATGGGCTCCTCAAGCAGGGGTGCCCACCTTCCGTTTGGTTCATGCTTTTCCTGAACCTGCAGCGCTGAAGTTTCCCAGAGTCACAGGTGAAGTTACAGCCCACAGTTTTTGTATTGCTCTGTCTATCCAAAGCATAAGGTTCCCATCAGAGCAGGTTATTCCCCTTGTCCAAAGTCTGTGCACAGTTCCACTTTATGCACCAAAAGCCACACTTGAATTTTAGTCGAAGGCTCGGCGCCTGCAGCCTGGTGGAAATGTGGCCTTCCTGTACCATGCTGCAACCCAGGACAAGGAGAGCAGTGACACAGGGCCTGTGGTGTTGGATCCCAGTCCCCCTGGGGCTGGTGGTAAGGGTGGGCTGGGCACCTCCAGCTGCTCATGGTTTCCCCTTTTGCCTGGTCACAGGTACGCCATCGACCGCAGCACGGACGCCGAGAGGATCTTTGACATCGATGCCAAAACGGGGGCAATTGTGACAGGAAAGGTGCTGGACCGGGAGACAGCAGGGTGGCACAACATCACTGTGCTGGCCATGGAGGCAGGTGAGATGCAGGAATGCTGCGTGGAGCAGAGTCTGTGGGGCAGGAGGAGGAATATGGGTGCTGTCATTGCCGGGGTGGCCAAGACACAAGTGTTAATCAACACCGAAGTAAAAAAGAAAAATAAATGCAGCAGCACCGAGTCTGACATCTCCCTAGACAACCTAAAAATACTCTTCCTGAGCTGAGCATTAATAAGGGAGCATGGTCGAATAGTATATTTGATGAACACTAATCAAATTTGTGTTATCTCTGCACCATCTCTGCCAGTCATCCCTGCACAGCCTGCTGCCTGCACTCACACCTGCTGAGCAGCACCGGGGGCTCCCGGGGGGCTGTGCTCACATCACTGCCTCCCCCCAGATCAGTCCTGTGCCCTGGTGGATGTCCCCTCAGCTGGAGCCCTGTGGCACTGCAGGACTGTCAGCACTTGCTTCTGCCAGAGCTCTGAGTGTCTGGGATTCACAGACTGCACCTGCACCTGGGTGTGTAGCTCTGGATGCCTCCTGTGTGCTTGGGGTGGTGCAGGCTTGGCACAGAAGGAATGGATGGGAGGTCCTGTGGGAGCAGGATGCCCCAGGCACCATGCTGGGAAACAGAAAGGCATTGCCATATTCTTCAAAGTTTTCTATATTTTGGAGGTACAAGTCACCAGGGTAGCCTGGGCCTTGCTGTGCTCTGCCTCTGCCCTGCAGTGGGTGCCAGGGAGCTGCTGTGGCTGCAGAGCACCTCCTTATCCCTGCTGACATGTGCCAAGGCCTGCCTGTGTGTGGGCAGGAGCCTTCTCCAGGCTTCGCTCTGAGTGTTTCTTTGCTCATTCTTGAGTGTTGAAACTGCTGTTCATGTTCAAGGAACCAGGTCAAGGCATGACTTGGGTCCCAGAGGTCACATCCTGCCACCCACTCTGGCCAGACAAGGGCACAGGACCTGTAGCCCTGGGAGAGGAAGGGTAAGTGGCCCTGGCCAGACCCCCAGTGCCCAGAAGGGATATCTGTGGCTCCGTGGTGCATCCCAGTCCCTCTCTGTGCCAATGCTCTGTGCTGGGTGATGGGAGTGACCCCTGCACTCTCTGGCTGTGGCACTGTTGTGAGCCCTGCCTGGTCACATCCCAGGGAGGGCACTCCATTGCCCAGCTGTGACCTGTGCTGGGGGCTCCATGGGGAGGCTCAGCAGGGAGGAGGGGATGGCAGCATTGCAGCACAACTCAGCATCCAGAGGAAACGTGAGGTGACAAGAATCAGAAGGACAATATTTACACGCTGTGGCTAGGATTTCAGAACAAGTCAGTAAATGCTGCAGCTCCCCTCTGGCAGGGAAGCCTGTCAGGCTGGATTGCTTCAAAAGCCAGGGAGACTCTTCAGTGCTCTGACTTCTCCCATGGTGAGCTCTGACTCATCCGTTTTAGCTACCCAGACATTCTTCCCAGTGACATTATCCTTAACGTTTTGTAATCATGAAATATTAATGACTGATATTGAATTTAAAGTACAATTTATGTCTGGATCCTCTGGTGGAAAGGGCAATTGTAAAGGTACAGCCTTCAGAGTGATGGAGGGGTTGGGAGCAGGGCTGTGCAGCAGCTGTCAGGATGTGCCTGGTGCAGTGGGACCAGCCCTGGAGTGGGAGTGGGGAATGCAGGGCAGCTGGGGGCTGGCAGCTGCACACCCAGCAGTGCAGTTCCTGGCACACAGGTGTCTGGGGCCAGGGGTGCTGGCAGGGCTCTGTGGTGCTCACCATGGCCTTGTGGGGTGCAGCTGGATGCCACAAGGCTGGACATCACCAACTCCATCAGAGGCAAGTGGTCATATATTCTCTTTCCTTAGTGAGATGTAAACTTGGCAGGAGGAATGGAACATACCCAATGGGAGTCCTACTGCCCAGGATTGTGCCTGGTACCTCAGCTCGTTGGGGCTGGTGGGAAACTGTACCCACTGAATTCCCATGGTGCCAGGGCTCACTTGATTCCCATGGCACCAATCACAACGCCTGGAGTGCGTTGTAACAAGATATTTCATCCCTGTGGCCTCCTCAAGCTTCCCTCCTGGTCTGCTGTCAGGACTGTCCTGGGCAGGGTTTGAGCCCTGCAGGCTGAAGGACAGCCAGCCCCACTGGCTGTGCCACTGGCCAGCTCCACTGGCAGCACTTTGGGCTCAGCAGCTCCAAACAGGAGCTGTGGCTCCTCCCTGGAGAGCCCTGGCTGGCACCCACTGCTGCTGCTGCAGCAGAGACCTGTGTGCAGGTAATTTCCCACCTGTGCATAGCAGAGTGCATTTGCCCCTGAAAGCAGTAAGAAAAGCTGCAGAAGGTGCCCAGCTGTGCCTATGAGCTCTCTGGGCTTCCCAGAGCTGCTGTCAGGAGCAAGGGCAGCTCAGTCCCCCCAGCAGGAGCTGCCCAGGACCAGCAGAGTGCTTGGCCTGCAGCGTGGCAGCCAGCAGGAAGCATGGGGGCTGTTCAGCTAATCTGGCCTGGGACCAGGCCAAGCCTTTCCACAGATAAATCTTCATCTCCCTCGCAAGCTGTTTACCTTCCTTGGGCTAATATTAGTGATTCTCTTCCTGTTTTCCTCTTTGCTCATGTAAAATGATGAGGCCTTGACTGCTGTGTCCACTGCTGGTAATTGAGATGATAAATCTTCCTGCTGGAGACTGGCTTTAATCAGAGCATTGTGTTTGGATGCAATTTAATGACTCTCATGCTGCTGAGTTTGGGCAAGACTCAGGAGAGGTGAGAGCCATTTATGTTACTTGGCTTAACTGCTGCTTCCACTTTGCTTCCCCTCAGCTGGGGACCACGTTTTCAGCTCCAGCCTCTGATACAGCCACCTGTCAGACAAGTCATACCCCTGGCATGCCCCTGCTCTGTCCTTGGCAGCAGCACTCTGGTTTGCAGGCAGGAGCTGCACAACAGCTACAAACCCACCCTGTGCCTCAGAGCCATGGCATCAGGGCTGGAGAGCAGAGTGGCACATCACAGTCTTCTGTTCTGCATTTTCTTCTCCCAATTTGCTGAGATAGTGAGGAAATAAATTCCACTCCTGCCTCTTCTGACTTTCTTACTAATGTAAAAATTTTGAATTCAGTATTGCACCAATTTGGTCTCTACACAGAAGAGCAGATTGGATGCTGTGCCCAGCAGTGTCCCTGAGTTGGTCTGCTCCAGGTGCTGCAGCTGCACGTGGCAGCCCACAGACCCCTGGGATCTCCTCAGACCCAGAGAAGCTGCTGAGCACTTTGGGGTGTGTGTAGGGTGGAGGGCAAATGGCATTTGCTGCATTTGGAGCTCCACAGGAGAGGAGAGGGTGTAAAAATGCAAAGTGTTTTATTGTGAGATTGTCTGAGGGTCTGGAGGAGTAAGGGCTGGATCCTGGCAAAGCAGAAGCCACAAGTCCCCTCCTTTCCTGCCCCAGCAGGGGTGACCAAGCACTGTCAATCCCTTCCCATCCCTGGGAGCTGCTGCAGAGCTACAGCATTGCTGAGCAGTTGCCCAGAGCTGCTCGGTGTCAGTCCTGTGAGCACTCAGCTGTCTGCAGCTCAGGGAGAGGCCAAGCTGGTGTTTTGCATCTGAATATTGAAGAGGAGAATATTGTCCTGTTGAGATTACTTACTTACATGATTAATTAAATCAGGAAGTACTCTGGGATGTGGATGAAGATTCCCCTGAAGCACTTAACTCTTGGCCTGAGGGTTGCTGTGCAGCAGGACTGTGACCATCTCATGCTCCAGAACCCTGGCGCTGCCTGTCCCATCCCTGCCAGTCCTGTCCCAGTGCTGCCTGTTCTGCTCCATGGCACCTGGGCAGGGTGGCTGGCTGAGCCCTGAGCCACGCTGGTGGCTGTGTTGAGGCAGGCACAGATGCAGCAGTGTGGAAGCACTGGGCAGAGCTCTGTCCCCCACGCACAGCAGCTCCAGTGGCTCTGAAATAATTCCTCCCATGTTGGCAAAGGCAGCTGCCAGTCACCAGCCTGGAGCTCCCATACTGCACGGCTGTGCTTCCAGCATCTCCCCCTTGTTCTGTGTATTTTCCATGTCTCTTTCCTCAGTCTTTTCAGATTAATAGCATTCCAGCTCCTGAAGGAAATGCAGAAAAACGGCATGTTTAATTTTAATTTAGGGAAGCGTTTAGGTAGCAGCCTAGTTTTCTCTCTGCTGTCAATCAGGTTTTCTCAAGGCTGACATCAATTAGTTTAAAAATATTGAATGTAATTTTGCCTGACACAACATATTGCAGCCACTGCAAAATATAATTTATTTTAGAAGAAGAAATAATTAAACTAATTTGCATGTCAGTCAGCTGAGCTGGAATACCGAGGAGAGAGGCTGCAGTGGAAGATGGTTATTTTCCCTTCCGGGTGCCCTCAGCCAGCACGTGCTGCCCTCGCCTCTGTCACGGGCCAGGTGAGCCTTCAGCACCCACACCACTGCCTCATCCCCCCTCTCTGCTTCTCTCTCTGGCCCTGGCACCTGCCTGCTGAGCCTTTGCCCCTGTGCTGGGGCATTTTGGGTGCGTGCACACAGCACTGCCAGAGTTTCTGACCTCGCAGATGTGAATCCTGTGTTAGTTGAGGGCTCTGTGCCTTTCATCACAGATGAGCTCCAACAATCTCAATAACACTTCTGACCATCGTAATATCAGTTTATGCCACTGTCAGAAAAAACATATTTCAGATGTTTTGAAGATAACTTCTTTCAAATACATCCAACCATTTTTCATTTTTTCCACCCGTAAATCCAGGTACTGGCTCAAAGGATGAGGGAAGTTGATAAAGCGTTGAGAAACCTTCAAATATACATTGTACAGCCAAAATAAAAAGAAGCTGATGTGTGCCTCACTGGAAAGGTAGACAAGAGTGCAGCAGTTGCCTTTCTAACCTTGATGTTCCTGGACACGTCAAATTTTGACCCCGTCACTGAGCCAGGAGTGAGCACGAGCCTCAGGCTTCAGCAGTTTTGGAAGGGCAGAAGGAGAGTTTTTGTATGACAGGGTGCATTTGGAAAGGTCACTGTCTCAGAGCTGGGCTGGGAAGCAGGACATGAGCCCTGGCTGGGGAGGGGTGGGTGCAGGTCCCCAGCTCTGTGCCGAGGCAGGGATGTGACCTCGCTGCCAGCAGCTGCGGCTGGGGCTGAGCACGGCCCTGTGCTTCTGCCTGGCTCTGAACATGTTGCTCACATCCCTCCTCAGGGGCTGGGGGAGGTGGACTCAAAGAGAAGCTGCTTTGTCCAGGATCACCTGGATGACCAGAGCTGGCACGCACCATCCCAGCAGCTCCTGGGTTGGGCAGCGCTGGGATGGGCTCCTGCTCACAGCTGGAGCCCACACTGTGAGGCACTAAGGGAGCAGCTCCTCCTCTGGGTTACAGTTAGGAAAGGAAAGAGCTGGGGTCCTGGAATTCCTCTCCCTCTCCCTCTCCCTCTCCCTCTCCCTCTCCCTCTCCCTCTCCCTCTCCCTCTCCCTCTCCCTCTCCCTCTCCCTCTCCTCTCTCCTCTCGCCTTTTCTCATCTTTCTCTCAGCCTGCTCCAGAGCTGAGCAGCAGGGATGGTTATCCATCTTTCTTGTGGGTTGAGGAGGGGGTGATGAAACGCTGTCATCCTCCTTCTTGCAGGAACTGAACCCTTTTTCTTCCTGCTCATTTGTGGGCATCAAGCATACACCCCACCGCCTCCCCGGGCTCCCTTCTCACCCCGCTGCCTCCCCCTTTCTCTCTTCCTGCAAGCAATTTCAGTGCACCAATATGCCTTTTAAAATAACACATAGTTCTAGGCTTTTAGTCACGACTTCAGCCTCCCTCCCCCAAAAACAACTATCTAATCACCAGAGCAGCTGGTCTGGGTGAGAGGGAGTGATAACGTGAGAACCGGGTGAAGGCAGCTCTGGGGAGGGGGCTTACATTCCTGGCTAATTATGGAGCAACGCTAAATCTCCTCTCCCCTGGGTCCTTCCCCCACCTGATCAGTTGGGGCCAGTATTAATGTTATAGACAAACAGGCAGCAGAACTCCTGCCTGAGCGTGGAGAGAAGCATTAGTTCTGTCACAGGTGCAGCCTCTGGGTAAAACAAAGGAGATGGAGTAAGAGGGAGTTCTCATTTCTGGAGATATATGAGGTGCTTCAGCAAACATCAGGCCCTCCAGAGTGATTTATAATCCTGTGCCACGGGCTCGGTGTCCCTCGGCAATGTGTGTGTGTGCAGCTCAGTGACGTGCAGCGAGTGGAGGTGTAAATGCTGCTCCATCCCACGTGCAGAGTGAGCCCCAAGGGAGGGGGGTCCCCAGGACCACTGCCTGTGGTGAGAGGCTGGGCTGGTGAGTGCCAGGGGAGAGGGCTGCCCTCAGTCTTACTGCATGCCCCCCTCATGCCAGCTGGAGGATGATGTTGTGTTTGAGTTTAACAAAAACCCAGTGTCAACATGAGAGGCCTGAGTCCCTGGGCAGAGCCTCGTGCCTCAGTGGGGCACATTTGACCCTGGGTCACCAGGGCACAGCGGAGGTGGATGGACAGATCTCACCACCAACCTGTGCCCTTAGCTGATGCAGCTGTTTCATATCCCAGCTCCATTTGCTCAGGTCCCAGATGTTGCTGCCAGTCTCAAGCACCTACAGATCAGGATCCAGGTCAGAGGGGGATCTCACATCCAAGTTTTCTGCCCCATCTTGGTGCTGTTTTGCTGCAGCACAGATCCTGACCGTTATGGCTGGGACTAGCTTTGGGCTGCTCCAGTTTTCCAGGGATAGATCAGGTGGTGTTTCAGGACTCCTTGGCACACAGCAGGGTGCAGTGAGGCTGAAGCATGCTCTACAGGTGCTGCTGTCCTGCAGACAGTCTGTGCACAGGCAGGCAGAGGTGCAGTGCTCTCAGCAGCCACAATGGCCTCTGGACAGATGGGGATGAGGGGGTTTGCTCTCTGATAGCAGCATTTGTCCCTTTGTCCTGAAGCTCTGCTTCTTCTCTTTCTGTTTCAGATAACCACTCCCAGGTGTCGAGGGCCTCTCTCCGTATCCGAATCCTGGACGTCAATGACAATCCACCTGAGCTTGCCACCCCCTATGAAGCTGCTGTGTGCGAGGATGCCAAGCCAGGCCAGGTAGTGAGAGTCCCCCAGCCCTGGTCTTGGGCTGCAGGCAGCACTCTGGACTAGTGAGAGCTTGTCCATCTGTCCCCTTCTGCATGAGAGCCTTCCTGTGCAGCCCCTGTCCCAGTGGGAGTCACTCTGCTGGTCCCACTGCAGGGCTGAAGGCTCGTCCCTCTCTGGCTGCAGCCAGCAATGCTGCTGGCTGGACCCTGCAGGTGGGACCCTGGGAGAGGCTTTGGGAGCAGCTCTGGTGCTCACCTCTGCCTTCCCCCCACAGCTGATCCAGACAATCAGCGTTGTGGACCGGGACGAGCCTCAGAATGGCCACCGTTTCTACTTCACCTTGGCGCCTGAAGCCACCAACAACCACCATTTCTCTTTGCTGGATATCCAGGGTGAGTCCTGCTGTACCCTTGGCCCAGCATCCTTCAGGCTGAGCAGCACCTCTGGCCACGGACAGGGAGGTGGGTTATGGTCTCTCTGTGCCAGCTCTGGGTGCTTTGGGCATGATGCAGAGCTTCTTGTCAACCTGAAATGGTGGGACTGATCAGCTAACAGCTTGGATTTCCTCAAGGAGGCTCTGCCAGCTTTATTCCTCGCTGCAAGCAGCTACAAAGCTCCTCTCATGCTGTCTGGTTAAGCCTTTGGTATTTTCAGGGCTCTCAGTCCCTTTCTTGATGGGAAATCTCCAACCTGCCTGCAGGCAAGGAGATGATGTGGATTTATAGAAGAACATGCTCCCATTTTGAGTGTTATGATTTATTCCTCTCCAAGGTAAATCCTGGAGCATGGGTCATCTTGGGGCTGCCATGTGAGTGGCTACCCTGTGCCCCTGACAAATGGGAACAGCTCCAGAGCCCTGGGAGGCACTGGAGCCATGCTGTAGCCAGCCCACAGACACAGTGGGTTCTCTGGGACACAGCCTGCAGAGCCTGATTCCCTGTCAGGTGGTGGCTCCACGGTGCAGTTCCTCTGTTTCCTGGGGCTCATCCTCTCCTTTGGGACAGGCAGCCAGGCAGAGCCTGTCTGTTCCTCTGGGCAGCTCTGGGGTTCTCTGCATCCCTGAGCTCAGTAACTCATCAATGTTGCTGTGAGTGATAGGGTGCCATGCAGGTTCTGCTGGCAGCTGTTGGACTCTGCAGGCTGCATTTGTGTGGACAGTAACAATCCAGAAAATCAATTATCAGGATGTTTCCTATTTTTGGTTGGTGTTAAGGGGGAATTTAGGTGCTAATTGTAGGAGTAGGTACAGCAGGGTCCCCTGCAGATACTGGGACCTTCTCCAGCCCACGTGCATGTGCTTGTCACAGGGCCCAGCAGATCACATTGAAATTCTTCTGTGGTTTTGGTTGGGTTTTCTTTTAAAATCATTCTTTTCCTCTGCTTTTGCAGTTTTATCTGTCAAAAGCCTGGTTTAGTTTGTTCTGAGCTTATCACAGGAGCCTTGTGCTGACGTAAGATCCTGCTTGCTCAGTTTGGTTCAGCATTATTAGGGATAGTCAAAATGGAAAAGCTTCAGATGTGATGGTAGCACAGCTGGATATTGCTTTGTGTCCTGAGTAGCACAGCTGTCCCTGACCTGAGTCCCTCCCCCTCTGCTCAAGAGCAGCTGTTCAGAAGACCTTCATTTCTTATCATGTAAACAGGCTTTAATCCTCATCCAGATTTTGCCCCACACCCAGTGATTAACTTCCCTCACTTTCTTTGGAAAACCTTATGAAAATGTGCTCGAACACACTGATCTACACCCGGGTGTCCATTCCCTCGTGAGGATCCGAGCTCTGGGCCAGGGTGTCTGCCAGGGCCAGGCTGCCATCCCAGAGCCACCACTGCTGTTTTGTTCATTTGGCAGGGCATGTGGCTGGGGGTGTATGGGGCTTGGCAGGGGCTGCTTGGCTCCCTGGCTCTGTGTGGGAGTCCACCAGTAGTGGCCAAGAGCTGGCCTTGCAGGAGATGCAGGACACGTGTGCCACCATCTCTTCCAGAGCTGCTGCTCTCTTGAGTGGGATGAGGCTCTGGTGGCACAGGGTAACTCTTTGTGCTAAATGATCCCTGGAGCTTTATGTGTGGTGTAACACTGCATAAAATGAGTAAAAGCTGGCATCACCTCCCGCCTCCTGCTCTTGGGAAAACCAATGTTGTTGCTGCAGGGTTATTCCCAGAGTGTTTGGAGACCCTCCCAGTTGCTGAGCAGTGCGGTCTTCCACAGCCAGAGGAGGTGGCTGCCTGTGGCAGATGGAGGCACCCCTCGTTTCTAACAGGGTGCCTTGGTGCCATCTCCCTCCCTTTGATTTCTGCCCCTTCTCCAGTCCATCAGCTGCCCTGGGTACACTCACCTTTGCCCCTGCTCTCTAGGTGACCTTGCTGCATCCTCCCTTGTGTTCCCCCATTACTTCCCTCTCCTGCATTCACCCCTCTCCACCATGCACTTGTCTCTACTCCCCCGTGCAAATATCAGTGGTGACAAACTGCTACCACCAGCCCATCTGTTTCTTTGTACAAATTTGTAGCCAGTTTTGAAACGTGATTTATAAATATTGCTTTTGCAGCCAAGGAGTGACACTGATGGATGTCAGCACAGATGGATTCTCTAAGCTCTTGCTTAAATCCTCTCTTTTGCTTTGCACCTACTTCACTTGGCTCCTTTGTGGCACCAGAAAGCCACCTCGGGGAGGGACTTGTTCTCAGCAGGGTGGGGACCAGCACTGCTGGGGCTCCCTCCGGGTGTCCTGGGTGGGGCACACAGAGCTGTGCTGGCTCAGGTGCTCTGCGCTGGAGGTGCAAAAACCAAGGGTGTCCCTGCAGACACGTAGCTGAGTTACAGGTGATTGGCAAGTTGGGCTTTTGGAAACAGCACCATTGCCTGTTGGTGCCTCTCTTTCCCTGCTTCTGCTCTGAGGGAGCTCTCACACCCTTCCTGATTCATCAGACAAGAAATAAATGTCACCTGTGGTAACAACAGCGAGCATCCAAGAAGAAGATGCTCATCATATGGAGTGACTAAAGGAAGAGATGGAATTAGAGAAGCTGACCATGTTAAGATCCAACTGGTGCCATTCCAAAGGCATTCACCATCCTCTCTTTCCTAACTCGCCTTTTGCTGGGCCTTTCTGGCCTGAGAAAATTGATTACAGCAGGATCAAAGGCAATTAAAGCCTGAAATCATGTTCTCCAAGAAATGCTAATTGTGTTGGAAGGGATGGTAGGAAGCATCCAAGCCCAGCAACCTGGAAGCAGTGCTAGGTAATATGGAGTGACACATGGAGCTACTGACTCCAGGGCTCAAGGGCTCGGCAAGCAGATGTCTGAACTCTCTGCAGGTCTCATTAAGAGCATGTAATGGGTGATAGAAGATCTGAAAATCCTAACAATCAAAAGCAAAATGTTAGGATTTGAGGATTGCCTGAGGATAGAGGAAGCCTCCTGCAGCCCCGCAGGGATGCCCCTCTCAGCACAAGCAGTGCAGATGCTCGTTTGGCTGGGGCAGGGTTGGGGTGTGTGTGTGTAAAAGAGCATCAAACCTCCTCGGGGCTGAGCAAACAGAAAAGGAGCAGCGCTGCAGTGGCCTGGCCTTCTACCCAGAGAACTCAAGAGAAGGAAGAGGCAGAAGGGAAAAACAGGATGTTTCTTCTACCAGCTGCACCACCTGGGGCTGGAGGAGGTCTGCTCCCTCGGGGCACTCTGGCAGCAGTGTGCCCGCAGGCCCAGCTGGGTGTTCCTCCCCAGAGATGCTGTTCCCAGGCTCTGGTGCAGCAGGCCAGCTGCTGGAGAAGGGGAACACAGGTGCTCACAGGGCCCTGTGAGTGTGGGAGAGGGAAGGGACACCAAAATCCCTCCTGCTCTGCTAGCGCTGTTTGAGATTGAGTTATGAGAAGGATTTATTCGTTCTATCTTCAAGGCTGCCAAGAGCCTCTTTGCAGAGGGAGTCTGGGAGACTTAATTATTTTATTATTCCTAGTGACATTAAGCTACCTCCAGAGTATATTGCCTTTCCAAACTTTCCTCTTAGGGCAGCATTGATGAGTCCCTGAGTGTTCAGCTCATGTCAGTCCCTGCCCTGTCCAGTGTCCTGCTCCTCAGGTGGACAGAGGGACCATCTCCTGCCCTGTCACACAAGGTGATGTGATGTAACACAGGATAATGTCACTGCGTGATCAGAGAGAGGGTGGCAGTGGAAACCTACAAAGAAAATGTCAATTTGTGCAGCAGGAAAGCAGTGATAGTAAAAGGTTTGGGTTGGGGCATCAGAGGACACTCAGCACAGCCTCAGCAGAAGGTGCAGCTTTGTGGGGACTGGGCAGGAAACCAAGTGTGGAGACCCAGAGTCGTCTGTTCAGGAGAGCTGTGGATTAACGTCTGCTCACATTGCAGTGCTGCTCCTGAGAAGAACTGCTCCTCAGCTCATCACCCCAGAAATGGATTTGGCAGGAAACTGCTGCAGAGGGCTGCGGGGCCAGGGCTGCCTGGGCTGTGCCAATGCAAACAAATCTGCACCAAGACTCATCCCAAAGCAGCTGCTGTGGGTCAGCCACATGTAAAGAAACAACTGCACCAAGAGAAATGACAATTGTTTTGTAGGAGGTTGCTTTGGATACATTTTCCAGGATACACATTCCAAGATCTGGGCAAAATTTTCCCAGATCTGTGCTCAAAAGGACTACAATCGCATGGCAGAGCACTTTTTTTGGAGTATCTCAGAGGGGAACACAGAAGTTTGTGAGTGACAGGGGTGTGAACACCCAACGGAGAAGAGTTCATGGTGGTGGGGAGCAGGGGGTGGTGGGCAGGTGGTGGAGCCATTTCAGTGCCAGGGGCAGGTGGTCCCTGCCAGGCTGGGCTCTGGCTGTCAAGCCTTGGTGAGCAGTTTCATTGCTGTACATTTGAAATCTCTGTGCATCTCCCTCCTGGGATGGAGGGAGCCTGCCACTATGTTCAGGAGATAAAATATAGTTTCATGACGTTTAAAGCAGCATTTGTAGTTGTGATTTTTGTTGCTCCCTTGCATCAAGTTTTGGGTCACAGGGCAAACCCTCAGCCCCTTCCTGAGGCGAGGTTTCTCTGAGCAGACCTGTCTGTCATGCTGCTGTTAAATTTAACTACCACCTTCTTTATTTTGACTTGGTGGGTGGCAATATTTCTTTTTCAGTGGTGCCAGGCTGCCTAAACTGTCTGGGCTGAACTGAGGTTGCTGCCTGCCCCTCTGCCACTTGCATGTGCAGTTCCCCTTGGTTTCTAGAGACTGTTTCTAAAAATACAGCATGCCTTGTCACAGGTCCCTCACAGGAGCTGGAGCTGGCTGTAAACAGAAGGGAGTTGCCAGCCTCCTGCTGCATTTCCAGAGAGGTTTGGTGCTACCCCTGCATTTACCCAGTGCTGAAGAGCAACTGGGGGAGTTCGCAAGCCCTGTGTTCCATCAGCCTGGTGTGAGAGCTGGGCTGAGCTGCAGGACTATGTGCTCAGAGATCCTCTGAGCCAGGATCTGGCCCCAACCCCAGGCTGGTGTGACAGTGACAGCAAAGGTGACCTTCCTGGGCTGTGGCCAGAGCCTTGCCCTCTTGACAGCATTTTGGTCTGTCCTTTTTGTCCTGTGGTTTTATCCCCACTCCATCCAGGCATCTGAGGCTTACTTTTAGCTGGACTATCTAGGAGTTAGTCCTGGTCTCTTGCTGAGATAGTGCCATTAACGTTATTTATATCCCCTGCTACACTGCAGCAAGGAGGGGGGACCAGCACCAAATGAGATCTCATTACCTTTGTGCAAACGATTAGCATAACAATAATTTTTTTTTTGAAGCTCATCTTTGGCAGGCCACAGGCAGCTCTGAGAAGCTGCTACCACCACACTTGGTTCAGTCTCCTTGCCCCCAGGGGCCAGTGCTCCCCTGTTCCTCCTGACACCTCTGCCCAGTTGCCATGGTGCTGCTGCCACTTGCTGCTCCAGGAGTCTCAGCCACAGTGGCAGGTGTCCCACAGGACAGGAATCTGTGCTCTACAGTGCCCTGGCTGCCACACAGAGCCTTTGGGATCTGCTTCCTGGCTGACCAGCAGATTTTCCATCCTGGCTCACCTCCTGTCCCCACCATGCCCTGTGTGCTCTCGTGCAGCCCCCAATCCATACAGCAATTTCCATGATGGCAGCAGCCCAAGGGCCAGAGTTACTGTAGGTGTCTTTTCCAATGGAAGGGCTGATTCATAGAGAAAAGGGATGGTCTGGCATAAATCAGGTCTGATGAGCAGAGTCTGTAGACAGCAGCACCTTGCTGTGAGTGGCCAATCCATGGTTTATTAGATAAAGGCTGCAGACAGTCGGCAGTGTCTTGTGACACCTGGCTCCAATTGTCACCTGCTGTTCAGCCCTCTCCTGCCCATGCTGCTGCTGGCTGGCAGCCTGCAGCACCCCTGAGCAGGGAGTCAGTCCCAGTGTCAGTCCCTGTCCCTGCCCTCCCTCCCTGCTCCTGGTGGGCAGCAGCTGCTCCTTGGGTTCATCGCTGGCACCAGGGCCCTGGAGGGTCCCTGAAGTGGCTGTGTTAATGGGATCTTAACGAGTTGTGCTGTGCCAGCTGAGCCCCTGAAGCAGCAGGGTGTAAGCAGATGGGGAGGAGGATGCCTGACTTGGCTGGGAGGCTTGGAAGAAGCTCTGCCTACTCCTTCAGGAGTTACAGAGGATTACAGGGGTATCTGGCCCTCTGGCTGAGGCAGGACCATTCACTCATGGCTTTTGGCTTTGGAAGAAGCAGTGTCTGCTCTTGCAGTCTCAGTGCCACCTTCAGACCCTGCCTATTCTTGTGTACCTGTCAGTACTTGATTTTTATCCTGACTCTGTGCCACTCCCAGAGGGTCTTTTGGAAGTTTTTCCCCTCTCTCTGTGCCACCTGTGATGCCAGCGTGATTCAAACACTCATGTGCTGCTGCTACTGCTGTGCCAGGCTCGCTCCCAGGTGCGGTGACAAAGGAGATGCCAGGCTGGCCCTGAGGTGCTTCTGGCAAAGGGGAATGTGCTGGAGTGGAGCTGGCCATGTTCAGGCACTCAGGCTAGAGGGGGTCTGCAGTGCCAGGGAGCCATGAGCTGGGTCCGTGTGATGGAGGAGGAGGAGGCCCCAGGCTCTCTCAGGACAGTTGCTGGATGTGGTGCAGGAATAGCTGCTGTTCACCCAGAGCATGGAGGAGCCCCTGGCAGGTGCTGCAGGCTGTGATGTGGGGGTGACTTTGCTGAGGTTTCGTTTGTTCCCTGCAGACAACACGGCAGCGGTGCACACACAGAGAGTGGGCTTCAACCGCCAGGAGCAGGACGTGTACCTGCTCCCCATCCTGGTGGTGGACAGCGGCCCCCCAGCCCTGAGCAGCACAGGGACCCTGACCATCCGTGTGTGTGGCTGTGACAGCACCGGGGCCATCCAGTCCTGCAACAGCACCGCCTACGTGGTGTCAGCCACGCTGAGCCCCGGCGCCCTCATCGCGCTGCTGGTCTGCGTCCTCATCCTGGTTGGTGAGTGCCTGCCTGTCCCCTGAGCCCTCCCTGGCCTGTCCCTGCTCCACTCACTCCATCAGCATCACGTGAACATGGGCACAGAGCTGTGGGCACAGAGCTTCTCTGCATCTGTCTCCTCCCTGGTAGCTGCAGCATGGGGGGCATGAACCTCAGCCCCTGCCGGGGGGACCAGTGGGGAAGCTCCCATGTTGGCCACAATTCATGCTGCTGGGCTCCACAAGGCAGCCAGAGCAGAGTTCCCCATGCCAGGCAGGTGCGATGCTGCCCAGCAGAGCCTGGAGAGCTGCTGGCTCGCTCC
Organism: Serinus canaria; assembly: GCF_022539315.1. Taxonomy (NCBI): domain Eukaryota; kingdom Metazoa; phylum Chordata; class Aves; order Passeriformes; family Fringillidae; genus Serinus; species Serinus canaria. The sequence continues at coordinate 6,856,878 of NC_066333.1, forward strand.
CTGCCTGGACAGGCAACAGCCAAAAGCTGCTTGCCAGCTGCCATGCTGTGCCCACAGCAGGCGTCTCACAGCAGATGGGACTGTGTGATCCCAACGTGTGGGCAGGGGTGCTGGGTGTGGGGCACACAGGTGTGCTCTCACCTGAAAAGGTCAGTGTTAGAGAGTGTGTGAGTGTGTGGGCAGCATGCAGAGCTGGGCTGTGGTCAAACCAGAGTGCTGCCTAGGTTAGGAGCTGTACCCTGGGAGTGCTGCTGCCTGCCACTGGCGCACTGGCACAAACTTTGCTGGGCATGGGGAGCGTGTGCTTGTGGGAAGGGGCTCTGAATGAGGGGTGTTGCAGTGCCCTCAGGTTTAGCACAGGACAGTTGATGGGTGCAGCTGCTGAAAGCCCTCTCTGGCCCCAGAGCTGGCTCCTGGCTGGCTCCAAGGCTTGTCCAGACACCTGTGGGAGGCAGCACATTGTTTGGTGAGGTTTCCTCTCCTTGGCATGGCTCCAATCCCTGTCTCCTGCTGCATCTCCGTTCAGAAAACCCTTTCCCACAGGGTGCACTTTACACTGGTTTCATTTTCCAACGCAGTGCAAACAAATTTCTGCCTAATTGCCCAGACAAATAAAGTGCACATTGGTGCTTTAAAGGTGATGGGCTGAATGGATGATGATCCAGGACACAGCTGTGGCTCGCTGCTCAGGCTCTGTGCCATCTGCTCCACATTCACCCAGCAGCATTTAGCTGCTGCCATGAATCATGCACCCCCTTTTCCTGCTCACCTTCTGCAGAGCCCATCCGTTTGTCTGTCCAGCTCTGTGTTTATCCATCACTCCCTCCTGTCTGGGTGGTCACGCTGCATGGCAAGGGAAGCTCCTGCTCTGCCCTGGAGCCTGGGCAAATCTGTCTCCAAGCCAGTACACAGCAGGGCTGCTGCTTGATGAGCCTGGCTGGTGGAAACCCTCTGGCATCCCAGCAGGGCTCCCTGTGCCAGGGGTGCTGTGCCTCCACCCCTGACACCAAGCACGGGGTCCTCCTCACCCTGCAGGAGCACAGTGTCCCTGAGACTCTGCACCCCTCTGACTGTCTCCTCCTTTCCCAGTGCTGGTCCTTCTCATCCTCACGCTGAAGCGACACCACAAAAGCCACCTGACCTCTGAGGACGACGAGGACATGAGGGACAATGTCATCAAATACAACGATGAAGGAGGTGGTGAGCAGGACACAGAGGCCTATGACATGTCAGCCCTGCGCAGCCTCTACGACTTCAGTGAGATCAAAGCTGGTGATGGAGGTGGGGGGCCAGGAGAGGGGGGCCCAGGCAGAAACCCAGCCTCGGAGCTCCACGCCCTCCCCCAGTGGGTGCAGAGCCCAGACCTGGACTTCTCTGTGTTCAGAGACTATATCTGCAGGAAGGTGGAGCAGGCGGATGAGGACCTCTCTGTGCCGCCCTATGACTCGTTCCAGACCTATGCCTTCGAGGGCTCGGACTCGCCAGTGCCCTCCCTGAGCTCCATCAACACCTGGTCCAGCGGCTCGGAGCAGGACTTCTCCTACCTGGGGGGCTGGGGGCCCCGATTCCGGCAGCTGGCAGCACTCTACGCGGGGCGCAGGGGCGACGAGGACTGCGAGGAGTCCTAGCTGCCCCTGCAGCCCCCGGGCTCCGGCCACCTCCTGGACTGGGGCTGCAGCCCGAGAGGTGCCACACGGGCATCGTGTGCTCCTGGGCCAGACTGCACAGCTGCCGGCGAGAGGCTGCACCGGGGGACTGCTCCTGTGCAGCTGCCTTCGGCTCGGGTGGGCTCCGCACCCGCGTGGGGAGCCCAGAGGAGCCACCGGGGTGTCCTCATCTCCTCAAAGCCAGTCTCCATTAAAGCACTACCATTGACTTAAGAAGGAGAAAATCTAATTCAAGAGGGTTTGGAGAGGGTTTCTCCCCCACAAATTATCATTTAAATAGATCTGTTCGGTGATCCCCATCCAGGAGAGGAAGCGCAAACCGGGAGCCTTTTGTTGTCTAAATTGTTTTTGTCACTCGAGTCAGAGCATTTAAAGAGCTTTGATTTCTTTAAGAGCTTTCCTTGCTGAGGGAAACAAGCTTTTAACTTCTGTTCAGATTTTCCCCTCCTAAGTTTACTTGCTTTTTGAAGTCTTCCTTCTCGCTGCTCCCTGTGGGGCTCTCAGCAGCCCCCGGCTGCGGGCATGGTGTCGGAGGGAGGATGCCACGCTGGGATCACATCCTGCAGAACGGCTGCTCACAGGTTTCCCTTCCGTGCTGCCAATCATTTCACCCCTGTCTGGTGATCACAGAGATGCTGGTGATGTGAAGGGGATCCCCAACACTCCCTGCACAGCAGACATTGTCTTTGAAGTCCTGGTGTGCCCCACAGCCCCAGAGGCAGACAGGGATGTCCCACCCATCACCGAGGCACAGTGTTGTGTCCTGGGCCACAGAGCAGCTGTGGTGCTGGGCAGTGCCATCAAAGTACCACCCCCATGTGGGCTCTGCCAGCCCCTGACACAGGACCTGGGGTTTGCAGGGCTCCCAGCCAGGCACTGGCTGTCACCAAATGGTGTGAGCTGCACAGGGCAGCAGGCAGGACGCCAGTGCTCCCTGGCCCACAGTGGCTGGGGGAGAGCTGCATTCTATGGAGAACCTTGCTGCAGGGTGCAGGAGAACCCCAGCCCCTGGCTGGGAAGAATAATTCCTGCTTGCACCCAGCTGACAGCAGAGCATCACCATTAGCAACAGAACAGCCATCCCAGAAGGTGTGTCTGAGGCCAGAACCTGCTGGCACAGCTCTGGGGCCGAGCTGGCTGCAGGTTGGGCAGCACATCTGTGACACCTCAGGATACCCAGGGTGTCCCAAGCCCAGCACAGGATCCTGCAGCCAACCAGCATGAGCTCACAGCAGGATTGCTTTTGCATGTAATTCCTGGGTTTGGGAGGCAGGTGAGGAAGGTGCCAGTGGGATGTGCCAATGCTCCTTAGGCTGCAGATGATGCTGGAGGAAAGCACTGGGTGCCCAGTGCCTTCCCAGCTTGCCAATTACCCCAGGGAAAACTGAACAGCCTGTAGAAGGATGTCCTTGCACAGCACCTCAGGCCATCCTGGCTGGTGCAGCTCCTTATCTGTTGGGAAAAAATCAATTATATCATTGATAGGTAACAGATACAGTCTCCCAAGGCCTGACACATCCTGGGCTTGTCATTGGGTTTGTCCTTTTAGTTTAACTACAGCCACTGTTTTCTCTCTTTGGAGAAGGTTTAACTGTAGATGTCTATGCGTGTCCATTTTTTTACTGTGTGTTGCTTCCCGGCTGCTGGCATTGCTCCTTTGGCTGCAGCACGAGACCCGGCAGCAGAGAGGGACAGGACCTGTGCCTGCCCTCAGCTGCTCCTGCCCAGTGCCACCACGGCCCCTGTGCAGAGCCCAGCTGGGCTCATGCTGGCACCGGGAGCCCCTCAGGGCCCCTCTGGTCCCTCTGAGGAGGCGATGGTGCTGTGGCTGGCACCTGTGCCCAGCGTGCTGCTGGTTCACTGTGATGATGCTGAGGAGGCAGCCGTGCCAGCTCTGGCCACACCATCTCGAGCACGTGGCACCCCGCGCCTCCAAGCAGGAGAACGGAGAAATCCCTCTCTTTCCTCAGGAATGTGTTCGTGTTTTCCCTCTGGGCTGCAGAGCTGAGCCCCTCCGGCACTGGCCCTTCCTCTAGCCAAGTGTTGTGCAATAGCAGGGCTCTGTCCTAGGAGATGGGGTCTGACAGGGTAGGTGTTTAGCACCCCTCCCTCCCGGCGGGTTCTGCCGTCCCCGAGCAGCCCGTGCTCCGCATGCACTCACGCTCGCGTTTTCCTTTCTGTCCCCCTGCACACACCGGAGGAGCAGCGCGGCGCCCGCGCCCCCTGCCCGCCCCCGCAGGAGGAACTGGCAGCTGCCACCGTGTCCGATGGAGTCACTTCGGTTTTGTTTCTCTACCCAGATGAAATTAGAAGGTTGATTTCCTCACCCTTGTTATTTTTTTTTTCAAGGTCTTTGTGGGACCTGGAAATAAATTATTTCCTTGTCGTCTAGCCTGTGTCTTATGAGCTTTTTTTGGTCTTTTTTCTTTTCCTTATATTGCCCTGTCATTGTGGTCCCTTTGGTGCCTTCCACGAGGGGCTGGGTGGCTGATGGGCCGTGGCACAGCCAACCCCTGCAGCAAGTTCCCACTGGCAGGATGCTGCATCTCTGGCTTCTTCCCATTTTTCATTGAAATGCTCATCAGAAAAAACTTCTTCAGGAGAAGGGTCATTTTTTCTCTCTGAGCTTGAAAAAAATGAACAATGAACAATGAAAAAAAATGCCCTTGGTTTTCTCCATCCCTTTCAGGAGAAAGTTGAGTTGTGCTTTGAGCAGCCCAAACCATTGTATGATTCTGTAATTCTTGATGGATTCAATACAGCTGAGCATTGCCAACAGATTTGGTACCTGACCTCATTTTGGTGATGCTGTGTGTTACAGCAGTGTTCAGTTACTGGCAGCAGCTAAAAAAAACCCTCCTTCAAACTCAGTTTTAATACTGAAACAATGCAAATAAATGACATTCTGGCCTGACCCAGCTAAATCCATTGCTGGTGGTTTCCTTGATGGCCAGGGGCTGGGGAAAGATCAAGGTGCTCATGGCAAAGAAGCATGACCCTCCCTGGGCCTGGGGAGCCTCACTGGGGTGGCTGCAAATGCTCCAGCACCCACCAACAGTGGTGCACCATGGAGGGATGGAGCAGGCACAGAGAGAGGGGACATGGCCGAGCCCAGTGGTGGCCACAGTGTAGGTCAGCAGATAGAACAGGTAGACTTTAAACTGCTCCATAAAGGAACAGCCATTTAAACAGCATCTTACAGTCCTGGCTCCAAAACAGGATTATTGTTCCCCCAGGTCTTTGAGTGTTTCCTTATCCTTCACCATCCCCTTGCCTCCACTCCATCCTGCTCCCCTGATTATTCACTAAATGTTATGGAAGAAGCATCTGGTGACCTTTGATGACAGCAGTTAGTGGATGCTGTGACAGAAGGGGGAAGCCTTGAGGCCGGAGGGTTTTCCAGAGGCACAAGGTGTGCTGTCAGACCTCAACATCCATGCAGTTTTCCTTCTCACACTTACAGTGAGTGCCTCTACATCTGCCAGCCTTGAGGAAGCCTTTCTGCCATTAATTGCACCATTAATTGCAACATTAATTGCCCCCTCACAGCAAGTCAGTCAGTGCTGTGGTCACAGCCACCTGCTCTGGCAGGTCTGCACACTTGGCCCATGGCTGTTTGCAAAGAGCTGAGTGTTTGTACCCGAGTTTCCAGCCCAGGTCCTTGGCAACAAGAACTCTCATCCAGCTGCAGCTCTCCAAGTCCTGCTGTCCCACTTCAGGCACCCAAACACTTTGGGATTCTAGAGGCTGGGGTCTGGAGTGTTCTGGGAACTCCACGTTGAGGAGGAGGTGTCTGCAGTCACTGTGCTCATTGCAGTGGAGGTGACAAGTGCCTGGCATTGAGTGTGAGCCTGTGCTGTGCAGGAGGATTTGCTTCTTGTATATTGTGGGGAAATGGAGAGAGCTCAAAGCAACAAATTGCCAGTCAGAACCAGACCCTTCACGACAAAAGAGGAGGATTATTGAGAGCTTTGATTGCAGAAGCATCTGTGAAGATGCTTGAATAGCTCCATGCCTCCTCAACACAGCCCCTTCTGAGGAAATTCTTCTATAACAGCTTCTCTCTCTCCAGCAGTTGCTCAACAGCCTCCTTGCAGAGCAGGGTAAGGGCAGATCCCTCTCCTCCTCCTTCTGCAGGAGGAGAAGCCAGTTCTGCTCTGCAGATGATGCTTCTCACCACATGGGACGTGACCTGTGGCTGTCTGCTGGCAGTGCTGGCTGAGGACAGTGGCACTTGCCACACATTCTGAACGGGTCCTACAGGGCTGGTGCTGCTGTGTCCCATCAGCCATGGGCTGCTGCAGCCCCTTTGCCATCCCCAGCACAGGGAGGCTGCATCAGTCACCTCCAGTGCCTGCACTGAGCCATGGCAAGCTCCAGAAGGCAAGGTGTCCAGGTCTCCTCTAGAGAGGCATTTGCAAAAGATGGATGTGATCTGCTGGGATCATTAAAAGGAAGTGAAAAAAAGGGCAGTGATACCTTCACCCCCAGGAGGAAAATCCATCTCTGGTAGCTGAATGTAGCAAGGCTGTGTCAACCTCTACCTCCCGTTCCCACTGGCAATATCTTGCTCTAGAAGGTGATCCCTTCTCTCCCCATACCCTCTGAGGAAGCTGCTTTATCACCACAAAGCTGACTCCTTTTAACCACCTCTACCACAGCTAATATCCCAGCCCCCTACATCCTTTCATTTACCCAGCCCTTGAGCTGCTTTCAGGGTTGGTGTCAGACTCTCCCTGCTCAGCAGAATCTCTGTTTTACATCTCTGCCCTGAGCTTGGTGCAGGCAGCAGCTCTGTCTTGTCAGGGCTCTCTTGCTGTCACAGAGCTCTGGTTTGTGCTCTCTACTTGCTGTGGCTCTGCTGCCTACCAGCCCATCCCAGGAGTGTTCCCAGTATCTGGAGATGACCTGGCTCTGTGCTCAGCAGCAGTTCTTGCTCCCCTCTCACTGCTGGGGGCAGAGCTCTGTTTCCAGCAGCTGCCACAGCTCTGTCACCAAAGCCAGAGAAGTTGGAGAGAAACAAAATCACTCAATTTCACTTGGCCCTGGAATTGTGCTTCTGGGCAGTCAGTGGGGCTGAAAACACCCCTCACTGTGTGGAGCAGCCAGGGCAGTGTGGTGGAGAGCTGATGTTTCTGCTGCCAGCAGGACTATGCCCTCTCAGGGTGCTGGTGCCATGCTGAGCAGCCAGGCTGGCCATCATCTGCCACTCCCACATCCCAGCCTGAGCTTTCTCCAGCCTCACTTTCTTTCCAGATCAGTGTGGATTTAATGACTATTCTTCAAATTTTTAGGGAAATACCTTTGGCTTTGCAAAGCTGAATCCAGCATGGATGGGCAGAGTCTGAAGCAGTTTGCACAGCAAAGCACAACCAGGGCTCCCCACGCAGCAGTCACACAGCCCTGGCTCTGCCTTGGCCCATCCCATCCCACCTGCTCTCACCAACACTGTGTGTGAGGGGTCAAATCTGGCATTTAAGAGCATGACATTGGGCATCAAGAAAGGGTGAAAGCAGGAGCCCAGTGCCTCGGTGTTTGCCTCCCCTGGGCTGTGCAGTGAGTCTCACCATCCATCCACCTCTGCTGTGTGCCCATTGGCCATGGTTGGGAGGCCAAGTGGTGATTCTTGGACATCCCTCATCTGTAGTCAGTGACAGCAAGTGTTTGTGGCTCAGGGTTGTTAACTGCCCTGTCCAGCTCCACTGCAGGTTTATAGACATCCATTTTTCATCTCTCTCTCCTTCGTTGCTGTGGAGGAGCTGCTCAGGTGAGCATGAATTGGCCCAGCTGTTCGCTAGGGAAACAGCCACCAGCCATTTCTAAGCACAACACATCCCCTTAGCTTGTGTTTTAACCGTGGTAATTCGTGGAGTTTTAATCCCTCTTCTGCTGGGGGAAGCAGACGTTGCCATCCACCCCGGCAGAGCCGGCCCACGGCAGCCTCTGCCACGGTCAGGAGTCACTCACCTTTAGCCAGGAGCCAGGCAGCTGCTGAAATCCCTTCACACCGCACGCAAATTAGGCATTGAAAACACTCATTACAGGCAACATGACACGCCTTCATTATTCCAGAATAATTGTCTGAAAAGCTCAGCTCGCAGCACAAGCTTCGCATGGTGCAGGAATGTGATAAAAAGAAAACAGGAAGTGCAATCAATGCTTGTAATCCTTTTAAATAAAAAGGTACTTGCTACTAGCTGCCAACATCTTTAAAAAGCTGTGATTTCCCCGGAGAGAGCCCTTATCAGCTATGACTGCGTGTCATTCTGGCAGTCTGTCAATCCATCAGACTTCAGTGCCACTGACATTAAGAAGCCAGGCGTTAAGATTATCACATTTACCCGTAATGTAGCACAGATTGTGTTGACATTTGGGAAGTATTCCACCACAGGAGCTATTTGACTTCAATTCTTTCTTCCTGAAGAAAAAAATGCTTTGAAATACTCGAGGGCAGGAGCCTGCTCTGTCTTCAGCATGCTGGCATGGGGAGCAGGAGGACAGTGAGGGTGCCCAAGCCATGACCCAGGATGTAGCCCAGGAATTCTGCTCCCCTGTTCTTTGGCTGCACCTGGCATGGAGCAGGCAGGTATTTGGGTTGGCTGAGGAGGATTCCCCTGTGCCCTGCCCTGAGGCAGCTGTGATTCAGTCTCCATGGGGACCCAGAGAGCAGCACCATCTGCTTGCACCCCCCTTCCTCCTCCTGGCACTCCTCCTCCTGAGAAGGCCTCAGCTCTGTCCCCAGTGGAGAGGGAGATATTCCAAGCTAGGTCATGGTAAATGACCTAAAATGAACTGATTAATCTCTTTAAATAATTGTGAAGCCATTTTCCAGAAAAAGTTAATCTACTCTAAATGGCTTTGGTGTTTTTCTTGGGCTCCAATCAATATGTAGTCACTTGCTTTTCATGTGTAATTCACAGTAATTGCAAAAGAGCATTTTCTGAAGAAAATGACACTCTGCAAGCAGAAATGCAGGAAGACACAAAGGCCAATTGTCTTTAAATCCCAGCACAAGGCATGCTGTCAGACACACTGGTGAGCTGGAGGTGCTTCAGCATCACAACTCTGTGTCCTAGGTTCTTCTCTGGGAAGCTGCTGGAGGTGCTGGAGCGTGTTGTGTCCAGATGGCTTGATTTGGAATCTCATCTGCTTTCAGGTCTGGCTGCCAGGGCCCTGGCCTGTGGACCCCTAGCCCACCAGCTGCACAGAAAAGTTGGCTGCAAGATTACAAGGTTAGGCAGAAACACATCCCTTTCCTGTCACTGCAGACATTGCTGGGATCCAGAGGCAGCCATGCTCCTTTCCAGGCTGTCCCATCCAGGGCTGCACACAGCCAGCACTGCCCATGCACAGCAGCACCCAGCCATCACCCAGGGCCTCTGGGGCCTGGGATGAGTCCTGTGTGCAGAGCTGGTGCAGTCCAGTGCGATCACATTCCCAGGTCTGTCCTGTCTCTTTCATCTCCTGTTCAAGTTTCCACCAACCAGGCTCGCTTCATCCGCACCCAGCCTCGAGCCACAGCTGTCTGATGGTAGGACAGGCATCCCCTTCCAAAGTGTCCATTGCCTTTCCATCATATGCTGTAAAACCAGAGCATAATTTTCCAGGATGTCATTCTAATTCTCCTGAGAAAGCTTATTACTTGTGATTTACCCATAAAAAAGGCCCGGTGACTTATGCTGGTGTGTCTGTGGGTTTGCCCATCAATCCATCACGGCAGCAGCAGGCTCTCCTCAGGGCAGGGGGAGCAGATCCAGGGCTGAGGTGAGCATGCCACTGTGATTGACACGCTGCTTTTAGCGGCCATAAAGCCTCTGACATATTCCTTTTGGCTGGCTGCAGATCCGCACTGCTGAGCTCCAGCACAAATGTCATTAAAACATGTTCTACCCATGGTACCTATAAATAATTGAGGCAGCAGGTCTGCACTGAGCTCTGTGCTGCAGCTTTCTGCTCCTCCAGAAGGAGATGACCTCTCCTTCTCCCACTCACCATCTTAGACATGAAGGGGCGCCTGACATTTGTCCCCACACCGATTTCTCTGCTGCTCCCAGGGCTGGGCTCTGGGCTGCTCCCTGCAGGGAGGTGAGTGCAGACCCTCGGGCTCCAGACCCTGCCTTTCCTGCCTCCTGCCTGGGGCACTGCCACGTGTGGATGTGTGGGAGAACCCGGCACGTGGGTAGAGGAGCCCAGTGATCTCAGCGACTCAGGAGCAGCTCCTGGCTGTCAGTGCCCACCACTTCCCAATCTGTTGAAATTTCCAGAGCTGCCCAGGGCAGCACCTGCAGGTCTCCCTGTGCCTGCACATGGCCAGCACAGTTAATGCTATCTGAAATAGTTTAATGTACTCAGATGCATTTCCAATATTGTCACTAAATGTGTGAGAAATTCACAATCCATGGCTGGGAGTGCTTGTTGCTGCTGTGGCCTTGGAAGCACAATCTATACCTGAGCATAGCTTTCCTCACTCACCTGGCCATGAGTATTGGGAGCATCCTGTCCCTTGTGAGTCCCACCACGGTTCTGTTCACCAGTCAGGCCCTCCAGCCCTTCTGCAAGTCCTGGCACAAAGGGCAAGTGCAATCCTTGATCAGGCATGAGCTGTGGGCTGGCAGATGAGCTTGCAGGCAAGGCTTACCTGTGTGGGATATTCATGTGGGACACCCATGTGGGACACCTGTTGGCAACATCAGCAGGTTGCTCTGTCCCTGTTGAGAGGGGCAAGTTCACACCTTCAGCATCAGCCCCCTACACCTCCCATCACATGGTTCTGGCTCCCTTCATGCCCACAAACAGGTTTTTTCTTTCCTTCCTTCTCATGACAGCCACAGCTCCCCCGTAGCAGTGGGAGTAATTAGCAGGCATCATGCTGGGAATGTGCAGTGTAAATATGGAGTGCTGATATCCCACTTTGCTGTGCTGGAAGCAACAACCCCAGACTGACACTGTTCCCCTGGCAGCAGCCACCCATCAGTCTGACCCTGGGTGATCCACAGGCTCCTTCCTGCTCCCTGGGGTCAGGAGGGCACAGTGCAAGAGAGCTGTGTCGTGGCCACACAGGAAGGCATACAGGGACACATCCATTGCCCAGCACAGAGACACACATGGAGCCACAGCAAGGTGCTCTGGTGATGGAGGAAGCACCTCCTGCCCCAGGGACACATCCTGGACAGCAGTGCTGAGCCTGGCTGTCCCGCCCCTGCACACACATGTGCAGGGTGCTGGGCACGTGCAGAGGCAGGTGCTGTGTGCGTGTGGAGGTGTGCAGCCATGCAGAAGCATGCGTGTGCTGAGGCAGACGCTGTGCTGTGCAGGCTGTGTGTGCCCTGACAGATCCTGAAGGTGTATTAAACAGCAGCTGTCGGGCTCCTCCCGTGCACAGCAGTAACACAGTTGGGACCATTGTGATGTCTTCTTAATTTAAACTCGTGTTGTCTTTCAGCCACGTGCTAATGAGGGCTAATGGGAAGATCAGCTTGCTGTTTGCCAGCGTTGCTGTGTGCATTGCCATGGCCCTGTCACTCCTGCAGCCTGGCTGTCCTCACTGGCTGGTGTCTTTCCCTGCCTTGCTGCTCTGATGGGAAGAGGGACTCGGGGTCTGCTCCCCCTGGGGTTCATGTGGCATGTCAAAAACTGCTCCACCAAGCCAACTTCTCTGACCACAGAGCAGCAGGACTCATCTGGGGAGCAGAACCTCCCAATGCTGTCCATGGGCAGCCCCCAGGATCTCCAGGGCTCCCTCGTGTCACAACAACAGTCCCAAAAGCTCAATTGGCCCCTGTGGCTGGGACACCCACAGTGCTGCCATATCCCCTCGTGTCTCTGCAGCCCCAGGACAACCACATGACCCTTGGGATGCTCCTCTTAGAGAAGGGGCAGCCAGCTACCCATGGAGTCTGTGCCACCCCTCCTGCTGCCCTGCTGTGACTCGGGGTCTGAACAGGGTACAGAGTCACTGGTACCCACAGAAGAGATGGTTTGGCCACAGCTCAGTAACTTGTTGTCACCTGCATGCCCATCCTGGCTCACATGGCTGTGGTGCTGGTGCCTGGGGACAGAGCAGCTCTGCATGGGGACAGAACATCTCTGCCCCACAGGCCTGGGGCCCATTATCCCTCTCCCTGTGCCTGTCCCCTGCTCTCCCTGCTCCCCAGCCACAGGTGCCAGCTGCACAGCAGGACACTGTCCCAGGGCTGCTGGGTGCCAGCACCGACCCTCCGGAGCGGGAGTGGAGCACAGGGAGCTCCACGATGGCAGCATCCCTGGAGCTGCTTCTCCCAGCACTAACCCACACATTTATCAGGATTAATGAAGCGTGCAGCAAACGGATCAGGGAGGCAAAGAAAGCAGCGGAGACAGAGCCAGAGGCTGGCAGCAGGCAGGAGGGAGATGAGGGTGTGTGTGGGTCAGCAGAGCTGGCCAGGGCAGCACAGGAGCAGCACACCTCCCTGGGTACCTGCTCCCAGCTTCCCACATGGACACACAGGAGTGCTCACATTAGCTCATCGTGGTGCACACAGGCACAAAGAAAAGAGAGACAGTCTTACCAGAGATCAGCCATCAATATTTGAAAAAAGCCATTGAATACTAACACAGCCACTTACGCCATATTTGCATTCTTGCTTAATAAAAAATTATGGCCATTCAAAGCTCAATCATTAATTACCCAGCATATTTTTGTTTAACTCCCTCCCTTTTTTATTACAGACTAAGCTGTTTTCCTGCTTATTCAGCAAAAATTCCCTACTCTTCCACCAGGACGAGGCATGCAATAAATATGTACTTATTAAGTGTGCATTACAACTGCACGAGCTGGGAGAAGTAATAACAGGCCCAACATAAAGCTGAAGTATTTATGCATGTACCTAGGGCCACTTTAGCTATTTATTTTCACAAAGAAATTAAATTAGATAGTTTGATAGCTCTCAGTGTGACTATGGTGGGAATTTACATAGGCCCCAGCCTATCAGGTGGGATGGGCTTGAAGGCACAAACCCATGATAAGGACAAGCTGCAGAGGTCCAGGTGTGCTGGGCAGGACTCCCTGCCAGGAGGGTCAGTGCCCAGCCAAGCTCCTCTGCGTCCCAGTTGGGAATCCCATGGGACACCAGGAAGCCAGAATGGACACCAGGCAGGCAGGATGAGGCTTCCCACTGTTGGGACCATGAGTGACTCTGTGAGAAAAACACAGTGGTACAGTGTCCTTGGAGAAAAACTGTTGGGATGTGAAGAGGGATGAATTTTCTCAGGAAAAATTACTTTTCAAACCCTTCTCACTTGAAAGAATCCCAGCGCCTTTGTTAGTGTTTAACGCCCACTCTCCACAGATGCCTTTGACAAGAGATGTGACACCTGGCCGGGACAGGAGAGGGGATGGGGAGGGCAGTGCCACCCTCCTCCGCGCCCCCCAGCCCTCACCACCCTGCGGGAGGCCCCGCAATTAGTGAGCGACCTGATTAGCGCTGATTAGGCACACACCGCCTGCCGCGGCGGAGCTTGCGGTGCTGCCTGCGGGGCTGCCAGCTCTGCCCCACCGCGACCCCGCACCAGCCCCAGCCCAGGGCACCAAGCCCGGGGGCTCTCAGCCTGCAGGGGACACTGAGCCCGCAGGGGACACTGAGCCCGGGGGCCGCCTGCCTGTTCACATGGGGCTGGGACCACCTGCAGCACCCCCTGCTCCCCAGGGAGTGGCTTCCCCTTGTGCTTGTCCCCTTGGTGTCTGACATCTCCCTGTGCCTGTCACGCAGGTTCCTGATGTCTCCAAGTTATTAAAGATGGGATTTTTAAATAGCACAGAGGATGTACAAGTTTTGCAGTGTCAGCACGGGGGAGTGACAGGAGTTGCTGGGAGCCAGCCCAACCCCGGCAGTGACAGTGTCCTTTAATTACAATTGATGACCTGGCATCTCCCTTCCCCAGTGCTCATCAGGTCATTGCCTCGCAGCAGGACAATGGGACCCCAGGCCCTACCCAGCCGCTCCCTGAACCCAGCACAGCCTGCTCTGCTCCTCCAATTGCTCACATTTTATCCAGAATAAAGGAAACTTTGGCAAGATGCCTTCCCAGGAGGCAGAGACATCTCTGTGAAGTGCCCAGTGCCTGCCTATCCATGTGTATGAGGCTCCATGGTCCTGGTCATCCTGTGGCCTCCAGCAGCTGCTTCCAATGAGGGCTTGTAGAGAGACCAGCAGCTGCCAAGCACGGGGTGGTGTTTGCAGGCAGAGGAGTGAGGAGAACTGCCTCTGCCTGGGGCATGGCTGGGGTGGAGGCACACGAGCTGCACGCCGGGGCTGGCCGTGGATGTGCCAGCTTGCCAAGAGAAGTGTGAGAGCTGCCTCTCGCTGGTGGAACAGGAGGGAGCACAGCTCAGCAATTACAGCACAATTAGCTCAAACAGCAGGTTGATTGTAAATTGCAGCTCTGTGCCAGCTACAAGTACGGAGCGAATGGCTGGCGGGAGCTCTCCTGCAGCCCGGCTGTCTCTGCTCGGGTCTGAGCCAAGCAGGACGTGTAGGGCCATGGCCCACAGCATCCCCTGTGGGGTCTCTTGGCACTTGGCCCCACAGCCTCTCCCTCGAGCTGCTGCAGACACAGGAGAGGTGGTGGGCAGCCCTGTGGCTTTGCTAGTACAGTCCCTCTGTGGAGAACTGCCAGGAGCAGCTCTGCAGAGAGGACCTGTTGGCCGTTCTTGGGACTACAGGGGATAAGAGCCATGCTGCCTTCCCAGAGCATCCCTTGCTCCAGAAGAGCTCCTGGGCCTCCCCTGCTCCATGCTGGACCCTGGACTGCACTGGCTTGGAGCCCAAACAAGCAGTGCCACCCAAGGGTTCCCAAACCAGGTGTGCAGGATGCAGCAGCCTTGCTGGAAAGTGGGTAGTTGTAACACTCCTCCTGCATCCTGTGTGGGGAGCAGCCTTGGGGAGGGCACCTCTCAGAGGGGGACCCCCAGACCTGTCCCTGTGGGGCAGGGAGTCACGGCTGAGCATGGGCTCACCTTGCAGGCTACAGCCAAGCAGTGAGTGTGGTTGTTGTGCTGCCAAGGGATGTGTGGCAGTGAACATGTGCATTTCTCTTGGGCATGACTGCCTCAAAGCAGCCTGTTCCCTCCACCATCCTATCATCCCATGCTGTCCTGCCCAGTGTACACAGGACAGGAACTGTCAAGGACTAGGAAGGGCCCTGGAATGGGCTGTCTCTCATGCCCACACAGTCATCTCCCCTAACCCCTGTGCAGAGTATGAGGCAGCCTGGCTCCTCCTCTGCACCTCCTGTGCAGCCCTAGGGAGGGACAGGCTTCTGGGGGCCCACGGTGGAGCCCCACTCACTCAGCTGTGCTGGGGGAACCTCAGGTACAGGTGCAGGAGGATTCGGTGCTGCCAGTGGGGCTTGCAGCAATTCCTGTCCCCCAGGACAGCACCCCTCAGAGGGATGGCAGGGGATGATCACAGGCAGCTTTGGGGATGGCTCTGCCCTCAGCAGGATGTCCTGTTGGCTCTGTCCCCCGGATTGTGCTGGCCGTGGGGTCGATGTGCATGGAGCTGTGTGCTCAGTGGAGGCAGCAGACGGACACGGAGTCTGTGCCAGGGAGGGGCAGGAGGGGCCCTGGACATGGAGTCTGTGCCGGGGAGGGGCAGGAGGGGCCCTGGACATGGAGTGTGTGCCAGGGAGGGCAGGAGGGGCTCTGGACATGGAGTGTGTGCCAGGGAGGGCAGGAGGGGCTCTGGACACGGAGTCTGTGTCAGGGAGGGGCAGGAAGGGCCCTGGACACGGAGTCTGTGCCAGGGAGGGGCAGGAGGGGCTCTGGACATGGAGTCTTTGCCAGGGAGGGGCAGGAGGGGCCCTGGACCCTGCTGTCCCCGTGCGTGGGCTGCCAAGGGGCCTGGGGCAGGGGGGGGCAGTGCCTGTCAGCCTGCTGAGGCTGATGCCTTCCATCTCTGAGTTACTGGCTCGTGTCAGGGCAGAGCTGGAAATGTCAGGGACTGCTGCAGGGTGACCGTGCAGAGTGGCAGATGGTCAATGATGGATTTGTCACTTCAGATTCAGGCGGTTTTTAAATATTCAGCAGAATCGGAGGTGACAGCTCATGGCAGCAGGCAGAATTTCTGTACGTCTCAGTAAGACCTCCTGGCCCCCTGGGAGGGGGGGCACAGCAGGACAAACCCCGGCACCTCCTGGCAGTGGCTGGGGACAGCATGGGCTGGGACTGTGGTGATCAGGGCCAGGGCTCCCTGTGCTCCCCGTGGCTGGTGACCCAGGGGAGGTGCAGGAAGGATGCTGCTGCTGAGCCTGTTCTGCTCCAGCTGCTCCCTGCGAGCTGGAGCATGCAGGTGGTGCCTGTGCTGCCTGCAGCCACCCCCCTTTGTCAGCACCAGTGCATTGGGGTGTCTCAAGAGCACTGGGGGCTCCCACCAGCTCCACACCAGAGCTGGAAATCCCCAGCCCTCTGGGGATGGCCTCGGCAGCCACATCCTGAGGAGAGGCCCAGCAAGTGAAGGAGGCTCCTGAGCCAGGAAGAACAGGGGTCTGGGCAGGCTGGCATTGCAAGGGGTGTGGGCAGAGCCAGCACAGGAAATATCTCCTGCTGCAAGAGGAGAGCCAGGATGGAGTGTGAGTCCTAGCTGATCCAAGGGAGATGAGCTTTCCCTCCCTGGGGGTATGTGTGGCTATGGCCACTGGCAGGAGGAAGGCAGCAAGGTCATTGCAGTAATGAACACACTCGCCCTTGAGGGCAGGGGATTCAGTACTGACTCTGCATCCCCTGTGCTCGCTGCCTCGAAGAGAGCTCTGCTCACACCAGCTGGATTGGCTGGTCTGTCCCTGTGCCACAGCTCATCAGGTGCAGCCCTGGCTGCAGGGCGCTGCCAACCACACACATTTGCATCAGACTTTGCTAACGGTGCAGGTCCTCCTGTACATCCACTGTGTCTGCAGAGGTGCCTGGCTGGGGGGCATAAGCAGAGGGGTGGCATGCTCCCCCTGATCCTCCTGCGCTGCAGGCAGGTCTGAGTAACCTCCCTGCCTCCCTCCAGCCCAGGGAGTGGTGCCCTTGCAGTACAGATTTGCAGTCCAGGCTGCCCATGCAATCCACAGGGTGGGCAGCACTGAGAGTGCTGTGTCTATCTGGGCTGTCTCTCCATGCCCCTGAAAGGCAAAGCACCTTGGCTTGGGGCTGAACAGGTGAAACTGCAGCCCCTTCCTGCCACTGCCCAGCCCTGCCAGGAGCCTGATAGGCAGTCAATGATTAATGCTGAAGTCAAACCCTTCCACCAGCTCCAACCTTAGAGTGCCTGCAGCAGCTCTGCAGCCCCCACCAGGGAACCCCAGGAGAGTTCACAGACCACCCTGAATGTTGTGGCTCTGCCCTGCTCCACAGAGCTGGCTCCTCTTCATTGCTGTGTCTGCTGTCAACAGCCTGTTCCTCTCTCTTGCCCTGCGTGTGTGATCTCAGTGGCTTCCAGCAAGGCAAGTTCTCTGCAGCCCAGCCCAGTGCCAAATTCTTCATCCTTTATTAGGTGCTTCTCTGATCAGCAAGCAGAAGGCAACTTGCTGGTCAGACTCTCCTGGAGGAGCTGAGCTTGGCTCTGTCTCCAGCCTGCGCTTAGAGCAATTTAATATCAGCAGCAGGAGGGGATGGGGAATTAATTTTGGTTGCTGCCACCCCTTCGGGCCACACCTACGTGTGCTGGGTAGTGCAATGCGCTGGCTCCCCCCTTCCTCTGCTGGAACAGCTGCTTGAATTTCCTTGTCCTGCCTTCATCCCTCCTTGCATTAACTGTTTCTCAGCCACGAAACACGGAACGGCTGCAGCTGGCTCTGCCCAACAGGCTTGGCCCTTCTGCTGATGGAAAAGCACAAAGCTGTCAAGGAAAGCACAGGCCATAAATCAAGGGCAGCAGCAGCATAAGGCAGCCCTTGGCTCTGAAGGGGCCTTGTGAGCACAGCTCAGGTGCTGGTGGCCACCAGCCCCCCCAGATGACTGCAGTGGGACTCTCGGGGGGGTGCAGAGTCCAGGCTTTACAGGGCAGCCCCACACAGCAGCAGAGTGTCAGGTCACATAGCACAACACGCTGTGTCCCCACCCCTGGGAGACAGCCCAGGATGTGTCCCAGCTCGGGTCTGGGGTGCTGGCTCTGGGGGGCACTGCCTGAGGAGGTGGGGCTGAGCACTCTCCCTGCAGAGGGGCAGGCAGCTCCAGCTGACTCTGAAGAGGTTAAAAATCTTTCTAATCGCTCAGTAAGACCTTCTCTAAGAATTTATCTACTTTCTGCCTTCCAAGAACATATGGTTAAAATCCCCCTGAGCGGGACTTACATTTATAGCATCTATTACTGAGATCAAGGTTAATCCAGAGTAATCTAATGGGGTGAAAAGGACTTTATATAAATCTGTTTTAATCTATGGGACATGATAGCCTGACAAGGCCATCAGAACACTCCTGCACCACTGCTGGGGCAGTGAGAGGTGCCAGAGTTACACAGGGGATGCAGGAGGGAGAGCTGGCTCATCCAGCACCCACCAGTCTGAGTGCAACGGGGTCAGGAGACTGGCAGGGCTGGAACATGGCCCACCAGGCTCAGAGCCAGGCCAGCTGTCCTGGTGTGCAGCTGCTGCTGGTGTCCCCAGAGAGACTGAGTGGCCCTGTCCCTGTAGGAATGCTGTGCCATGGCACTGGGGAGGCTGCAAGTGCTCTCAATTAAGAGTCATCCCTGATAGGTGTAATTGATCCACACTTAAAGAGAAGGGATTCAGCAGGGAAACACAGAAGGTGAACTTCAGTGGCTGCCAGTGCTGAGGCTGCACCCTGTGTGCTTGCCCATGCTGGGCACTGGTGGCTCCAGCAGGGCTGGTGCTTGCAGCACGTACACAGGGCGTTCCAGGTGGGCAGAGAGGAAGGACTGCCCCTGCCAGGATGTCACACTGTGGTCCTTGCCTCACCCCATCTCCCACAGCTGGCTGCCTGCACCCCTTCTAAACTGCCTAGTGCCAAGCACTGCTCCCTCTGCTCCCTGTCCTGCCCCCACCAGGCTCACCCCAGCCCTGAGCCCTGCAGAGCCTGGGCTCTGCACCCACCTCAGCTGTGCCTGGGCTCTGCACCCACCTCAGCTGTGCCAGGGCTGGTGCTGAGGGCAGCCTGTGCCTGCTTTGTGCCCAGGCAGCCAGCCACAGGAGTGAGTCCCAGGGACACAGGAGGCCAAATAAGGGAGTTCTCCAGAGCATGGCGTGTCGTTTTACATCTGCTCAGATGGAGACTGAGTTATCCAGGTCCCTGAGTCCCAGACCCGCCAGAAGACAGTATCTCAGCTAAACGATGCAAAAATGATTTAATGGAGGGAACTAATCAAGGAATCCAAGAGAGACTGCTCACCAAGGGCTGATGCAAGATTCAATTAAACTGCAGCCTTTGTGGGTTCACCATTTTAATTTTCCACAAATTAGCTTAAAAAAGGTATGGAAATGAAGATATTAGATTTTTTTTAAGTCAAAAGGAAAAATCCTTTGAGGATTATATTAGCTATTTCGCTTTAACAAACATAATTTCTATACTCATTTTCTTGTTTTAATCTCAGCTGTTGAGATACTCTTTCCATCCCACTCCAGTGTCAGTGTGGAAGGCTGTTAACCCTTCCCAGAGCAGGTCCCACAGCCTAGCTGATGCAGTGCCCCATTCCCATGCCAGCCATGGCGCTGGGGCAAGGGCAGCATGATGGCGTGGGAACCCTCCTTGGTCAGCTGGGCTCCAAGCTGGTGCAGCAGCACCAAAAGAAGCAAGTCCAGCCCCACAGCAGTGATGGAGATGCCTCCCCAGTTCGAAGGCTCTGCTCTGTCCCTGCCTGTGCCAGGCTGGTTGGACAGAGGCTGGCTGTGAGTGATTCCAGTGCAGACAGGGCTGCGGATCTGCCCGGGGCTGCAGCAATGCTAAGCTCCAGACACCCCACATTTTCTGTTACTTCACCTGCTTTTGCCCTCAGGCAGCTGGAGATAAACACGGAGTTACAATGTTGTGTGTCGGCTGTGATTTGTCTTCTGCAGGAGTATGTCTTGCACTAAGGATCTCCTGTGAGAAACAACAGCTGCTGTTGTGGCACCTGCTGGCCTGGCATGGCTGGCCTGGCATGGCTGGCCTTTTCCTGCCCTGGGTGGCCCAGCTCCAGGGCTTGGCTGGAGGCTGCTCTCCAGCAGGAATGGTGCCTTGAGAGTGTCAGGGCTAGTGGCTGGTTCAGTGGGCTTTGCCTGGCCACACAGCCTGCTCCCCACCCCGAGGAACAGTGCTCCTCTCCCTGGGCTCCTGCTCATCAGTAGAAAACAAGTCCCCATCAGCAGCATCACTTATTGGTGAGGGGGCTTTGCCAGGACCACAGTGGGTCTGGCTGGGCCACCCTGGCCAGGGCTGACATGGCCAGGCCTTGGTGCCAGGCATGTACCTGGGTGCTGAGGAGCATCATCCACAGAGCCCCTGCTCCCAGGGTGGGTTCAGCTCCTCCTTGCCCCCTCCTCCCAGCACTGCCTGCCCCTCTGGCACTGTCAGTCAGGTGCCACATCCACCATCCCACCCTGCTTGCACCTTCCTGTCCTGCACTGTCCCCTCCTGGACCCCCCTTGCCTTCATCTGGCTCCTGAGTGACCTTCAGCTTGCAGCTCCTGGAAGCACCTCCCTGTCCCCTTCCTCTGTGCCTCGAGTGGAACAGAGCTTCATTTGTCACTGTCTCTTTTAAAAGGTCCAATCTCTTCCGTGGGGTCACCTGGCTGCTCTGCCAGCAGCTCCTCGTGCTGGCACAGCTCTGCTGCAGCCACTGCAGCTGCCAGTCCGGGATGCGTCATCCCTGTCCCCGTGTCCTTGGGGTCCTCAGTGGTCCCCTCTCTGCCCATGGAGCACTCCCAGTCAGAGCCCAGCCCATCCCATCCTGATGGAGAGGAGCAGCAGAGCCAGGAACATGGAGCCTCTCCTGCACCACCCTCCCAGAGCAGTGGGTTGTGCAGGGCTGGTTTGGGCCCTGGCACAGGTCTGGCAGTGGAGGCTTGGCCAGGACCCTCCCCACCCTGCACACACTGAGCCCTGAGTGGAGCTCAATGCAGAATTAATTTGTCATATTGACACTGATCGTTTATTAGGGAGCAGAGTGGAGCCCATTCATTTGAACAGAAAACATTTCATCTTATCTCCTGCCTTTTCATGCCTCAGCTCTCACTCTTTAACCTTGGACAACGAGACATTCATAATTTCCTCACTGGCTCTATGGCTCCTCTAGATAAGAAACTTATTTTTTAATCTTTCTTTCTATTGAATTTTAAACATGTTCCATTACAAAACCTGATGCACATAACAACACGTTTTGCCCTGAATTAATGTGGCCATGCTGTGCTGCAGCCCTGCCCTGAGCTGGGCTCCTGGCCCTGCCATTCCCTGGGACCCAAGAGCCCAGGAGCAGCTCTGGTTTTCCAAATGCCTGTAGGGGCTCTGGCAGTGGTGCAGAAGCAGGCAGGGCCCAGGCAAGCCTCTGCTCTGGGGACAGTGTGACACCAGGTTGCTGCCTGCAGAAAGGTGCCCAGGTCTGCAGGGCTGGATCTGCCCACTCCAGGGATTGCAGCCAGTGGGACTGCAGGGGAATGGGTGCTACAAGAGGAACGTGCTGTCACCACCTGATGGTTTTCAGCAATTCCCATTTGCTCTAACATGGTTTGAGATTGGCAAAGCATTTCTTGTTTGGGGATGGTCAGTGGGGAGCCGACGTGTGACTGGGAGCTCTTGCAGCCCCACACCTGAGCCCCACTGCAGCCCCACAAAACAGTGCAGGGTCTGCCCCAGCCCAGGGCCATGAGCAGCTGCAGAGAGATTTGTCTCATTTCCAGTCCACAAAGCTACTGCCCCAGCAACAAATAGCCCCACCAGGGCCCCTACAAGGAGAGGCCATGATTGCTTTCCATGTGCAGAAGAGCCACAGAGATAAGGCTTTCACCTCCAAGGCTCTGCTGAAAAATTAGGGATGGGAGGTGGGAGGGAGCAAATTGAGATAAATGAGCGCGCTGCGTGGCATCCTGCCTGCAGGATGCTGAAATAAAAAATCAGTAAATAAAAAATCACCAGTCTTTATCTGGTCAGAGCCTGAATGGGCTGTGTGATAACTATAACGGATGAGCCTGCCATGAGAGCCTCTGAGAGGGACCTGCTGGCCCTTGTGCCACGTGGGAAAGCACCTGCTGGCGCTGGGGACACAGCAGTGGCACGCACAAAGGACCAGGACAGCAGCTCTGCCGTCACACACTGGGTGCTGTCCCTCTGAGTGCACCCTGCTGGCTGCTGCACCAATCCCAGGTGGCTCTGGGAAGGGCTTGGCTCCTTCCTCAGTGTGAAATGCACTTTTCCAAGTCGTCCTTCACAGTGAGAAAAAGGCAGATCAGATGCCGAATTAGCCTGCGAGAGCCGTGTTCCCGTCTCTCTTATCTAACTCACTGTAACAAGCTCTTTGCATTTATTCTACCAAATGTGCTGCAGAATTGCGTTACAGCTCATGGCTGCGAGCCATCTGTGGAGAGAAATCCAGTTATACCTTGTATAATAAGTTCCTGACAATCTTACAGAGGACTCCGGGTCATAAAAGTCTCCCAGTTTTATCGCCAGTAACAGACACGGAGAGAAATTAAGTTGTCTTATCAAATTTAGATAATATATATCCCTCTGGAGTGGAAGGTTTCTGATGGATCTTTTACAGTATTAGAACATTTAGAGGGGCTAGCAGAAATGCACAGTGGGGGTGGGAGAGCAGTGGGGTGCAAAACACCCTGGGGCATCCAGGAGTGCTGTAGCCACTGGGCAGAGACCAGCCCTGGAGAGCCCTTGGAAAGCAAAAGGGAGGTGAAAGCTGTTTGCAGGCAGGAGCCATGCTGAGAGGGGGGCTCTGCTCCTGCCTGGCTCACCTCGAGCTCTCTCATGCAGCTATTAATGAAAGCAATAACCTCCAGCATCCTGATACGCACGCTCCTTCCTGCTGCCTCTGTGCCTGGCACTGCGGGCAGCAGGAGCCACAGGGTGTCTGCTGAGTTCCTGGGATCTGCTGAAAGCAGGAGCCAAGCCCTGAAGGGAGGCTGGAAATGGGATGTCCCTGTCACATATCCTCTGTGGCCAGTGCAGGGATGAGGATTCCTGGTTCTGGAAGGGTCCTGCTCTAGCCGCCTGAACAGTGTTGGTCCCGTCTGGGCTCTCCTTGCAGATGTTGGCAGGGAGAGGAGTGATGCTCCATTCAGGCAGTAATTTTAAGCTCCTTGGAGAAAGCTCCCTGCTGATCCCATTGCCAAGGGCTGTGTCTGTCCCTTCCCCTGGCTCAGGTATCAAGGCTCCTGCAGCCAGGGGGCTGGGACAGGGATGGTCGCCACCTGGACTGACCTGTGGCCCCTGGCCAACCTCTCCCTCCTGGGGAACCAGCTGCCCAGAGGGATGGCACTGGTGGCGTGGGAGGGCTGGGATCCTTGGCACACCTGCTCCGTGTTCAGTATTTAGTTTCTGCAGAGGCAGAGTGCAGTAGCCATGGCAATGCAGCGGGCAGGCCCAGCATCACCGGTGCGCCGTTTATTATGAGCTGAGCAGTCTCTGGGCACTGGGGATGCAGACACATGCCTCCCCCGAGAGCCCTGTGCTAATAAAAAAAATGAATCCTCACTTACTGATGATCTCTGTATTTTTAAAGATTGGTTACTCTATCTTTTCCTTTTTCATTCATTTTTAAAAAACTTTATCTTGCCGTTCAGGGCAGAATTATCTGTTTAGCACCGTTGTTACTTTAATCACAATTAGCTTTCCCACTCCATTAATAAGTCTCTCAATAGTGCTACATCATGGGAATGTGCCTTCACAGCCATCCTGGCACTCTGCCGAGTCTGATGCCCAGGGTTTGCTCTCCCTGCAGCTCTGGCAGCCAGTGCTCTCAGTGCCATGCTGTGCACTCATCTCCACCGCCCCCGTCCTTCCAGGGGGACTGAGCCCCATGGCCAAGCAGACTCTGGGGCAGGCAGGAGCTGGCAGCTCTTCCCTGGAAGGCTGAGCTGGAGCTGTTCCCGCTCCTGGCAGCAGGAGCAGAGAGGCTGGGAATTAGGATTTAACCTCAAGAGTGGGTCAAGAGACTACCTCGCCTCCCCACATCTTTTCTTCAGAGCATTTGGTGAACAATGCATGCAGAAGGCTTTTTATTTTTGTGTAGAAACGTGTGTCTAATGAATTAGCCATGGATTTGAGCCTAACATGGGTAATTTACACTGAACATTCACTTGCTCAGAATCATGCATCAATTTTGTACCACATTAAAACCCACGTCCCGCCCTGGGAGTGTGTGGCTGGTGCTACACTGCAAGTCTCCCTCCCAGCACATCTCTTGGTCCAGTGGGACTGCTCTGATGCCCTCTGCGGAGAGGGAGACTGGTGTGCCACAGGCTGTGGTCACACTGGGCTGGCCACTTCGGGGGAATGGGATTTGCCCAGGAGTCATTGGCATGACATGGGCAAACGTGAGGACAGACACAGGGTCCCTGTCCTGCAGCCTCTGGGCACAGGGTGTCCCTGTCCCAAGGCACTGGGATCAGCCAGAAGCCCTGCTGTGTGCTCAGTCTCCCCCAAAAGCACAAACAGCTTTCCTGCTGGAAGTCATGTCCCCTTGGCTTACAATGTTGTGTGAGCCTCAATTGCCTGCCTGGGGCAGGCACCAGAGCCAGGACAGGATGCTGCCACCAAAAACCAGCATGGCCACAACGGGGCACCTTGTGACACCAGCAGGGTGTGGGGGGTAGTTCATAACCATGCCCGGGGCAGAGCAGGCAGCTCACCCCTTGCTCAGGAGTACTGTGCCCCCCTCCTCCCCACCACTGCAGGGACACCCCCCCCCGGGGAGGCATTACTCGAGGGAATTGCTGGCACAGGCGTAATTGCTGAGATAACTGCTGATTGTGGAGTTTGCAAACAAAAAATAGAGTGGCCGGGGTCAGTCATAATTGGTAAATATTTGTCTATCTAATCAAAAGGCCTTTTAATTAACAATTTTCTTCTTGCAACTGGTTTAATTTTTTTAAGAACTTCTGCGGGAAGTCAATTAGACCCAACAGATGGTGAAGAACATCCCAGCATCAGCACATCCTGCCATCTGCCACCTCTGGAAATGGCAGTCCCACCAAAGCCTCATGCCCCATGGCAACCACCCCTGGGACAGGACAGCTCTGACACTTTGGCCCCCATGGACCACAGACAGGTGGGATTCTCTCAGCAAGAGTCATGTGCAGCCAGTGCTGGTGCAGATTCTGGGGCAAGAGGAGGGGCTGGAACTGCCTGGAGCACACGCCAGGGGCCTCTGGGTCTGCAACTCCACCCCATGCATTTTGCCTCTTTTTTCCTGTCCCTGGGCAGCTTTTGAGCCCTGACCCAAGCAAGCAGCAAAAAGGGAGCTCTGCCATGCCACAGCCTGGTTCCTGGTAGCATTAGCAGCTGGCACTGTTCAAGGTGGGCACAGATTTCTCTGCCCCATAGCTGGAGATCACAGCACAGCGACCCTGCCTGCTTCTGCCCATCGGGCTGCCTGGCCCCTGGTCCCCAGGTGGACTGTCCCTGCCAGGATGGGACAGACCTGCCCAGACCTTGGCTGAAAAATACATGCAGGCACACAGGGCACTGCCACATGGAGACACAGGGCTCTGCTGTGCAGGGACACAGGGCACTGCCATAGGGAACACAGGGCTCTGCTGTGCAGGGTCACAGGGCACTGCCACATGGAGGACACAGGGCTCTGCTGTGCAGGGACACAGGGCACTGCCACATGGGGACACAGGGCTCTGCTGTGCAGAGTCACAGGGAACTGCCATAGGGGACACAGGGCTGTGCTGTGCAGGAACACAGGGCACTGCCACATGGGGACACAGGGCTCTGCTGTGCAGAGTCACAGGGAACTGCCAAATGGAGACACAGGACACTGCTGTGCAGGGACACAGAGCACATGCTGTGCAGGGACACAGGACACACTCCATCTCGCATCCTCCCCACTGTCCTCCCCTCCACCCAGGCAGGAAGGGCTCCTCTCTGCAGGTGAGCTGGCAGCACTCGCACCTGCGGCTCTCCACAATCAGGAGATTGCTGTGCACAAGAGGCAGCTGACGCATCTCTTCCTCAATCAGCTGCTCTTGACGCCCAGCTCCGTGCCACTCGCTGTGCCACTCTCGGTGCCACTCGCTGCTGATTGCCCTTTGTCTCCCGCATGGCAGCGCAGACAGCAGGGCCAGGCCGCTCCCGTGGTGCTCCTGTGGTGTGGTTTTGCCCTCTACTCCCCATGAACCCACAGTTCCCAGCAGAGGAAGATGCTGGGGCTCTCCCAGCTCCGGGGGATTGAGGGGAGCCCCGGGGATGGGCTCTCTGCAGGGTGCTGGCTTTGGTCCCATGTGGATGCAGGATCCTGCCCTCAGGAGGTGTCCAGAGAGCCTGCAGCCAGCTGGGTCTTCAGGTCAGTCTGGGGATCAACCATGGGGCAAGCAGATGGTCCTGTAGGGCAAGGCAGGGCAGGGAGAACTGAGAGTGAGCAAAGGGCTGTTCTGAGAGCCAGGCAGAGTGCCCGTGCCCCGGGGCTGGGTACAGGGCAGGAGGGGGTACAGCCAGCCCAGCACCACAGCCCGGCCACACCACTGGCACATCTCCAAAGCACTAGGGAGCAAAGCACCTAAATCTTTCCTGCCAGGCCCTCCGGAGATGTCCCCCTTTATTCACAACTGCTTTTTAATTGCCTTTTGTCAATTACAGCGAGATGGATCGGGCTCCTCGGGGAGGCAGCAATTAGCGCGGGGATGAATGCCGAGGCAACCAAGCTCCCTCTGCACGCAGCAGCGGTGATTTGTAAACCTGTCACCCAGACACCGAGCTCCGCTGCCAGACACAGCGGGAGCACCATCGCACCTGCCCCTGAGCGACAGGAGCGGGGCACCCGCCCAGCGCTCCCTGCCAAGCGCCCCAGCCGTGTCCCCTCGGTCCCGCTCCGGGGAGGGGTGTCCGGCCGGTGTCCAGGCGAGGTGTGCCCTGCCGATGGATCTTGGGGCTCATGCAGAGCACGGTGAGGATGGGAACATGGTGCCAGGGCCGATGAGAGCTGCTCTGGACAGGCTGGGTGGCAGGAGCCCCTCTGGATGGGGCACCACCCCTGCCAGAAAGAATTAACACCTACAGTTTCCAGCTGGCTGTGGCCAGCCTCCTAATTAGGTGTGGTGACAATGGCAATTAGTCATCCAGGTTCCCCGCTGCGGTGCTTGGGACGTGCAGGGAGCTCTGACCATGTCACTGCTTTCCATGCTGTGGCTGCAGGTGTCCTCTCCATGGCTCAGCCTGCAAGGATACACTGCCTGCTACTGCACAGCCACCTCAGCTAACTGTCCTTGAGCTCAGGATGCTCTTAATCATCCCGAATTCATCCCTCCAGATTGCCTCATCGGTGATGGGACAACCTAGGCAGGGCTTGTCTGTACCCAGAGGCTCAGCCTGCCAGGGGCTTGTTCTCCCTCAGCCCCCATCCCTTCTTGGCACTCACTGATGCCTCTCACCTTCCTGGTCCCAGTTCTGCAGGGCTTTGGGACCAAGGATGTTTGGCCATCAGCCCCTTCTGGGGGGGCTGCAGCCACTGCCTGCTCTTCCCAAATTCACCCGACCCTCCCTCCCTGCTTCATGGCCTTTGTCTAATTCCCTACGCCCCTTTCCTATTTTTCTTCTTGACAGAAGCAGCAGGCTCATGCTTCCAGAGACTCCACAGCCCTTTCTTGTAGCTGTAGATTAAATTTCCCAGCTCAGTGTCTGCTGGCCTCTGGCTGAGTCACTGTGCACAGGTGTCCTCCTGTCCCCAGGGGCAGCAGGCAGTCCTGGTGGTGCCAGAGCCTGGGGAGAGGTTGTGTGCAGGGACACAAGGTGGTCCCTGCCAGCTGAGCTAAACTAAGCACAGCCTCCTGGGCCATGGCTGTGGGCAGAGAAAAGGGGCAAATCTTGTGCGGGCCCAGCAGCTAAACTCTGCCAAGCATTCCTCAGCTCCTGCTTCCCTCACTCTACTCTGTCCTTGACCCTGGGGAGGGTGCAGCATGTGGAGGGAGCCCAGCTGCTCTAATTAAACCATGTTTGCAAACTCCCATGGGAAGCATTACTAATCATAATTAAGGAGAGTAGATCTGCTCTTCCTGTCTCTTGGACACATGAAGCACCCTGCATGCCGACCAGGCTCAGGGGCACTGAGGGCTGGCACATGGCACTGCTCAGCCTCCCCTGGGCTGGGCACGTCCCTGGAACAGCCCCCATGGGGCAATGACACCCTTGGAGCCCTTGGGCCGGAGCGCCAGGCCAGGGGCAGAGTGCCACAGTGCAGCTGGCAGCAACCCCTGCATGAAGGCATGGCGTGACTGCACCCCTCTCCCTCTGCATGCACACTTCATGCTTGAACCACTGGCCTAACGATTTCAGGTTTTTCCCCATTTTCCTGTATTATTATTTGTCGTTGTTCCTGTTGCAGTTCAGTGACCATGAATTATTGAACGTCTGCTTGCTCAGTAACTCTTTACTTCCACCTCGGCACACGCCGCCTGTGTGGGACGGCTGCCAGCTCCTGCCCCCGGCCCCTCCTGCTGCCCTGGGACCCCTCGCCATGCTCAGCAACATGGCAGGGCCCCACACGCTGCCAGGGCTGTGGGCAAGGGGCCACACAGGCTCTGGGGCCAGCAAAGGGCCTTTCTCTGGCTCCTCTACAGCACTGCAAGGGCTCTCGGCCACAGGACCCCTGGCTGGGGCATGGGGTGCACTGGGATGCACTGGGATGCACTGGGATGTACTGGCATGTACTGGGAGGGTTTGCTGCTCTTGGGGCAGCACTCACAGGCGTGAGGGGATTTGCCCAGCACCCATCCCTGCTGTCAAGAATTCTGTGCCCATCCATGGGCAGGGACATGTTGGTGATCATTGTGCTGCCCTGGTGATGATGGCAGGAAGGAGTTGGAACCATGGCTGAGCCATGGTGTTTGCAGGAGTGAGAAGGCTTCTGGTGGGTGACAGTGCCTGTCCAGGCCACCAAGGCACAGGGAAGGCTCAGGGAAAGCCTGCTGGTGCTCCAGAGCTGCTCTGGCCAGCACTGGAGATGAGCAAGGAAGGCTCATGTCAGATCACAACCCAATCCTGGGATGGGAGGACTGGGCTTTCCCAGGATGGCAGAACATGTCCCTCCCGTGTGTCAAACTCAGGATGCATTTGCCAGGATCAGAAGGGAATCCCAAGGTCTAACAGGCCTTGGAAGTGGCCCTGGGGTGGGTGGGAGGACACAAGTACAGTCTGTGCCAGTGGAAGCCAATCCTGGCAATGCTGGACCAGCCAGGGTGGCTGTGGTAGGAGCTGCTGCCCTTGCAGAGCCATCACTTTCCCTGTGAGCTGCTTTTGTTCTTGGGGCCGAGTTGAGAAATCTCTGCTGGTATTGTGGGATTTCACAGACATGAAGGATAAAGTCTCTGAACTCCCACAGCTGCATTTTCTGAGCACTGCAACACTCCGGTACCTCTGAACTGCTATTAAGCACCTGGTGCTGGTTTGTCTTTGCAACTG
Source organism: Serinus canaria (assembly GCF_022539315.1). Classification (NCBI taxonomy): domain Eukaryota; kingdom Metazoa; phylum Chordata; class Aves; order Passeriformes; family Fringillidae; genus Serinus; species Serinus canaria. Next base: position 6,886,122 of record NC_066333.1, read on the forward strand.
AGTCCCCTAAATAAATCCTTTCCCCATGCTGAGCCATGCTAATGGCCTATTGTTAAATGGCCAGCCAGTTGACTGTAAGCTGAAGTAATTATTTTTTCCACTCATCGCTGGGAAAAAAATCTCTCTCCAGCATCTGTCTTGTAGGATAAGACTGAAACTTGGAAGCTGCAAATCCCTGTGCAGGGCACAAGCCCCTTGCCCTGAAGCATCAGATGGTGGCCACTCAGGCCCCTGCAGGGCTCCTCAGAGGAAGCAGTGAGAGTTTGCCATTTTGAGCTGGATGAAACACCTCTCTGGTGGGACAGCATGGCACCAGGGCAGGGGAGCAGCGTGGCAGCAGCTTCTCCATCAGGGTGGGCTGGCAGCACCCACAGGGACCCTTGGCTCTCTCAGACTGTCCTGGACCCACCAGCACCTCTAGCCTCCTGTTGTGAGCCTGGGAAATCTCTGCCTGGCTCTGGGCTGCTGGGGAGCTGGCCCTTGGCACATGTGTGTGCCTGGCACTGCCTCCCACCGCGTCCCACCCCGGCTGCTCCCTGGCACCCACGCCTGTCTCTGTCTGCTGCCATCTCGCACGTAAGTGGCTCCCTGGGAGACTTGCTCCATTTTTTTCCTTTAACCTTGAAATGCAATTTCCTCCCAAAAATATCCTTTTTCCTGTAAACAACATCTCTTTAGTGAGATTACAGCAGAAATCCCTGAGGTCCCAGGTCCTGGGCGCTTTATCACCTGGTGAGCCCCATCCGTCACGGCCACGCGTGGGTTCTCAGCACCCCGCCCTTGCCAGTGGGTGATGGTCTTTTCATCATTTTTACAGATTTATTTTACAATAATTTAATTTCATCCTCAGCCCTGGGAAGACGAATTGGCCCCTGATGTGACTGGGAATTCAGAGCCAGTCTCATAAATTTGCTGCCTCTACACAAAGCTCTATTTGGAGTTCCTGATGCAGCCGTGAGCGAGAGTCCTTAAACAACAAGGGACAAAGGGGCTGCAAATCGCCTCTGGCAGGGGAATGTGGTGCCAGGGATACTCCCTGAGCCTCAGCCTGACTTGCTGGCTCTGGGTGGCCATAGGGCATAGGGCACAGGGCTGGGAAAGGGGCAGACAGGGCTCTGCAGGCTGTCCCAGCATGGCCCATGTGGCATTAGGTGCTGCCAGTGCTGCACTGCCAGGATGCCATCTGCTCACATGGGCACTGCTGCACAGGTGACCTGAAGTGGACAGTGCCCAGGACCCATCTCTGCCAGCACAAACCTCACTTCCTGACTAGCTGGAGCCAGTGCTGTGCCAGGCACAGCGTCAGGGTGGTGCCACCAGCTCTGCCACCAAGCTCTGCACATTCCTGCACATCTGTGCTTGACACATCTGGGACTTGCTGTGCTTTTGCTGCGAGAGGCTTGCCAATGTAATTAAACTCGAGTGACTCCCCTGCCCCCAGGCACAGCCCCTCATTTCCCTTTGATTTATTATGTCTTCTTAATTTATTTAAATGAGCCTCGGTGTTTGCACAGGCTCGGAGGGGGCTGGCTGGAGCTGTAATTGCTGGAGCGAAGGGAAGGCAGCTGGAGGGCTCCAGGGGATCTCTGCAGGGCTGTGTGCTGTGGGGTAGGGGGCTGTGGCCAGACCTCCAGCAGAGCCCCAGGCAGGGGAAGAGCCTTTAGAGCAAAACTTCCTGCACATTGGTGGTGGTTTGGCCCCTGGTGCTGGGCTGTGCCAGTGAGCCTGCCTCACAGGGGCTCTGTAGGAAAGGCTGAGCATCTTTTGGAGCTGGCATAGGGGCATCTCCCTGGGGATTCCAGGGCAGTGTCTGCCCTGGCTCTGAGCTGGCAAAGGCAGGGGATGGAGAACACACCTGAAGTGTACAGGGACTGGGATGCTGCCAGATCTCACCGTAGCTCCTGGCCAGGTGGAGAAGTACATGGGACCACAGGGGAGCCCTGGCACAGCTCCAAGAGGTCAGTCTGTGCTTGAGGCCAACAGAGGTATCTCTCACTCCCTCCATCCATTCCTCCTGCCTCCTCATGGCCCTACCCGCCCAGCTCAGACTGAGCAGACAGCCTGAGCCTCCTGTCTGCCCCTGCCCTGTGCTGCCCCATGCCTGTGTGGCCTCATGCCTGGCTGGGCCCCACGCCGCCAGCCCTGCTTGTGTTTGCACAGCTGATTGTTCCCCTGCTCAGCATACTGCCTTGCACTTGTCCCTGTTGAATTTCATCCTATTTTTTCCAGTCCATTTCTCCAATTTGTCAAGATCATTTTGAATTCTAATCCCGTCCTCCAAGATACTTGTAGTCCCTCCCAGCTTCGTTGTCATCTGCAAATTTAATAAGCACTTTCTCTATTCCATCATCCAGGTCCTTAATGAAAACATTGAGCACACCAGAACCAGGGCAAGCCCTTTGCCATCTGAGCAGCCCAACACATGCTGTGCTCACCATGCTCTGCCCAAAAGGGTACCAGAGCTTTGCCATGTTGGCTGTGCCCCACTGCACCCCCAGCTCACTTGGGACCTCTCTGCTTTGCTGCCCTGGAGCAGTGCTGGCACTATGGTGTGCCGCCAGTATCAGGGGCACTGGTGCTGGGATGAGGCTGGGAGGGGACAGGGAACATCTCCAGGGTGGCTCCAGCTTGAGCTGCCACTGACTGGCACAGTGCAAAGGCCTGGGAGCAGTTCCATGTGCTCCCATGTGACCCCAGTGGTCAGTGTGGGCACAAGGGCAGCACAGCAGCCCCTGATGGGACCATCCTCCTCCCTCACAGCTGCCCACCTCCTCCTCCACCAGGTAAGGCTCTGCCCAGCCACATTATCTCCCCATTCTGAGGCTACTCCTTTTGGGCTGGGACTGCTCCTGGGGCTGTATGGCAGGGAACTGGAACCAGCCCCAGCCTGGAGCCATCTCGTGTGCCACCTCTGGCTACAGCCATCTCTTTTCTTTAATTGATTGTAGAAAGCAATTTACAAAATACAAACTTCTGCTTGTGCCAAGCCCTGCGTGTCCAGGCAAAGCCTAATTTCACAGTAAAATTTCAAGTGCAATGAATGGCTTTTCCCAGCACCAGTCCATGTCCAAGCCAAGAGCTTTGCAGTCTGCATAAGCTGTGCTGAGCAGCCCAGAAATGGCTTTGCACTGCCCTGTGGAGCATGCAGCTCCCTGGGCTGGCTGTCACAATAGCCAGGGCAGCTCTGCCAGCACTCACTTTTGGGCTGGTGCTGCCTGGCTTGGCATGGCTGTGTGGGACCACCACGGCTGCAGCCCAGTCTGCAAAGAGCCACAAGCCCCAGCTCTCTGTGCAGCCAGCTGGATGATTCAGGGATGCTGTGTGGTTCATGTGGCCATCAGGAAGGTGTCCCAGCAGGGCTGGCCAGAGCTGCAGTGAGGGGGGGGGGGCTCAGCTGAGAGATGGTGCTCCCAGACTCTAGCTCTTTTCATGTCAAAGTCATTATTTCATGGTCAGGGTCTAGGAGATTTGTACACACAGATGCATTAATTCTGCATTTAGTGATACAGGAATAATTGGTGTCACATCAATTAGATCGGTTCTTGGATACTGCAGTGATAAGTGCTGTGCAAAGGCCTCTGGGCTGCAGGATGTGAGGAATTCCAGCAGTGAGCGAGCCTAGTGGGGCTGGCAGCAGCAGGCAGAGCGGGGCTGGCAGGGACATTGGGTGCTGAGGGAGTGGTGGAGTGTCCAGCACTTTTGATCTTTGCAAAAGAACAATAAGGCTCTCACAGTGGTCAGTGCCTGGGGGTGCTGTGCTGGGGGCTGCTGCACAGGCTGGGGGTGCAGGCCTGTGCTTGGGGAGGGGCTGGTAACCTGGCAAACCTCTGAGCCTAATGTCCCAGTCCCACCAAGGTGATCCTCTGTGTCAAGGATCTTGTGTCAAGGCACTTGCTAGGCACCTGGCTCAGCATCATCAGCTGTATCCCCCATCCCTATGGCATAGCTTTGCACACATGCTGGGTTTGCCAGCTTGCTGCTGCCCACCCCACCAGCTAACAGGACGAGGCTCAGGTGGGTCTGGGGCAGTGTGGAGTCCCCCTGTGCTCACACTCCCACAGTACAGATCGGTGCTGTCAGCCCCATCCCTGCTGTGAACTGTAGGCGGAGTAATTTGCAGATGACAAATATCCCTGACAGTAAATATTTTTCCCACCCTCATCCTTCTATAAGCAGATAAGGTGGCAGCACTGTAGCAATACGGTTGCTGGAGGGAGACAAACTCTTTGGCAGACTTAAAAGTCTATTGTGTCCCCGCAATTATTTATAGATAAAGAGAAGAAAGCCAATAAGCAGAGAATGGAGCTGCACAACTGCATTTGTTATGATGATGATGATGTTATCTCTCCCTCACACCCACACACGCACATCTCCAGTGCATGGAAATTCACTGCTGGCAACAATCAAAACCCCAACCAGGACAAGGCAGGACAGACTGGAGGCTTTATCCTTTCATCACTGACTTGTGCCCAGCCTGTCTTCCCCACCAGCTGAACCCACCACACAATTCCTGTGGCTTCTCCGGAATAGCACCTGCAGGGCCCTTCTGAGGGGGTCCCTCAGTTTCTGGCTGCAGGATGTTGGAGACCAGGTGGTCTTTGTCCCTGTAAAACCAGCCCCCAGTGTGTGCCTTGTGGTGAGGGGGATCTGGGATTGCCTGCAGGGAGTATGGGACTGGCTGGGTCCTCACCAGCTCATGCAGCAGGACCCCAGAATGTGGGGGCTCCCCACTGATGGCAGGGTGCAGGGGGATTCTGTTAGCTTTCCCAGCTCTGCATGGCCAGCACCTCCTCTCCCATCCCACACCACTGCTGAGAACAGAAATGTGGGTGTTTGGAGGGATCTGGGATTAAAAGATGTGGCAGGCAAGACTGATGGAGGTCACTGCCAATAAGTGCTTTTCTGCAGCCAGTGGAGCAGAGACACCCTGAGTGAGAAACATTGACTGCAGTGTGGGAAGAGGTTGGGAAGCACTGTGTTCTCCCTTTGCACTGAGCACTGCAGGAGCCAGTGGAGGAGAGCAGGAGCCTGGCAGGGCTGAACCCTCAGAAGGGAAGAACAAGGAAATTGAGGGGTCAAGACGTGGAGTGCCACTGAGCCAGGCACCAGGGTCCCTGGGTGCCATGTGTAACATGTGTGACATGTGTGACACTGGGGCCCTTGACCAGCCCATGTCTCCAAGGGTGCTTCATGGCATGGTTTGGCTCCTGCTGGGGCAGAAGTCCTGCCCCTCCCCAGAGCATGCACAGCCACTGCTCCACCCCAGGGCTAGGGGGGGCAGGAGGGCTGTGGTCTCAGTGGGACCCCCACCCTGAGAGAGCCCCAGTACAAGCTCTCCAGCTGGTGAGATACTGCCCAAGACAGCAACTGGAAATCCTTAACTGGACTAGAGAGTAGGATGATTTTTCACTGCTTCCTCATAATAGGAGGACAGGAGTAAGTGACTAGTACAGTCCGTTCACTCGGTAAAGATTTATACAATCACTTCATCCGGTAATTGGTATTCTGGGGAGAGAGAGCGAGCTGCAGCTCCAGCATCCGCCTCTATTTGTTTTATCTCTGTCTTTCTCTTTTTCTCTCTCCTTTTCAGAATGAGTAATTCTGTCCCTCACAATCCCATTTAAACAGAGCATTTGCAGAGTGAATAATTAGTTACATTCAATTAGGCCTCACGCGCTCTCCCTCCTCACTTTGGGGGACAGACGTGCTAATGAGATGGTACATGTGTGATACGCAGGAGTGGGCACTGAGCATGCTGCACGCCAGCAGGGAAGGGTCAGCCTTGGGGGAACTGGGGAGGTGGCCCCAGACAGTTCAGCCTGCCACCTTGGGACACAGTCCTTTGGAAACTATCTGGGGCCACAGGCTTCACATTTGGGGCCAAAGACTTTGCATCTGTGGCCCACGCAACACCTTCTCCTCCAGCAGGAGCGGGATCACATCTGTCCCCAGAACTGGGTGTTCTCTGGGTTGGTGCCAAGGGAATGCTGCCCAGCCTGAGACCATCCCACTAGCACTGCTGGGATTGCCAAGCCCTGAGAGGAGGGAAAGCTGCTGCCATGTTTTTATCTCCCTTATTAAACCTAACATTAGGTTTTAAGAGGAGCCTTAAATAATGTGCCACTGCCTGTACTGGCAAAGTTGCTCCATGCTCCTGCTGCTCCTGCTCTGGGATTTATGGCCTTTCTCGTGCCGTGCTGCCTGTGATCAGATCGTGGGTCATAGGCTGAGGCTGCTCCCAGTACCTAAAGCCTGCAGTGGGCTCAGTGCCACTGCAGCCCCACACCAGCTTTGGAGCCCGGGGTGACTCCACTGCTGCACCCCACAGTACTGCCCTGCAGTGCAATGGACCCCACTTGCGCATTTTACTGCCAGAGCAGTGAGGCGAGAGGTACGGACCTGCCTGCTGCAGGCAGCCCTGCCCACATTCCCCGTCTCCCCCGGCGTGGAACACGAGCTGGGCATGGCTGTGCTGGGGCAGGTTCTGCTGTGGGGGTCAGGGAGGGCAGCCACAGGAGAGTGGGGCCAGCCAGGTGTGTTGGGGATGGCCTGGGGGCACGGTGGGGGTCAGCACAGCTGGTGACAGCTCCTCCCTCCCTCCTCAGCTGGGAACCTCTGCCTTGGGAGCACCCGCCCATTCCCAAAGCATCCTTCCTAGAACATCAGATCCGGGAGCGCCGGTGCCGGGGGCGCGGTGGGGGGCAGGGGCTCGGGCTGCTCACGCACAGGGGCAGATAACCACCTTTAATCACACGCTTTCGCCAGCAGTGGGTGGAGGTGACGGAGCGCGGCCGCTCCCGCACGGACGCGCGGGTGTGCGGGGGAACGGCGGGAGGGGCCCCGCGCTGGGCAACCCGGCGGCCAGAGCCCCCCGTGGCCAGAGCCCCGCGAGGCCACCCGGGGCGTACGCGGGGCGGGACGGGACTGGACGGGACGGGGCGGTGCCGGTGCCGCCCCGCGCAGCCCGTGCCGGTCCCGCAGCACCATCTCCCGGCCGCCGCACGTCGGTGTCTGCGCTCCGGCCCCGCCGCCGCCATCCCGGCCCAGGGCCCGCCGGTCCTGCCTTTCTTGGTCCCACGGAGCCCGGCAGCGCTGGGCGGCACGCAGGGGCTGGGGTGCCCTGTCCGGATGGAAGCGTGCCCTGCTCCAGCATGGGCAGCGCTTCCACAGCACCCCAGACAGGGGACTGAGCTTTGCCGTGGTGGTCTCACAGTCCCCTCTCCCAGCCCTGGCTTCTCCAGCACTCAGGGAGACAGGGCTGTGTGCTGGCGTCTTCTGTCAGCATGGTCACTCTGCTGTGGCCAGGGGCTGCACTGGGCTCTGCAAGGGCTCAGCAGGTGAGCAGCCACCCAGGTCATTGTATCACCTGGGCTGCTAGCAGGATGTGGCTCTGTTCCATGTCAAGCCTTGCTCCACCAGGGCAGCCCTGTGCAGGTGACCAGACCAGGAGTTGTAGTGGTATTCCCGTGGGGTGGTCGTGCCATGGTCCATTGCAGCATCCCATCATTTGCAGCCAGGCCAGATGCCAGATTTCCTCCCCAGCCGGAGAGGGGACAGAGGAGATGGTGCTGTCCAGTCTGTGCTCCTGTCGGGGGCAGTCCCCTGCGCCTTCACAGCATCTCCTGCTCCGAGATGCGGCTCTCCTTGCCATCCTCCTGGGCCACAGGCTGGCCTCTGAGTAGGGTCTCCTGCACAGGCAAGACATTCTCATCCTGCTCCGTGGGCTGCTGGGTATCTGGGTTCTCTCCGGGCTCCCCAGCCTCTATCTGCACAGGGGCAGGGGTCAGGGGCAGGCAGCTACATTCCCCCACTCTGCACCCACTTCTTTCCACAGGCTCCTGCTACAACGCCATGCAGGCCAGAGTATGGGTCCCTCCCAAATGCTCAGCACTTGCCAGCAGCACCCTCAGGTTGCCGCAGCCCTTGTCCTGCCCCAGCAAGGCAGCCTAGTTCAGCCCCCACTCCTCCTGCATTGCAAAGCCACAGCCCCTGCTCTGCTGCTGGTACATCCCCAGCTGTGCCCAGGCAGGATCCCAACCCACTGCTGGAGGGGGGTCTAGGTAGACTCACCTCCTTTGGCACTCGTCGCCTGGAATCTGGATGGAAAGAAGGACAGAAAAGGCAATGTTCAGGGGGAAGTGCTGTCCTGCAAGAAGCTTCCCAGGGTCAGAGCCAGGGCTGGTGCTGCTGCACAACAGGTCCTGCAGCTCATGTTATGCCTGCTGCCACTGCCAGGCTAGGCAGGCTGGGGGTCACAGCAGGAGCCAAAATGGACTCAGCTGTCCCCCGAGAGCTGACCCAGCTCAGGCTGCAGCAGTGCCAACACACCTGCTCCCAAAGACAGAGCAGGACTCAGCAAACCCTGTCCTGGTGATGTCCCCAGAGGAGCTTCCTCACTCTCAGCAGAGCTGCTACTATCCTCCCTGGCTCAACCTTTATGGCCCCTCTGGCTGAGGTTCTCCCTCCCTTGGCCATGGCAGCAGTTCACAGGCTTTAGCCCCTCACCTGTGTGCACCAGGCAGTAGATGCAGACACCCACGAGGCACGTGACAATTGCAGCTGTGATGGGGATCAGCACTGACAGTGAGGAGCGCCTGGTCGACTCTGCAGGAGGACAGGTCAGTGAGGCACCCAGGGGACACCCAGTGTGACACAGAGTCATGCCCCAGCCCCACAGGGATCCCTCAGGGAGACAGAGGCAGGAAGGCATCACACTGGCGGCACACTCAGACCCTCCTCCCCCAAAAACCCATGTATGAGGCCAGCTCTGCTGAGCGCTGCAGGAGCTGGAGCGCTGGGGTGCTCTCTGCTTTGCACTGGATCAGCCCTGGGCACCAGGCACTTACCACAGATCACATCCGAGGAGTTCGTCCCTTTCACCTTCACCACCAGCCCCTTTTCCTCACAACTGCAGGGAAAAACAAGACCATGTAACCAAAGCAGTAACCGAGCTCAGGGAATAGTTGGAGCTGGGCAGGCACCCCAGCTGCCCCAAAATACATCCTGCTCTGAGCCTGCCAAGCTCCAGTAGGGTGAGAAGGGGGACCTCCACCAACATAGAGTGAGTGGGACAGCAGCTACATAGCAGGGTACCAACCCTGGGGCTTGGCCTGGAGTTGCTGAAACTGCTGAGGATGGGAACAAGTTTAGCGACAAGGCACAGGAAGGAGCAGACCTGCCTGGTCAGGGAAGCCCCTGGGGCTTGAGCACTGTAGCTATGACAGAAAAGCTAAGATAGGCTACAAGTAGCTCTGTGGGGAAGTAATTTCTGGGCACAGATAAAAGCTAAGTGAAATCCAATGGCTGGCAGCTGAAGCAAGACTAATTCAGCTTGGAAATAAGGCTCACGTTTCTACCAGGAACTGCAATTAACCCTCAAGCAGCTTTCTAAAGACACTGATGACCTGCCAGTTCATGGCATCCTCAAAGCCAAACTCCCCATGGAGAGGGCTTGTGCTTTGGCTGATGACTACAGCCACACAGAGCACTGGGAGGGAGAACATGAACAGGGCATGGAGCATCCCCATAGATCCTGACCCCTTACTTCCAGCATGGATGACAGCATGGACACCTCTGAAGGGACAAGCAGTCTGTGCACAGAGCAAGGGACAGATACAAGTGCCTGAATGTCTGCCTCAACCTCAGCCAATGCTGCTCTGGACCACACTGTGCTCCTAGCCCTGTTCCACTCTCCTGGCCCTACACCAGCCAGATGCTGTGTCCCTCAGAGACTAGTCCAGCTGCCCAGTCCCCAAGGCCACCAAGAAAACTGGCAGCAGAGGATGTGCTCACTGGGACTGGTGGAAGGACATGGTCTGGACTCAGACAATACCTGGTCCAGGGGTGGCACGGCTCGGTTTTAGAAGAGACGTTGGAGAAGGTGCCTTCTGCACAGGGTTCACAGGGTGATGACATCCGGTCCATGGCCTTGGCTGGAGAGGAGCAGAGATGGCAGCAAGGTCAGCAGGGGCTATGGGGGGTGAGGGCCTGAGGGGGCAAGGGGCTGCAGAGTCCAGATGTGCAGCAGACCCTGTGGCAATGGCACAGCTCTCCCAAAGCCCTGCCAGGGGCACCACGCTGGGGGAGCCCCCATTCCCTGACGTCAGCGCTGACAGGGCATCAGTCCTGTTGAGTGGGAACAGCTTGTCAGATTTACCTGCCACAAAGCCAGAGCCAAGCTGGCAAGGCTGGTTCTCCACGCAGGTCTGGCAGCTGATGTCAGAGCAGTGCGTGCCAGCCCGACACTGGCACACCGTGTTGTGTGTTGCATTTCCTTTCACCTTCTCAATGAGGCCGGCATCTGGACAGAGGGAACATGTACAAGGTGTGACAGCAAGCAGGGGAGCCAGTCCCCCCAGGCTGGGGTCAGTGCTGGCAGGGAGCACTTACTGCCTTCACAGATTTCATGAGGAGGACACTGCTTCTCCTTGGTCCAGCTTGGCTGATAGTGCCCGCTCTCACAGGGGGCACAGACAGAGTCTTCTGTTTCACTGCACTCAGAGATCAGTTTTTCCCCTGCAATAGAGGCTGGTGAGGAAGGGGCAAGGCGGCATTCCCTCTTTCCGGACAGCACCTCTACCAGCAGGACAGGGGAAGGCTGGCAGCTGTGGATGCCAGGACTGCTGCACTACTCTGCATGGAAGCCAGGGCTGAAGGAGTCAGCTCGCCTGATGACCACAAACACTGCAGGGGCCAGGTGGGGAGGGAGGGTTGTGGGGCCACTCCAGGGACTGGGAGATGACCTGACAGTGACAGCAGGACCTGGCAAACACCATCGCAATTTGCTAGTGCCAGCACCAGCACTGTCCCCACAAAGCTGCCTTTGCCATGGGGTCCTGTAGCTGCAAGAGCACAAACAGCGCCAAGAGAGCTGTGGCACATTTGGTGAGATCCAAGGGGTCTCCAAGACCACCCACAAGGTCCCAGCTGCTCTATCACTGAGATGACACAGGGAGGTGAAGCTGTCAGCATTGCTGGCAATGATGTAGAGGGGCTCCACCACACCAAGCAAAGCTTTCCCCACTGTGCCCAGGCAGTAGGTCCTGGCACTGCCCAGTTGTGAGGTCCCCAGGAAAGGTTTTCCATACCTGGCCGACACCGGTTGCAGCATCTGCCCTTGTACATATACTGCTTATCAAAGCACGTCAAGGCATCACCAGGTTCCCAGCACTAGAAGAAACAAGACCTGTGAATTCATATCCAATGCTCCCGGATCATCACGCTTCCACAGACACATGTGCTAACCTGCACCCTGAGGTGAGGGCTTCCTCACAGTGCTCTTCCCACACCTCCACTAACCACAGACCACAGCAGCCACCCACGCTGCCTGATGCCATCTGTGCTGTCTTTGAAGTGGGGTGGCAGTGATTCCGGTAGAGTTGCTCCACATTTCCCCACATTTCCTACCAGAAGGTGATTGCACATCACCCTGTGCCTCCGCCAACAGTACTACAGTCCCGCACAGAGGGAGCAGCGACCACCAAGCTTTCACACCCAGAGCACTGCCAGCCCCTCCCAAGGCTGACACGTCCTCCCTGAGGGACAGGAAAGCCCCAGTCAAGAGCATCACCCGTGCAAACTTTGCCAGAGCCTGCCCTTGCTCCTCCTAGCAGGGGACTACCTGCACAGGGAAGGGTAAAAAGGAGGCAGGGAATGAGCTCTCGGGCAAGACAGAGTGCAAGAGGACACCCGGAGCACCGTTTCTCTGACAGAGCCAGCCCCTCGCTGCCCAACCCCAGTAGCCCGCCAGCTCCCGGCAGATCCGCCTGGCCATCCTGCGGAGCGGGACGGGGGCTCCGGCAGAGAGCGAGGGACAGAGGGCCGGGCCGAGGAGGCCACGGACGAGCACGCAGCACGGCCGGGAGCAGCCCACCCCAGTGGGCACCACGAGCAGCCCGGGCGCGGGGACAGCGATGAGGCTGCGGGGCCGTCCCAGCAGCCCACATGCAACCGAGAACTGAAAGAAGCGCCGGCAGCCGGTTCCAGCACCCCACCCGACTGGGGTCCCGGCCGGGGGTCCCGGGGCTCGCCGCTGCCCGTCCCTGTCCGTGGGTACCCTCGGGGCCAGCGCAGGGAGGGGCTGCGCTGCCGGGCCCGCGCCATCAGAGGAAAGCGAAAGCGCGTGGGTAGAAGACCTAGAGAGGATACCAGGCAGTCCAGACATCTCCTCCGCCCTGGCTGTGTCCCGGGAGAGCGGACCGACGGACCCGACGCGGCAGAGCCGCCGGGTCCCGCTCACCCCGCCCGCGCACAGCCCCGGGTCTCCCCGGAGGGGGCGGCTGTGCCGACGGGACGGGCCGGAGCGGCCGGAGCGTGCCCCTTCCCGGAAAGCCCGGCGGGACACGGAGATGGAGGGATCCCCTCCGCCTCTGCCCCTGTCCCGCTCCTTGCCCCGATCCCGGCCCCACTCACGCCCAGCAGCGCCGCGCAGAGCAGTCCCAAAAGTCTCAGCCGGTTCATGGCGCTGCGCCCCGGCCGCCGCCGCCCTCCTAAGAGGGCCTCGGTCCGTTCCCGCCCAGGAAGGGGCGTTGGGCCGCCTTGTCCGGGGCTTCCCCGCCGCCCCCCCGAGCCCCGCGCTGCCCGCCCGGGAACCCCCGGCCCAGAGTCACGGCCGCAGGCAGGAGCAGGGGCAGGGGCAGGGGTCGGCCGGGGTCCGCGGGAAGGGGAGGGGAGCGCCTGTGCAGCCCCCCGCAGGAGCTCCAGCTTTCAATTCTTTCCAACAGCAGTTCAGAGAGGTTTTTTGGGTTTTTTTCTTATTTAGCCTTTAAGAGCCCCTGAGCTGTTGCCCTGGAGGGCCCTCACGGCTGCGGTCAGGGAGGGCCCCTCTGGCTGCAGCTCTGGAGAGCCCCACGGCCGCCAAGAGGGGCGGAGTGTCCCCGAAAACACGTCAGTCCTGAAAAGGGGAAGGGGCGACAATGCTGTGCCGCGACTGTACTTTCGTTTCAGTTCCCCAGAGAGGTTCCCAGTAAACCCCAAGGAACTTCCAGGTTCCTTGCCCGCTCCGGAGACGTTCCCTGCACTTCCCTTGGCATTGCCGCGAACGGTGGCTCCCCAGCGCCCCTCGGTGCCCCGGTCACCTCGGTGCCCCGGTCACTTATGGCACTGCCGCCACACTGCCCACACTGCCGCCGTGCCGGAGAGGAACACACCGCAGCAGCCGCCTGCCCGGTCACGGCTTTGGCCTCGGGTTACAGCTGCTCCCGGGGAGAAGGCAGCGTGCTCCCCGCGGGCAGCGAGAATTGGGAACCGAGCGCTCTGGATTCCCCGGCCCAGTGTCACTTCCCAGAACTGACTCACTCGGGAACACGAAGGGTCCCTGGGGAATCTCGAGGGCAAAGGAGGCGGCCGCGGAGAGAAGGGGATTTCTGGGCTCGACTCCCATGAGTCTGGCCTGGGAAATCCCCGCGGCGCCGGGCACTACCTGAGCAGGGTCTCCTGTGGCTACGGGCTGGCTGTGAGCGCCCCTTGCTCCCCATACCGGGTCGGGGGCCGGTGCTCAGGTGCTGCTCAGGTGGGAGGAGCTGCTCAGGCGGGAGCCCCTACGAGATCCCCCGGTCCTGCTACCCGCACAGCGGGGCAGAGTACCGGGACAGCTGCTGCTCGGGGGCGGCTCCGGGGCTAGGGGCGCAGCACGGGAACGCCACCCCTTGAACGGGTCAGGAACGCTCCGGTCCTGGCCCTGGGTCCGGACTGATCCCGATTCCGGTCCCAGTCTGATCCTGACTCCAGTCCTGGTCTCGGTCTGACCCCGATCGCGGCCCCAGTCTCAGAACCTGTCCTGGTCTGATCCCCACCCTGGTTCCGATCCTGACACCGGTCCCGTTCCAAAGCTCCATCCGGTCTGTCTGACCCCGACCCCTACTCCTGTCTCAACACCAGCCTAATCCCGATCCCGGTCCCCGTCTGATCCCGATCCCGGTCCCTGTCACAACCTGAACCCGATCCCGGTCCCTGTCACTCTCTGACCCCGATCCGGGTCCCTGTCCCTGTCCCAGTCTAATCCCGATGCCGGTCCCTGTCTCTGTCACAGTCTGATCCCGATTCCGCCGCCTCCCCGCGCGAGGTCCGATAGCGCCACCCAGCGGCCGCCCGGCCTCCTCGGCACTACAACTCCCAGCCTGCCTTGCAGCACCATACCGCGGGATACGCCGGGAGCCGGGGCAAGCGGCCTATGCCTCGGCAGGCATGGCGGCACGCTGGTGCGCCGTAAAGTGCGCTATGTCGCCATAGCGACCATGCTTCCTCCCTCCTCTTTGCGACGGCGCCGTGCGGTAGTGGCGGGTGGCGCCTTTGTCCTGGCGGCGGCGGCCTGACGGGGCACCGGGTCCGGGCCGGGAGTGGCGGTGAGTCTGCGGGTCCGCGGCCGCGGTACATAGAGCGCCCGAGCGACAGGCTTACGGCAGCGAGCCCCGCAGAGGGCCCGGTCCTTCTCGTCTGAGGCCGGGCCGGGCGTGCCTCGCGGCCTGCGGGCGGGCCGCGCCTCCGCCTCGCGTCCGGGCCGCGCCTCCGCCTCGCGTCCGCGCAGCGCGGGATCACCGGGATTCGATGGGGCTGCTCCGCACCCCCGGAGTAGCCTGTGTGCGGGTTGAGCGGCGCTGGCAGCGCCCAGGCCCGGACAGAGGGAAGGGAAGCACGGGTGGGAGCGGCGGCCGCCGGTGAAGCTCTCGGCCAGGAGTCCTTCCCCGCTGCCCCGGGAGCTGCTGCGGGCCCGCGGTGAGCGGGGCCCGGGGCAAGGGCGAGCCGGCGGGAGGAAGGCGGGGGCGCTCCCCCGGTTACCGTGTGGGCGGCACCGCGTGTGCCCAGGTGCGGGGGGCCGGGACGGGCGGTGCCAGCGCTGCCCCGGAGAGCCCTTTTGGGAGAGCGCGGGTCGGTTCCGAGGGAAGCTCCCGCTCCTCGGCACCTCTGCCTTCCGTGCCCGCTGTTTCTGCTTTGCCCCCGAACTTCACGGAGGCTTGTGTTGTGTTTCGCTTGTGGCAAATGAGTTGCAATGTCCTGCTCCAGCAGTCTTGCTTCCTTGAAGCTGTAGCGCTATTAATAAACAACTCTGGTTTTAAATATAAGGTTTTTAGAGAGATGTGGCTTTAATTAATTTCCACAGCATTTGTTGGTTCATGAGGTGCCGTGGGCACAATTGCTGCGCGGGGAATTGGCACCTTTAAACTCTCTCGGTGCCTCTCTGGCTGCATTCGTACAATAAGACTTCATGTGGGAATAAGGTGTTCACCTGATGTAGTGTACCCAGAGGGGGGACAACATTCAATTATTCTGGTCTTATGATCACTAAATGGCCCTTAATTATGTAATCTGCTGCGTGGAAAATGATAAGAGGCAGTGAATTACCTTAGATGAGAGTTCTGATTTACTGATTGTTTTGAAGTGGGAAAATAGCTCTCTGCTTTTCTGAACGTGGAAAGTTCTTGCAGCCTCTTCCTCAGACACCCCCTGCTATCCCCACCCCTTAGGAGCGCGAAAGGGAATTTCTTACAGCTCTTTATCCTGAAAGTGAGATGTCCTGCCAGCAGCTACAGGCCTGTTTGACAACTGTTTGCTGTGTGTGCCTGTGCACTGCATCTTGCTCTGAATGGGGATAGATGGTGCCTTCCATGTTTTATTGCCTCTTATAATTTTGAAAGCTTCTCTACCCTCAACTGATGAGAACTTGAGCTGCAGTAGTGGAATAGAAGTTCAGTGCTCTTGTTTAAAAAAAAAAAAAAAGGGATTTGGTACTTCTCATGGGGAAGATAAAACTCTGTGTATGTGTGTGGACAAACTTCCAGGGGGATTGGGCAAATATGATAGAGGAGATTAATTTTGTTGGATTTTGGTTTGGGTGTTGGATTTTGTTTTCCTCACCCCAGTTCTGGCAATTAATTTTAAAAAGTTTATTAGACAAGGAAGTGTTCTCTGCCCCCCATCTCTGCAGGGTTTCCTAAAAAGGGGCAAGAGTGATACAAATGTGAAGTTGATTGATCTTTAAAGAATAAATAAATATATTTTTTTGTCTCAGATCTGGAGTAGATGTGTTTTTCATGCCAGTTAAATGTTGCAAAAGTATTCATATAGACTCATCTATTTTGACATTTGATTGATTTATTTAGAGATGACTTAAATTGTATTTACTCCAGGGTACTGTGAGAGAGTATCTTGGTTGTAGGCATTGCATGATTAAAAAGAGAAGTTTCTGTTGATACACTTAATTTCATCATATTTCTTTTTCCAAGCTTCTTGCATGTTACAAACAGAAAATCCCATCCTGCATTCCTGTAGGTGAATGTTTAGGAAGTAGAACAACTTTATTAAATAATTTTCAAACTTTTAAGTTCACATTGAAAGTTTCAGTGTTATTAATTTCTTTGAGCTTTTTATAATGGTGAATTTTAAACCAGAAAGTCTGAATATTGGGGATGGTGTTTTTGTTAGCCTTGGCAGTGTTTGTTATGTTTTTGTTTTTGTTTTTTTGTTGGTTTTTTTTTTTTTCTGAGGTGTTTTTTTTTAATTTGTTTGGGTGAGTTTGTGCAGTGAATGTTGCTGACTGCTCCAGCTGTGTGCAGGGGTGTGGGCTAAGGGAATGTGCTTTTTCTGCATGGGGGGGTGAGGAAGGGTGCAGCATTTACCTGGGGGTGGTTAAATTCCCAGCTATGGACCCGCCTGCTGTGGGAGCTGACATCTCCATGGGGACAAGGCTGTGCTGTCTAACAGAGAAGCAGATAAGGACCTGTGCTTTCTGGGATTGGAAAGCTGAGGTTTCACATGTAGTGAAGTGACCCAGATGAGGTCACTTGGGAGTATTTCAGCCGTATTTCCTGATGCCTGGTTCCAAGCCCTACTGGAATATTTGGGTGCTGTTATGCAATGTTGCAATGAGTGTTTCCTTTCTGCTTATTAAAATATTGCATAAATTTCAGTATTTCTTATCAGTGGATTGAAGAACTAGATGTGACAACAATGGGCATGTTGAAAAGCTTAAAGTTAAGGAGTTTTAGTGGAAAATTAGTTTTACTTGTATCTTAGTTTGGAGTCAAACCATTAAAACCTTCTGCAAAATAATTAGGTTTGGTACCTTTCAGTATTACAGAAAAGCTCTACCAGAATGCTGCAGTGAGTGTTTTTGCCTGACCTCTGTGTCCCTCGTATTAAGATTTCTCTGGAGTGAAGTTTGCGTCAAGCAGACCCAGTTGGCTTCTAGTCTGCAAAGCTGTTAAGTTTAATCTTGTTCCAGTTTAATTTTAATGTCATGGATTGAAATTATATGCATGGCCATTTTTTTTTTTTGTGAAGAGTTGGATTTGGAACGAAAGCAAAATGGCTCGAGGACGCAAGAGCAATAGCATCAAACAGAGCGACTTCACTAACAGCACCAATCCTCAGGATTTAGAGAGAAGACTTTTTGTCGGCAATTTGCCCACAGACCACATGACTCGTGAAGAAATGGAAGAGATATTTTCAAAATATGGCAAAATCAGGGGTTAGTATATTATCTTATGCCTTTTTGTGGCAGGGATTTCAGGGAGAAATATTGCTTCATGCTTGTCAAATGCTATTTGATGATGATGAGAGGAGTGACCAATGTTGTTCCTAAATAGTGACCTTTTAATGATAATTTTCTCTGCCTGCATTTTGTCTGGAAAAGTGATTCCTTCAGTACAGCTCAAACGTAATGCAAATATATCAACTATGTTTTAGCTTTTAGGGTCGCAGTGTGATGTCACAATACTCTTTCATAGCCTTTTAATCAAATCTTGGTCACTTCACGGGCTGAATTTTGGTCACTGCCTTGTCAGAAGGAACTTGATCTGAGTCTTTGAGCTCTGCACTTTGATCCTGGTGGATTTGATTTTCCCAGGAAGCTTGCATAGTGGTTTCTGGGTAGAGTGCAGTTGGTGGGGTTAGCGATGTGTGTGTGTCTCAGCTCTGTCCGTGGTTGTAACCGGTCTTGCCCTGCTGTTAACTCTTGCAGCCCTCAGCATGTACCATGGCTATGGGTTCGTGCAGTATGACCGTCTAGAAGATGTCCAGGCCGCTCTGGACGGTGAGAAGGGTCGCCTTTATAAAGGGTATAGATTAGGTAAGGAAACTGCTCCTCGCTCTCCTGACCCCAGCATGCGTTCGGGAGAAAGGGTGCTCTTGTTTTAAAGCCCTCCTCAAAGGTCACAGTGTGACACTTGTCTGGCCTTAGTCTCAATCAATTTAAACAGAATGCATTTGCCTCCTGAGTTCCTGCTGTGTGCTTCACCTTGCTGCCTGGGTCTTACCCTGAATTTTTATGTGTTAGTGTTTGGAAAGCTCTGTTAGCCTTAAGAGCAGAGAAGAAACTGCAGCAAGTGAGGCCTGGAAAGGGATCATTGAAATGTCCAGCACAGAGTTTAATAACATTTGTAAACCAAAACTGGGCTTCATCTTGACATGCTCAAAGGAATTGGTCACAGTGCTTAGTGGCTGGTTGGCTAAGTAAACTTAGCTGGGATTTTTGCACAAGTGGAGCCAGCCTTTAAGCAGTGCTATAAATACTGGGTGCTTTAAAAAGGATATTTTCGTAAAGATGAAGATAATTCTGCTAAATGTGCTGGGAGCAGACTTAAATGGACATGAATGGTTAGAAATCCACAACTAATCTTTTAAATGCAAGGAAAAAATTACTTTCAAAGTAAGCCTATGATAATTTGAAGAAAAACAGTGTGACTTAAAAAAGAATGACAGGAGAAATAAATAGTAACCTGTGGGAAGGTGTATGTGCAATAGCAAATAGGAGCCTGAAGATGGAAATGAAGGCAAATAGACAAGAAGGGTAGAAGGATACAAGAAGAAATGATGTCCAGCGTTATCCAAGTGTAGAGACTTAAATAGGAACAACTTTAGCTATTTTAGAAGCTAAGGGTAACTAACTGGCAATGATAAAATTTCTAACTGAGAAGACCAGTTAATGTTTCTGCTGCCTGTTTTTGAAAAGGCAGATGTGTTTAATGTAATTTCCATTTTAGTAGCAAAACCAAAAAGGTAAAACTGCAGCTACCAAATCTAGAGCTCTCAAAAGAATTAACATCAGTGAGGCTCAGTGAACTACTGACCTGCCTAGTCTGTTACCGGTGTTTTTCCACAAGCCTTGGAAAACTAGGGACTTTCCAGGGAGCTGGTAGAGTGCTGCAGGTGAGCCAGTAGGCAGGGTAAATGGAATGAGCCTGTCATCAGAGCCTGGGACCAAAGGGGTTCTTTCACTTGGCACTGATGAGAAGGCAATTGATTAATGTCCATCAAAATAAATTCTGTCTTAGTTACTCTTATGGTACTGCAAGCTCTAGGGCTGGAAGCAGCAGGGTTAGTGTACAGATTGCTGTAAGGTGTTTGACTTATAAGAAAGGAGAACAGTTAAAAACATCAGAGTTAAATGGATTTCAAGTGAATCTAGAATAGAATAGTTACAACATGATGGAATTTCTCAGTGCTTTGAGTGGTGGTCTAGAAAAACTGAGTCCTGGCCATATGGGGTTTTTATAAGGGACTTGGAGAGGAAAACATGTTTTAAGAAAAAGATGAAATAAAGGAGATTGAGTCACTGATGGTGAAAGGACCTGGACTTCCTGTCCTGGATGCAGACACACCTGAGCTTTAAGTGAAGCTGACAGGGAAGGTCTGCTCCCAGCCAGAGTGCTTCAGTCATCCTTGGCTGTGCAAAACACAGGTGTGCAAGTAGGGAGGTTTTGGTACTGTGGGATTTTGCTGTTGGAAGAGTGCTCAGTTTTGGTATGCCTGGTTCAAAAAGGATAATGCTGAAATGGAAAAACCTTGATAAAACCTGACAGAGGTTTAGAATTAAAGAACAAACCCAAGCAAAAATCTCAAGAGAAAGGAGTGATGTGATCTCTGTGTTACAGACAGACCTGTGATCAGGGAGTTTTAGTGTAGTCGGCATAAGTGTGACAGTGCCTTGAATGTGAATAAAGACTTTTCTCTAACAGCAGAATAATTGGCTTCTGGAGTAATTTATTGGATCTGTGGTGGTTTCTGTGCTCTGAAGACTTTTAAATTGGAATTGGATGTTTTGCTAAAAGATAAGCACTAGTTCAGTGCCACTGCTGCACTTGAGATAGATGGATTCCAGAAACTCCTGTCACCTGTGTTTGTTCAGAAGGTTACACTGTGTGATTACAGTGGCCTTGTCATCTCAAAATCCTACAGGACAGAAGACTTTTTATTTGGGCTTTTTTTTTTCCAGAAGTTTTGTCAGTGTATATTTTCAAATACTTGTAAATGCTGTTGGCATTAAATAAAATGTTACTAAATGTGTTTGTTTTGCACAAGAGAAGGATCCCTGTCAAAGTTTTTTCTTTTTTTTCTTCTAGTAAAATATTTTTGTGAAGATCTAAATATTTTTTTTATTTGAAAGAAATGTATGATACTGAGTGTAAAAATCATAATAGGTTTCTTCAATGGCATCTTAAAACAGAAAATAAAAATAATCTTAAACCAAAGAAAGCAGCTAGTGTCTTGCTTAAAGATAACATTTGACTTTAAGGGGCAAAATTATCTACTAAAAAATGAATGCAAGAAGAACAGTTACTTCAGTTATGCAGTGTGAGTATTAAATACAATCGTTAATAACACAGGAAGGTAAAACGTTTTGGGAGAGTTTAACTCCAGTGTAGCATAATACAAGTATTTCCAAAAATGTACAGTCGTGTTTTCATATCTTTAGTAGTAAAACTACTCAGAGAATTAGTGTCTTTCAGATATAGTTTGGAACAGTAGACCCTGCAGCTGTGTTTGATCCTGGGGAGGTGCTTTGAGGTCCTGTGAGTGGTGTTATGCTGCAGTTGTAGTTAATGTTCAGGTTGCACTTGCTTCTCTGCCCCATCTGAGAGGCAACATGCTGCTTCATTGACATCAAGAACAAAAATTAGACCTGATCCCTTAATTACTGTTTTAATCTTGAAAATAATGAAGGATAGTTGGGGATGTTACAGAAGATATTAAGACTGAGTCTGCCTAAAGACATCACAGCATGTTTACATTCTCATGCAAGAGCTTTGAAAGTGGTTAATGTAAATAACTCATCAGAAATGTTAATTGTTCATAGATTCTGGGGAAGCAGATAGGGCCTAGATTTGGGTTCTTTTCCTTAAAAGGTTCTCAGTAAAATGTCCAAAGTCATATTGCTGTTTGCTCTTCCTCCCCTCCAGAGCATTATTTCATCTCCAGTCATCTGTCACGGGAGGCTTTGAGAACAGTGTGGGTCCCTGCCAGTTCTGGGCAACTTCACTTTTGCGGGTTGAGGACAAGATTCTGTTTCTTCAGCTCTCTTCATTCTTTGTGTTTCCCTTCATGGTGTTTTTCACAGAAGCCAACCAGTTTTCAAATTTTCGATCTGTTGCTTTAGTCTGCATTACATTAACAATGATGCTTTGGATGCACCATGTTAACTTTATAAGGAGCCTGTGTTCCAGGGCTCCTGGATCCGTTTCTCAGTGGTGGGGGCCATGCACCTTAACACTGCAGCAGTCTCTTGGAAGGCAGTTGCACGTGCCCCTTTGAGAACCCTTGGATTGTTTCCACCAAGGGTATCAGCATGCTCTGTTGAACAGGACTGGCTGTGAACTTTAGACTGTGCTGGCCATCATTCCTTTCTCGGAGGTTTTCAGACTCTGCTTTTTCTCCTAGAGTCCATGAGTCGCTTTCTGCTCGCTCATAGACTGCAGAAGAAAGAGGTTCTCTTATGGAAGGAAGAGTCTGGATGTAGGCCTGAACATGCAGGGTTAAAACTTCACCCAAGCTGTCCACCCTATTTTGAAGTCAAAGAAATCCATGAAATTTTCATGATGTTGTACTATCTAAACTTAATAAAAAATTGTCAAAGTGACAATGTCTCTCTGCTGAATGGATTTCCTTGCACCATCTGGATGTTGTTGAGCTTAAGTTGCTTTCATTTTAATTGTGCTGATGATCTTTTTTTTGTTTCATAGCATTGAACAGATGGGTTGATTATTCTTTACAGATATTAATAAAGCAGTGGAAAGAAGAAATATGAATAAGGCTTCATCAAGGTCCAGTCCCACACGAAGGTAAAGTACCTGGAAGCAGTGAGTTATATAGGAATTCAGGCCTTTGGGGCATGAGCCCAGCGGCCTGTGCTAAATGTCTGTGTCTCTTCCCTACTGCCACCTCCCCAGTCAAACAGTGATGCTCCAGCAGGAAAGTGTCTGCTCCACCTCTCAGAGCCCTTTAGGCTTGGGCATCTTGGGAGGCACGAGAGAAACCTTGTGTCTGCTGCCATTACTGCAGCCCAGCATTCAGTTTTGAAGCACAGGCTGCAAGAGACTTGAGAGGAAGAATACACTTGATGTTTACTCCTGCCTCCAAGGATCAGAGAAGCCGAGACATATCTAGAGAATGCCAAGGGGCTGCAACGTTCCTAGTGCAGAGGATCTTGGGATCTTGCCTCTTCTGATGCTGAACCCTTCCAGTGCTGCCATGAGACTGGAAAAGAGCGCTTGAGCAAAACACAAGACAGAGCAAATGTCTCTTGCACGGTCTTGTCTGCCCGTGTGGTTGTGTTATCAGAGCCTGGAGCCAGCCCCCCGTGCAGTCACCGTTGTACTCTCCAGCTTCTCCTGGCTTCCCACCCTGCAGTGGGCACAGCACATTCACCTCTTTTACCACCTCTGTGTAGGCAGCCACAGGCAAGGGGAAAAGATATGGATTGGCCTGTCACAGGAAGACAACTTCAGTGTCCTTTCCTCAGCATCACTAGGAAGCACACAAAGACATGCTTCAGTGTTGTTTGGTACAAGGTATCCACCCTGTGTGCTTCTGCTGTAAAGCTTTCCATGAAAAAGCATGGTGCTTGTTGGACTCGAAGATAATTGAGGTGCCACGTGCCACGTCTAGTGTGCTTTACTAGCTTGAACTGCTAAATTACCAAAAATGCAGAGATTGAGTAGCTGCAATTCTTGGCACCATCTAGGATTTTTATGCACTGCACTTAACCCTACACAGGGCCAAATGTGCTTGCAGAGACCAGCATATGGGCATCAGGCCCAAGAAGTGCTGGGATTCCTGTGGCAGATGCAGCAAGTCTTGGGCCTGGGGTGCGCTCAGTGGTGGTGGGAGGACCCTGGGAGTATGTGAGCAGCAGGCACTGATGGCACATCTTTGGCCTCAGTGCCACTGATGCTGCAGCACTGCAGGGGTGAGGGGCAGGTGTCTGTACCATGGGCATTGATCCGTGGACTGCACTGCAGAGAGATAAACACGGGCACTGATGCCATGGGCATTGCAACCTATGTCATCCTGCATGTGTGCAAGAGCAGGTGCCTGTGCTGCAGTACTAAGGAGCACTGGACGTGACTGGAGAGCAGCCAAAGGCTTTGGTGCCACTGTGACATGCACTGGATTTCAGTTGGCACTGCATATACCATGGCCATCACATGTGGTTAGCACCAGGTCCCAAGCAGCACTGTGGGCACAGGTGGCAGTGGGGTCACAGTCACAAGTCCTGGGCATGGCTGCGATCCATGGACTCTGGACCATGCTGTGGCCTGGGAGCAGCAGCTTGCCCCTGCCAGTGCTGCAGAGCCCCACACTGCGCTGCACACAGCGGTGCTGGACCAGCAGGGCCAAGTCCCAAGCAGATGCAGGTGGTGGTGCTGATGCTGCAGGAGCCAGACCATGGTGACTGAGGACCAGAGCTGTGCCTTTGTGCTGCTGTCTCCCTCGAGCAGGGCAGCCATGCGGGCACAAGAGCTGAGGGAACCTGTTCCACATCTCTACTTCTGTCACAGTTGTGCGTTGTTCATTCTGGATCTCTTTCTCTGCAAATAATAAATGTGGCCTGTTCTGGTCACCCCCACTCCAGCTGGAATAAATGTCATATGCCAAACAATTCCCCTGCATCTGGTTGTTTTGCTAAATGGTCTCACAGCTATGGAAAGATCAGTTATTCAGTATCCATTAGAGCAAGTCAGAAGTTTCCCCTGAGCTTTCGCCATCATTCATTGTAGGTTTTGCGGGAAGGGGATATGATGTGTGTCTCACAGGATATGGTTTCAGTGCAGATCACAAACGAAAAATGGATTTATATGTCCAAGAAGCCAAAGGAGTTTACACCTGCCTGTTTGCGAATTCATTATGTTACTTAGAGGAGGAGGCTCTTGTTGGCATCTCTAATTTGTCCCAAAATCTGGTTTGTATCTGATGTGCAACAGAGAATGCCAGCACTCTTACGTGTTCCCAGCACAGCTGGGTGTCTGACACCAAAATCCATGCACAGACTGCTCTTCCATCTCATTCCTGTCACTCTGCCTGACACCAAACTTGGCTCATCTGACTCGTTCTCTCCAGGTGATCTCTATGTCACTGCACTGCAGTGGATGCAGACTTAGGTTCTGCTTATCTTTCATAAATTAGATTAGGCCGTTTGAGGACTGTAAAAGTCATGTCAAGTATGGGAAATAAAGATTCAAAAAGCTGGGGTTTTTTTCCTAATGGTTGTCACTCTTTTGGGGGAAAACCAGTCCGAACACATCAAGCTCCATTGTTTCTCTGCAAGATTTTTTTAATACTTTGTTTTGACTACAGTGAAGTTATAGCCTTCTCTGGAAAACAGAATACGACCTGGAAAACTCCTGCTGCTTTGGGAAAAGATGAAGACTGGAACATTATTCTTCCTTGCCTGTGAAGACTGCAATATAAAGTCTGAATGAGACAGATCATTCAGATCCAACAGAGAAGTCTTCTGTGGCCACTGAGGATGCAATGCTGGTTGGGTTTAGTACCCTCTTAACCAGGGCATTATAAACATAAGGCTGGCTTTCTACAGAAACTATCCCTAAAATCCAGGAGAAGGCCATAGCTGTCTTTGCTTTCTGTCAGCAGCAAAAACCCAACTGCAACATGGAACCTGCAATGTCTTTCCTCACAAGCTGCTCCTTTTTTTAATCATATGCCAATAACGTTACTGCAGGTGTTCTGCTGTCATTGATGAGTGAATTTAATGGATCCCTTGAACACTCCTCGCTATTGCATATATGTGGGTATTAGCCTACATCACCTTCAATTCTCTCAAAGAATTTGCCAGACATGATTGATAGATCATCAATGGCTGATGTTGGAAGTCAGAGGCCTTAAAATGGTGGTTTCTGAAGTGCCTGTTCACTTCATCCAAAGGTGCTCTACACTTAGTGCTCCATTAAGGAGCTTTCTGGGTCTTGTTTAGCCGTGCTGATTATTAGAATCAAAAACCTTCTCCAGACTGCTTCAAAAATATGACTTTTGATCAATGTTTGTTTTTGTGGGGTAAGAGGGAGGATTCAGCTGCTGTGAAAGGTGACTTTGGCACCTCAGGTAAGAGATGTAAGGGTAACTGTACTCGTGTTGTTAGCAGGCTAATGGAATTTCCCTGGTGTTTTCCTCAGAGAGCAATATGCCTACGGGGATGGCCGAGATGCCAGGCGCGACCGCTCCCCTCTTCGGGGGAGCCCACGGAGAGACCCCAGGGATGGCAGGGATGGCAGGAACGGGCGAGATTCTAGAGACGCTCGAGACATTCGAGGTAGAGACATGCGTGATGCCAGAGACCACAGGGACCCACGGGACCTGCGAGACCCAAGGGATATCAGGGATCCAAGGGACTTGAGGGACCCACGTGATGTTAGAGATCTTCGTGACCCACGGGAGCCACTGTATGATCGATACAGGGATCCACGGGATATGAGAAATGCACGAGATATGAGGGATCCACGGGATATGAGAGACCCTCGGGACTCTTTGTACAGGTAAACACTCCAAGATCCTATTTCCCAAAGTAATGTTTTTATGGCATTTCTGACACAATTGTTTGAGTGTTGTCAGGTGTTTAAGGAAATCACCCTTGGCTGGGGACAGCTGGGTGCTGCTCTGTGTCTTGTGAGGAGCAGATGGGTACCTCAGAAATTAAACCTGGGGGAGGTCTGGGTGTGATGCTTTGCCCAAAGTTACTGCCTGAGATGGCGCTGCAGGAAACCATTGCTGCTTCTGAATGTTGCAGACGAGACGAATCTTACGACCGTTACCTGCGCCTTGACGACTACTACCGGCGCAAGGACGACTCCTACTATGACCGCTACAAGGAGCCAGAGGGTGAGTGCCTGCACTTCAAAGGGAGGGTGCCATGGTGCCACAGTGCCACAGTTGTGGCGCTCTGTGCCCCTCTGAGGAGGTCTGAAGGGTGTCACTCATCCTGTCCCTGTGGCTCATTTCAGACCGCCTGAAGCGCGAGGAGCGGCGCCGGGAGGAGCTGTACCGTCAGTACTATGAGGAAATCAAGAGACGGTTTGATGCAGAGAGACCTGTGGATTGTTCTGTGATAGTGGTGAATAAACAGACAAAGTAAGAAAATTGTTACAATCAGTTTTAATATTGCCTGGTAGAAGAGAATGGATTTAAACTTAGTCCTGCCTTGAGGCTGTTTGTCTTACAGGCTGCTCTTGAGGAGTGTGAATTTAGAGCCCCCAGGAAGCTACAGCTCATGTTTTTCTTCTGGGAATATATGTTGATGAGATGAGGAAATGTATCTTGTGCTTTGCTTATATTTCCCCCTTGTAATCTATAGCTATACTTTCTCCTGATACTTTTATACCATCTCTCCATGTAAGCCTACCATTTCAACAGGTTGCCTGTACTTGTTTTTCATGGGTAGCATGATATGGAGCTTAGGAATATGTGCCAGCCAGGGGACAGTACAGAGCATGGGTCAGAGTGGATTGGGGGTGTTAGTTCAGAGCTCCTGCTGGATTGGTTCCTAGGGCAGATGCCAATCATTGCCATTAGTCCAGTGTGCAAGAAATACAAAATCACTGCTGAAGGCAGTCAGGGACAGTATCAAAAGCAGGTGTAAGTAGTAAGTAGGTGATCTCCTATGGCTGGCTGAGCACTTACTGAGTTCACAGGGCAGGCACTCTGTTGGGAACAGGAGGTACACCTGGCACAGTAGTAGAGGGCTTTAACAATGTCACCAGTCTGATGTCTGTATCTTTACAGTTAAATATACTAAAGAATAGTAAATATGTAAATAAATCACAGCTCTGGCTTGTAATCTGAGGAAAACCTTTGTTGGTGGAAAGTTAAAGCTCTGTATCCTACACCCTTCAGAGAAAAGATCAAGAGTTGCTTTTCTTTAACATTGCTGTACATGTGGGGCAGAAAGAGACAGCTGGAGCTTGCCTCATCTGCTGGTAGAAAACGGATCAGGAAATGGAAATAGGAGAAGCAGTGAAACTAGAAATAAACTTCTGATGGAGTTGATTACCTGTTGGTACAAATCTTGAGAGGAAATTTTAGATCCTTTATTCCCTGGTGGCTAAAATTCCTTGAAAGATATTCTAATAGACCACAAGTTATTGTGCTTGACCCAAGAATATTTTTTTTGTGCCAGAGGATCAGCTTAGTATCCCAAGAATCATTTTGGTCTGTAACAGCTACAAACCTTAAGAGCTGGAGCCTGTTCATAAATCTTGTATTGAAGCACTGATGTCACCTGCTATAGACTTGTTGAAAGATGACTCCTGAATGCCTTAGATACAGTCATTTGACTTCAAAGCTCTTAAAAAGATGGTTTAAGGGGGGGGACAGTTTTAATTATCATTACAGACTTCACCTCCAAAGACAATAAAATTACCCTCTTTTGAGGTGTGGGTGCACACAGACTGAATTTGTCAGACTTTTGTGCAGTCAGTATTGCAGGTTTGGTTCTAAGTATAGTAAACTTAAGAAAAACCCTTGGCAATTCAAGCTCAGCCTTGTGAGCTGTGTTTTGTGCTTGGATGGGAAAGTCTGTAGGACAGAATATACAGGAGCAGTGGATTCAGAGATGCTGTTTTGGCAGTGGGTGAGAGCAGAAAGCAGCCAGTAGAAAAGAGCAGGCCAGTAAGGAATGAGGCACATGTGAACAGTTGAGATACTGAACAGAGCAGGAGTAAATGAGTTCTATAGGTTGGCTCCTCTGCTCTGTACCCCTTGGACCTCTGCTGGCGTAAATTCCTTCCCCTGATGAATTTAGTTGAAACGCATTTATGTGTAAACAAACTTGTAATAGTGTAAATCCCTTTGCAAACACTCTGTTTCTCAGCTCAGCTAAGGCTTGATTTGTAATTTATTTTGGTTGAACTGAAATGACTGATTCAGATCAGAATAAGGGCTTTTATATTGCTATAATGGGATTGCTTTAGTACTGTCCTGGTAAACGTCATGAAGCTGGGCAAGTAATCAGAAAACCAAATCTGGGATGGTGGAGAGGGTACAGTGCCAAGATTTCTGTTCCTGTGTGTGACTGATTTGTTAAACTGCTGCTTTGCTTTCTGGTAGGGAGTACGCAGAGTCCGTGGGGCGGAAGGTGCGGGACCTGGGCATGGTAGTGGACCTGATCTTCCTGAACACAGAGATGTCACTGACACAAGCCCTGGATGATGTGAGCAGGGGAGGGTCTCCTTTCGCCATTGTCATCACCCAGCAGCATCAAGTTCACCGTTCTTGCACTGTTAACATCATGTTTGGCACCCCACAAGGTACTAAGGTCTCAGTAGGCTGGGAATTGTGTGGTCACTCTGAACCTTTCTTTCAGGCAAAACCACATAGAACAAAGTTAATCCTTGCTGTCACATAAGGAGTTATAAATGACTTCACACCATGTCATAAATGGGAATATCATAATTTAAAAGCTTCCATAATACTGTTTGCCCCTTGTCAAAAGGAATGTCTAATTCCTGCCAAGAAAGAATCTCATCTGTGTTCTCGGCTCCTAACACTGCCAGCCTTTGCAGTGTTAGGGCAAGTCAAGATATGGACCCCAGAGTTGCACTGCTCTGGGACATCTCTGAGTAATACCAGCCCAGCCTCGCTCTACCACTTGTTGCTCTCAGAAAGATCATGTTGGGAATGTGGCAAATTAAAAGACAGATTTTAAAATCAAATGTGATTTAATAAGGATTTGTTAATGGTAGAGATTTGATAATGAAACTGGGAAGAGTTATGAAAGATAAAACTACAAAGTGTTATGAAAAGATAGATCTACAAAGTGTTTGGGTATACAGGCTCCACCTTCTTAGCACCTTTACACTTGTCACATCACTTTCCATCACAAGGTGTGACTTGGTTTTTGCATGAGGGTGGGTGTAGGTACTAAAAATGCCTTGTCAAAATGTGATTGGGGAAAGTGGCTGTTACTCTGATCATAGCAACATGTAATGTTCATGTAATCTGACAACACAGGTGCCTGGTTTGACCACAGCTGAGTTTGCAAAGGTTATTTCTCCCTTACTGTGTTCCCAAGTAATGTTCTGTGAGTTCATCTGGGAGAGGAAACCTCTGAGTGCACAGTCAGTGCTTGGTGTGTGCTGACTGACTGGAGAAGCCCAGTTTCTTTTAACATCAGATGCAGATGTGATAGGAGAGCTCCCTCATTTCCTGCAGACACACAGCTCACATGCACTGTCACTGAGCTTCCCATCACCCTTGGTTTTAATTCTCAACTTCTTTGGTTTAACACCTGTTAAACCTTTGGCAGGAGGCCAAAGCTTCTTTTCTTCACTGGATCTGCTGGTTTATCAGATGTGATGGTAACCCCAGTCATTAGCTCATCCACAGCTCATTCCAGAGATTAGATATGGTCACTTCAACCGCTCCTGGCCACTTTTGCATGCATGTTTGTTTCAGTGAACTCTTTCACAGTTTGTGCAAAGCCTAATGTTAAAATGAATCCAAGTTTCCTGTTAGGAGGAAAAGGCTTGCAGGATTTGATGTTCTGCAGGTGTTGAAAGGACCCTGCCCAAAGCTTTGGGCACTTTTGGGAAGGTAAAGGCTCTTTTGATCTCCCAGTTTAAATCTGTGTTCAGGTGACTGTTCATGTGTGTGCTTTGGGAGTTGGAAATAATGACCTCAAAACTCACCATTGAAATTGCCCATTACTCATTTTACTACAGAAGAATTTGATTGCTGCTTGTTGCCTCAAGAGTGGTGAATGTGAGCAGCCATGTAACATTGAGCCAATGCTGCTCCCTCCCCAGCTGCATGTGCACATGAGATGTTAAGGCACTGGCAGCACAGAAACAAACATATTCCCATGGCTGTCCTCCTCTGGGAAGCATACAGCCTTCAGAGGGCAAGTTTTGGATCTGTCCCAGGGTTTAACAGTAAAATGACTGGGACTATCTCATCTCGGAGAACTGAGGATTTATGTGAGAGGTAGAGGGAGCTGCTTTCCTTTTATCTGGTGAGAGACAAGAAAGACTTTTCTGGGCTGAGCTCTGAGCTGTGGAAGGAAAGGCTGGCCTTGCTGGCTGATAGCAGTGGGCCTTCTGTTGGCTTTGAAAATGTAATTGTTCCCATGTGTCTGGGAAGTTCCCAAGTCTGCACTCACACTCCCTGAGCGCTGCCTGCTGCTGACTGGGCTATGCTGGCAAGCAGGAGGAGCAGCACCTCCATCGGGGTCACTTTGGGTCACTCAGAGCATTTCTCCCTTTGTGCAGAGCACCGCAACATGCCCCAGGCTGATGCCATGGTGCTGGTGGCAAGGAATTACGAGCGCTACAAGACAGAGTCCCGGGAGAAGGAGCGGGAGGAGATCGCCAGGCAGGCTGCCAAGATGGCAGACGAAGCTATTTTGCAGGAGCGGGAGCGCCCACCCCCCATGGAGGAGGGTGTCAGAGGAGGTCACCCTCCCGGGATCCAAACTCTCTTGAACCTGCTGGCAGACAATCGCTATGTGACTGCTGAGGAGATAGATAAAGTCATTAATTACCTGAGAGACCGGAAGGAACGGTTGCTGCGGGGCAGCACTGAATCTCTGCAGGGTAAGTCCCACAGCCCCAGACAGACTTTACTGTGTGGTTTGTGGTCCTCAGGGCTGGGACAGGAAAAGAGTCCTGGGACTGCAGAGGAGTCTGGGAGCATAATATCCTCATGTAGTAAGTACCTCATTTTACTGAGATGGATGTGTTGTTGCATGCCGTGAGACAATCCAGAGTATTCATGTGGAAGATCTTTTATGCTGGATTCTCTTAGGGCAACAGCAGGACTGCCATAACTGGTTGGGCTGCTAAGCTCCCTTCTTTAGAGTGGTTTGGCTTCCCAGAGCTGTGCAGCTGTGATCTGAGGGTGGATGTTCACTGATGCCGTGTCTTTCACGGTAGCTGTTTCATTAGTTTTCTTTAGGTGTCTCTTCTAGGGCATTTGCAGAGCTTTAACCACCTTTCCTTTCTTTCCCAGCACCCATGTCAAGACAACCTTTGGGGCCACCTTCAGGATCATCACTGGGTAGTCAGTCCAACCTTCCAAGTTCTCAAGTTCATCAGAGTTCACAGCCTCTGGTCTCTACTCCTTCTGTTCCAGTGTCCTCTTCTACTCCTCAGCAGGAGCTTCAAGCAAAAATCCTCAGTCTCTTCAACAGTGGGGCGGCAGCGGCAGCAGCTGCTGTGGCAAACAGCGGTCCTGCGGCCTCTGCGGGCTCTTCAGCCAGCACTCCCAACCAGAACTTTACTAACCTGGCCGGCGGGCAGCCCCGGCCAGCACAGATGAATGCTGGAAATTTAAACCAGGCTCAGCAGAGATTGCAAACTCCAAACGCGCAGATTCCTGCTCTCCCAGGCCCCTCGAGAAACGCGGGTCCGAGACCTGGAGCTCCTCCACAACCTCAGCCTCTCTATGGTCAGCACCAAACCCGCCTCCCTGCGCCTGGCAATGTGCCCGCCCAAAGGCCAGTGTCTTCTGGTATCAACTTCGACAACCCCAGTGTACAGAAGGCCTTGGACACCCTTATCCAGAGTGGTCCTGCACTCTCGCACCTTGTGAGCCAAACCGTGGCCCAGGGGCGAGCGGGGTCCTCAGCCCAGCAACCGATGGGTGCCTACCAGCGACACTATTAGAGCTGAGCTGTTGGACCCATTCCCCTTCCCTTTGCCATTCCATACTTATAGCTGTTAAAGAATTCTCCCATCCTTGACCAGGGACAGATGCCCTGGACATGCATGTCCTCTCCACTCTGGCGAGAGCATACCCCCTGCAGCATTGCTGCCAACGGTTGCTGGCGCTGCCCTCCCTCTCCTTGGTCTGGTTAGCAATGTTTGGAGCAGAATGCTCAGTTTTCTCCAAGGCACAATGTGCTGAACTATGTTGGATCATTGGTTGTCTTGTCCCGTCCCAGAAGCATCAGTCCTGCTGCATTTTCTTACTCCCAGCACCTGGTGCACCTTCCCATTGAGGTGCAGTCTAGGCTCACTGATTGGTCTCAGTGTAGTTTTGGATCATCAGTTTTGATGAATTAGGAGACTGAACAAAGCAGCAAACTGATGGGCCTTGGACACCCACCAATGTGGAATGGGCACTATTTTTCTTTGGATTTTTTTTCCTTCTTTTTTTTTTTTTTTTTTTTTTTCCTTTTAATAGCATATAAGCCATTTGGAAAGTCCAGTGATAGTGCTGGCAGCCAAAATCATGAAGCACATGCCCAACCACTGCTCAGTAACCAGGACTGTGCAGTCCATCTGCAGCTGGCCTGCCCTGTGCAGGCAGAGAGGCCGGTGTTCCTGACCACTCACAGAGACTGGCAGCTGTGGGCTGAGCACACATCTGCAACACAAGAACTTCCAGCCAAGGCAGAGATTTCAAACGGTCTGTCAATTTTCCTACCGTGAGTAATCAGTGTTAAGATCAACCTGGTACATTTGGTGTGTAAATTTCCTTTTCTTACAGTCTTTGGCACCGTTGTTAGTGTAGCTTAGCTGCAGCCACACTGATGTGCTGCTGGCTCTCCCTGGGAACGCCTGTCACCAGGTATTGGGGGCAGTGCTGCTCTATCAGACCTCTTGCTGTTGATGGATGTTTGGTCCATCTGAGGAGGAGAGGTTAATACCGTAATTTTAAAGATGTTAATACCATAATTTTAAACGTTCTCTCAACATTTTGGGAGCTGCAGCGGACAGTGGAGTGGTAAATCAGGCAGTGATTCCTCACCCTGTTTTTACTGGGAACATACTTTGATACCAGAACACAAAACATCACTTAGCTGTGTGGTTCTTCCTGTCATGGCCTTCTTGGAGTCTGTGGGCTTCCTGCAGGGAACTGTGAGATACTAAGAAAGCAGTGGATTGAAGCAGAGGATTTTCTTTGTCCCAGGTGGTTTGTGTTGTAGCATTTCTTTTATCTCTGTGCTGTTAACAAGAGGACATTACTTTCTAATAAAAGTCAGAAAAATTTCTTGTTGCATTTTTTGACACCTGAGTACTCTCAGAATACATCTTTTCACTGTGTTTGCTGTTACTCTCCTCTCCTGGAGAAGCTGTGCTGAAGCTTCACACTGGATGCTGAGCAGAATGTGTGTGGACCTCACAGGTCCTGACTCTTGCACAGCACTGGTGTGGCCTCAGGAAGATGTGGTGTGGCACAGCCAATGTGAGGAGTCCAAAACCTCTCTGGTGACAGATGATGGGAGGGACTGGTCCAGGTCAGTGCCCCAAGCCAGCGTGAGGTCAGGGCTGCAAGTCCCTGTGCCTTCAGCACTGGTGTCCCACAGGCTGAGTCTGGACAGCTGTCTTTCCTCCTGGTAGATCCCCTTCTCCACCTCTACAATCCTGCATCCAGATTGAGCACTTTTGGTGAGGTGAAATGTGGGAACTGCATCCCTTTGGAGAGGCTTTTCCTCTCCTTGTGCTTTGCTTCCTCTGCAATCTGCACCCTGTCAGGGCTTGCTCCATGTTATGTAAATGGTGCAAAATAGCTGTGGAGACCTGGAAGCAAGTGAAAAGTCCCCGTGCAAGTAGTGAAGGGTGTAATAAAATCATTTATTGCATTTTGTGCAGACAGGAGTCTAGAAAAATGAATACAGGTAAAGCAGTAAAGCAGTAACAGGGAGCATTCAACAGCTGAGGAGCCACTCCTCCATGAACACCTGCACAGAGAACACAGGGTCTGCACTGAGGCGGCCTAATGCACAACACTGAAACACACACAGAAATTAAATGCAAGCCTATTGGGGTTTGTTTTTTTTTTTTTTTGGTTTGCAACCTGTTTTATTTACAAGGTTTTAAACTTAATTGCATTGCTCTGCACACAGATTCTCTAAAACACAAAGCATTCTAGGTCACTACATGTCTATTGAAATATTGCACTCGAATAAAAGTCACTTGAATGGACAGAGAACATCTAGCTACAGTGATTAAAAGAGTATTGAATGAACCGACTTTGTGATAACATTCATAACAAATATATTGCACATGTAGCACAGAAAGTGTTGTAACCAGCAGATCCCAGACCTTTCGGTCTTTCTGCTAGTTTTTAGTCCTGCTACACAGAGGAGGGTCTTGACTCTTCTAGTGCAACTCTTGCCCTTGTGCAGTCTCTTGTCCTTCTCGTCCAGCCACGGACCAGCATCTGCCCAGGCTGGATGCTGCCTGAGCCTCCTGTCCCTGCTGCCCTGTGGCTTGCTGCCTGTGTTGTGTGGTAGCCACAGCAACCTGAGCTGTCCTCCACAGCAACCTGAGCTGCCCACTGCCACTCGGGGGCCAGGACTGCTTGGCCCTCTTGCACCAGGGACTGGAGCACGTGGCCACCAGCGCTGTGTAGCTGGCCGAGCACTCCCTGCCAGCTGTGGCCACGTTCCAGCCCACCCTCCCATGGGTTGTGCTGCTCAGTGCTGCTCCAGCAGCAGCCTGCCTGTAAAACAAACTGGGGGGTCAAGACCTTCCTGTCTGGAACAAAAACCGGACCGTGTCTGCGCATGTGCCAAGGAGGAACTTGCATGTGTACCAGAGGAGGACACTGTCTTCACCACGGTGGAGCGGCAGAAGGGTGCTCCATGGGGAAACTGAACACTCACAGAGGCCAAACGTGCAGGGCTGGGTTTGTAAACTAACATGCAGTGCTGTCTGCTAAAACTGGCCCTCTCCAGCCGACGGTGAGGGGACACGCTGTGGAAACCAGCTCCTATCTTGCCACAGCCAAACTGCCTGGCAGGGGTGTGGGAGCAACCCTGACTGTCCAGAGCTGTGCCCCTGCTCTTGCTGAAGGATGGGGAAGGAGAATGCCTTTTTTCAGCAGTAGTGATAGAAAGGAATGGCCTTCCTACTCCCTGGAGGAGCCGGGACCATGGCTTTGCCATCAGGGTGAAGTGATGCTGAGGGGAATGGGATCCAGTGGTGATGCTGGGGGGATGAAGCAAACCTGTCAGAAGTGTGCCCTGGCTGCTCTCACCACTGCTCGGCAAATGTCATTCCTGGCTGCCCTGTACCTGCAGCCAACAGAGGAGCCTCTCATCTGGCGCTGGGAGGGTGGGTGCTGTCTGCAGGCTCAGCAGAGGCTGTGCAAAACCTGTCCCTGCCCTCTACCCTGTACCATGTGCCAGGGAAGGAGGGGACCTTGCTCACTGCCTCAGGCCCAGCAGCACAGGGGGCAGCAGCCAAGCTGCAATTAGAGGGCAACTTCAGGGAGTGAGTGGCATCTTGTGAAGAGGCAGAGCAGCTGGCAAGTGCTCGAGGCCCAACAACATGGTGCTAACACATGAGCTGTGTGGGCAGGCTGCTGTGCCTCCCCCGCTGCTGCTGAAGTGCCTCAAATAATTTTGGGAGGCTGGAAACAGCCCGTGAGCTTGTGTGTGGTGGTAAAGGGCCAGCTCCAAGGGGCAGAGCAGCTAGACACAGGCAAATGCTGGTTCCCATGGGCTGCTCTTCCCAAAACTAAAGGAACTTTTCACTTGCAGACCCCTACCTGCTCTCCTCACAGCTCCTGGGCTGCTGAGGCAGCAGCAGCAGGACCAGAAATTACTATCCTGTGCATCTGCACCACTCGTCAGCCCTGAGCTCCTGTGCTGAAGCCAGGTCTCAGCCCAGCCTGACAGTCCCCCTGTATATGCTGAGGTCCTCATGCCTGTGGGAACAGCTTCCACAGCAGCATCTGTGGCAAAGACCTGCAGCCACGCAGGCCACCAAGCTACCCTGGCAGAAAGTCTGGCTGTGACTGGGACTGCTCCTGGAGAGAAGGGAGGCACTTCGGGAGTGATGGAAATGTAGGAGCAAGGTATGAGCAGGCACAGATGTGCAGCTGGGGCTTGGTTTTGGTCTAGGAGTGTGTCCAAGTAGTATCTTACAACAACAACAAAAAAAAAAATCCAACAGCAAAAAACCCACTGCTTTCTAACCAAGCATCCCCAAATAGCTTTGGCCTGGACCTAGAGTAGAGGAGCTCTGAAAGGGAGCAGGGGCTGGAATGGCCGGTGCAGGGGGGTTTCCTGTTCTCAGGGAGGCAGGAGCCAAGGCTGGCAGGGGATCGGGTGGGCAGGGAGCTGGGAGCAGTCAGGGCTGCCTGTGCCAGGCAGGAGGCAGCTGCTGCCTGGATGGACACCCGCAGGGATGCTGTAGCAGCACCCGCTCCCCCTGCCCCTGCTCAGTGCAGAGCAGCGCTGGGGAGCGTCTGGAGGGGCTGAGGGGGCGAGTGCTTCAGCACAGGGGCTCAGCTCTGGCCAGGGACAAAGCACTGCCCCAGGGCCCAGGCTGGCACAAAGCCGCCAGTGCTGCCGGGAGAGGGCAACTCTTAGCAGGCTGCACTTTGAGTGGAAGCTCAAATCTGCTGTGAAACAAGTTCAGAAAAGTCTGTGACTTCTTTTCCCTGAAAACTCTTAAGAAGCTAAATTGAGAAGAGAATAAACCTGCGACCTGGCCCTTTCCCAGGGGCTGCTGGTGGCCGAGGAAGGCTGCAGCCTCCACCACCACTCTGGAGCGCTCAGTGCGACGGATGGGCTCCTGGTTTGTGCAGGAGCAGCCCAACTCAGCTCCCCGTCCCTGTGGCCTGGTGCTAGCAGAGCCCTGCATCTCTCAGAATAGATATAGATCTCTATATATAGACTTCATCTGGTTCTATTAACATAAATATGATCACTTTAAAAATACACGTACTGTATTATGTACACTATGTACATGGGGCTGGGGCGGGCGCCAGCGGCACCCTGCTGCCCTCGCACCGCTTCCTGCGTGGTTCCTGGAACCGTTCACATTTGTTAAAAGCGCCTCAGTTTCTCTTCTGTGAGAGATGCTGGGGAGGGGGGGCAGGGGGGGCACGGCGGCGGGGGCGACCCTGCAGCTGCTGCCAAAGATAAGAGGTGTTTGTTCTGCCCCGGGGGGCTCTGCGGCTGTGGCGTGGCTGGTGCCGGGGCTGCCCTGGCCAGCCGGGTGAGGGAGTGTCAAGATGCCGAGGGGACAGTGGGATACCTAGAGCCCCCCTGCCTCACTGTGACGTCTTGCTGGTCACATCAGCAAACAGCCTTTGCATATGTTAAAAATACACACAGATCCAGACTGTCCTACAGCCTCCGGCAGCATCTGCGACTGCCTGGGGCCGCGGCCAGGGCTGGGTTAGCAGCAAAGCCCTGGGGAGCAGCAGGGAGTGCAGCGGGGCACTGGGGGGACCCAGACATATGTGCGGGTGCTGGGCCCTGAGAGCCCCCAGTTTAGTGCGACGGGGGAGCAGGGTGGGGGTCTGGGACACCCCTGTGCCAGGCCAGAGCAGGCA
Source organism: Serinus canaria (assembly GCF_022539315.1). NCBI lineage: Eukaryota > Metazoa > Chordata > Aves > Passeriformes > Fringillidae > Serinus > Serinus canaria. The sequence continues at coordinate 6,923,637 of NC_066333.1, forward strand.
CTGGCGCCTCGGGGGTGCCCAGCTCACGCTCACATGGCAGGGCCCCTGCGCGGCTCCTGACACGGCAGCTCCACGCCGCCACTCCTGCACAGCGTCGCGAAGAGAGAGCCTGGAGTCAGGCAGGGGGGACAGGGAGCACCCCCATCCAGCCCAGGACAGGGCTCCTGCTCTCACGGCCTTGCTGTGCTCCAGCACCTGACCCCGCACAGCCGCCCCCCACCCTCTGCCTCCTCCAAACCATCGTGCTGCATCTCCACAAGCTCAGCCCGCGCTCTCCGGAGACGACGATGCCGAGGCAGCGGCGAGGTGGGGCTGTCCGGGCCCGTGGCGGTGAGGGCCAGCAGGGAGGCAGCCCCGGGCGCTGCCAGAGGTGAGCACAGGAGCGTCCGGCGAGCGGAGCGTGCTGCGGGCCTCTCCAGGGAGGCGCGGCGCAGGCGGCGGGCACAGGGCACAGGGCACGGGCGCGTCCAGCCGAGTCTGTGCAGGAGTAGCAGCACGGTGGGGGCAAGGTCCGTCTCGGCACAGCCGCCCTCCGGCCCGGCAGGGGCTGCAGCGGCAGTGCTGGCGCTGGCGGTGGCGGCAGCGCCGAGCTCTGGTGCTCAGTCCGCGGTTCATTGTATATATTTATATATAAACAAGGACAGCAGTGCTGTGGTGTTGCAATGAGGAACAGCTGCTCTGGTGCTGGATGCTCCCGGAAGATCTGGTGCTGCAGTTCGAATGGAGAGATCAGGGGCACGGCCAAAGCCAGGAGAAGGTTCTGCGCACCGGCTGCCATCCGGCCTTCCCTCCTCCCCTCCGGGAGCGCGGTGCAAAGGGGTGGCGGGGCTCTCAGTGTGCAGACAAACCTCTCTCGCGCCGTCTTTCAGGAGTAGATGGTGATGACCTCCCGGCCCCCACCACGCACCAGGAGCACTCTGTCCAGATGCTCCGTCAGCACCTCCAGGAACTCCATGTCTGCACAGCTGTCAAGGAGGACAAACTTCACACTTGGGGAGCATGGGGACAGCCCTGTGCCGTCCGTGCCCAACCCCAGCTGAGCTGGCAGCACTGACACCTCCACACCAGAGCCAGGAGCTGGCGGGGTCAGTCCCAAGCCAAGGGGCCAGGGAAGCCCACCTGTGCTGGTGCTGCGCAATGGGGATGGTGACTGAGCCCGCAGATGCTGAGCCTCACAGACCTCTACCCGGGCCCGTGTCATGTGCCACTGTACTCATGGTGTAGGTGCAGTGCCATGTGGTCCCACCACCCATCACGTGCCAGAGGGGCAGGCTGGTGCCAGTGACAGCTGCTGGACCCAGCCAGGAGCAGGAGGTGTGGGGGGGGGTCCAAATTCAGGAACTGACCTTTGCCTCTTGGCACTCGCCTAAAAGACCCACCAGTTTTGGGGAAGACATGGGCCCTGATCCCCCTGGCATAGAGGGGTTCTGATGAGCGGCCCTACAGGAAGGATACAGTTCTCATCCCCTTTCCGGTTACGGGGAGGCCCTGGCATGTTCAGCAGGACCAGCTTGGCATCCTGGGACTTCTTCACAATCACTTCATTGAGCCTCACAGCCGTGTGCATCCTCCTCACATTGGACTGGTTCCTGTGGGCAATAGCACGTGTTGGCACAGGACAGGCACAGTCAGCCTCCAGCCCACACGAGGCCCAAGGGGCCACAGGGCACGCTGGCCTCCTGCCCTCGGGCAGTGCAGCCTGGGGTGCAGCACAAACTCAGGGTGCAGCAAGTTTTGCCAGGCACTGTGCTGGTGACTCTGAGCCTGCATCGGTGGCCATGAGCCACAGGGCCACGCATGGTGCCCATGGGCAGTGGCGACCACGGCTGCTTGGGGCCAGGCTGCATGGGAGTGAGCAGGAGCAGGTGGTGTGAGTGTCACCGTGGGTGCCCAAGCCCAGACTTACAGGGAGCTGCTGGCAGCATAGCAGGGCAGATGAGGAGCGTGTGGCACGGGCAGTGCACGGTGCATGGGGCTGGCAGCCAGAGCCGCCGCGCGCTGCCCGGGTGAGCTGTCTGGCACTGCAGCTGTCACAGCTCACTGAGCCGCCCTCCTGCACAGGGGCAACCCCCATGGCTCCCATCATGCTGCCCCATGAGCACAACCCAGCTCCCTCCACCCCAGCCCCGGCACCCAGCCAAACCCAGACTTACAGGTTCTCCCACTCCCTGCCAGGAGCATGATGGGGTCGGAGAGAGAGAGAGAGGGAGAAAGAGGGAGAGAGAGAGAGAAATGTGGTGAACACCAGGTGGGCACCCCCACCACCCACAGCACACCCAACCTGGGCACCCCATCCCTTGCCAGCACAGTTGTACACAGGGACCCCTCCCCACCTGCCCCCAGCCCCTCTGCAAGGGCACACTCAGAGCACCCAGGCTGCCTGGCCACTCCTCAGGGCAAGGATCAAGCTGGTGCTGCCGAGGCCCTGCCTGCACCCCCAGCTGGGACAGGCAGGGACAGCCAGGATCAAAGGGATTAGGTGGGACAAGGTGGCAGCATGGGGGGCCGTACGGCTTCATGCTGAAGAAGTCTTTGATGCCCTCAGGGCTGACAGGGCTCTTGCTCTTGTTCTTCTCAGCAATGGACTTCTCCTTAGTCCAGGTGAGATGCACTTTCTCAGGGGCTGCCTCCACCTCATCACCAGGAGACTGAGAGCTGCTGGAGAAGGTGGTGGCGTTCTTGTCGTGGATTAGTTGGACCTGCAGAGGGAAGAGGGGAATGGTGGGCGGGGCCTGGGGCTGGCTACCTATCTGACCGCGTCATGGTACAGCCCCTCACCTCCTCCTCTGGCTTCTCCTCGCCGTCGGCAGCCTGCTCCTCGGGGACGTTCAGGCGCAGGCGTGTGTTGGCCGGGTTCTTGCGCCGGATGGAGCCACGGGACTCATCCGTGATGCTCTGGATCTGTGTGGGAGGGGTCAGCCAAGGGAGTTGGGCACAAGAGGGCTTGGCTGGGCAGAGCCTAGCCTGAAGCCCATCAGGATGAGCACACAGAGCTGCAGGGCAGCTAGGTTCACATCAGAGCCACCACAGGGGTCAGAGCCCACCCAGCCTGTCCTGCAGCCTCACCTCCCGCTCCCGCTCATTCTTGGTGAGGTGCATTTGTTTAAGGATCTGGGAACGCTGCTCCATCACCAACGTCTTCTCATAGGTGTAGGCAGAGATGTCACTCTCGTGCTGTGGGGAGAACAGAAGAAATTTGGGGCAGGGTAAGCTGTACTTACCAGTACAGCTTACTGGTAAGCTCCCAGCATGGCCCAGCATGTCCCCGTAGTGCTGTCCCCCCAGGGTGCTGTGTGCCCCACATCAGGCTCTGTCTGGCTCTCCCATGCACAGCATCCCTGACTGCAGCACATGCCCCATCCCAGTACTCACCATCTCCACCACCTCCACCTCTGCAGTGATGCGCAGGTGGTACAGGAACGTGGTCAGGTCCTTCTTCATCTGGATGCTGTTGTCATCCATCTGTGCCACCGTGAAGATGCGCATCTTGCACTTACGCCACACCTGCAAGGGATGGTGGAGTCTTGGGCACGGCTCGACAGGGACAGCCCCAGCCCAGCCCCAGCCCCAGACTGCAGGGCCCAGCACTGCAGGGCCCAGCCTACCTTGTGCTGCCGCAGTAGGAAGGGCAGCAGCATCAGCATCCCCCCATCATGGACAATCCACCAGACGTCGATGTGGCCCTCCGAGAACCGCTCCTGGTTGCCCGGAAACATGGCAACATTCTTGGCCACCAGCAAGGCCAGATGCCCAGCTGTGGTCTCTCGCACCAACTCTGGGAGGGGAAGGGCCACGTCAGCCAGGGCAGCTTGCAGCCCCCCAAGCCTGGCAGTGCCCACCCTCCACGGTGCCTACCAATGAAGTTCCTCCAAGTCTGGTGGTCCTCCTTCTGGCGCCAGCTGCGGGGCCAGCCCACCAGCACTGTGTTGTGCTGCAGCCCCCCCAGCCCGCTGGACTGGATGAGGTGGGACATGCCATCCCGCAGGTTAGAGGAGATCACCACCTGACAAAAGCCCTTCACCTTCTCTGCTTCCATCAGGCGCCGGATGGACTGCAAGGAAGAAGGAAGTCAGGGATCCCAGGGCCTCAGGGATGGGCATGGATGATGGGCACAGCAGCTGCCAGGCCCAGCAGTGGTGCAGCCCAAGCCAGACGAGGTACGGGGTGCAAAATGTGGGGTACAGGGTATAGAATGGGGGATGCAGAGTGCAGGCTGTGGGGTGCAGGTCCTCACAGGGTGCCTAGGTCTCTGCGGCCCATGGCAGGCCAGTGGCTCCGGGCCAGGGGAGTGATACCCAGCGGAGTACAGAGCTGGCACACAGCTCTGCACCGTGCAGAGTGGAGGGCATCCTTGTGCCAGGGCTCTGACAGGTGGCAGAGCAGCAATTAGAGTTATTTACTCAGAGAAATTATAACATGTCTGCATGGGAGAGAAACTGTTTGCTTCCAAGGGCTTAATCTCATTAATGTGCTGCCCCGCGGGTGCGGGGGGTGGGGAGTGCTCTCACTCTGGCGGGGAAAGGCTCATCTCCCACCTTGCCTGGCACCAGGGACACAGAGACTATGGCAAAGGCTGAGGATGAGGAGTCCGCTCAGCCCAGGAGCACAGCAGCCCCTGGCTGGGCACTGTGCTGGGCTGTGACGTGCCATGCTGTGCCAAGTCCTGCAGCAGCTGGCCAAGACTGGGACCAGTGCTTGGCTGGTGCCAGTATCTCTGGTGCCTTGGAGGGGAAGAGGAGTCCAGAGGTGCCTGTGGCACTGTGAGCACCAGTGAAGCATGGAGTCCTCAGGCTCTGCCTGATGCCACTGAAAGCTCTCCGGGCCATCCCGGGGCCACTAGCCTTGGCCACGGGGCAGAAACAACCCTGGGCACCTGGGGACCTACTGCTGGCACAGCCTGTCCCAGTGCAGGCAGCTCTCACCTCCTCTGCCCTCTGTGCCTGAGGATGGTTGTCCAGGAAGGTCCCTTCTAACACAGAGGCCACGATAGTGAGGCCCTTCCCAGCCTTGAGCTGTGATGTGAAGGACAGAAGCTGCGGGTGCACCACGTTCTGCTCCTGATCCCCACGGACCAGGACCAGCAGCTGTGGCCTGGAAGGAAGGTCCTGCAGTCAGTGCCCGCACCCAGCTTGTCCCTGCCCCGGAACCACAAGATCCCATCTCCCTGCCCAGCCTCACCTCCAGTTTTTGGTGTGCGGGGGCCCTTCCTCCAACCGCAGCAGGGCATAGCGGGCTGCGCTCAGGGACAGGCCCCGGATCCCATCACCCCATTCCTTCTCCGCCCTGCAGGAACCAGCAGCACATAAGGGATGCCCATGGCTCTGGCCACAGAGCACCACGCTGGCACCCTGGAGCATCCTGGGACAAGCAGCCCAGGGGAGCCAAGCAGCCACATTGAGAGGCCACGTGGCCACGGGGGGCTGGCCAGGACAGGACCTGCATGCCATGACCTCCCTTACCCGCGGTACTCGATGTATTTGTAGATGAGGCCAGCGATCAGCATGGCCACCAGTGCATAGTACCAGGAGCAGATGAACATCAGCGCCAGGCAGAGGCTCATGCCCAGGAAGGACAGGGTCCTGCAGAGGGCACAGAGCTGTCAGTGTGCCCTGGGGCCCCCCAGCAGGGAGTCCTGGGTGTCCCTGTGCTGCCCCATCCCGCCCGGCTCACCAGTGGTAGTAGCGGAAGCGGGGCCGCCAGTTGGGTGTCCGCAGCAGCGTCTGCACCGCACACGCCAGGTTCACAAACATGTAGCACATGAGGAAGAACCTGCAGGGGAGAGCAGGGGGCTGAGTGGGTGCAGTGTAAGGGACTGAAGTCTCCACACCTCCTGGCCCCGGGGTGGCCGATGCTGGAGCACACCCTGCTGATGCACAGAGGAGCAGTGCCATGGACAAACCAAGCCTCAATGCTGGCCAAGATGTGACCCCAGAGCTCCTGCAGGGCCCCTCCTCTTCCCAGGCAGGGGCCAGGACAGCAGGTGCCTTCCCCCCTCCCCACGACGAGCAGAGACCCACACACGCCACCCGCTGCTTGTGAAGGTGCGGGTCGACAGCACGCTGCCTACATGGAGAGGATGGGAGCCACCTCGTCCAGGGAGGCGATCAGGATCCCGATCTCGCAGATGCAGGCTGTGAGCAGCAGGGCCCATGTCGGCTCCCCGTTGGCTTTGCCATGGCCAAAGACCTGGAAGTGGGGAGAGAGGGGCGTGTCAGGCTCTGCGGTGCCCTGCAAGGGCACTCAGCGCAGCCCGACGAGACTGGACCATCCCATACATCCAGCCCTGGCAGGAGCAGGGACTGGGAACACTGGGTTCTGTGAGCTGGCACATGTCCCATTGGAATCTGCCAGGAAAGCAGTCCCAGCGCTGGCTCCTGCTGACAGTACGGTCCCGTTGCCGGCAGATCCCGTGGCTCTCCCCACACGCAGCACAGCGGCCCCTGAACCCCCACAAGGGACGATCCCCAGCTCACAGCCTGGCCACAGCCAGCACAGAGCCGGGCACCCCGTGCTTGGGACGGACACACAGCCGGGGGACAGTGGCCCCTCCTGCGGCTGCGGGGGGGGGGCGGGGAGGGGGCCGGGAGCGCGTGTCCGGACGCATTAGAGGGTGCGGGCGGTGCGAGCGAGAGCTCGGGCTGGGGCTGGCAAGGAGAAGGAGGGAGGATAAAATTAGCCCGCTCTTCCCTGGGGGGAGCTGTCGGGTTGGATTTGGAGAGATGAGGTTGTGGGAACGCGTCTTCAGAGAGCAGATAAAATATGAAGCGGCACGGCAGCGGGGGGGAGGGAATTCTGACCTTTCCCGACACTCTCCTCCCACCGATACCGCAGCCAGAGCCACCACGGCCGCCCACCGCCTGTCGGCGGGGCGAGGGCAGGGGAGTGGGGCTGCTCCGGCAGCGGCGGTGCCGGGAGGAGGCAGGGTGGGGTCCCACAGGTCTCCCTCTGCAGCCACAGTGGCACTCAGGGTGGGGAAGCACCGGACTCGGGGGTCACCTACCCTGAGGAAGGGAACGATCCCATCCCTGGAGATGGCTTGCAGGAGGCGGGGGGCTCCGGTGAGACTCTGCAACCCAGCCCCGCAGGTGGAGAAGAACGAGCCAATGACAATGACCCACGGGGACGGCCATGCCAGGGTGCCAACCACCAGGTTCCCGTTGACAGCCTCACCAAACCTGCAGGGCATCAGCATCACCTGCAGTTCCATCCCATGACCGAGCACCAGCACCACAGGGGCACAACCCAGCCTCCTACAACAGCACCACTCTGGGGGGATGTGACACACCTGGCATGTTGACTCAAGGGGTGAGCAATAGAGCTTTGCCAGAGTTTGCCAGGGGTCTGTCCTCATCCCTGTACCCATTATCATGGCAAAGGACAAAGGCAGGTGTGGGACAGTACTCCTCGTCCCTGTGCCAGGGGGGGCAATGATGATGCATGCAGTTGGATCCTGTTTGTGTTGATGCTGGCGACCCAGAAGTGTCACCTGCCACGTGCGGTGAGCAGGGCTGCCCCAGATAGGCAAGAGCACAGGCAGCCCTGTTGACAAACAAGTGGCTGCCTGCAGCCCCGGAGGGGGAGGAATGCAGCAAACATGGATGGTTGGGATGCACACAAGCCCCAGGTGCTGGTTACAAGCTCCAGCCTCCCTGCCCAGTGACACCCACCAGCCCCCCAAGGCCCCCATGTCTGCCCAGTGTGTCCTGGTTGCAGCCTTCCCCACACCTCTGCCTGCCCCTGGGGCTGCCCCTGCTCCAGCCTGTTCCGGGGAGCTGCCAGACTCTCTCCATGCCCCCCCATGGCCTTGGGACACTCACTTGTCACGCAGGACGACGCCCTCGATGCATGCTCCAAAGAGGACAACAGAGCTGATATCTGCCAGGTAGTCAAGGAGAGCCAGGAGGATGCACCCTGGTCCTGCCTGCCCAGCCAGTGGGTGCTGGGACCCTGTGCCAGCCCAGTGAAGCACCTGAGCTGATCTGCCCTGCAGAGCCCACCCACCCTCAGCCCCACAGGCTCAGGCTAGTCCTGAAGGATACAGACCGCAGAGGTGGTGGCAATGGCCAGGATGGTGCCCGTGGGGATGGACTTCTGGGCATCCCGCAGGTCTCCAGAGCGGTTGGAGCCAGCCATGATGCCTAGGGAAAGAGGGGATGGTGTGATGGTGTCATAGGGAGCAGAGCTACAGCCCATACCCAGATACTCTCATGCCAGGCACCGTGTGAGCGAGCCCTGGGCACAGTAGGGCACGGCTCGGTGTGAGTCAGGATGGGAAGCAGCCAGGATGGGGGAGAAGGTGCTGCTGCAGCTTGGGGTACCCAGCCTGCTCCTCTCAACCCCACCCCCAGTACTCCCCCCCTACCCCAAACCGCAGTCTGAGGCCACTCAAGGATTAGACTCAAAAGCTCTCAAGTGCCTTGTCTCATTAGCCCTTAATTAGCTCAAGCAGGGACGGTGGCTGCCGCAGGGGCAGGGACAGGGTCCAGCCCCGACGTTGCTCTGGGAGGGCAGGAGGTCACGCAGGGACACGGCTGCACAGGCGGGTTCAACACAGCCCGGGGGATGGCCCGTGCTCCGGCCGCAGCAGCAGCCGGGGCAGGACCCCAGAGCCGCGGCACCGGGGGACCGGCGTCCTGCAGAAACCGGCACCGGCTGGTGAACGGCGGCGGGAGGGACGGCAGCTGAGGCTGAACGCCTGCCGGGGACCCCGCAGCGCCGGACCCTCCAGCGCTCGCCGTGCCCGGAGCAACCCAGGGGGCTCCCGCCGGCCCTGGCCCCGGCGGAGCTGCAGGGGAGCCCCGGAGGCTGCGCCCCGCTCGGCTCCGCAGCGGGGCTGGGCCGGGGGGGCTCCTCTGCCCCCGGAGAGCTAAAAATACCGGAGCGGCGGGACGTCAGCGCGCACCGGGCGGCACCGTCAGATCTGGAGCGCGGGCGGCTGCGTGGGAGGCGATGGCGACCGGCCGCCCCCGCGACGCCGCTGTCACCGCCGCTGCCACCCCCCGTGTGCGGGGGTGGCACACGTGGGGGAGCACGCCCGGCCGCACGTGCCCGCGGCACGGAGCGGGGCCGGCGGCGACTCCCACCTGTCACCGAGGGGAAGTAGATGCCGACGAGCAGGGTGAAGTAGGACGTCATGTCGCTGAAGACGTAGGGCTGGTCCATGTCCACTGGGGTGTCGGGGGAGCTCACCGAGGGCAGCCCCCGCTTCTCCACGATCACGCCCTTGGTCAGGTATGAGCTCCAGAGGTTCTCTGTGAGGAGGGAGGAGGTCGGGCAGTGCCTCCGGCATGAAATGCCCACAAGCCCCCATACCCAGCACAGCATCCCCACCCCACAGGAATGGAACTTGGGGGTGTCTGGTTCTCCCACCCCTTCCCCGGCCTCACTGAGCGGCCAGCTCAGACAGTACACGGGTCCACGGGCATGCAGAGGGTGAGGATGGCAGCACAGGTGGGCAACCAAGCAGGTTTATACTGCTGTTGGCAGCGTCCCCACAAGATACTGGAGCAGCTGACATGGGATTGCAGTAGCAAATAATTAAGAGGGTAATATAATTAATGCTGATCAACACAGGTTTAAGGGAAGTGGATCGTGTCAAAGTAACTTGATAATGTTTTTGATGGGATTATGAGTGCGGGGCTGATGTAACAGGCTTAGCATCCCTCCGTGTGCTGCTTTGACCGCAGATCACGGGGAGAAACTGGAGCAGTGGAGAGCAGCCAGCACCGGGCAGGGCGGGCAGAGGCAACTGCCCTTGGCATGTCACTGCTGGGGGGGCAGAGTGGAGCAACCAGCCCTCAGCCCCTGGCACTGAGCCCCCTTCACGGCTGCTCACAGGTGACAGATGGGGCTGGCAGCCCCTATTGGCCTCGCCTGTCTCATCCTCCCTGAAACGTTGTGTTTCTCCTCATCTCCCACCTAGGGCACAGCAAGCCCCAGTCATCTCTGGCAGGGTCAAACTGTGCCACCCATCTTAAGATGCTGCTGGGCCGGTCACCCTTGTCACCAGCCACCCCAGAGTGGGGTCCTGGCTCTGTCCCAATGCCCCCAGTGCAGGAGTGTTTGCTGCCTGTTGCCCTGAGAGAAACCAGCTGGGTGAGTGGGGGTCTGCACCCCCTCCCCAGCAGCACCATTGCCAACAGGAGCAGGTTCCACCTAGCATCCAGGAACTCCTTATCTGACCCAAAAGACCACAGAGTGCAACATCATTGGGAGGCTCCCAAACACCCTGTGACTGCACTCCACTAATCACCATCACAGCTGCAGCCCTGAGCACCACGTGCTCAGCTAAGTCTGACCTCCCATGCCCGTGTCCACGCAGACACCAGGGCAGGATGGCTGGGGCAGCCCTGCAGCCATGAGGAATGACTGATCCTGCTTGTGGCTCTGCTGCTTTCCTGAGTCCCAACAACCATTCCAGAATGAGGGTCTGCAGACACCCTCTGAATGTGGCACAGAGCATCAGCCTCTGCCACCCACTCCAGAGCGTGAGCACCTAGCAGATACACCAGCATCTCCAGAAAAACAGGTCATAAATGGCTCCTCCCAGTAAATTCACACATTTTTCTGTGGTCCTGGCCATTCTCCCAGCAGGGCTGTACCCACAGTAGCTAAGTGGCCCCAAGGGGTGATCACTTCTCTCGAAACCTCAAATCAATACCAGCCTTTCCAAAGGCCAAGAGGAAGCAGAGGGAGGATTTATTCCTCCCCAGCCTCCAGGCCTCATTCTGAGCCACCCCACTGGCTGACACAGACTGCATGCAGGTGGCTGCTGCACCCTGCTCTATCACCCCGTGCAGGAGTCTGTCCCACTGCCAAGCACAGCATGAACACAGCTCCCTGTGCCTCAGGAGCAGAGCAGCCCCCAGCAGGGATCTCCCACAGGCCCTCTCACCTGGACCCAGCCCTGTTTGCCCCCACAACACTTAGAATGGCTGAGGAGCCATGCCCCCCACAGCACACCTCCACCAGCCCTGTTGGCAGAAATGCTCAGCAGGCACAGCCACTGCCCCACCACAGCTCCCTTGCTTCTCCATGCTTCCAATCCCATGCCTTCATGCCCATGCCTCTGTCAGCATGTGCTCACCTTGGATGAGGCCGCTGGCAGCACCAGGGATGCCCTCGATCTCAGTGACGTTGTTCATGGTGAAGTACTCATCACAGGTCGCATTGAGGAAGCGGGAGGTGCAGAAAAGCTCCCAGAGCTTGGAGCCAACTGTCTCATTCCCCTCCACCACCATCTTGGTGCAGAGGTCGAAGCCATGGCGTGAGAGGGTCCTGTTGCCCAGGAGGCAGATCCTGGGGGGACACAGGCACTCAGCACTCAGCATTTGCATGCCCCAGCCCTGCTGTATCCCTGCAGGACCCTGTACTCACGGGAAGCTTGGTGGGTCAAAGGCAGATTTGATGACTCCAGCATAGATGGCAAGGATGGAGAGGATGACACAGCCCAGGAAGACCAGGGCAAATTTGTTGACATACTTGACACCCACGAACACGACGGTGGCCATGCAGGTCAGCACACAGGTGCCATACACACGCATGTTGTTGAGCATTGCAGCTGCCTCCCCGCTGGCATCCTCTGCCTTGAAGATGGCCATGGCCGGGAAGATGTAGGCCTGGGAAAGAGTCATGGCATCACCACCTGGCTAACAGCCTGGAGCTGAGCCCATGGCACTGCACAAGACAAGGACCAGGTACCTACCAGCAGGATTTCGATGGTGCCCAGGATGTACATGGCACCAGCAAAGGTGGTGCCCAGGTAGAAACAGAGCCCCACAGCCCCACCAAACTCAGGTCCCAGGGAGCGTGAGATCATGTAGTAGGAGCCACCCGCTGTCAGAGAGAGCAAAAGTGGGTCCCAGCCAGACCCCAGTGACACCATCAGCCCTGCCAGGTATCCCAGAGGGAAGACTGGAGCCAGGATAGCCACGGGCCCTGCTCCAGCACTGAGCAAGATGCAGAGCAGGAGTGACCACACAGGCAGAGTCATTCCCCAGCATCCCAGCAGCCAGGTGCAATAGCCAATGGCACAGGTGTTCCCTGGACACCAGACAGGAGCTGGAGCCCCAGGGACCTGGGCCATACCCTGCTCCATCCTCCCAGAGGAGCCCTTAGAGCCGGGCTGCCAGGATCGATGGTCCCGCTGCGGCAGCAGGATGATAAATAGCTTTAATTACACCCCGCGTTGGGCTGTCAGTGCTGTGCCCAGCCTGGCGCAGCTCACGGCTCCCCAGGGCTCTGCAGGGCTGGCATGTTCTGGGGAAGGCAGCCAGGGCACCCACCGGCCAGAGCCCGTGGTGCCTCCTGGGGGGCAGAGCCCACACACAGCAGCATCCCCATGTCCGGCGGTGGGAGAGCCCATCCCATCACCCAGCCCGTGGCACTCAGCACACCCTGCTCCCATCCTCCTGCCGTGTGTCTCCCGGCTCCCCGCGGCCTCGCCAGTCTGGCGGAGGGAGGAGCCGCGGCTGGCGGCTCTCGCTGCCATCTGCACCTCGCGGCTTTGGGGACGGGTGGCGGCTCCAGCTCCGCGCTCCCTCGGGCCGTGGGGATCCCGAGCGGGCTGGTGGCAGAAGGCTGGGGAGCGGCTGGCAGCCCCGGGGGATGCTCTCTGGGAAAAGCCCCTGCAGGCACCCCACCCAGCTGCCCACACGTGAGGGACACCGCGGACCGGGCTCGGCTGTACCTGGCACCACACCGTTGGTGGCGATCGCACTCATGGAAATGGCCGTCAGCATCGTCTGCAGGAAGAAACACAGCATGTTCAGGAGCAGAGGGACAGGGGAGTGAAGGGAGAGCTGGGGTCATGCTAGGACATGGGGTCTCTTGGGGCTACGCTGAGGTGTGCCACAGGGCAGGGATGCCCAGGGAGGATGAATGGATAGATGTGTGGATGGGCAGACAGGATGTTGGCTGGCAGCACAGCTGACACAGCTGAGCCCTTGGAGGGGCTGGCAGCGCTGGGGTGGCTCAGGACATTGGACAAGGCCAGCCTTCCCAGCCTCTGCCCTGGGGTCACACTCCTGGCAAGGTGGCTCTCTGCATGGTACCAGAGCAGGGGACCCCAGGCACATCCCCCTACATGGCAGCTGTGATCTGGGTCACCATTTAAGCACCACCCCACTGCTGATTCCTCTGGGAAGCTAAAGGCTTCTCCTTGCTCTAAGTGGGGCAGGAGCTAGGGCAGGGGCAGAAGCTGGGGCAGGAGCAGAGCTGGGGCAGGGCATGGTGGGCTGGCAGCCAGTGCACCTCTCCATGGTCCAGCCAGCCAGACTGGTGACTCCAGGCCATGGGCAAGGCTAGCAAAGGCTTATATGGCTCCAAAACTCACACAAGAGCAGCAGAGGAAGACCATGCAGAATGACTCCATGATGCCAGCAATCCCCACCACCCAGGTGAGACGCAGGAAGAGGATGACTCCAAAGATGTTCTGAAGGCAGGGCAGGTAGACACCCATGAAGGTGCCCATCCGTGGGGCCTGTTGAGGGAACCGCAGTTACCAGGGCTCAAGGGCCTGGCTGCCAGAGGAGCAAGAGTTCCCACTCTTCCCACAAAGCAGCCAAGAACCCAGGGTAAAACTGCCCCTGGTTGAGGCCAAGGGGTCCCCTGTTCCCAGGGCAGTCTATGGCCTGGCACTACACAGGCAAGGGCTGGAGAGGGAGGGAAGGTTGCCTTCTCCCTAAGTCCTCACCTGCACCGGCTTCTTCTTGCCTCCATCATTGTTCTCAGCCTCCTCGTGCTCCCGGCTGCCCTGTGGCAGGTTGGTGTAATTGGCCAGTCCACTCAGCAAGGACGAGACCATAGGGCTGGTGTCCATCTCCTCCTGTGGAGAGCAGATCCCGAGTTGTGAGTACAGTCCCTTGGGACCCCAGCCAGCCCCAGGAGACCTCACCAGATGCTGCCCCACTGCCTGCCCCTCCAGGAATGGCTTTGGCAGTGCAGCAACCCTGGCCTGAGGCTCTGGCATGTCCCAGTGCCCATGGTGCAGATTGGGTGCTGTGGGACAGCTGCTTAGCTCAGCTGTGCCCCACTGCCTGCATGCCCTACCTCGAAGAGGGCCATGTTCTTGCCATCGTACTCCTTGCCCTTCTCCAGGTCCGTGCTGTTAATGAAGGGGCTGCTCTCCTTGGGGTTGCCATCGCCTGCAGAGACACCACTGAGTCAGTCAGGCAGCCCCTGCCCCACCCACACCTGCAGAACATCCACTTCACAGGGTCACCGCTGTGAGGGGTCACAGCTGCCCATGGCTGCCAGGAGAGCTGCCAGGGCTATGGGCACCATGCTGGCGCCCAGACCCAGCACAGGCAATGCCAGGTGGGCATGCCAGCCCGCAGCATCACCTCCCACACCGCACACACAGGGGCTGCCATCCCCAGGAGCCGCACGCTGCCCCGCCCGGCCGTGCTGACACGTGGAGCCGGCGGAGCGCATCCACGCAGAGAGGCAAGCAGAGTGCATCGGGGGAGCCCTCCGGCGGGACGCACGGCTCCAATAACTCACGGCATGGGCTGCAATAACTCATGGCACCTGCGGGTGAGCGCGCTGGGACTGCCCTCAGCGCTGGGACTGCCCCCAGCGCTGGAACTGCGGGGCTGCTCAGCGTCGGTGCACAGGGGATGGTCCCGGCACAGTGCCTGGGACTGGGGCAATTAGCCAGGTGTCTGGTCCTCCTCCCAGACATGCACCACAGGGTGGGAGGTGACATAATTGAGGGCAGATGATGCCCGGGGCAGTGGAGCCACCCACAGCAGTGCCAGGCCCATAGGACTACCAGGACAGGGACCACAGCCACTCACTGCATTAATGACCTAGTGCAGAAGAAACCTGGAGTTGGCTTAATAGCGATGAAAACAGCTGAGCTGCAGAGCAGCAGAAATAAATCAAGCTGGAAATGGAGCAGCAGTCAGGATGGTGCTGCCGAAGCAGCACAGCTCCAAGAGAAGGTCCAGAGCAGAGAGGGGCCAGATCATGGGGGCCAGGAGCCAAAGGACACAGTCCCAGGCAGAGCAGCTGAGAAGACACCCATGGCACGGGGAAACCTGGGCAGCCAGGTTAGTCCCAGCCCTCAGTGGGGGGAGAGATGTTCCCTGCCACACACCCATCCCACCACCACAGCCCTGCAGCCAGAGCAGTCACACTGCTATTGGCCACCGCACTGCTGGGCAGGTTGCCCACACGGGCAGGGTCACAGACCAGCACCACACTTTGGGACCAGGGAGAGAATTGCCCCCTCCACCATCCTTCAGCATGGAGCCCATGAGTGCCCTGGGGCAGACGGATGGTGCCCTAGCAATGTAGTCACCCACTCATGGTGGCAGCCACAAGACAAAGCCTGCGACCGTTTGGAGCATCCTGGTCCTTTGAAGACCGCCATTCTCCTGCCAGTTGACTCATATTCGGGATCCTGGAAGCCCGTGTGCAGCAGTGATTCACCATCTGCAATTCCCTGGCAGACACGGTGCTCCTGGCTGACCAGGAGGTGAAGCCTCAAATGCTACAGGTGACACGGACCTGCGGGCTGGCCCCCAACTTCCACTATCCCTGGGCTCCCCTAGCATGGGGCGGCAGGACAGCAGTGTCCCCAAGGGCACAGACAAACACCGAGGCACAGCCCCGGTGTTTGTCTGTGCAGGAGTGGCCATGGCAGTGCCACTGGGACACCCTGGCCCACAGAGTCCCCTTGGACACACACCCAGCACCCCAGGTTGCACCACTGCCATGTGCCTGCCCTGTATCTCCCACAATGGGTCTCATCACGAACCTCATGCACTCCTTGCTCTGTGTTTGGTCTAAAGCCCCACTAAACCCTACTGGCATTAGGTAACAGCAATGGTGTGGGCTGACAACCACCCACTTGCCACAGCTCTTGCCCACCTGCACCAGCTCTGGGGACCACACTGATGTGAAATGTCCACCATGCTGACAGGACATCACCCAGGCTGATGCTGTGGCCATCCCCAGTAAGGTGACAGAAGGGTGCAGGAGCAGGGGTGGCTCGAGCTCACCTCCCCCTTGGGGCTGGGTGGCACCGGGGGACACGGACAGCTTGGCAGGGAGACGTGCTCGAAACGTGGCAAGGCTCTGGGACCCCTCCGGGAGAACGGAGCCCACGGGGGCCTCGCCTCACCGCCTGGTACCCAGCCGACGACATCACCGTGCAGGTTTCCATGGCAACGGCGAGCCACGGCCGCCTCGGCTCCCGCTCTTATGTAACGGCGCAGGCAGCCGGACGCTGGCCCTACATGGCACCCGTGCCCCGACCCACCGGCGCCCGATGGATGGTGCGGCCGAACCCCTGGCCCCAGCGCACCCCGACCCCACGGGACTGCCCTGCTCGGCTCCACACGACAGGCGGCAGCAGCACCCTGGGGTGCCCGAGCTCTAACCCGTGGCACCACACAACAGCACCCACAGCTCGCAGTACCTCCACCTCGAGCACGGCCCGTGCTGACATCACCTAGGCTGCCAGGGATGGCCCGTGGGCAGGAACCCCTCGCTTGGTGATGGTGCTGCGAGGACCAGCACTGGGAGAGGCCCCGGGCTGCTGAGCATGAGGATGCAGCACGGCTCGGGGAGACTGTCAGTCTCCCACGTCGCTGCAGCCCCACAGACTGGAAGGAGTTAAGCACCAGGGCGCAGGGTCCCAGGTGACAAAGCGCTCCTGCTCCTGCTCCTGCCGGAGACCATTTTGCCGCAGCGGGGCTGGTGCAGCCTCTCCCCGGTAGCCGCCTCAGACCCGTGGTCTGAAGTCAGGGACAACCAGGGCAGGCAGGAGCAATGCCCCCGTCCCTCACCTGCCACTGCCACGGCCAGCCCTGCCCGGCGGCACAAATGGGGCGCTGCCTCCCGGCCCTGGGGACACGTGGGACACTGCCAGTCCCAGCAACGCCCACAGGGCTGCCCCTGCCCCGCTCCGCCAGTGCAGCCAGGACAGAGCAGCTCAGGGCCAGAGCGCTGGACCGGGCTAGCAGCCCCAAGACCAGCAGTTGAGGCGGGAGAGATAGTGTGAGCAGAGCAGAGCCGAGCCGAGCCGTGCCAGGCTTCGATCCCGGCGCTCAGCCTCCCCCCTCCCCAGGGATCACTCAACTCGAAGCGGCCTTTTAATTTGCTGCGGCGGCTGGAAGGGCTGGCAGCGGGATCGCTGGCAGGAACCCGCAGCCCCGCCGTGGGCACCGCGCAGCCCCACTTTCAGCAGGGCTTCCACCAACCTGTCTGCCCGGGGCAGCCCGGAGCAAACGCAGCAGTGCCAAAGGACCGTCACAGCACCCTCGGAGCCCCCTAAGGCAGGGCTCAGGCAGCGGCACCAACCACAATTTGATCTTCTAATGGCTTTTTACTTAGCCCTAAATTGGGTTGGGAAGCGTCATGTCCCTTATCCCAAATCCTCCCTAATCGCTTTACACGGCGCAGGGCACTGAGCACTGGCTGGGGTAGCCCCAGCAGCCACCCCCCACGGGCTAATTAACCACAGCTGCTGCCGAGGTTGCTACCCGACCACGGCCGGCCCGTGCCCTCCGCAGCAACCAGAGCACAGCGAGCCCCAGCCAGGGACATAGGGCACTGGGGCTGCGGCACTGCCGGGAGGTGCAATGGGTGAGGGGGGCCGTGGCAGGAACAGCCCCGACCTCAGAGCCCTCCGCACCTCCGTCTGCGCTCCTGCACAGGGCAGGGCTGCTGACAGCTCCGGAATCCCCTGTGCCACCCCCGCCCCGATCCCCGCAGCCCCAGGGGCAGCAGCAGTGCGATGGCTGCTCATGGCACTAGGGATGCCCTGGGGCTCCCCTGGAGGTACACAGGACACCTTGACTTTTGCCACAGGACACCTGGATTCCCGGGGCTCTGCCTGCAGCAAGGGGCACCCCAGGGTGACCCCAGCAGGCCGGCGAGCACATGGGCGAGCACGTGGCCCTGACTGATGTCCCCAGCTGCTGCCGTTTTGCAGGAGCTGCTGGCCAGGGAGGCCACGCTGCTGTTCTGTCACCTCCAGCTATCAAGGGGACTTGGCTGTACACACACTGCCTGGCCCTGGGCTGTTGGCCTGGGGTGCTAAGGCAGATGGGGATGGCCGAGGTATTCTTATGAAAGTGGCATCTCTGCACCCACCCGGCTTCCTTCTGCCCTGCACAGGAGTTTCTGACAGCTGCTCTGGGGTGGGAGACCCTTGGAGAGGCCACACAGCCCTTGCAGCCCCACTGAGGCAGAGACCACTGATGATCAGAGTAGTGCTGGCTCGTGCTGGCAGCGTCACAGCAGAGCCACTCCAGCTGCAGCATGTCAAGGGAGCAGGGCTGGGGGTCAGGGGTAGGATGGTGGAGTAGCCCTCCCCCCATACCAGGACTGCATTTTCCCCCTCCAGCCAGCAAGCACACCCAGTGGCCTTTTGGGCTGGATTCCTTCACAGCCTGACCCAAATTGGACCAACTGCCACTTCAGACCTATCCTCTTCCTTCCTAAACCCAGGATTATCCTCCCTTTGATCAGCCGGCCCTGCAGCGCAGGATTTCCAGCACAGGCGTTTTGGCTGGCTGCATTTAAACAGCTTCCCAGATTCTCCGACAGTCCAAGCCCTACCTTGGAAATGGCCATGGACACAAGCTCCAGCAAAGCTCCTGGTCCTGGATTTGGGCTCCCCAGGCATCCCAGTGCCACCGGGCTGGGTGTCAGCATGGCACCCTGCAGTGGGGCTGCGGCTGACATCCCAACACCCCAACCAGAGCAGTGCAAGGTGCTAGCCCGGACACTGCAGGCAGCAGCCCTGCCTGCTCCATGCTCCCACCAGCCCCCAAGAGGGTCCAGCCCTTGTTGTGTTGCTGGGGCTGGAGCCCTTCAGGCCACTGTCATGTAGCTCACATACGCTGTCCAGAGCATGACCTGAGTGGGGACACTGTTGACCTTTCTGACAAATAAGGCCTAAGTGGCGCCCAGGGCTTCAGTGGTCGTGCTGGGCTTGGCAAGTTGCTGGACAGCCAGCACTGGAGCAGCCAGGACATGTGGAGGGGGCCCACTGGCATTCAACAGCTTTACTACCCAATGGGTTTACCATGGGCCCTGCAGACCGACCTAACGATGGGAGTACAGCTGACCCTTGGCATGGGGGGGATAACCCCCCCCCCCCCACAGCCACCACCCTTGTCACAGGTGTGGGAGCTCTGCCGAGCCCCTTCCCACAGACAATCCCTGCTCCCCCAAGTCCCCCAGGCCCCTGCTTCCTCCAGCCCTTCATACGATGTCCCACAGGGCAGCATCTCGGCAGGCTCAGCTCCAGGGACAGTCTGCCTGGTCCATCTGTAGTGGCACCATGTCCAGCTCTCCTGCCAGACCCCAGCATGGCTGCACTGCCTGCTGCCACGCCGCTGGCACTGCCGCGATGGAAATCAGGGAGTGGAAGAGATCCTGGTGCTGCAGAGGGCAAGGGGAGGGCAAGTGCCCAGCAAAGGGCATGGCTGGGGGCCAGTGCGACAACCCCAGCCCAGCAAGGTGCCCCCAAAAGTCTCCTGCCAGCCCTGACCTTGAGCAGAGCCGCAAATAAACAAGCAAATAAACAGACTGGGGTCGGCAGAGCAGAGGAATACACAGAGCCTGTCCGTGGCTGTGCCCAGAGCCCCACTGTGGGCAGCTGGGACCCCCACAGCCACTGCCACAGCCAGTCATGCGCTCCCGGCTGGGGCTTTGGCAGACCCCACGAGGGGACCTGGGGAGGAGACTTGGCATTGTCTGGTTCAAAGGGGCAATGCAAGTCCTCCTGTGCACACACTGCATCCCCCTGGCCGCAGCCCACCCCTGCGCCCGGCAGGAACATCCACAAGAAAGGGGCCTGTGCTGCCTGGTGCTGGACGTGGCCCCGTGAGGAACGGGGACCCTCACACAGCTCGATAGTGCCGAGAGGGGCTGAAGCCAAAGCGCCAGCAGTGACGGGGCTGCTGCGGGGCCGAGCGGCCCCTCGCCGGCGGAGGACAGCGGCCCTGCGCCAGGGCTGCAGCGGGACGGGGCAGAGCGCGGCGCACCACGGACTGCACCGGACCGGACCGGCTCGACTTGGCACGACAGGGCTCACTTCGGCTCAGCTGGGCTCGCTTCCGCTCGGCTGGGCTCGGCCCCGGGAAGAACGGCTCCTGTGGCCGCGTAGCAGGGTCCGGGCGGCCACTTCAGCACCGCGGACAGCGGCGGCGGCCCAGGGGCGGTGGGGGGGGTGGCAGGGAGTGGGGGGCGGGAGCGGAGAAGGGAGCGGGGGGCGGCTGCCCGGGATGGGGAGGCGGCTGCCGGAGATGGGGGGCGGCAGAGGAGAGGAATGGGGGGGGGAGGGCAGCGGGGGTGAGAGAGGCGATATGGAGAGATGGGGGGGCGGCAGCCGGAGGTGGGAGGCGGCAGGAGGGAGGGCTGGGGGGGCTGCAGCTGACATGCGGGAGGCAGGGGTGGGGAGCTGGCAGTTAGGTGCGGGGACCCTTGCGGGGATCCCGGGCGGGCGGGAGAGGGACTGGTGCGGCGACTGGCGGGGGGTGTCCGGGAACCGGCGGGGCCAGCCCCACAGGGTCGCTCGGAGCACAGCAAGAAGCCCCCGCCCGGGCGGAGGCTCCTCGGTGAGACCCGCACCGCTCGGCCGCACCGCCGCTTCCCGGGGCTGCCGCAGCGGCGGGAGTGCGGCCGGGGCTGCGCGGAGGCGCCGGGAGCGGGAGCATCCCCGCACCGCCCGCCGCAGCCCCGCGGGGCCGCCGGCCGAGAGCCGCCGTCGCGGCCGGTGCCGGAGCCGGTGCCACCCGCTTGCCCCGCGGCACGGCACCCTCAGCCCCCGATGCCCCCGGCTCCGCGCCGCTTCTGCCCCGCGCCGGCGCCGGCCCCCGGCCCGGCGGGGGCGGCCGCCCCGGGCCGTTCCGCTGTCCCGCTCGTGGTGCCGATGCCGGTGCCTCACCTTGGCTGGCGCCGCCGTCGCCGTCCTCGCAGTCGGTCAGGTTGTTCAGCATGGCGCCGGTGCCGCGGCCGCTTGCTGCCGCCGGAGCTGGAGCTCTCGCTCCGCAGCAGCCGCGTCCCCGCGCCGCCCCCCGCGCCGGTGGGAGGGGGCTGCAGTGCGGAGGCGCCCGGGCTCACGGCTCAAGGCTGCTGCCGGCGGAGCCCAGCCCGGCCGCCCGCTTCATCACGTATGCGGGAGGCATTGCCCCCGCCGCGGCGGGGAGGGGGGTGCGCGGCGGCGCGGGGGGGGACAAAGACGAGCGAGCAGAGCGGGGCCGCCTCCCGGCTGCGCCAGGCGTGGGGGGGAACTAGGGCAGCGCTGCGGGCCCGGCTGGTGCGGGCGGGACGGGACGGGACGGCCCCGCAACCGCACCGACCTTGCACCCGCCCCGGCCCCGAACCCCGCCTCCAGCCCCCGCACTCCGCACCGGCCCTCGCACCGGCCCCGCATCTGCCGCCGCATCCGCCGCCAGCCCCCACACCCCACACCAGCTCCCGCCCTGGACCCCGGCGTAGCCTCGGGACCTGGAACATACTCGGGGTGCACAGAGGGGCAGAACCTGTGACTGCGGGACCGACACATCAGAGGTGGCTGCGGCCCGGGATCACGGCAGTCCCTGTCCGCGGGACCCCTGCCCCGCGACAGGCGGCTACCGGGTGGGGGGCGGCTCCCGGCTGGGCAGCACCACGTCATGCAGGGGACCCCTCTGCGGGCATCAGGGCCTCGGCCGAGGATGGAGACCCCTGCCCCAGTAGCAGGACGACCCAGGGCACCCGGGGAAGGGGGGGGCGTCCAGAACACCCCACAGTGGGGCTGGCGGGACAGCAGAGGGGATTGACCCTGCTCTGCCCAGCTGACATGCAGCGCAGGAAACACTGCCTGCAGAGGGGAGCAGGCTTGATGTCACCTCCCCTGGTGACCAGGGGGCCGAGATCACACACATAGCAACCTTCTCAGACCTGGAGAAGGGTTGCAATGGGGCCAGAATCCCCAGGCCCTGCGCCGTCTATGAAGGCCCCAGCTCTTGCAGCTGTCACCCATAGGGCCAGGGTCACAGGCCACTCGCGACCTGGGGCTGTAGACGGACAAGGCTGCCTGAAGCCCCCTGTTCTCTCGTGGACTTAATCTGCGAGGATCCCCCAACCTGAGCTGGCTGCAGCTTCCGGCATCTCCTCCAGCACAGGCTGAGATCATGACAGCCCGCTGGCCTCCGTTACTTCTTGACGGCTGTAATTAATTGTTTACTTTCTCCTGGTGCGGAGCCAGCTGCTCCGCAGCGCAGATGCTCCCCAGCCTGACCTCGCGGCCAGGAGAGAGGCTCAGACCCCTCACCCCAGCCCGGCAGGCAGCACTGATCCCTGCCCTACGGCTGCAGCCAGGACCTGGCATCCCTGGGGAGCTGCAGCAGCACAGCCCCAGCTCCATGGCAAGTGGCACAGGAGGGTTGCAGGGAGGATGCGCAGTTCAGGGTGGGCAACCCCGCCCAGGACCTGTGTGGCAGTCACTACATGGGGCTGCCCCCGTCCACCTGCAGCAGCACCAACCCCTCACACCTGCAGCCCTGAGCAGCAGCCAGTGCTGGAGCAAGGGGCTGGCCCACTCCCAAGGGCTGGGACTGGAAGGAAGGGGCTGCAGACAGGATGTAGTGGACAAAAACACCATCCCATGTTGGCCTGGGGGGTCAGAGGGCAACCCCAACCCCCCAAGGGGGCTGTGGCTGGACAGAAGGGCAGCAGGCCAGGGTCCAGCCAGCCATGGTGAGTGCCAAGCACTAGAGGGTGGTTTTTTGCAGGAGGCCACAGCGCGTGGGCTCGGCACAAGAGGGATTTTCCTACTAAAACAGATGCGGGGGAGGGAGCACGTGAAAGACCACTAATCCCCTAATCCCTGGATTATGGCTCCATTTCAGGGGTTGGGATTTGACGGCAGCACAGGGGGCTATGCTATCAAGGCTGCATTGGCTTATCCTGTGTGCTGGGTCCCACCAGCATGTGGGGGCAACTGAGAGTGTCTCTGAGGCAGAGGAGACTGCAGGGGCTTGATCCCCCAGCAGAGCACTGGCATTAACACTGGTCAAAATGCCCCTGACTGGGGTATGTGGTGCAGTGTGTCAAAAAGAGAGCGGTCTGGCACGGTTTGGGCACCATCCATGCCCTTGCATGCTTGCAGTCGTGCTGCCTGCAGGGGACAGAGGAAGACCGATGCTTCTCCCTGGCCATGGAGTGGGGGATCAACTGCAAGTGGCCCCTGAGTCGGAGCAGCAGGCAGGATCCTGGCACCAGGCCAGGCAGAGCATCAGTGCCCCACTTAACTGCACAAGGCTGCCCAGGAATGACGACGGAGAGCAGCCAAGCCAAGAAGCATCCCTGCAAAGGGTCCTGTAACCCTGCAAAGACTCCTGAGAATGTCCCAGACCACTCTGCACAGAGCCTGGGTGCGGGGAATCATTCTCACAGACATTCCCAGGGCAGGAATCCTGGCTGCTGGCCACACAGCCCTTGCCTGTCCTATTACCAGCAGCGGTCAAACCTCCCAGGAGTGAGACACGTGCTGGAGTCACTGGGAAACCTCCTGAGGGCAGGGAGCGGGCAGCCTGGCAGTGTGCCACACAGGCAGGGAGGGCGGCTGTGCTGTGGAGATGCTGGTCAGCACATTGCACTGCCTGCTGTGATCCCTGGGCACTGTCAATGGCCTGCCCATCCACATCTCACCAGGATGGGATGCCACACAGAGGGCTTGAGGCACGAGGACAAACAGCTCCCAGGGAAAAGAGCTGGGGCAGGAGAGACCCCAAGACAATGGAGGTGCAGCAGGGAAGAAGGGCAGTGATGCCAGCCAAATTTCGTAGCAGCGGGTTGTCATCACAATGTGCCCTCACCACGCTGTCCTGACAGCCCCAGGAGCCCAGGGCAACACGTCCTGCAGCACCTTGGCAGGATGGAGTGCTCTTGTTCATCTCCATCCAGACAGGTCAGGGCCCTGTCACCGGCATGGGGCAAAAGCAGAGCCCAGAGCTGACACGGGCAGCAGCTGGAACTTGACATCAGCTGCAGCAGCAGGACAGGACATGGAGGGAGGTGCAGTGTCCCATGGGGCTGGGTGGGGAGCCACAGGAGGCACTGCAGCTGCCTGAGGCTGAGAGAAGAAGGGCAGCAGTGGGGCAGGGCTGGCAGAGGCCATGGGGCAGGGCTGTGAGCTCCTGCGTCACACGAGCCCAGCACAGCACACAGCTGGCGCAGCGTCCCCAGCTGCCCTTGCCCAGATGTCTTGCCAGCAGCAGGGCCACAGCAGTGGGCGGCCGGGCAGCCTGGCACAAGGATCAGCAGCAGAAGCAGCCTCCTCCCACCAGGCCCTGCTCCTGGCAATGCAGCTGAGGAGCCCCCAAGCAGCCCTGTGCCAGTTGCAGTACCCTGGGGATTCCAGGCAGCCACTGCTGAGCCAGGGCCAGAGGGCCCAGTGATGGCCGAGGAGCAGCTGCATGGCCACTTGCCAGCTGCTGCCAGAAGGGTTTGGGTGCAGGATCAGCTGATGAAGCATTGAAGTGTCCTGTGTCCCACATGGCACCCCTCACGCAGCCCCACAGCCTGTGCAAGGACCTCCACTCTTGGCACCCCACTGAAACACCTGTGGTGTGCTCAGTGGCATGGAGACTCCTTGGGAAGGTACTGATGGGGCTTCAGCTGCTCCAGCCCCCTGGAAGCATCCCACACCCCCCATATCATCAGCCTTTACCTGCTGCACACCCTTGTCTCAACTAATGCTATCCCAAGGGCACCCAGTCTGCCACAAACCTGACCTGAGTGACAGTGAGGGGGATGGAGGAGATGGGAGGGCTGGGGGAGCCTCCTTAGCAGCCCCTGTCGCTCATGTGTACCCCTCTGTACATGGCACCCCAAATGCCCCTGTCCCCTCCCTTGCATCCTGGCCCCTCTCGGCAGGGGCCCTGCAGGGGGTGCAGCCAGGGCTGGTGGGGTCCCTGCTCTACCCAAGCCCCCCTCAGGGCCTCACCTCCCACCTGGGGCCAGCCTCACACAGCTGCCCCACAGAGCCTTGTCCATGGCTTATGGCCCACAGCCCCGTGACCCCAGGGGGGCCGAGAGAGCTGCTGAACACCCTCAGCACCGAGAGCCACGGCAAGGGTGACACCGGGACCGGTTTCCATGGCAACGAGAGGCTCCTTAACTGGTTGGTTGCCATGGCTACTGCCGCCGAGCCCGACCGCTCGGGACACGGAGGGGCTGCGCGGTGGGGATGCTCCGGTGCCCTCTCGGGCCAGGGCGGCTGCCCCGCGGGCAGCGCACCGGACACCGGGACAGCGGCCCCACGTGCGGCCCGCGGGGGAGGCCCAGCCCCACGGTGGGTCCCAGGTGGAGCACATCGATCCGCAGTCCCGCGGGTTCCGGCCCGCGCTGCGCTGGCAGTGGGACCGGGTCCCCCCGGGACGGCGGCACCGGCGAGTCCCGGGGGCGGGGCGGGGCCGCGGGGGCGGGGCCGGGAGGGACACGCCCCCACCGGAGCCGTCCCGTCCCGTTATCGCCCCCTGGCGGCGCCGCGGCCCCGCGCAGCCCGGTCCGCCCCCGCCGCCGCCCGCACGGACCCGCACAGACCTCGCAAAGACCCCGCGCAGCCCTGCCCGCCCCCGCCGCCGCCCGCACGGATCCCATTTCCCGGGCCAAGCCCTGGATCGGGCCGGACTCCTGCACGGACCTGCCCCCGGCCCCGAGGCCCCCGCGGCGGCGCCTTGTCCGTACCCTGCCCCGCCCGGCACCGGGCGGTCCCTTTCCGCCACCGCCCCTGCCCGGGGGCTGAGCTCCCTCCTCAGCACCACTCGCCTGGGGCCGCTCCCGGGCAGGGCCTTCCCAAAGGGCGGCCCCGGGAGCCACAAGGCGCCCTTAGCACGGCGCCAGCTCACGGACGAGCAGGGGCCCTGCAGCTGGCCGGGGGTCCCCGCACCACAACGGCACTGGCAGCACGGCCGGCTGCAGCCTTCGCTTCCGCACCGCCCCGAAGTCCCCGGGATCTCTGTCACTCTGTCCCCCACGCATGACACTGACATGAGGTCAGGCAAGACCGAGCGTTTGGCCAGGGCCGGGTCCCTCCCGGATCACTGCTGTCCAGAGCTCCCGCCTGCCATCCACAGCCCCTGCCAGTCCTGCAACTGCCAGCCCCATGCACCCCCTCCCATCCATCCCCCCGGGAGGCAGCATCCATGGTCCCAGCACTGAGGAGAAATGTGGGATGTGAGGAATCCCTGAACGCTGCCAAGCCCTAAGTAGCCACCCTGCCACAGCATGACCACCCCACAAAACAGGGCACCTCCAGGAGGACCAGCCACTGGCTGTCCTCTGGGAGGGCACAAGGTCACAGCTCAGCCAGAAGGATGTGTCCCTTGCTCCCACCACGGCCACTCAGCATGGCCAGCCCCGCTCCCTGCAGCCCCCCACCAGCAGACTGGCTGCCAAACCGAGGAGCTGTTCCTGGAGGGCCCCAGAATTCAGCCCTGGCTCATCAAGGTTCACTCCACCCCAACACAGCCCACAGGCCGGGCCCAGCTGGCCCAGCTGCCATAAAGTGACAAGTGGTTCTGCATCCCCTTGCCACTGGATGCAGCTCTACATCACCCACGACAGTGTGATCCTATACAGGGCCCCAAAGGCCAGAGCCCACTGACAGAGGCACAGCCCAGCCCGGGTGCCGTGGTGTCCATCCGGCTGCTCGCGCCTCCCACCCGCGCCCTTCGCCGAGGGTGCAAGGTCACAGCTCCGGCAGCACAGCTCCGGTGCTGCTGTCGGCCGGTTTTCTGGGATCGATACGGCTCCGGTGACAGCAAAGCCCCACCGCCACGTCCCCTGGGCGCCACGAGGTGATGGCTGCCGGCTCCAGTGCCTGTGCCCATGGCAGCCCAGTGGGCACTGCTGCATCTGAGGGCTGGCCACAGCTTGCCCTCTCCAGGCTGGGCAGCAGGCACCCTCCACCATGGCTCCCTAGGGAGCAGTATGTGACCTCGCACCCACAGCCGACCCACAGCCGTAACTCGCTCCATCCCGCTGCAGGTCCGGCAGCAGCAGGGCCTCGCTCCAACAGCCCGGTATGGGGATGGAACAGGGGAGCTCCCTGAGGAGCGGAGGTGGCCGCGGGAAAGAGTCCGAGACGAGGGGTCGTGCCCGGGAGGGCGGCTGAGCCCCTTTCCCTGCGCTGCACCTCCCATCTCCGGATCCCGCAGCTCCGCGCCATCCCTGCTCCGGGGGTCTGCACTGCCTCCGAGAGGCCAGACCGACCGCAGCTCCGCACCCCCCACGGTGTCCCGACGGCCCGGCCCTCCCCGCGGACCCTTCTCGCAGACCCTCCCCGCGGACCCCGTCCTGCCCCGCGGATCCTCATCGCGGACCGTGTTCCACCTCCGGAGCCTCCCCGGGCCCCCCTTGCCCCCGGCGCTCACCCCCGCCTCCGGTGACGGTGAACCGCCCGCTCATGGCCCCGTCGTCGCCACAAGTGGCTCCGGCCCCGGCGGTCGCTGAGCGCGGCCCCGCCGGGCGCTGACCGGGGTCCTAGTGCCCGCGGCACCGCCCGCCGCGCCGCCCCCGCGGCCGCAGGGCTGGCTCCAGTCCGAGCGGATCCGCTCGGCCCCGCTCCGGTCGGCTCGGTTCGGCCCCGTTCGGCCCTGCTCGGCTGGACGGGTCCGGACCGCTCCGCCACGGTCTCACAGCCGCCGCCGAACTGGGGGTGCTGGGACCGTGCCCCAACGGGACGGGAGGGGGCCGCGCTCTGCTCCCGCCCTGTCCGGAGCCGCGGCCGCTAATTACAGCTAATTACAGCCCCGGAGTTGCGGCTGCCCCACCCTGCCGCGGACCCGGGCACCCTCGGGCACGATCCCGGCCCTGGCCCTGCCGCCGCTCTCTGCGGCCACGCAGGGACAGACCGGGGCCGGGGGAATCTCCGGGCCCAGCCCGCGGCGGGGTCTCAGCTGCACTGGGGACTTCGGTCACACGCTGAGTGCCGGCCACACGCGGCGACAACCGCCCTCTCCTCATCTCGGTGCAAAGGTGGTGCGCAGGGGAGGGCAGTGGGTGGAGGGTTATGCGGAGCCAGGGCTTGGGCGGCCCGGCCAGTCGGGGCGGGGGTGCCGCCCCTGGCGTAGGTCTGGTGGTGGACAATGTTGGGACCGAGGGACATCATTCGCCGTTGGACCCAGTGTCCCTGCGGGATCCAGAGTCCTTCACAAAGGGGGATTTGGTGAAAGCCCCCCCACAGTGCCCCCATGGCCACTGGTGCTGGCACCCCCGGGGCTGGGGGAGGATGATGCTCCCAGCACATGGGAGTTCTCCAAACCATGGTCCCAACAGCTGATAGAGCACTTGAGACTGTGTCCAAAGAATTGTTTTTATTACAAATGGGCAGGCAACTGGCAAGGGGGTGGTTGGCAGAGTGGGCAGTGGGCAGGAGTAGGCAAAACTCTGTGCCCCACCCTGGTGTAACCCCAGGCGCCAGCTCCCAGTGGGGCTCAGCCTGACCTGGCATCGCTGGCTCAGGAAAAAGACAAATTTGTCTCGAATCCATGTGTGGTTTGCACCAGACAAACGCCTCTGTGCAGTGGAGCTGGCACTGGCAGGGGTGGCACAATGCCAGCTGTAGCAAGAGTCCTTCTTCCCCGCTGGGGCTCTCCAGGCTGGGCAACTCCCAGGAGGTGAGGACCCCCTGCCCCTTTCTTCCCAGAAGATGGTGATCTCATCTGGGGCAACCCACAGCCGCAAGGCTCCTGGGGGTCAGCCCATGAGACAGGAGCTCGCAGGCTGGGAGCAGTGGGCAGGGAGCAGCCCTGGCAGAGCTGGTGGCTGGTCAGGCCTTCAGTTCTGGGGACACTGCAGGATGTCATACTTGACGTAGCCCACCCTGTCCACCTGGTAGCGCGGTGTCATCCTCCAGTAGAAGCTGCCCCGGCAGAAGTGGTACTTGCCTGGGCAAGGAGTGGGGTGGAGGGAATGGAGGGTCAGCAGGAGTTTGGCCATACAAAGATCCATCCTCGTGGCTGCCCGAGCAGCACAAGCACATGACACCCTGCACCTTGCTGGCACCCTGCCAGCTCCACCACAAGGACCCAGCAGGGCTGATGGCATGCCCTTTTCCAGGGCCATTCCCCACACACCCGAGCATCCCAAGCAGGAACCAGAGCAATGCCATGAAAGGCTCAGGTAGCCAGGGCCTGAACACACAACACCCACCTGCCAGGTCCTACTCACCTTGGTAGAGGAACACATTGCGTGCATCAAGGGGGACGCCGGTGAAGACATCATCGGTGGCACGGGGGTAGCCCTTGTCCACCCTCTGAACCTTCACATCCAGCCTGTGGGAGAGCAGAGCCATGCTCAGGGCTGCTGGGAACCCCCCTCCCAGTCCCTCACCAGGGTTCAGGCAGGCACTGCTGCTCTCCAGCCCTGCTCACCTCCAGTAGCTCTCCCCGCTGAAGAGCAGCACTTTGCCGCGGCCCCGCTGCAGGGCCCCCGAGAGGCGGCCGGCTTCCTTCCCTATACCCAACTTCTCGATCCCCCGGGGGCCCACTGCACTCTTCCCAGAAAACACCCAGAACTGCCGACCTGCAGTGGGAGATAGTGGGGGTGTCAGACAGCCCTGAGAGCTCCCAGGCTTCACCAGGCTCCTCCCACTGCCCGTGGGACTTGGCGGAGGGCGGTGGGGGCAGAGCTCACCAGCAAAGAAGAAGATCCTCTTGGTGAGCAAATCCTGGAAAACAGCATCAATGGTGTCTGGGAGGCCAGGCCAGGTATTAGCAACAGAGAAGGCACCCTGGATGCCCGATTTCCAGAAGGATGAGTAGGTCCAGTATTTCCTGGTAGGGAAGATGAGCTGTCCTGATCACCTCAGTCTGCCACGGCCCATGTCCCCCACATCCCTGTGTTCCCCCACATCCCACCTCACCAGGGCAAGAGGTCCCAGATGCTGCCACTCACCCATCCTTGAAGAAGTACAGCTCCCCATTGATTTCTGTGATAGCATCAAAGTTCTTCTCCATGCAGGCATCCCGGCTGGGGTCCACAGGAATAGGTTCAACTGTGGGCTCTGGTGTCTCCTCCTCCTCCTCCTCCTCAGTGGTGGAGGTGCTGCCAGCCTCTGTGGGCATGGGCTGGGTCTCCTCTGTGGGCATGGGCTGGCTCTCCTCTGTGGGCATGGGCTGGGGCTCCTCCGTGGGCAGCGGCTGGGGCTCCTCAGTGGGAGCAGGTGCAGGTGCAGTGGGCTTAGGGCCAGAGCCACGACCTGAGTGAATATGGGGGGGGGGGGGGGCATGAGGCTAGAATCAGCTTGGTGCTGCAGGACACCCAATGCACCCAACTGCAGTGCAGCTGCTCACCGTAAAGGTACTGGATGCCCTGGACATCATCAGGGTGCAGCTGGAAGTCCTGGATGTAACTGTACATAGGGTACATCAAGGCCTCACGCACACTGGAGTGGTCCAGACCCAGTGAGTGTCCAAACTCATGGGCAGCCACCAGGAAGATGCTGTAACCTGGGAGAAAGCACTGGCCTAAGTGCCTGGTGGGCCACAACAGGGCAGGACACACCATCCAGAGACTGTGGTCCCCACAAGAAGTGTGACAACAAGGCATGGGTCTGGGAGGCACAAAGGGAAGCACAGGCAGAGGGGCCAGTACCTCTGTCAGGGCAGAAACCCCACTTCTTGTCGGTGTCATAGTTGCCGGTGGTGGCACACCAGAGCTTGCCATCCTGCCGGCCCTGGCTGGTGCAGGCACTGTAGGACTGTCCCAGGAAGGTGAAGGGAAAGACACACGGGTCCCCCTGGGAGTTGCCACCGATCACCGCCGTGTCTGCAACAAAGTGTCAGTGAGGCTGTCCCTGGGCCCTGGCTGCAGTGGCCAGAACCCAGGACAACGCTGGGTCATGCCCTCATGCCCCCCTCCCCTGCATGTCCCCCTCCATGCTGGCACCTTGGTTGGGGCAGAAGCCATATTTCTTGTCCTGGTCGAAGCTGGAGGTGGTGGCACACCAGCGGTAGCCATCGGAGCGCCCGTCTGTGGTACAGGCATCATAGGAGGTGCCCTCAAAGACGAAGGGGAAGACACAGGGGGCTCCATCGCTGTTGCCACCATTGGTATAGAGGACTGTGGGGTGAGGGAGAGTCAGGAGGGTCCCAGGCACCGCACGGCTGGGCAGGGGTTATGGTCACCACTACTCACGCTCGCTGGGGCAGAAGCCATATTTCTTATCCCGGTCGTAGTTGGGGGTGGTGGCACACCAGGGCAGCCCATCCTTGCGCCCCTCTGTGGTGCACCGGGAGTAGGAGTGGCCCTCGAAGATGAAGGGGAAGTGGCATTCGGCTCCATTGGCATTCCCGTGGCGAGTCTTCACCACTACTCAGAGAGGGGCAGCTCAATGCTGCAGCTGCTGTTGGCACCATCAGACCCCCCCCCGAGTCCACCACACCCTGCCCTTACCTAAGCCAGTTCCCAGTGTCCAGAACTCATCGTCATCAAAGTGGGCATCACCCTGTATGCCCTGGCCTGGGGGAAATGCGTGGGCCAGGAGCCCGTCCTTGCCATCAAAGGGGTACCCGTCCCCATGCTCTGCAGAGAAAAGCACTCTCAGCTGGACCTGCCAGAGGAGCCCTCACATCCCCAGCATGCACACAGACACCTAAGCCCTGCACACCTCCTGCACATGTGGGGGCAGGGGGACTCTGGGCACAGCCCAAGGAGACATGGGGTAAGGATCTCACAGGCAGGGTGCATCACCAGGCTCCTCCTCACTCCCTGCCTGCCCAAAGGACATCACCTTGGCTGCCAAACATGATCATGATGTCTGCCTCTCCGCTGTATATCTGGGTGAAGGTGAGAGGGGTCACATCGCTCCACACTTGGAACGCCCGTCTGAAGGCGTCATCGATCACAGCACGGTCCAGGTCGGGGGAGTAGTTTATCACCCTGCCAGGGAGGCAGAGGGTCAGTGCTGCCAGCTCCCCTCCTCATGCAGGAGTGACCCTGCTCTAGGAAGGAGCTGACCTCACCTCCAGAGGTGATAGAAGTCACCACCCTTGACCTTACCCAGGGCTCAGATGCCCTTCTGGGCATTTGGGAGCAGATGCTGCTGCCATCCCAGCTTAGCCCTGGCAGCACTGGGACCCAGCTGTACAGGCAGCAGCAAGCCCAGAGAAGGGCTGAGCAGAGGCTGCCAGCCTCCTGGTCCCTCAGGCTCTCCATTCTCCTGGGACCACAGCCTGGGGACACAAGGGTTCATCCCCAGTGTAGACTCACCGGTAAGTCAGGTCCATGTGGTCCCACTTGAGGTCCCCATCAAAGGTAAGGAAGGTTCCCATGTCAGGGACGCCGCAGCGGGGGGCTCGCATGGCCTCCAGAGTGGCAGCATCCAGCTCTCCCGTCTCCTCCAGGCCCAGCTGCTTCTGCATCTTGAGCAGTGCCTTGCCCAGGGACAAGTGCCTGCCACCAATCTTAGCCTCTGCCTCCGTGGTGTAGCCGAACCTCTGCAGGTAGCGCTGTGGAGGAAAGGCAGCCAGAGGGGTGAGCGAGGCGGGAGGGGGCTCCAGCAGCCCCAGGCACCCATCCCAGCCTGGCTGCCTCCCGGAGCTCAAGGAGACTGACAGCTCTCAAGCCGTGCCTGCAGCCCTCACTGTCAGCCTGGGCGCCCTCTTGGGGACCTGGGTGCCAGGAGGGCACCACGGGGCCGTGCTCCCCTCACCTCTGCCAGCTGTAGATCCGGCAGGGTGCTGATCAAGTCCCCCGGGAAGGTGACAACCGCCTGCGGCTTGCCCTGGAGAGGGGCTGCACAGCAGGAGGCGGCCAGCAGCCCGGCCACAAGCGGGGCCAGGAGGAGTGCCATGGTTCGGCGGTGACAGGAGGGATATGGCTGCGCTGGTCCCCGCTGTCTGCTCTGGGTGCCGCCGGGCTACCCACTCCTATTTATGGGGTGGGAGGGCAGTGAGTCACCCTCAGACCCCTCAGCGCCGACTCACGCTCCCTTCTCCCTTCCCACGGTGACGAAACGCACACTCCATCTCTGCCTTAACTGTTTCATCACCTTGTTTACTAAACACGCTGCGTTCCGCAGCCACGCGAGGACAGGAAGGACAGTGGCTGGGCAGCTGCACCAGGTCACAGCACAGCACTGAATGGCCACCCTGAGGCTGCCCTGCACAGGCACTGCCCTGCTCCCTGCTGGCCCCAAGACTGTAGTAGCTGTGGGGACAGCAGGGCATCACTGGAGGCCAGCCAGGCGCTCAGGATCCTGTAGCTGTGTCATCCCCCCCAGCTGACACTGAGCTTGGCTGGCCAAGGGCTGATGGTGCTGGACCCAGACCCACCAGGACATGGGTGGGCATGAGGGCAGATAGCAGTGGAGCCCTCACCTGAGCCCGAGCACCTGGAGCCCACCTGCCTGGGATTTGGGAGCTTGCACCCTCACTAGGACTCCACATCCTTCCCCACCACAGCTGCATCACCCCAGTGGGTCAGAGAGTTTCCAGCATCGGAGATGCCCATGGCTTCTCACCCCATGGCTCCAAGCCCAAATGCCAGCAGCTGAATGGCAGACCTTCCTGGTACCAGGGGCAGCGCCTGCCCAGGAGCAGCTCTGGGCATGAGAATGCTCCACCTGGGGCTCTGGGACATTAGGGGGGCCCTATCCTTGCTGCCCTGCTCTGCAGGGTGCTGCTGACTCAGGTTCCCACCCAGCACAGCACAGACCTTGCCATGGGATGGTGTTTTCCTGCTTCTCCCAAAGTGCCGACGCTTGTGGGAATGAGAGCAGTGAAGGGGAAAGCAAACAGGGATGAGGAGAGAGGAGAAAACAGATGGCAGAGAAGAAGGCGCAGTGTCAGCGGGGGGGAGGAAGGACTGGTGCAGCCCAGCAAGGCTGCTGAGACACAGGTCCCAGAGCAGATCCCCTGCCCCAGCCCTCACAAATCCCATGAGCCCGAGGAAGCTCAGCCCCATGAAGCTCAGCTGGCTTCATCAGGAGGATCCTCCTGTTCACCCCATTGCTGTTAGCATCTGTCCTCCCAGCTCCCAACAGTGCCAGACTGGGGCTCAGCAGCTGCCTCCTCCCAGTATCCCCCAGATCTGGCTGAGCCAAACCAGCAGCTCCTGGCCCATCCAAAGGATGAGCAGGTTATGCTGGCACCCAGCACAGCTGGGAACAGTGAGAGGTCAGGGCTCTGCTCTCTGTGCCCTTGGAGAGGACCCCCAATGCCCAAGCGAGGGCTCATCCCTGGGGCAGCATCACCTGCCAGATGCCCTGTGCTGGGGGGATGCATCCACAGCTGGCTGGGCACAGGAAATTCACTGGAAGTGTGGGCTAAGCTGGGAGGAAGCAATGGTGAGAAATCAGGGGGTTGCCTCACTCCCCCACCACAGCCCTGCAAGAGCAGCCCCCATTCCCTGGCACAGGAAATTGCTACACAAGCAGCTGCCATCCTACCCCCAGTGTGACAAACACATCCAGCCAAGCATTCCCTCATGGTGGGACATAGCCCAGGGACCCTGCAGCCACATCACCCTACAGCCCCCTCCCACAGGGTCCAGCCTGCCTCCCTTGTCCCTGTGGTGGCCCAGCTCTTCACCAGGCAGGAGGCAGTGGCTCTCTGTGCTCCCTCCCTGGCTGGCAGCTGAGGTGAGGAGGGCCTCTGCCAAGGTGTCCTGAGAGCCCACTGAAGCTGGTGGCTCCTGAGGCGTTTGGGGAGCAGGCACTGCTCCACATCCTCCACTCTCCAGCCTGCCAGGACCTCAGCCCACAGCACAGAGCTGTAGTGGGAGCTGGTGCTAAATAACCTGGAGGACATCCCCAACAAGAAGACTTCTGACTCCAGCTCTGGGATACAGTCAGAAATTCAGATCTGGCTCTGGTCCCCATGGCACTGTGGCAGATCCCTTAGCCTTCCCCATGCTATTCCCATCCTTCGTTTCCACCACATGCAGAAGCTGCAGCTACAACAACCTGGGCAATCTGCCAGGGCACACCATGGCATCGTGCTGCTTGTGGCAACCTGAGGGCAGAGCCATGGCCCAGCAGCACAGAGTAGCACTGGCAGAAACAGGGCTGGGAGGGAGTGGGACCTTGGAGCAAGTGATGGCAGAAGGAGATAAGGGTCAATGCACCACACACTGTACACCAGTCCCAGCAAGCCCTCGAGCTGGGCACTGGGAGCTCCAGTGGGGGGTTGCCAGCCGCAGCTCTGCCCCCGTCCTGGCCGCTCCCACTGACTCAGGGCCCCGCTCACCAGCTTCCTCCTGGAACCATCCCGGGGGAATTTCTGGTGACTCTCTGGAGGCTCGTCAGGGAGCAGGGCCAGGGCAGCAGGGAAACCCCCATGTCTGGCAGTGCCAGCAGCCTCTGTGCCAGGCAGGGAATTCTGTGGGATGGGCTCGGCACTGCTGGCATGAGTGCCATGCAAGGCAGCCTCCATCAGCTTGTCTGTGGGAGCTGGGTCAAGGCACAGGTTCCTCAGAAAGTGCATGTGTGGAGGGAGGCTTGGGGAGGCCACTGCGGCCAGTGGGAAAGAGAGGAGGGCAGTGGTGATGGGGCAGTGCCACAAGCAGGAGGGGGCTGTGGATAGCAGAAACCCCAGGAGCTGTGCACAGCCCAGGCTGCCTTTTTCACTCCCAGAGGCCCTGAAAGGAGTGATATGGAAAAACCCAGGCAGACATCCTGCATCCCAGACACTGCCCGAGCCACGAGGTTGCTGGTCACCACCATCGCTGCCAAAAGGGGAAGGAACAGCCACCACAGCCCCTTCACACAGCCTTACTCATGGCTACCCTCATGCAGACCCTCTGGGGGAAACTGATCCAGGACCTCAAAGGGGGCTGCTGCCTGCCTGGATCCCCTAGACCCCTCCCCATTTCAATTCCCCCATAGAGGCAAGCAGGGTGGGGGCCAGCCAGGGAGGGAGTGTGGCACCAGACAGCCAGGGGAGAGGTCCACAAACACGGGATGCACCAGGGCAACAAAGCTGGTGGGGAGCTGAGGAGCCAGGGATGAGGGAACACCCAGTTGCCAGAGTCACTGCTTCACACCTGGAATCCCAGGCAGGGGACAGGGGTACACAGGAGCAAAGGACAGGCACAGGCGTGTGGATGGCATCAGGTTCCCTCTCAGTATACGAAGGAGTGTGGTGGCAAGGGGAAGTGGGGTGAGAGAGAGTCAGCATCTTGTGCGGGTGAGACAGCACTGGACTGGGGAGAGCAAGTGCTGGTCTCACTGGGAACACGACCTGTGCAGAGGGAAGGGAGCACTTGGACTTGGCAGAAGCTGCAGGGAGAGCTAGTGCCACAGCCACCACGGCACAGCCAGACACCCTGAACAGTGGCAGGGCATTCCTGCATGCCTCTAGAGGAGCATGTGCCAGGGGCTCTGCACCACCCCATGCCCAGGGAGTAGAACTGACACCCCGTAAAGGCTGCCATAGCCAGCACTGGTCCAAGGTATGCAGTGACTGGAACACGGGGACACTTGGCGTGGGAGCAGGACAGGGCAGAGGGAGCAGCTCTGCGTCAGAGCTCGGAGCTCCATCACTCCTGCTCAAGAGCTCCAGACAGAAACAACATTCCTGCACACACTTCCCGTATCTGCTGTCCTGGCGCTGGGCCCCGCGTGGGCTGGGACTACAGTCTCCAGCTGGGCCCAGGACCCTTCCCACCAACCATCCTGCATGCCATGGATCTGCAGCTCTTCAGCACCGGCAGTGCCTGGCCCTGCACCCCCTATCTGCCTGCCCCAAGCTCTGTGGGGCACCTGCTCAGCTCCTTGCTTGTCCCTTGCCTCACCGGGAACTCCCCACCTCTCAGCATCCCCTTCTTGCCAACCCTTCACCCCTGCTTGCCTGATGTCCCAGCCCCTTACCCCTCAGTCCCACTGCCACCCAGCCCCGCTGTACCCAGACTGATGCTGCTGCTACCGCACCTCGTCTGGGTGGGGATGACGTGGCCGCTGTCACCAGGCGGCTCACTCCACCCTGCAGGCACTGAAACCAGCGCTGCCGTGTCACCACCCATCCCAGCTGCAAAGCACACATGACAGATTCCCTACCTGCCACACCGACTCCCAGTATCCAGGTGGGTGGCACAGTCACCTCCCTGTGCTGTGCTGGGACATCCCCTCCATGCCCATCCTGGGAATCCCTCATATCTGTTTGGGTCCCACTGGAATGCTGCATGAATCCCACCCAGAGCTCCACTCATGAGGCGCTGGGACTGGAAGCTGGCACCTGGCATACCTCACACCGCCTGCTCCAAACGTTGCAGGGCTCTTGTGCTTCAGAACTTCCTTGTTGTAAACTCCATCCCATCCCTCTACCCTCCTCCTGCCTCAGCTTCTGCCTCCAGCTTAGACCAACTTTTCTTCTCCCATACTTTCTCACCTGCTGGGAACAAGAGCATTCCGGCAGGTGGGAGGGGCACAGGGTCCAGGTCACCTGGGGAGCATTTGGAAGGGGAATGGGCAGCCTCATGGCCATCATCCCCTCAACATCCCCTCTTGGGTGACCTGCTGGATCAGCTCCATGGAAGCATCTTCTGTGCGGTGCAGAAGTGAGGCAGGAGCCGGGAGGGGAGGAGAGCAGGACAGAGCTGGGTGGCTGCCAGCTCTGAGGGGCACAGAGCTGGGTGGCTGCCAGCTCCAGAGGGCACAGCTGCTGCAGTGAACCATCACTACCATGGCACAGGACAGGTGAGCAGTGCTGTGCTGCCGGCGATGACATGGGCATGGCAGCTGCCTGCTAAAACAGGAAGAGCAGCAATTGTGACAACGACAAGGAACCTGACTGTATGCAAGGGGACAATGTGCTGCCAGGAATCCATGGCTGTCAGCAATGGAGCGGCTTGGGAATAAGGAGCGGGGGTTTGTGGAAGGTGGAATATGGGCAAAATTGGTGGTATTTAATTGTAAACTGCGCAAAGCAGAAGGAAGGGCGGTAGATGCAACACGTTCGGATTTCAGTAAAACATTTGACAACTGTTCCAGCGCTTGCTGCCAAATTAACTCAGAGCAGCTCAGTTGTCAACAGAGGCATATGGACAAAGCCCAGGCAGCCCAGGAATGACACACAGCCTGGCTGTCCGCCGGGAGCTGCCCCGGACACACGACCTGAGACCTTTCAAAACCGGGCATTGTGTGAGTGGAGGACAGCACATCCCAGGCTGAAGGAACACCACGATGGACAGAGCTGCCGTGCTGCCTGGGGAAGAGAAGGGCTGGAGAGCACCTGGGCAAGAGCCAGCAGACCTGTGGGAACTGCCGTGCCCCCATGGAGTGGGGAGCAGCCCCAAGTCTGCCTGCTCTGCCCTGGGGTGTAGCAAGCCCTCTTTTATTTGGAGGGCTGGAGTGAGGGGGACTGAGCAGAGCAGCCTTGCAGGACCAGCCTGGGCAGGCATGCAGGACTGGAAAGGTCAGGAATGCCATGGCAGTGCCAGGTACTGACCCCCTGCTCTGGGAGTGCTCATCCAGGCACAGGCTCTGTGCTGGGGATGAGTGCAGGGGACAGACACAGCCCAGCACACTGCACACCCGAGGCCTTTGGGGCCCTGCTACATACACAGTTCTCTGCCCACCTTGTTTATTTTACTTATATTTCAGTAATTTGCTGATTACCATTTTTTAACTAACCAGCAGTGATGAATCAGCAGCACGGGAGAGGGTGGAAACTGGTGGCCTTGGACTGTGGCTCCAAGGTCTCAGGGTCTGGGAAGGAAGCCACAGGATCCCTCCAGAAGGGAAAGAAAAACACTCAGCAGTAGCAGCAGCAGTTCTGGCAGGCGCGAGGGAGCCAGCTGTTTGCATCCAGCAGCTCCAAGCACATCCTGGAAAGGCTGCTGATAGCCCAAAAACTTCCAGGAATGGCAGCCATGGCACTGACCTATGTGGAATAAGACCTGTGGCACTGGGTGTGGGACAAGATACATCAGAGAAGGAATGCATGGCTTGGCGCCACCGTTGCTCTGTCTTGGGGTCAGGGCACCAGGACACACCAGGAGAGCCCCTCCATGCCCAGGACACAGCCACCAGCAGCACCTCCAGGGCTAGTGAGCTGCCTCCTGCCAAGGGGGCTGCATGAGGTTGTGAGTGGTCTCACTGTCAACTTCCATGGGCTCCTCTACTGGGAGTGGCTCCTGCCTGTCCTGGGAGTGCTCTGCCTGAGCCCAAGGGTGGCATTATGGCTGAGATCATGGGTTCAGCCACAGCTTTGGTGGCCACAGAACACAGGCATCATCTTGTGGCACTCCCACTCACTCCAGCGCTCTGGGAAATGGGGATCCCAGCAGAACAGCACAGGGGCAGGCTGCTCGCCACACGAGCACCACCCTGGCACAGGGCAGAGGGGCCGAGGCAGTGCCTAGCAGGAAGCTGTGCCAGCTCTCACGGCCACCCTGGCATGGAGTGATCCCCCAGGAGTGCCCCAGGAGCCTTCTCCAGGAGCCAGCATTGCTGGGAAGGCACAGAGCCATGAGGCAATCTGGTGTGAAGAAAAACCATTTCCTGCAGCAAGGGCTGCTTTGCTCAACGTTTTACAAAATGTGCTGATGCAACTGCCCTTCCCAGGTGGGATATAAATACAAGCCTTGATGTGGATTCGTGCCCTGCAGCTACACAAACATCGCAACAATGTTTTCTTTGAAAAGAAAAAAAAAACAAGGAGGAACAAACAGCGCGGATGACAAAATCACTGGCAGTGGAAGTCCGGGGTTCGGGTTGCAGGGGGGGGCTGAGGCTCTGCCTTGGGCACCGTGCTCAGCACAACCATCTCCTATTTTGGGACAGTGACTGAGGCCATGAGCACATGGAAGAGCCATTGTGGGAGCTCAGCAAACTGTACTGGGGAGGGGGCAGCCCAGCGTGGCCAGCGGGCACCAGCAAGGACAGCCCCCTGAAGGGGTCACCCTGCCTGAACGGCAGCTTGCCTGATGGGAGCTCCTTCCCAGCGCTGCATCCAGGCTGAACAGCACAGAGCTGGAAAACCTCCCCGGGCATGGGACAGCCCGTCAGAGCAGCCCATCAAGCAGCCTGATAAAACCAGCCTCGTACTCCGCCCAAGCCTGAGCTTTGTCCTCCAGGCACAAGCGCTGCGTTGTCTCCTCAGCCCGTTCCCAAAAGGCCTTTAACCTGCTGCTCCCCCCGCTAAGGTATTTGGACACACATCCAACACGTGTTGCAGCCATTTTTGGATTCTCTTTAAGCCTCTTGCTGAGATTTCTTTGTGTTTTCTTTGGCTCTGAAGTGATCTCAGGCTTGGAGGCACAACAGCAGAGAATTATCAGCGAGGAGCTGTGCCTGCAGAACTGAGGACTGGAGCCGTGCTCTGCCTGCCCTGGAAATCCCCCGCTCACCCCGCTTGGGGGCACGCAGCATTTTTAAAAATAGCAGGTTACCCATCACAGCAAAACTCTGCTTGGGACAATTCACCGAGACAGAGGACATGGGGCACCTCTGCAGGGTGACAGGGAAGCTTGACGCAACTTTCCATCAGCCGAGCCAGCACCAGGAGGGTTCGTTTGAGCCCCTGTGGCCTCTGGAGCTCAGGCTGTTCTGCCCTGCAGCCATCACCAGTTGGGAAAATCCTTCACTTGTCTCACACAGCAGCTGACTGAAGGCAGAAAGAGGAAACCTGCTGGTCTGACACAAATCCATCCAGCTTCCTCTACCTGGCAGGCAGCTTTTGCTAGAGGTTCCTCTGACACCACTGCCCCTCCCCAACAGGAACGCGGACCTTCCCCCAAGAGGGGGCACAAGGGCATTCCAAACCCAGACAGAGCCGGTCACAGGCAGTGCTGGGCTCTACCGGTGTGAGCTACAGAACTATGGAGAGGGGACATCAGGCACAGGAGCACCTCCCATCCTCCCCAACTCCACTTCCCCCACTGAGCTACACGGGGCTACTTTAAAAAGCAGTAGTGGGAGAAAAAATGCTCAAGCCCTCGGTCTTTCTGCCTTTCTGACATGACAGTGACGGCAGCAGCCGGGCACATGTGGGGACTCAGCCCTGAGGCACTGACAGCAGCGCTGCGGCAGCAGAGCTCACACAGCCAGCCCGGGGATGGCTCTCACCGCTGCTGTCTGCCCATGATGGATGAGGGCATAAACCTTTCAAGGATGCATTTAATTAGCTTGAAAAAGAGCCGGAAGGTGCACACGCAGCTGCTGGCAGTGCGGCTCCTCTACTGCCTCTGCCGGACACACAGTGCCTCCGGGGACTGTCACCTGGGGCAGGACACAAGGGACGCTCAGAGCCCCAGGGAAGAGCCCCGGGCCGTGGGGGATGGATACAGGCACTGCCTGCCTCGCCCCGGCGCAGAGGCACAGAGGCACCACAGCCAAATGCTGCAGAGTACTGATCCAGCCCAGCACCCATCGGCTCAGATTTCTGGCAGGTTATGTCCATGCTCACAGACTGCGCCAGATGAGACACTGTCTGTCCTCCTGCCACTGGCACCGTGTCAGCACCGGCTCGGGACCGGCCGTCCTGGCCAGTGACAGGATGGCACTGCCCACCCCGACCTGCACTGCGGGCTGGCTTGGTCTAAATGGCCCCGGAACCGGCTGGGACGCAGAGCCCTGACCCCCCTCGCCCCATGTGTTTCTTCCACAGGGACCCAAAGCCAGGGTCAGCCCACCACGGCCCAGCCCCGACAGAGCACAGGCACAAGACTGCTGCCTTTCTTCCAAGATAAATATGGGATAGAGCCGTCCTTAATAGAGCACTGCAACAAGAGAAAATATCAGTGGGAAGAGGGAGCCACCTGAGGCTTTGGTAAAGCCATCTCCATGGAGCAGAGGCCAAACGCAGGCCATGCACAGCTGAGCTCAGCTGGAGGATCTGGAGCAGCACTGCCATCAGCAGTGCTGCAGGGAGCTGAGACAGCCAGGGAGCTGGGACAGCAGCAAGGTCCGAGTGCAACCCTGCAGGGCATGCTGTGGCATCAAGAGGTGCCAGCAATGCCCCACTGCCGGCAGTGCTCCGGGAGCCCCGGGTGGGGCCCTGAGCAGCCCCCCGGACTGTGCACCCCCAGCGCGGGCAGCCAGCGCAGCTAAATCGGGTGCTTGTCACCATCTGCTTTAGGGGAAAGCCATCCCGGAGGGCGCAATTCGATGAGCGAGAGCCCATCGGAAGGTGGCTGCTGCTCAGATGCGGATCCTGCCGTCGAAAGAGTCAGGTCTGGCATCAAGGAACAAACGGACAGTAGGTGCCGTTCCCCGCCAGAGACCGAGGGGGAAAGCGCTCAGCAGCCTGAGGCTGGGCCGCCGCCCCGGCTGACGGTGGCAAGGCCCCGGCCCTCGCAGGGAAGGACGAGGCGGAGGTCCCGCGACTCGGCCAGGATCACTCCGGGGATGGGCGGCCCCAGCACACAAGGCACGCCGGTCTCAGAGCCCACCGCGGTTTATGGAACAGGAGCTGGAGCGCCGGGGCTGCACGGCTCAGCCAAGGTAAGGACCTCGGCAGGGGAAACTCGCTACCGGATCATGCCGGTCGGGCGGGAAAAGGAGGAAGGGGCGAGAACAGTGCGGCCGCACCGAGCGCCCGCTCCCGGCCCAGTCCCGCCGCCACTTCCGCCTTCCCGTCACGTGTCCAGCGCAACCCGGCGCGACGCCGACGCTCAGGGCCCGGGCGCCGCTTCCTGACGCCATGACGCAAGGTCCCACCACCGCCGACCCTTCCGCGGGAAAAGTAGTCCCCGGCGGGGCGCCGAGGCCTCTCTCCTCCCGCGGCAGGCGGGCGGCCCCGGGAGGCGCCTGAGGCGGCGGCCGGGACGCGGAGTGGATTGCTGCCGCGGCGTGCGCTGCAGGCGGGGCAGGGGCTGGGCGGCCGTAAGTAGTCCCGGCGCGGGGCCAGCGCCGCCATATCGCTGCGCGGCAAGAGGGCGGGGGGGCATGGCGGCCGCCGTGGTGCCGGCTCCGGCGGGGGCGCGGCGGGGCCGCGGCGGACCGGGTGAGGGCGCGGGTTGGCGGGCGGGCGGGCGGCGGCGGCGGGACCCCCTCGCCCCGGCGTGGCGGCGTCTCCCCCGCCCCGGCGGCACCGGGGCCGCCCCGCCGTGTGCGCGCGCGCGGAGGCGGCGGGGGGGGACCCCGCGGCAAGATGGCGGCCAAACGCCGGGTGGGACCGCGGGGCATGATGGGACCGGGGGCACCAGGTGGCGCCGGGACCCCCGTGAGGGTGCTCGGACCGCCGGGAATGGGCCCGCGGCGGCTCCGGGGCCCCGGGCCCCCGCGGTGGACGGGGACGGCGGGAAGCGGACGGCGGCCCTGACGACGGCGGTCCTCCCGCAGGTCGAGCTTAGCGGGCCCCGGCAGGGCGGGCATGGAGGAAAATGCGGTGGAGAGCAGCAGCGACGCGAGCTCGCAGGCGGCGCGGGAAGAGCCCACCGAGAGCGGGCTGGGCGTCGGGAGCTCGGTGGCCGTGTCGGCAGACAGCAGCGATGCGGCCGCGGGGCCCGGGCTCCTCTCCCGGGCCGATGACTCCTGCGTGGGGCAGAGCTCCGACAGCAGCGGGGTCTCCTTGGTAGGTGCTGGTGGGAAGGATGGGGTGGCGAGGAGGGCAGCCGCGGTTCTGGTTCCTAGGGGTTTCTGTAGGCATTTCTGACAGACTGAGCTTTGCGGCCTTGGTGGGCACTCTTACACCTCTGGTCCAGCATCTGTTGTCAGTCTGAGGAGCAGAACTCCCCTTGGTAGCATGAGCAGCCCTGCGGCTCCAGACTTTTGTCAGTACCAAAGGATTTGTTCTGGTGTCTTTCCTGGAAATCTTGCAGTGATACTCCGGGTCATTTGCATAACCTGGCAGCCCCAAGGGCTTGGGCTAGGAAAGGTCTCTCACCTGAGCTCTTCTGGACTCTTTTTATCCACCAGGAAGAGGTCTCAGAGAGCGGTTCCAGCACAGATGCCATTCCAAGGATTTACCTGCCAGACTCATCCTCTATTGCCCAATCCACCTTGGTCTCCAGTGTCTCCACTGTGAGCCAGTCCATCATGGTGTCAGAGTCCCCGCAGGTCCTGGTCCACTCCAGTGTCATCACCGATGGAGCCATAGTTGTGTCAGACTCCACTGCATCCACTTCCTCCGACCTGGGTTCTGCCATTGACAAAATCATTGAGTCCACAATCGGGCCTGACATCATCCAGAGTGAGTGTGTGCTCCCGTGTGGAGATGGCTTGGTGGGCTAGGGAGGGAGCCACTACACCAGACCTCAGGAGGTGGAGGAAGTATGGACATGGAATTATTAAGGCTGGAAAATAAACCTCTAAGATCATTGAGTCCAACTGGTCAGCAGGGTTTTCTCTTCTTGCTTTGCTGTAGTGACTCGAGGGTTTAGTGAGGAGCTCATATTGCTGGACAGCCTTCCTTCTGTCCAGCCGCTCCTTCAGCCCAGGGCAGGCCAGACCCTCTTCCCACCTTCAGGCATCTGTCTGAGCTGGGAGAGCCCTAGGGAGCCCCAGTGACTCTCCAGCCCTGGATCTGGCAGTCACCACTCTGCTCTCCTCTCCCTGCCAGGCTGCATCGCCGTGACCAGCGCAGAGGATGGAAGGGCGGAGACCACACAGTACCTCATTCTGCAAGGCCCTGATGATGGTGAGGGAAAGCCCTGATGATGGCTGTCCATGGTGGCCATCTGTGCCTCTGAGCCTTGTGCCACTGGAGCAGGGCCTGGAGCAGGTGTCCAGCTGTGTCAGCCACGGTGCTGGTACCACAGTCCTGTTGGGAGTCTTGTGTTCAGCCCTGTGCC
Organism: Serinus canaria; assembly: GCF_022539315.1. Taxonomy (NCBI): domain Eukaryota; kingdom Metazoa; phylum Chordata; class Aves; order Passeriformes; family Fringillidae; genus Serinus; species Serinus canaria. Next base: position 6,968,328 of record NC_066333.1, read on the forward strand.
CCTTGTGCAGGTGCAGCTTTGGATGCAGGTGAGGGTCTTGGCTGAATGGGTTTTGGTGTTTCAGGTGCCCCTATGGTGTCCCAGATGGCCACTTCTGCTCTAGCCAATAGCTTGGCAATAGAGGCTGTTGGTGATGGACCTACCTCCACGTGCCTTGACCAGCCTGGCCCTTCAGAGCCTTCCAGGCAATTGGAAGTGCTGGAGCTGCCTGCACAGCCAAACCAAGCCCAAGAGGCAGATGGTGGGGAGGAGCTGGACCAGCCAGACTTGGAGACCCTGGAAGAGATGATGGAAGTGGTGGTGGTGCAGCAGTTCAAGTGCAAGATGTGTCAATACAAGAGTGTCTCCAAGAAAACACTGATTAACCACATGAAAGAGCGTCACTTCCAGCCAGGTGTGTGCCAGGGGCTCAGGGAAATTCATCTCACAGCAGATAGACTCTGCTCTCTCCTGGGAAGAAACAAGAGAGGAGCTGGAGCACAAGGGCCTGTTCTGGCTCAGTCTGGTAAAGAACTTTCACCCCGTTTTCTGTGGCAGTGGGTTCGGCTCTGGCTCTGAAGAAAGGACGACCACGAAAGGTGGGGGCTGTTCCAAAGACTGAAGATGAGGAGGCCGCAGAAGAAGAAGATGATGATATTATGGATGCTGGTGCTATTGATGATCCTGAAGGTAGGACTCGCCCTCCACACGTCTTCCATAGCTTATTCTTTTCCCATCATCTTTTCTGATGTTTTGCGGCACTTGCCTGCAGAGGACAGTGACTACAACCCAGCTGAGGATGAGCCCCGGGGGCGACTGCCCAAATATGGCTGCACTGTTGCCACCTCCAGTGAGGAGAGACCACGTCGACGCCCGGGGAGACCCCGCAAGCTGCTTCGTCTGGAGAATATGTCTCAGGACATGCCTGGAGGTGAGGGAGCTGGGAAGCAGCAGCCCTGTTCAGGGTTGAAGCAGGGAGTGGTGCTCCTGAAGCCACAGTGAGAATGTGATGGAGCTGTTCTGTGTTCTGTGGAGCAGGAGGGGAGGTAGAGCCCTTGGTGACATCCCAGAGCACACCAAGCCGGGAGCTGCAGAACTCGGAAGCAGCCAGTTCCTCTGGCTTGGAGAATGGGACCGGTGAGAGCCTGGCAGAGCCCGGTATCAGCCAGTCTGACTCCGAGAACAAGGACCCTTCCTCCAACACCACTGCTGAGGATGCAGACGTCATCCCCCGGCGGCGTGGGCGGCCCTCCCGCCGCTTCCTGGGCAAGAAATACCGCAAGTACATGGGGCGCAGGTGAGGGGTGTGCTGGGCCCTCTGGCCTGTGCCCAGGGCTGGTCCAGCCCATTTGCCACTGCAGCTCTGAGCCCTGCTCCTGTTCCTGCAGGTACTACTACAAGTCCCCCAAGCCCCTGATGCGGCCTTACCTGTGTCGGATTTGTGGCTCACGGTTCCTCACACACGATGACCTGCGCTTCCATGTCAACTCACACGAGGCCAATGACCCGCAGCTCTTCAAGTGTCTTCAGTGCAGTTACCGCTCCCGGCGGTGGTCCTCCCTCAAGGTGAGCTTCAGCTGCCCTGCCTCAAACCTGCAGGCTGCCTGGCAGCCCCAGGTCTCATGGCTCTGGTCTGCCTCTTACAGGAGCACATGTTCAACCATGTGGGCAGCAAGCCCTACAAGTGCGAGGAGTGCAATTACACCAGCGTGTACAAGAAGGATGTCATTCGGCACTCTACAGTGCACAGCAGGGACAGGTGAGGGCAGCACAGTCCTGGGGACTGAGCACTACTGACACTGTTCTTCCTGTCCTGGGAGGGTGGCCCTGGCTGGCCCATCCCCTGGCCCTTTCCAAATGGAGAGTTTTGGTGTCTGGGTATAAGGAAGCTTGGGCTTGGGCTTTGGCTGACACAAGGGGCTTTTCTTACTTCTTTTTCAGGAAGAAGAGAGCTGATCCGGTGAGTTTGAATACTTTGTTGACTTGAATCTCAGCTCTGTTATTTGGGAAGAGGCACATCTGGGTCGTCACAAAATCTCAGTGCCTCACTGGAGGCATTGTTTCTGGATCTCTTGAGGAAAGGCAACCCAGGTCGTCCAGTGGGGAGAGGGTAAAGAAACTGGTGAGCTCATCCAGGTGATATCATCTTTATGCTCTCCATCCAGCCACCAAAGCTGAACTCCTTCCCATGCCCTGTCTGCAACCGTGTCTACCCCATGCAGAAGAGGCTTACACAGCACATGAAGACACACAGTACAGAGAAACCACACATGTGTGATAAGGTGAGGGGGGGAACAGCCTGGGGAGGGGCTGGCAGTGGGTGAGGAAGGGCAGGGGGTGACTGCTGCTTCACTTTGTTTCACCAGTGCGGGAAGTCCTTTAAGAAGCGTTACACCTTCAAGATGCACCTGCTGACGCACATCCAAGCCATTGCCAACCGCAGGTAGGAGCCCAGTGTGCCTGGGCAGAGCCTGTGTCCTGCTCCCCTCAGCAGGTGTCACAGGTGGCTTTGTCCTGGCAGGTTCAAGTGTGAGTTCTGTGACTATGTCTGTGAGGACAAGAAGGTCCTGCTGAACCACCAGCTGTCGCACATGAATGACAAGCCCTATAAGTGCAGTGTCTGCAAGTATTCCACCTTCCGGGAGGACTTCCTGGTCTCACACATGGCAGTCAAGCACACAGGTGAGAGAACCTGTTTGACCGATGCCCTGCACTCCCATTTCTCCCAGAGACAGTCAGAGTCTGCCTGCTCTGCCTCCCATCCCCTGGGGACCTCCTGCCTGACTCCCCCTCCTGGGCCCTGCAGGAGGGAAGCCGTTTGCTTGCGAGTTCTGCCACTTCACCACCAAGCACAAGAAGAACCTGCGCCTGCACGTGCAGTGCCGCCACGCCGACTCCTTCGAGGAGTGGGCACAGAGGCACCCCGAGGAGCCGCCCTGCCGCCGCCGCCCCTTCTTCACCCTGCAGCAGATCGAGGAGCTGAAGCAGCAGCACAGCCAGGTGCAGGCACCAGCTGAGCCAGAGGCCAGCCCACCGGTGAGTGCCATGCCTAGTCCCAGCTCCTCCTGGTGCTCACTGCCCACTGTGCTGTCAGCACTCTCTCTCATGCAGGCACCTCTCGGCCCCATCACTTGCCACACGGTCCAGGCTGTTGCAGGTGCAGAGCCCTCTGTTCTCTCGCAAGGTTCCCTGGAAGGGGCCACCATCATCTATGAACAAGGTAAGCGAACACTTGGGAAGGGGGCAGGATGAGGAAGGAGGTAGGTGAGCTCCTGCCTGACCCTTCCTATCTGACTCCCCCAGATGTGGCTGGATCAGCAGAGCTGGCCACACAGACGGCCCTGGATCTCCTGCTGAACATGAGCACCCAGAGAGAGCTGGCCACCAGCTCGCTGCAGGTGGGCAAAGTCAAGGGGAGCCAGGCCTGCTGGGGGCTGGCACAAGGAGGCTTCCCAGCCCTGTTCTGCTGCAGGGGTGTCTTGCAGAGCCTTGCCCCCTGGGCTGAGCTGCTGTATTGTACAGGTGGCAGTGGTGAAACCAGATGACCCAGGAGAAACACCAGGCCCCTGTGAGCTGCAGGCACAGGAGGAGGAGGAGGCAAAGGTGGACTCTAAGGAGCAGCAGCAAAAGTTGGTGATGCTGCACATGGCAGAGCCTGGGCAGACACTTGTGCAGGAGGCTTACGGGGAAGCAAGCCTGAGTGGCTCGGAGCTGCAGCAGATCACCATCCCCTTCAGTGGAGCAGCAGAGTACAGCATCATTGCACCCATCAGCGAGGAGATCCAGGCTCCTGCCACGCTGTACAGGTCAGCTGTATGGGAGGAGTGGGGAGAGGGAGGCACTTCTGGCCTCCAGTCGGGAGGCTTTAGTGGTGAGGAAGAGGAGGAGGCAGACCATCCCTGACCTGGTGCTCTCCAGCAGTGAGGAGGAGAGTCCTGTGGAGACCTCCCACACAGTTGTGGTGAGCGGAGCTGTGATGACAGAGGAAGCACTGAAGGACCATAGCAATCACTACATCATGTCATCCGGTGTCTCGGGGAGCCAGTTCCAGACCGTGGAGGTAAGGATCTGAGCCTTCTCCCCATCCCAAGCAGCAGTGGCAGCAGATGTGACTGGTGTTTCTCTCGCAGCCCCTCAGCGGGGATGCTGCCTTTTCCTCACCTGCGGAGGGCCAAGAGGCAGAGCCCGCCGGCATCAAGTGGCCCGTGGTGCAGTGTGTCACCAGTCTGGTCCAGAACGACTCGTCTTTGTCCCCAGCATCCAAGGGGCAGGAAGTGTCATCCCCAAAGATCAAGTGGCCTGCACTCCAAGGCATGGCCAAGAAGCTCACATGCAAGGTTTCCACAGCCAAGAAGCTCTCATGCAAGATTTCCACGGCCAAAAAGTTTTCATGCAAGATTTGCACAGCCATGTTCACAGGGAGAGCGGAGATGGAGAGTCACAAGAGAGCCCACATTGGGCCCAGCACTTTCAAGTGTCCTGACTGTCCCTTCACTGCCACACTCTGGCCAGAGGTCCGGGTAAGTTTCCTGGTGCAGAGCAGCCCTGGGAACAAGGGGTTTGGAGAAACAGGGGTTTCCGACCCAGCACTTGTCCTTCTTCCCCAGAGCCACATGATTCAACATGCCAACCTCCGGCCACACAAGTGCCCCCACTGCAGCTTTGCCTCCAAGAACAAGAAGGACCTGCGCAGGCACATGCTGACCCACACCAATGAAAAGCCCTTCGCCTGCCAGGTCTGTGGGCAGAGGTGAGTGGTGGAGCTGGGCTGATCCCATAGAGCTCTTCAAGGCTCAAGAGGAGGTAGAATCTTGGCAGAGCTGTCTGCCTCAAATCTTCCCCAGTGTCAGCCCATTAGAGGGGACAGTGCCCTTGGGAACGGTTCCTGCTGCAGGTGGACCCAACTTTGTCACCAAAGGACCTCTGCATCGGAGGGTTCAGTCCCTGGGCACTGATGGGAACATGATGGGAGAGGGGACAGGCCATGTTATAGGATGTGCTTAAGGGTCCTGCTGAGAGCACAGGATCCTGTGCTGCCTTTGGCACACTCCACCCCACTCTGCCTCTCCATAGGTTCAACCGTAATGGGCACCTCAAGTTCCACACGCAGCGTTTGCACAGCTCAGAGGGCAAAAGGCCTGGGCCAGCTGCTGCGCAGCAGACCATCATCCTGAACAGCAACGAGGACACCCTGGCCACCCTGCACAGTAAGACATGTCCCCGGGACCAGGGCCGACCTGTGGGTGTCCTACATGCAGGATTCACCCAGCGTGTGGCTCAGGTGGGACTGAAGGGCCAGGAGGACCCTCCTGCAGTTGGGATTGCTGATGGAGACAGAGACCAAGGGGCTGGGCACAGGCAACTGTGCAGAATGAGGGGTGCCTGTGTTCCCTCCAGACAGGTCCTAGTAGTTCAGTACATGGGGGAACAGCTCACACTGGAAGTAGGGTTGAGGTTCTGAGATGGAGGGTGCATTCTGCCCCTAGTTGTTTAGCTCTGACCTCATGCTTTTCACTGGGGCAGCTGTCAGGCAGTAGCCACAGGTGAGCGAGGCCATTGGTAGCCCTGGCAGTGTCCCCAGCAGCATCCCCAGCAGCTCCCTCTCTGTGTTGCAGCAGCTCTGCAGGCCGGCCAGGCTGTGCTGGCTCCCGAGCGGCTGCAGCAGGCTCTGGGGCAGGAGCACATCCTTGTTGCGCAGGAGCAGAGCGTCACCAGCCAGGTGAGTTGGGTCCCTTGGCCTCAGCTCATGTCCTGTGTGGCTGCTTCTCACAGTGGGGGCCTCCTGGGGGGCTGTGGTCAGGTCCAGCCCCCCTGACCACACTGGGAACTTGCTGATGTTGCAGGAGGAGGCAGCCTACATCCAGGAGATCACAACTGCTGACGGACAGACAGTACAGCACTTAGTGACTGCTGACAACCAGGTGAGGGGACATGGCCCACAGATGGGAGATGCTAGTGGAAAAAACTGGCAGCAGTGTGGGAGAGCAGGGCTCCACAGGGAGAGCTGAAGGCGCTGGGGTGGTAGAAAGAGGCACAGGAGACAGACCAGATCCAGCTGTTGTGATGGGAGGTGGGGACTGGTGACCTTTTTCTGGGTCTGAATTCTTATGTTTGCAGGTTCAGTACATTATTGCCCAGGAAGGTGTCCCGCACTTGCTTCCCCAAGAGTATGTTGTTGTCCCAGAGGGACATCACATCCAGGTGAGCTTCAGACTGTCTGCTCCCATCACATGGTGGGTGGGGCTCATGGGGTGTCATGTGTGAGGATGGACCCCCTCCTGCTCCCTCTTGATTACTCGGGGTCACAACATTGTTGGAGGCCTGGACACCTTCAGACCCTACCACAGCCTCACTGTTTGTCCCCAGGTACAGGATGGTCAGATCACCCACATCCAGTATGAGCAGGGTGGCCAGTTCCTCCCGGAGTCACAGGTAAGGAGCCAGGCATGGTGGCAGGAGCTGGAGGGTCAGCCTGCAGTTGGACAGGGATATGTAAAATAGGGGGAGCTCATGGGCTGGTGCCAGAGTGCAGCAGCCACAGCTGGAGCAGCTCCAGGAGGAACCCTCCCCTCAGGCATTGTCTGTTTTCCCCTCTAGATCCAGTATATGCCCGTGTCACCGGAGCAGCAGCTCGTCACCCAGGCACAGCTGGAAGCAGCAGCACACTCGGCTGTCTCAGGTACTAGCACGGCCCTGTGCCAGAAGGGTCTGTCCTCCCAGGTTTAGGGGTGCCAGTCCTGTTGTTGGGGTTGGCAGCAAGTTGTGCAGCAGTCCTTGGTGGGAGGGCTGGGAAGATCAGGCTCGATCACTCTTTGCTGCCAGCCATGGTGTCCAAGGGCAGATACTAGCTGGTTCCTGCATGTCAATTGTGGAACAGGGTTAAGCAGAGCTGGGTTCACTGCTGGAGCCCCACATGGGCAGGGTGGCCTTTTGTCCCTTCCCGGGGACAGGTAAGGAACGGGGAGGGGAGCCCTGAGTAGGCAGTGCCTCCCCCTGCCCTCAGAGGCAGCACTGACCCCTCCTCCCTTGCAGCAGTGGCAGATGCGGCCATGGCCCAGGCCCAGGGCGTCTTCACTGCCGAGGCGGCAGCCGAGCAGATCCAGCAGCTGCAGCCGGGCATCCACTACGATGTCATCACGCTGTCGGACTAGCGCCGCACCGTGCTGAGCAGGTGGCCGCACTGGCAGCAGCCGCCCCAGCCAGCAGTTGCCTTATTGTGCCGGGGCTGCGAGGGACACACCTGAGCCGTGGTGGCACAGACACAACCAGGGACACGCTGCCGCTCGGTCCTGTGCTGTGGGAGTCCTGCACCTCCCCCCAGAGACTGCTCAGCAGCCACAGGGACAGCCCTTGTGAGGACGGTCTCTTCGTCTGTTGCACTGGATGGTCTGAAACCCCTTTTCCTGAACGGTCTGCGTGGGCAGCCATGGATCAGTGTCTGCGCAGCACATGAGGGTCCTGGGGAAGCCATAGGGCTGGGCACAACTGTGTGGTGCAGTGTCAGAGATGAGGTGTGTGCAGCCACAGCCACTGCTCCCCGCAGCCATGGGGCCAGTGGTCCTAGTGTGCCAGCAGCCAGCCCTCCTGTGGTATCTCCAGCCTGCAGGCAGGCAGCAGCAGGGCTCTGGACTGGAGGAACCCAAGGAGAAGGAGGCAGAAGATGCTCTATTTTTCTTCTGATGAGGAATGGACTCTCATGTTAATCCGCTGGTGGTTGTTGGAGGGTTCAGCTGTGACATTCTCAAGCTTTGACTATGCTTATGAATAAAAAGGGATGGAGAGCTGTGTGTGCACCTGCTTGGGGGTCCAGGGGACAGGGATGCAACAGCCCAGCCTCAGCATGGCCCTGGAGCTGAGGCCCTCCCATCCAGGAGCCCAGCACTGTGCTGGGCCAGTCGCTGCTGGCAGACGCCCCAGGCTATCAGCTGCCTCCCGCCGAGTGACCTTGACTCCTGAGCAGCAAGCCAGGCAGCTGGGACAGCAGTGGGCTGGGGGCTGGAGTCATGAAATTAATCGAGTGGTAAACAGCCTAAATCCCGTGTAACTCTGTCCCGAGCCACACACCGCCCTCCTGAGCGGCTTGTCTGGGCCTATTTACATGTGATTATAACAGCTAATCGCAGAGTTTTAGTTCTCTGCTCCTGCATTAAACTGATTATCCACGGAGGGGAAAAAGGCCGGGAACCACCCTGGCTCGGTGAGAGCCTCTGTGGAGCCTGAGCTCCACGGGGGTGGGGTGATCTCTGCAGGACTCTCTCTGCCCTCATGCAGGGTACGGCGGTGGCACCGGGGCCGCTGTGGGATGTCCCCCCGGCCACCAGGGCAGTGAGCAGTGGGTGGCCCCACACCTCCCCCGAGGTAGCTGCGGCTGATGTGGCTGTCCCAGCTGTGGCTCTGTCCCTCTGCCTTCACACCAGCCTTGCCTGTCACGGTAGTGCTGGTGCGTGGCTGTGCCTGCCGGGTTGCGGCTCGGACGGGTCCAGCTGTGTCTGCCTGCTGTGCCGGCCGCGGCGGCCCTCCCTCTCCAGCTGTGCTGTGCAGGGTCAGGGTGCTGCACACAATCCGCAGGCGCTTTCCTAGATTACAGCCCCATTATCTAATCAAGCAGATCCACGGTGCTGGTTAGGGCTGGACGAGTCCCGTGGGGACAAGGTTATGGGGCCACTGCAGGGCCATGGCCAGGGCTGGTCCCAGCCAGCAGCACCAGTGTCCTGGCTGACTTGAGGCTTCCACACCTGTGCCTGCCCAGAGGACACCATCAGCCCACTGTGGGACGGATGGGACTAGAGCTCTGTCTGCTGTATGTTGGGAGCTCCAGGCGCTGCTCAGGCTCTGGCCATGGGGTAGTGCGGTGGCATGGGACCTCTGGGTGCTGGCACCTCACCCTGGGACCTGCTGTCACCAGGGCCTGCAGGGATCCAGGGATGTGGCCAGGCTCATTAGCACCAGTGACCTTCGCCTTCCTGTCCTGGCCAGCGCTAAGCGGGTTTGTTACATATTTAATATCCTGAGAGCGTTATTAGTCGGTATTTAATGACGGATACAACCTGTGGGATAATCCCAGTTTTAGTGGGGAGGCGTGGTGGCAGGAGCAGGTGGCTCAGGGGGTCGCAGGCTCTTGGGGCCCCTCACACAGCTGCCCACCACTGCCCTGCTGTGCCAACAACAGGAACCCCCCAGTGCCTTGCAGTGGTCCACTGTCCATGGGGCTGTGGGACCCTTCCCCTTGGTCACTCTGCTGCTGGGAATCCAGCATGGCAGTGCTGGGGCTTGGGTGAGGACCTGGCCAAGCCAGAGGACGAGCAGGATGGGGCAGCATGGGTTGCTGTCCTCCCACCAGGCTATCATTCTTCCACCAGCCCCTGGCCCTCCATCCTGCCCTCCCACAGCACAGGGGGCTCTGCCACCTGCAGCCCCAAGTCAGGGCTGGGGTCATGGATGGGACACAGCTCAGCACTGCAGTCAAGCCCCAGCTGGGCTGTGTGTGTGTGGCTCTGGGTGTCCGTGGGGCTCATTGTGGGCCCCATGTGCCAGCCCTGGGATGCCATTGTACCCCATCCCTGGGAGCTGTGTAAGCTGTGCTGAGTTGGGGACTTGGAGGGACCAGGGCTCTGGCTGGTGGCAGGCAGGCAAGGACGGTCCCTGCAAGTCCCTGCGCAACAGTAGCTGGGGAAGGGGGGGTATCAGGTGCCCCAGATCCTGCTGCTGCTCTCGTGGGTGCTAATACCCCCTAATCAGCTGTCAGTCACTGCGGACCCCAGCAGCTATAAAAGACCAGGGAGCAGCTCCCCGGCTCCTCTCCTGCAGTATGGCTGCACCTCGGGGCGAGAGGAGCTCAGGACAAGATCTGGGGGGCTGCGGGGGGCCTTGGGGGACCCTGCGGGGGCCGCCCCAAGCCCTACTGCCCTGTCCCTACCCCTACTCCTGCCCCTGTCCCGTTTTGGCCGGGTACAGCCTCCTGCCACCCCCTCTCAGCCTCGTGACGCCCCTGGTAAGTGCCGCGCTGCAGCTCCGGGGGAGGAATGGGATGCGGGGCTTTCCACGGACGGACCAGGATGGGACTGTGTGGGGTGGTTGGAATCGGGTCTGGAGACCTGCTGTCCCGAGGCCCCTGCCCCTCCCCGGCATTCCCCTGCCCACACACACACACACACACACAGTCCTGCATTTGGCACTTTGGGTGCGCATGGGAGAGGAAAACAACGGGCAGGATACAGCTCTGCCCTCTCCCACACACAGAGGGCCCAGCCCTGACATCCCACAGCCCCTCTCCTCTGGCGATCGTGACCCCCTGTCCCACCCTGACACCTCTGTGCCCCTCCAGGTCTCAGCACCCTTTGAGGTGCCACTGGGGCTGCCCACAGAGCCGGGGCGGGCGAAGGTGGCAGCGACGCGAGAGAGCACCGGGGCACTGAAGGCTTGGCTGGCACGACACCCCAGGAACCCCTATCCCAGCAAGGGGGAGAAGGTGATGCTGGCTGTGGTCAGCCGGATGAGCCTCACCCAGGTTTCCACATGGTTCGCCAATGCCCGCCGGCGCCTCAAGAAGGAGAAAAAGGCGAGCTGGGCCACACAGAGCGCCTCAGATGGAGAGGACAGCGAGGGAGAGGGGGTTCCATCGGGTGCCGTCCCCATTCCCAGTTCCAGCCCCGTGCAGGATGGGTGCGGGGGCAGCCCCGAGGTGACGACAGGCCCTGGGCAGGACAAGCAGCCCCAGAAACCCAAGATCTGGAGTGTGGCAGAGATGCTGGAATCTTCACCCAGCAAGAACAGGTGTCCCCCGGGGGTGCCAGCGGTGCCAGAGCAGGTATAGGACTTGGGATAGTCATGTCCTGTCCCCAAAGACATGACAGGAGAGACAGGACCCAGCAGCTGTCTCAGCAAGGAGAGTGGGACACGTGGGTGGGAGGGACACAAAACCGTAATAAATGTGACTCTGTCCTGGGTCTCCTGGTTTTGCTTGTGTGCAGTGGGGATGCTGGTGGAGATGCTGGTAGGGATGCAGGGGTGCCAGCAGAGATGGTAGGGTAACTTTACTGCCAATGCTGCTGAGAGCAGCCCCTGTGGAGTAGGGCAGGTCCAAGGCAGAGATTAAAAATAGACTTTGCTCTTCTTAATAAAAGTAATAAAATGGTTAGCAGTATTAAATTAATCCTTACAAAACAAAACCCAAGGAGGTTAAATAGAGACTGGAGGCTGTGCAAAAAGAAAACCCACAATGACTACAAAATAGCTCCAAAGACATCTTTACACACCAAAGAAACTCCTCCACTCCTCCCCTCTGGGACACAATGTCAGCGAACACGAGACTCACACATGAGAAACACAGATGCGATGGGAGCAGCCCCACGAGGAGCGTGGGTGCCACAGACAGAACTATTTACACTATGGACACGGAGCCGTGCTGGGGCCAGTCCGGCCGCAGGAGCCCCGGGCTCTGCCCGTCCCTCTCCTGCCGGGGCCCCTCCGGCCGCGGCACTCGCGCTTCCTCAGCTGGGATCAGTGTCCTGGCTCCTGCTTTGTCTGCTGTGGAGGAGGAGGACAGGAGCTGAGGTCTGGCCCAAATGTTTGTAGGCTTCAAAGAGCTCCTGCAGCCGCTCCAGCCAGAGTGAGCACCCACATGGAAAAGACAGTGCTGTTCTGCATGGGAAGGCACCAGGCACTGAGCTTCTCCCCATGGTCCAGGCGGAGCATGCTGTGGGTCAGAGGACATGTGTACCTCAAGGGACAATACCCCAAGGAACTCAAATCCTGCCTGACTCAGGCACACGGGTTGGCTGTGCAGGGTCAGGAGTGGGGGAACCCAAAGACCTCCAGGCACAGGCACTGGCAGAGGCTGTAGACAATGCAGAGAAGGAGGGTGGAGGGCACAAGACTGACCAGGATGATGCCCAGGCTGTGGTGCTCGATGAGCAGGAGGTAGATGCCGAAGGGCAGGGAGCTGAAGTAGAGAAGGCAGAGGACGCCCAGAATGAAGCGGGGGATGGCTTGCCACCCCCAGGAGCGCCACTTCTGCCCAGGGCCGTGGCAGGGCAGTGCACCCAGGCTCGTGGGGCGGTACAGCCGCACCACCTCCAGCCTGCCCAGGCTTTCTGGTGGGGCTACGTCCTCTGGCACCTCCAGGATGGTGACAACCAGGCAGTCGGGGCTGGATGTGGGCTCCAGCACACTGGGGCAAAGGAGTACTTCAGGAGATAGGGGTGGACCCCGTTTCTTGGCCCGTTCACGGCCTGTCAGCAGTGCCAGTGCCTCACCATCATCCTGCAGCTGCTGCACGTCCCCGCCCGGCACCGGGCTGTGCTGGCGGCAGAAGGGGCAACGGAGCTGGGGGGTTGAAGAGTCCCCCGGGGGAACAATCCTGCGCAGGCAGCGGGCACAGAGGCGATGGCCGCAGCGGAGCAGCTTGGGCCTGCGGGCACGGGCGTCGAAGCGGCTGTAGCAGATCTGGCACTCCAGCTCGGGGGACGAGGGTGCCACCGGCGGGGACACCAGTTTGCTCTCTGGCTGGGCCATGCTCCTGGGGGGCTGCTGGGGGCTGTCCGGGCTGCAGGGAGGGGGCACCGCTGTCAGCCAGGGCTGAGGGCAGGCCCCGGGCCCGCTGCCTCCCACGCGTGCGGGTCCTAGCTCCTCCGCATGCCATGGCCATTGTCCCGGTCAGACCCCGGGGCTCGGTGGGAGAGCGGGGCAGGGAGAGCAGGATGGTGGCGACAGCCCCCTCCCCGGCCCCTACTCCAACCCCCGCCCGGTGCCACCGGCGCTGGGACTCACCGTCATTCCGCCCCTGCTTTGCGGGGAAAAAATCGCTCCTAGGAGCCGGCACCAGCGGAAGGGCAGCTCCCGGACACATCTTTGGCCCTCACGGTGCGTGTGGGTTCCCTGGGGCCCCGGGATGGCTCCGAACACCGGCTCTGCCGGCGGCAGGGACCCCCCACCCCGCACCCCGCTCCCCGGGCGAGCCGCTCTCGGTCCGTACTCCCCGCCCCCGCTCCCGGCCCGCACCGCATCCTCTCCTGTACCTGCGCTCCGCGCCGCAGCTCCTGGCGGGGACACAGCGGCGGGTCGGTCCCTGCCGCCGGCGGGCTCGGTGGCACCGGTGGGCTCCGCGGCGGCGGGCGAGGGCCCGACAGCCCCATGGGGGGAGGCGCGGGGCGCTGCCCGCCGCGCTGCGGGGGCGAGCACGGCGCAGGGGCCGCCGGCAGCGCCGCGGCGTTGGCCCGGTAACGGGGAGCGGGGAACGGAGGGGGAGCTCGGACGGGCCGTGCCGGAGCCCTGCGGAGCCGGAGCCCTGCGGAGCCCCCTCTTGCAGAACCGGGCCCCGCCGGCTGCTGAGGGGTAGGCGCAGGGGTCGATGCAGGGGCGGTGCGGGGTTTGGTGCGGGATCGGTGCCGGTACTCCAGGGTTCCCCGCTCACGGTCACCCCTGAGGATCCTCCTTCCCGGCGTGGGGCCTGCGGTAGCGGCGCTTGGGGTTCAGCATCTCTGGGGAGTCGAGTCGGGGGCACTCGGGGGACACAGCACTTGACAGGTTCAGGCTGGGCACAGCCAAGCCCCCTGCACATCCTACACTACAGACAGTGTTTTCCAAGTCCAGTCAAATCCTCCCGCAGCTGCTGCCCTTAGAGGGCGTTTCCAGGGGCCCTGGGGGGCAAAAGCACTCAGGAATCCCCTCCTTCCCTCCAGACAGGAGTGTGGCAGCACTGCCCACCACAGGAACAATGGTAGTGAGGGCCTTTTTGTCCAAATCGTCCAGGTTTAGTACAGCCTGACAGAGCTTTTATGTGAGGGCTTCAGCTCCTGGTGTACTTCATTTCCCCCTATCCTGCCCGTACTACCCACTGCGCCCAACTCTCCCACAGCTGCTCCTCACACCACAGCCTCTCACAGATTGACCTAGTCCTGGTTATCTGCCCTTGAAATGCCCCCAGTGTCAACCTGATGTGCCCCATCGACCATCTCTTGCTGTGTCAGGATAAAGGAGATGCGAAGCAGTCCACACCACCAGGCTTCTGGCCACTGATGTCTCACTTACACATACCTGTGAGACCACAGCCACCGAATACTTAACTAGGTAACTGTCCCTCACCTGAGGAAGCAGGCAAAGGGCTCAGCGTGCACTGACTGACCAAGGGGTGGGTTAGGGACACTCCCAGCACCAGCTCTCTGCTCACCTGTGCCTCTGGAGCAGGTGGTCTTGGGTCAAAAACAATGATTAAAGGGGGAAAAAAGGCTTTACGAACTTCCATATTCACAGATGACATTCCCATCTGCTCTGACTTCAAGGACATCAATGATCTCCTTGCCACCATCTAAAGCATCTCTGGAGAGCTTTCAAGCCTCTGGGAGTGGGCAACATCTGGTGCTGGGCAATTCCTGCCCACTTCAGGGTGGCACTGTCACTGCTGCAGCACTGACACTGGTCCAGCACCAGCAGCGCTGTGGCACCCCACACGCTAAGCTGGCTGTGCTGCCTGCCCCAATGAGTCCAAAGGCACTTTGAGTCCGAGTGCACTTTGCTGTACTTCTCCAATGGGAAAGCACCAAAACCTCACTGGAGTAGTGTGGGAGTCAGGCTGCTTCAGGGGCTCACACTGGTCATTAGGAAAAAATGCCTCCCTCACCAGAAGGCCTGGAAAAGGGCAGATGTCAGACAGTTCTGAAAAACCAAACCCCAACATTTTTCTACCTTCCACCCAAGCAGAAACCAGACAGGAGTAAGCACAGACCCCAGACACCAAAGAAGTCAAGTCATGGACACAAGCAGAGCTGTATGCTGGTTTTAATGTTCCTAAGAACTAGGAAACAGAAATCAAAAATAGATTTTGCTCTTCTTGATAAAAGTAATAAAATGGTTAGCGGTGTTAAATTAATCCTTACAAAACAAAACCCAAGGAGGTTAAATAAAGCCCAGAGGCTCCGCATAAAAACCACAATGACTACAAAACAGCTGCAAAGACATCTTTACACACCAAAGAAACTCTTCTCCTCTGCTCCTCCCCTCTCCAGGACACAATGTCAGCGAACACAGGACTCACACATGAGAAAGAAACACAGATGCGATGGGAGCAGCCCCACGAGGAGCGTGGGCGCCACAGACAGAACTATTTACACTATGGACACGGAGCCGTGCTGGGGCCAGTCCGGCCGCAGGATCCCCCGGGCTCTGCCCGTCCCTCTCCTGCCGGGGCCCCTCCGGCAGCGGCGCTCAGCGCCCAGCACTCGCGCTTGCCATCCATCCCTCCATCTGTTCCACCGTCCTTCTGCCTGCCCACGCGTGCGTCCTAGCTCTGGCCATCCCTTCCCTCACTGCTCCAGCGTTGCGGAGCTGCCGGCTCCTCCTGCCGCGCCACACTGGGCTCCCTCGCCTTGGTGAGGGCCGTGGCTGAGCCTCCTCTCCCACCGGCTGCCGGACGCTCCCGGCTCCTGGGGGCTGGCGTGCAGTTCGCAGAGGAGAGCAGGTGCCGTGGAGCTGCTGCGCAGGAGTCCCGGGCCGTGCTGCACAGCCAGCAGTCTCTGCTGCCCCGGCCAGCCTCCTCCGGGGCCACCGGCACCTCCCCTGCTGCCTCGCACTTCTGCCTTAGTTGGGATTAGTCTCTCGGCTGCTGCTCTGCTCTCGGCCCAGCTCCCGCTCTTTGTCCACTGTGGAGGAGGAGGACGAGGATGAGGACGAGGAGGAGGAAGACGAGGAGCTGAGGGTTCGGCCCGAATGCTTGTAGGCTGCAACGAGCTCCTGCAGCCGCTCCGGCGTGGGTTCCCACTTGGCAAAGCCGGCGCTGTTCTGCAGGAAGAGGACTGCTGTGTTGTGCACAGCCTTGTAGTACATCTCCTCCCTGCAAGGGAACAGCACAGGCATCAGCACCTCCCCTGGCCCCCGCCCAAAACCCTCAACACCTGCTCCTCCTCTTCCTGCCTTCACTAAGACAAGTATTTGTCCCATCCTTTCTCTCATTATTCTGAGCAGAAGGGAGGCACAGTGCAGCCTCGGGCAGTTCTGAGTGCAGCAGAGGCACCTGGGCTTCCAGAGGGAAGAAACACTGAAGCTGCAGAGTCCCACTGCTCTCTAGCAGTACATGCATGGGCTGGAACCTTGCTGTCCCTGCAAAGGGGACTCAGCACAGTGAGGCATCAGTCTCAAGCAGGTAAGAACTTCAGTGTTCAGGCACCTGTTGCTTAAACAAGCTGCTGCACACACTTGTTGCCTCAGCAGCAGAGCAGAGACCAGCCTGCCCCGCTGCAGACCAAACCCCCACTTACTGCCCCTTGCCTCTGCTCTCCCAGTGACATCCAGCTGCTGCAGCACAATCAGCTACCAGGCCTGAGGGCTGGCAGAGGCACAGATCAGTGCCACAGGTGTGACCTGTTCCAGCTGGACTCGTGCCCAAGGCACACACCTCTCACAAGCTAAACTTAGCAGTCATTAAACAGACGTTTAATTCACCATGCTGTCTGCCCATCCTAAACACCCAAAGTGATGACGCGCTGCGCTTGTCCTTGCCTGCTCCCTGCTTCCCACTGATTTCAGCCTGGGAGAGGATATTTCTGTCACACAGCTTCAGAGCTGTGTTCCCAAAGGATCTGAGAACAAAGCCTACTTTTTGCAGACATGCTGGGACCCACTGCGGTACTCGTGATCGAAGGCCGGCAGGATGAGCTGGTGTCGCTTGAACTTGCTCTGCTCCATGCGCGTCAGGGCTGGCGTGGGGGGGTCCCGCCACTCAGGGATGAAGACAATGAAGGAGAGCGGCTCGCTGGAGCTCTCCAGCAGTTTCTAGTGCAAGAAGAAAAGGAACAATCTCAGCACTGACTGAGCAACGACGTGTTTAGTCAGTCCTACAGAAAGGAAATGCTTCTGCTTCAAGAGCAGTGCCCAGCTGTCACTGTCCTCTGTCCATGCCCTCACGGTGCAGGAGTAGTGAGGAGCAGAGGATGGACAGCACAGCTCCATCCCAAACAACCCCACTGTGAGCAGACATACCTCAAAGTGAGAGACCATGGCATCCATCAGCTCCTCACAGAACGGAGGATTTGCCTCAAAAGAACCACTTATAGGGAAGAAATCCAGGCACGGGCTGGAGAAAGAGGCAAAGATCCCTATCAGCTCATCCTGAGTCATCTCACGGGCATGCACCCACACCCACGCAGAGCAAGGGAACACAATACTCACCCCCTGGATCCAAAATACCCATCTGTGTCCAAGAAGGCTGAACAGTACTGTTTAAAATAGCAATTCAGGGGCGAGGCAAAGCATTCAAAACTCACTCCAAAGAGCTTGTGGAGGGCTTCAAAGATGTGCACGGGAAGTGCCCCTTGCAGACCAGTCCCTTCATACAGCCCCACACCGAACATCATCTGAGGAGAGGAAACCCTTGTGAGCCATGTCAGCACTTGCTGTTCCTGCTGCTCCCTTCACTGACCACGGACCCAGGGCCACATGTCCCTGCACCTACTCCTCTAGGTATGCAGGGCCCCCTCGTCCTTTCTCAAATTCGTCCTTTCTCAAATTCCCTGCATGTACCCAAGAATGCTCTTTAGAGATTTTATCCAACTCTGACTCACAAAACCATCAGTTTTCTCTTGTACCCAAGTGACCCTTCAGCTGCCCCTCAGAGTCAAGAGCTACTGAAGGTTTCCTTCACAAAGATCTTTACCCACACTGAGGTCTCGCGTTAAGACCACAACTGCTCCCCAGTCCACCGTCATACCTCAGCATAGCATAAGCAGACTACAGATCCAGTTTAAACCTCATGTTGCTCCAGGCTCCCAAAGCTGTGACCCTTTCCCAGAGCAAAGACAAGTCCCCAGTGCTGCCAAGGCTTTCTGATGGACAGCTGTGGTGAGACTGTACCTGATATCGACGGAGAAGGCACCAAACCCTGGGCAGGAACTTTTCAAAGCCTGAGTCGTCGATGCAGCTGTACCGATAAAGAAGCCACTGGAAGAGAAAGCCCAGCCATTGAAGACACCAGGAACAGCCAAGCTATGGTGATACACGCACACTGTGACAGGGAGAGGGAGGCTGAGGAGCAGGTGGGCTCTGCAGGGAGCTGTCAGCACATCTGCTGTCACTGCGTGAGCCACCAGCTTGTCACTAACACAATGAATGAACCACCACAGCAGCACGTGTCTCTCACCAAGGGTTGCCTTGGTTTGAGTACAATGTTCTGGCAGCGCAACATTTATTCAGAGCACAGACCCAACACCTGGAAGTACTCCCAGCAGAGCCTGACCCCAGCTATGGTGAGAGTAGCTGTCTTCATGGCCACGGCAGCGTGTGGCAGCCCTGCAGGATCAGTTGGCCAGCCTCTGCCCAGCCCTGCCCCAGGGGCAGCAGAGCCAGTGCCCAGCCCTTACCAGCTTGCTGAAATAGTTGCGGCTCACTTTGACCATCTCCCCCTTGTAGCGCACACATGCCACATTGTTCTCCATGTGCATCTCCACGCTGGGCAGCGGCGGGGAGGGAATGGCCAGTCTCACGGGGTAGCAGTACACCAGCCTGTCCTGGACCTCAGGAGCTTCCACCTCAGCTATGGAGAATGAACAGAAAGGCAGCCTGTGAGAAGCCAAGGGTATTTGGGACCAATCTTCAGTCCACCTCAAAAGACACAGCAAGCCAAACAGGGCTGAAGAGTAGGGTGGTCTTCCCAAAAAAACACCACGGCAGTCCCTCACAGATGTTGCATGCAGCTACCTAGGTTCAAAGCTGATTCCCTAATGCAGACAGCAAACAGCCACCCCATCGTCCTGAGGCATGTTCCAAACAAACAAAACACTTTTTTTTTTTGCTACTGTTTCTTATTTCAGTTTGCCACAAACTCATCCAAAGCACAATAAAAATTCAAAGGCTGCCAAATGCAGGAGGCAAAGGAATCTCCCTGCACCTTGTGGTTATCCACTGCCTCAGCTTCAGGGAGAGCTCATAAATCAGCTGGAAGGAATCTCTGACTTAATGGGTTGGAAGATAAGCATCAAAAACAATGGCAAAAGGCAGACATTGGGACCTGAAGGGAGCCTGAGGAGAGCCGGGACCCAAAAGGGAAAAGGACTACACACAGTGGCAATGAAAGGAGCAGACCCCATGGAGGAAGGAAAAGCTGACTAGAGGCAGATGTACAGACATGAATGAAAGGAAGAGCAGAGGAAAGATCAAGGAACATGAACTCTGCCAAGAAAGGGTGCACAGTGACAAGCTGGGAGGCAGAGGGGAGCAGAAGGGTGCTCAGAACACAAGAAATGTGGCAAACAAGAATAAAGGGAGAACACTCAGCATTACTAAGGGGGTGTCAGCTGTGCCCAAGAATTCATGAAGCAGCAAAGCAAAAAAGCATAGTCCAGTGCAATGAACAAATGTCCTGCTCAGTGTGACCTGCTCCTAACAAGCTACTTCACCCTAGCAAATCACATATTTGTAGTATCTGATGTTACAGCTGGTCACAGGACCTGATGGAAGACAGTCTGTCACTGCAGAGACACTGTGACTGAAAGCTGAGGCCTATGTTGGACTGGCTAATTCTTACT
The DNA here is from genome assembly GCF_022539315.1 of Serinus canaria. Taxonomy (NCBI): domain Eukaryota; kingdom Metazoa; phylum Chordata; class Aves; order Passeriformes; family Fringillidae; genus Serinus; species Serinus canaria. Next base: position 6,987,818 of record NC_066333.1, read on the forward strand.
TTGAAACACAGACTTTCTAACATTTGGAGACAGAGCTGCCTTCCCAACAGGTAACACTCTCTGAATAGGGACAGGCCAAACCACAGGGCCTTTAACTGCAGTGCTGCAGCTCTACAGCTCTTCAAAGCTGGCTGCATACCAGAGATATTGTTCTCTTTAAGTATGGCAAGATGCTTCTCTCGGATGCGCTTGACGTATTCCAGGGATATGTAGTAAATTTTACTGCAGATGCCTTCAACAGAGTCCTTGGCTGCAGCAGACACATGGGGCCCACACTGTTTGCGTAAGTGCTCCAGGCGATCCTGTGGAAACAGAGAACCAGAGTCTCTCATATGGCCACCAATGGCTCTCCAGGGGTCTTCAGTGTCTCCAGAAGGACCTGTACCTGTCCCCACATGCCCCCTCCCCAGCTCCCTGTGCCCAGCCAAACATCAGTGGTACACTGACCATGTAGTCCTCCTTGGAGGCAGAATGGTCCCGTCGCAGCCAGCTGAAGGTGTCCTCCACATTCCACTTCACCACCTTTCTGCTGTCTGGGGAAGCACTCCTGCAAAAACAGAGGCAAAATTTAACTCACAGCTGCACAGCAAGATATTCCACCCCCCACCAAAGTTTTCTATCAGTGGGGAATGTGGACACTGTCACTTGTCAAGGGCCATCCCTGTCACTTCCCTCCAGTTCTCTGGAAAGGCCTTCCAGGCATTTGCATGACTGCTATATTCCCTCCAAAACTTGGTGTAGCTCCTCTGCAACAGGAGAGGCCCAAAAAGCCTTTATTTGTCATGGCACTGGTCCATTTTGACACTGCCTCTAATTTTCAATTACTACTAGGGGCTTTTGACTCTGAGAAAACTACCCTGTTTACAAGTTTTTCATTTCCCCCGCTAGGTTCTCCTCACCTCTCTTCCTCAGTTCTGTCTCCTGTGGCACAACTGGTCAGAAAAACCCTACCTTGTATACAAAATGCCACTCTAAGCTTGTTGCTCTGTAACAGCAGTGAGTGCCCAAACACTCCTGATTTTATCTGAGGGATAACAAAAGACATTCCACACCCAGTACTTCACTGTCTCCACACACATTCAGCTCCCCAGTATTACATTTTACAGTAATGTCATTATCAGAAGATGGCTCCAGCACTACTGTTTTTCTTCTGTATGTTCCTAATTTTGCTTTTCCTCAGTAACATTATGCCCAGTGTTGGATAAGGCAGGATGAGAAGCCCCTATAGTCCTTTTGTCATTTCTGAACGTGACAGCACTGCGAGAAGAACTCCCACCTGGATTCAATCAGTCGTTTTGCAGCCTCAGCATACTTGAAGAGCAGCCTCTTGGCTTCCTCTCGGAACTTAATTCTGGATAACCTGAGGTAAGTTAAATTCATATGCATGAGTCTTACAAAGGCATGAAAGACAAGTTCAGTTCCCCAGCTTTCCTTCTCCAGCATCCAAACAAACGGAAGTACCACAGCAGAACCGTGGTAGGTAAATCACCAGACCAGACTGACCCAGAATCATCTCAACAAAGTGCTCAGTCTGTGAACAGTACCTGATGGGAATGTCATTCATGATCTCTCTGAACATGGAAGGAGACACTACTGGCTCGCAGTCACTCGGTAAAAGAGGATCTGTCCCTTTATCAACCACTTTCCTCTCCAACATCCAGCGATTAAATGACTCCCTTGGGGGGTCAATCCCTGGAGATGCACAGAAGGGTCTAATCAATACAATACAGAAATGCCCAGTAGCTCTGATAAGGATCATCACACAAAGTTCTGCCTAATCAATTAACCAACAATGCCACAAAGTATAACCATCACAAAAAGAGAACACAGGGACTAGACACGCATAAAACAAATTCAGATCACCACAACACTAGAACTGAGAAGGAAATCAAAGGAACCCAACAGAAACTCACCTTCTCGCTGCTGGCAGAGCTCACGGTAATGCTGCCGCAGCTTGAGAATGAGCTGGGACCGGAGCAGCTCCACCTCGGGGTGCGGAGAAAGCACTTCTGATGGCGCCCTCTGCTTAATCACAGCATTTGTCTGAATATCCAGGTCCCAGTATACTCTGTGGCAGAAGCAAATGTCATCAGGATAACCAGGTCACTGGCTAATCATCAAATATTACTTTTAAAGATACTTTCTTGGGCTGTTTCACCAGCCAGGAAACCGAACTACCAAGACTCCTGGCAGTGATTTATGCCTCAGGTTTCTCGAAACCTGTGTGTCTCAAACACTTCACTGAGAAAGGAACAGAAGATAAATGGACGCAACTCACTCAGTTGGTCGTAGAAGAGCTGCCTGCTGTTTGTCTTCAGGTGAAACACACCATGCCTTCAAAACAGAGGTTCCTGGAATACTGGGAGAGCTGGGGACTGGCTGAGCAGCTGAGTTCCCTGGGACATCCGCCTGTGTGTGTGAAAGATGAATTACTGCACCAGAGAGACAGGTAAAGGAGAAGCAGCTCAGTGAATATACCATCCCACACCAGAACACCACAAGGGAGACCCCCATGAGCTCTCCAGCCCCCCTTGGTTTCAGGCCGCACACATTTATTTCAGAGCACCACACCCACCTTGGGCTTCTTCACACTGTTGCCACTTGGTGGAACCTCTTCTGAGAACCTCCTCTTCCTCTGCTTGCTCTCCACTGAAGCATCTGCCACCCCACCTTCCAGTGGCACTGGAGCTGCATTCAGTCCCAGAGGGTCTGACTATGAGAGTCCAAACAACAACAGCACACGTCAAGCTCACCCACTGCCATGCAGCATCCCACTGCACTGATCCCAGATCCCATGTGGATGGAAATAGGGACACCACTAGTCACACCTGCACAAAGCTGAAAGACTCTCTTCTAGATGTCTATATGCTTTTTAAAAATACTTTAATGAGAAAAACTCATCACAAATCCCCCACGCTGACTGTTCTTTGAGCAGTGCATGACTCCTGGAACAGCAACACCTGACAGGCACCTGACAGAGGAACACTTCCCCAGAATTATGCCAGACAACGCACCGAGCAAAGAGTTCTGAAGGCACACAAGACCCTCACACACCTGGAATCTGAGGCCCACAGACCATGAAGACCCCAGTCCTGGCACAGCATTCCCAAGGTGAGCACTTACTATGACATCGTGCTGTCCCAGCACAGGCATTTCCCACAGAGACTGGTTGGTGAAGCGGTTGAAGTAGTACGGGCGGTTCTCCCGCTTGCTCCAGCACTTCTCCCAGCCAGCCTGCACCAGCTCATCTGAGAGGACAGTGAGAGTCAGGAGAGGAGCATCCTGCGTGACAGACCTGCCCTGCAGTGCCCAGCACTGTCACAGCACACTCTGAAAGACACATCATTCCTGGCCTCCCTTGGCAGCCTTGTTTCACCCCTCTCCCCACTGCCAGGGCCCTGCAGAATTCCCAAAGGCAGAGTTGGTACCTGGCAGGTCCTGTACCAGGCGCATGGGTTTGGGGGAGCTGGGCTGGTTCTGGTTGGAGGTGCCAGGTGAGTGACTCATGAGAGACGTTTCCTCCGCAGGGCTTCTGTGATTCTCATTGGCCATTTCTCAGCAACCACACTGGAAAAAACGGAGTAATATCCAGTGTTACAGCAGGAAAGGTCCCAGATCTGCTTGGCACACTCAGGTGCAGCAATACAAGTTCATTCTGACAATAAAACAGGAATTGAACCAGTACATGCAAACTGCACCTCAGCCCTGAAAAACACCTGTTATCCTGGATACAATGAGCTATGAGGAATGCTGTGTTAAATGGAGTTAGCCAGGGTGTTCTTCAGACCAGCATTCAAAATATTCCCTTTTCAGCTAGATCTCTCCAAAGAGTGAAGCACCAGATTGTAAAAAATAACATAAGCTCCTCTGTGATTATGTGCCACCTTCTGTCACACCAATACCACCGGCTAGGTCTGATCTGTTATCCTCAGAGACAGTTTGAATCAACTCACACACACATAACTACACATCATTTCAACAAAAGGCTTTCATTAAAAAAAAAAAATCTGCTATATGAAATAGCCCTGGAGGTACACTAACAACTTCTGCGGTTCAGAAAACCACAGGCTGGGAGTCAGGAGCTCCTGAATTATTACCCTCTGCATGTCCCAGGCTGACACGTCCTAGTCCTAGTCCTAGTCCCGACAGCAGGGCCTCAGCCAGCTGTTTTGGCCCTTGCTGGTTTTTCATCTGCATAACAACAGTTATGCAAAAGAAGGTCTGTTGGAACAATAAAGCTCCTCTTAATCATAATTTAATGTTGCCAGCTGGAGAGAAACAGCCAGGCTTTTCCTCTCTTAGTCACCACTCATCCCCTGGGGAAGTTTCTGAAACAGCGCCACAGATTGCTCTTCTCTGGCAGCCCGAAACGCATTGGCAATGAACTGGGGGGAAACAAGGCATTTTACATAATTCCCAGCTACCTCAGACACTTAACTCTATTCAGGCTTTGGAGACACCCCACAGTACACACCAGCACAGTCAGGGCAGCAGCAGCACGATGCTGTGCATAGTGTGCTCCTTACTGGAGCAGCACACTATCAGGCAGCAGGAGCCACTTACAGGAGCTCTCCAATAAAAACTCTAGATTTTTTGGGGGTTGTCACTGGGATTTGAAGCCTTTGCTGCCCTTCCTGTGCATAAAGCCCAATGGCTACTTCAGCAGAACAAAATGGAAGGAGCAAATAGTGGTCAAGAGCGAGTGGCCAGTAGCTCAGCTGCCCACAGCATTGGCTGAGATCAGCATTGAAGAACTCAACTCCTTCAGCCCCTCGGAAGATGTTTCCATCCTTCCAGGCAGGGTACACAAGGGAAGGTGTGGGACACTGACACCTGGAGTTTGGGTCTTTGCCCCAGAGCAAGCAGGTAATGCCTTGTGCCTGATGCAGAGCATAGGACACAACTGGGGACCTTTAACGGCCTCAACAGTGAGTGTTGTGCAATCTCACACTCCCTCCTGAACTCCAACCCCACCGTGTCCTTACAGTCATTTCACAAAGGTGCCAAGGTGAGCTGGGCCAGTGGGAGCAGCTCAGGCTTGTTTCAGCCCATGGGTACAGGGATCCTGGAGACACTGGGGCTGCGAAGCAGGACCACAGGGAACCTCTGAGAGATGTTTATTCCCTCCTCCTCAAACTAAAGCTACACTTGCACATGCAGCTGCTGCTGTGTCCTGCACGTTACAGGTGAACTGGTGTGTACTGGGGGGTCCAGAGCTCCCAAAGTCATGGTTGTCAGGATTCACAGACAGCGCTGGGCATGGAGCCCTGGCCAGCTTGGATGGCACATGCCAGCTCCAGTGACCTGCCAGTGTTTTTCACCACCCATCGCTCAAAAGAGCTGTCAAATAGGGTGACTGGCTCTGCCTCCTCCCATTTATGGATAAACTGGAATGGTGGAAGTAGCCAAGAAGTTTTATCACTTGATCAGTGTTAACAAGTATTAAATCCAAGTACCCTTAAAGTCTGCGAAAAGGAAACAGCCAAACTAACAGGAATCCTGGCAGAAGCCACTCTACTTTTATGTAACTACACTGGGACTTAGACAGTGACAGGGATCCAGAGGAAGCATTTTATGGTGATTACGGCATGTTTTTATACACCATGGCAATGCATACAGTGCTTCACAAACACGGTACAACGCTGTCCCTGCCCAGAGAGCTTACAACCTAGAGCAGCAGCACAGCCACAGACCACAGCGAGGGGTAAGGAGACACAGAGTAAAGTAGTACAGCAAAACAGGACCGGTATTTGTTTCCATTTCACCGAGGTAGAATTTTGTACAAGACAACAGCAAATGCAGACAAAGGAGATCAGCGACAGCCACCCGGGACAACCCCGCGGCTCTCCCCCATCCCAGAAACACGGCTGCTCAATGAGGCTGGGAGCCAGGCCATCGCCTCCTCCATCGGCACCCATCCCCTTTCCGAGCGCCGGCCGGCGGGCCCGGAGCTGAGCAGCGCAGCGCTCCCGGGGCAGCACGGGCACTGGGGACCGGGGCACCGTGTCTGCGCGGGGAAGCGGCCGGGAACCTCTTGAGGCTGCCCTGCCGGCGGCGAAGACGGCACGGAGCTCCTCGGCGCGGCGGGCAGGGGCCGGCGGGCGGCCACGGGCGCCCAGCGAGTGCGGAGAGGAGGCGGCGGCGGCGACAACTCTGCAGTCTGGCCGGGAGCGGTCCGGGGGCGCGGCCTAAGCGGGGCGGCGGCCGGCCGGGCGGGTACTTACGGTGGCGGGCTGCCTGGCGGGACGCGTGGCCGTCGCTCCGTGCTCGCCGCTGGCGCGCCGGGGCCGCATCCTCATAGCGGGGCGTCCCGCGCCTGGCCCGCGGGGGCGGCTGCGGAGACAGGAGCCCGTTACGGCGCCGCGGGGAGGGGCCGCGCGACGCGCAGGCGCGGCGGGGGCACAGCGGGGGCGCGGCGGCGGGAGCGCGGCGACAGTAGCGGCCGCGCTCTAAGATGGCGGCCGCGGGCCTGCGCCGCCTCCCCTCCGCCGTCCGCGCGCCGCCGCCGGTCCCCGCCGCCTCCTCCTGCACGGCGGGCTGCGGCCACGCGGTTGCGCCGCTTACCTGGGCGTGAGGCTAGGGGCTGCAGGCACCGGGCACCGCTGCGTCCGCCACCGCCACCACCCCACCTCCGCCTCGCCCGCCCCGCCGCCGCCATCTTGCGCCGGGGCCGCGGGTGTGGAGCGCATGCGCGAAGCAGAGCCCGCGCTTGGGGGAATTACGTGGGGCATGCGCAAAGGCTGCGCGGTCACCCCGCCCACCCGGCGCCATCTTTGCGGCGGGCACCGCCCCGCGGTGGGTGCGGAGCGGTCGCGGTCTCGCCCGCGCTGTCGTGGAGCCGCTTCGTGCGGGCCGGCTCCGCCCTCCCACCCGCCGCAGGCGGTTCCCGGCATTGACAGGGCGCGGCCGCAGCGGTCGCCACCAAAGGGCCTTTGAAGAGCGGCGGCGCCGGGGCGGGGTGGCGGCCGGGCCGGGGGGTCTGCATTGATGTGGAGGCGCGGGGCTTCCGCCGCCCGCCGGGCTCAGCGGTTGGCTTCAGCCCGGGCCGGCCCTGGCAGCCAGTGCCTGTCCCAGCGGTCCCTCGGGTGCAGCGCTGACACGTCCCTCCCTCCCCACGCTATTGCCGTGGCCATTCCCCGGCCCGCGGGTCCCGGTGGCAGCCGGCGCCGCTGGCAGTGAGGGACGCGGTGCAGCGCAAGGCACTGCCCGGTGGTCGCTCCCTTGTCCCGCGGCTGCTGCTGCACAGCGTATGCTCGAGGATGACACGGGACGTGGAAGGAGGACACGGCTGTTACTGGGGACTCTCTGGAGGCCGCAGGAACCCTCGAGGCCGGCGAAGCATCTGCCACATCCTCCTAGCAGAGCACTCGTCCTGCCTCAGCCGCAGCTCCCTGGGCAGCCGATGGCCGGTGCTGGCCCACGGCCCCGGTGAAGACGGCATGGGGAAACCGCGGGGCGTCTCCTGCCCTTTTCTTCTGGGATATCTCCGCTGCCCAGCTTTCCAAGGGGTTTCCCGTCTCCCGGAGTCCTGCCCTCTGCTCCGGGAGCACCGGGGTCAGTTTAATGAGTTAACGCTGGCGCAGCAGTTTTGGGGGGATAAGTGCTGTGTAAGCACTGAGGATCCCGTTTTGGGCTTCCAGCAGCCCGGCTCTGCTGCCCAGAGCACCGATAACCCCCTGGGGCACAAAGGGCCGGCTCAGACCGACCCCTGAGGGCAGAGGGGCCTCTGTGAAGGGACAGTGAAACTTCAGTCTTGGAGAGAGGGACCTCAAGTGGCCGAGGGGGTGGTGAGGACAAGGGCAGACTCTCGGTATGGCTCGGCCAGGCAGGATTTTTGAGAGGGAGCCCCGGGCTGAGGAGCTGCCCATCTTTTCCGTGACGGGAGCAGGACGGCAGCGTGGGCGCTCATGGGGACACTCCGGCAGTGCCTATCTCGGTGCTGCGACCCCGGAGCCAGCCAAGCTGCCGCTAACACACGGGACAAGGCCATCGGAAGGCACATCCTGCAGAGCCAGTGCTGGCTGCCTTGGGGTCGGGGCAGTCCTGAGGTCCGCAGCTTCTCTGCTCAGGGTCATGTTACAGATGGCCATGAACCAGCCCTCAGCAGCACTGCAGACCGGCCTGGGTCTGCACTGAAGCTGGGATAGCTGAGCACGGGCAGAAGCTGCATAACACACACAGGGAGTCCCCAGCAGCCCAGGCCCTTCCGGACATTGCCGTTTGCACATGTGCCCCTCGCACGGGGGCTGCCGGAGAGATCCATGGCTGTGGCTGCGTGTGCAGGACGCGCGGAGCGGTGTTTTCGGGAGGAGGAAGGCTTCGTGTCCAGCCTGGAGGTAGCCAGGCGAGCCGCTGTCTGTGCCGGCGCTGGCAGCCAGCCTGGCTCGGCGGGACACAGACCTGCATCCTCCCCGTCCGTCCGTCCCGCTGTCTCCTCCCAGCTGTGAGCCCACAAGGAGTGGCAGTTGGGGGCTATATAAAGGCAGGGAAACCTCAGCCAGCTCAAAAGAAAGTCTTGGAGCTGGTGGTGCTCTCCCTCCCTCCTGCCTTCACGTGATTCAGCTTCCCCACGCCGGGAGCCGAGGAAAAGCCTCGCTGTAAGTACCCGAACTGAGCCGGCATTGTGTGGGGGAGCCCCCAGCCTCTGGGCAGGACGGTGGCTCCGGGCCCCGGGGAAGGGGATCCCCCATCCTCTCCCTTCACGGAATTGGAGGAAAACACTGTGGGGGAGCCCCGTCCCATCGCACAGCCTCGGGGAGGAGGTCCCCATCCTCTCCTTTCAGAGAACTTGGGGAAGTTGTGGAGGAGACCGGTCCCGTCCCACAGCTCTGCCTATTGCTGCGGGATGGACAGGCTCCAGCTCCCGTCTCAAGCCAGCCTGGGGGCAGGCGGCACATCTCGGGGGGGTTGTGAGGGTTGTGGGACGGCCCCACGGGCGAGGGCTCGTTCCTCTGCGGACTGCTGGGGCTCCCCGCTGCAGCAGCACGTACGGGGCTGGCGCCTGTCCCTGCGGTTTGGGGAGCGGGGTGTGTTCAGGGCGGGGGAGTGCTGGAGTGGGTGTTCCCAGATGTGGGACCCTCGGGCTCCACAGGGCCAGTGCGGGGGCTTGTGCACAGCACCCTGGGGTGGGAGCCATGCCCTTATGGGCTACTGGTCCAGAGGTTTTGGGCAGAGGTAACCTGGGCAGCACTGGGGGGTTTCAGGGAGAACAGTGGAGCCATTGGGTGCTCCTAGGGAGCTATGCCCTGGGCAGGTTGGACAGCAGCTGCTTCCCTTCCAGTGTGTCACCTGGGCCTGTCTGTGCTGACACCCTTGTATGTGCCCAGGCCAGTCCGTGCTGACCCTGCTCTCTGCCTCCAGGTGTGAGATGGCTGCCGGTGGCTGCCTCCTTCTTCTCCTTTTGCCCTCGCTGGTCACAGCTTCACACAGTCCTCCTGGCTGTAAGATCCGGATTACTTCCAAGGGGCTGGACCTGGGTAAGAGGCTGTCCAGGATCTCTCAGTCTGGGAAAGAGGGACGTTGGGCACGCTCCTGGGGTCTGTGCTTGTGTAGGGCTCTGCCTGCACTGCTCCACCATGGGGCGGCTGGGGAGGAGTGGGGCCTGTCAGGGGCGATGCTGCCTGGAGGGCACGTCCCAGCCCAGCCTCGGTTTTCCCTGCAGTGAAGCAGGAAGGGCTGCGCTTTGTGGAGCAGGAGCTGCAGAACATCACGGTGTCGGACCTGCATGGGAATGAGGGGCAGTTCCAGTACAACATCAGCCAGTGAGTGCTGCCTGCTGCCCACGGCTTCCCATGTCCATCTGTCCGTCTAACCATCCCTGTCTCCTCCCTGCAGGGTCAAGGTGACAGACCTGCAGCTGGCCTTTTCAGATCTGAACTTCCAGCCCCAGCAGCATCTTGTCTTCAACATCAGTAATGCTTCCATTAGCCTACGCTTCCGCAGGCAGCTGCTCTACTGGTTCTTGTGAGCTGCCTTCCCTTCCTCCTGCTCTGGGTGCTAGCCCACCCCCTAGCTGTGCTTGCTGGGTGCCGCAGGTGCCTTGCTGTCCTGCAGCTGGCAGGAGTTGTGTGCTCCTCTCATCTGCTTTCCTGGCTTCTAGCTACGACATTGGGTCCATCAATGCCTCTGCGGATGGTGTCCACATCTACACAGTGCTGCAGCTGGCCAAGGATGAGGCTGGGCGCCTCAAGATCTCCAATATGACCTGCAACGCCTCCATAGCAAGAATGCATGCTGGCTTCTCTGGCACACTCAGGTACACCTGACCCCTCTGCATGTGCCTGGCTCCCCGACTCCCTTCCCACACCTTCAGTGCTTCCTCAGCCCAGCTGTGTGCTGGAATGGGCACAGAGCCACAGGCAGAACAAGCAGTGCAGAACCACTCTTGTGATCTCCAGGAAGGTCTATGAGTTCCTGAGCACCTTCATTGTCACAGGGATGCGCTTCCTCCTCAGCCAGCAGGTACAGCTGAGCATTGGGAGGAGCTGTGGGATGTTAGGGCTTGGCCTTTTGTGTGTGGGAGAGGGCAAAGTTGTATCCCACCCGGCTGCTGGGCCTTGTCCTGCCTCTGCAGCTCCTCATCCAGTCCTGGGCGTGATTCCCCTCAGCTTGGCTCCTTGCCTTGCAGATCTGCCCATCCCTGGAGCATGCCAGCCTGGTGCTGCTGAACTCTTTGCTGGACACAGTGCCTGGTGTGTGTTGCCCTGGGAAAGGGACTGGATCCTGTTCACTGTCGGGCAGACAGGGCTGGGCATCAAGCTGCCAGGCAGCTCCAGGCTAAGTCACACCAGCACATCTTCCCTGGCAGTGAGAAACTACGTGGATGAGCATATCGGGATTGACTACTCCCTCCTACGGGATCCGTCCATCACCACTGACACCCTTGAGCTCGACTTCAAGGTGAACACTGGGTCCTGCTTTGCTGGTTCCTCCCCATCCCTGTGGAAAAGGCTGTGCCAGCAGGCACATTAGGCTCTATGAAGTAGGTGAGGGCTGCCCCGTGGCTGTGGGAACCTCTCCTGCTCTTGGTCCAGGGCATGTTCTTCCCCCGGGTGAGAGAGGACCAGGAGCTGGAGAACCACGCGGTGGAGCCGGTGATCAAGGAGACTGAACGCATGGTTTATGTTGCCTTCTCTGAGTACTTCTTCGACTCAGCCATGCACTCGTACTTCCAGGCAGGAGTACTGACCATAGAACTCCAGGGGGAGAAGGTAAGAAGCACCAGATACTTGAACTGTGTGTAGGCAGGAAGGAGGGAGGGGTGGGCTGTGTTACAGAGCAAAGCAGGTGCCATCCAGGCAGCAGCTCTGCTGGGACCTGCAGCAGTGGCTTGCTCCCCCTCCAGTGGTTTGTGCTCTCCACAGGTGCCCAAGGACCTCGAGGTTTTGCTGAGAGCCACATTCTTTGGGACCATCTTCATGCTGGTAAGGAGCCCCCAGCCAGGATGGAAGGCATGGCAGAGCCCAAGGACAGAGCACAGCCCTGCCTTGTGCCTAGCCTCCAACTCACCTGCCTTCCCCAGAGCCCTTCTGTGGATGCTCCGCTGCGGCTGGTGCTGCAGGTCTCTGCTCCCCCCCGCTGCACCATCAAACCCTCGGGGACCTCAGTCTCTGTCTCTGCTTTCCTGAACATCTCACTGGTGCCCCCGGACCGCCCACCTGTCCAGCTCTCCAGCATGGCCATGGTGAGAGGGGGGCTGGGGTTCCTTGTGCAGTCACCCCAGCGTATATGGGAGCAGTGTCCCCCATCCTGTGTTATAAGGCACTGGTGTCACTGAGCAGAGGGACACTGGACCTGCAGTATGAGCTGACCTGGTTGTCCTCTGCCTGCCGTGAGTCAGCCCTCTCCCTCCCCAGGAAACCAAGCTGAGTGCCAAGGTCTTTCTGCAAGGGAAGGCGCTGCGTGTGCAGCTGGACCTACGACGGTATGGCTGGGGTCCCGTGGGGGCATGGGGAGGGTCCCCTCCACACCCTACTCACAACTGCTTCCTTCTGTGCAGGTTTCGCATCTATTCCAAGCAGTCAGCGCTGGAGTCGCTTGCGGTGAGAGCATGGTGATGGCCTGGGAACACTTACACCCAGCCACAGCATGGGGTGGGGTGGGGAGAGGCTCTCCATTGAGGATCCCCACTTACAGCCCTCCCTGCCCTGGCTGGCAGCTCTGCCACTACACTGACCCCAGCTCTTCTCCCGCAGCTGTTCTCGCTGCAGGCTCCCCTGAAGACCCTGCTGCAGCTGACCATCATGCCCATCATTAACGGTAGGCATCACTGCTCCCACACAACTGGGAGTGTAGGCAGGGGCATAACAGAGCTTAGCCTCATCCCAGCTCTCCCTCTCTGCAGAGAGGACAAAGAAGGGGGTGCAGATCCCACTGCCCGAAGGCATGGACTTCACCAGGGAAGTGGTCACCAATCACGCGGTATGTGGTGGGATGGGCACAGCCTGTGCCTCCATGTCCTGCTGGGAAGGGCACTGTCACTTCCAGCCTTGCACTGACCCTCTTCTCTCTGCAGGGATTCCTCACAGTGGGAGCTGATCTCCACTTCTCCAAGGGGCTGCGGGAGGTGATTGAGAAATACCGTCCGGTGCCGACCGCCGCTGCCTACTCCAGCTCCCAGTCCGCAGAGCCCAGCCTGGACCCCAGCTCACTCTAGCTCTCCTCCCTGGACTAAGGGCAGATCCCGGGCTGGACCCGTAGACTGTAGGTAGGAAGCAGCTTCCTTGGTACCACCAGCACATTGTCAGGGCGTCCAGGCCCTGGTGGGGCGCAGCAAGGTGGAGAGGGTGCTCTGGGAATCCCTGCTGCAGCCCTGCTCATTACACTAATAAACCACCTGACTCCAACCACATGGCCTCATTGCTTGGAGGACATGTCTATGCTGGGGTACATGGTGGGGAGATGGAAAGGAGGCAGCTGATGCTGCTGCCCACCTTGTTTGAGAGCAAACACAGCTTAGTGCAGTGCCAGAGGGCTCAGAAAGACTGTGCTGTTGCCACTTAGCTGGGTCACTTGTTTCCAGGATGCAGGGACCCCTGCAGAAAGAGCAGAGCTCACAGAGCCCAGGGCTCCCTGGGAAAGGGCATTGGCACTCACTGGTGCTCCTCAGAGAGCAGAGGAAAGTGAAACAGGGGCTGGCACAAAGGTACGAGGAGGAGCAGAACCACCTTGGTCAGAGTTTATTGCAAGTTCCTGAAGCACTGTGCCCTGGCAGTGGGATTGTTGTGATAGTGGTGGTAAGTTTCCTTCAGTGGGAGCAGAGGTGGTGGGAGCCAAAGTAAAGGTGAGCAGGACCCAGCCGCCCCCTGCTGCTGCTCCTCATAGCCTGCCCAGGCCATGTGCATTTGGGGCCAAGGGGAAGTGCTGGGGATTGCTCCCTGCCTGGGAGGGAAGCAGCTGCCACCGCAGACAGGGAGGAGGCAAGACAGGAAGCCACAAGGGAGGAGGTGGCTGCAGCAGGTGCACAACGCCTCTCCCACAAGGACAGAGTCCCCCAGCCCATGCCCTTCACCCTGTCCAGCTGGGGGGGAAGGCTGCAGGCGTGACAGGTCCGTCGTGTAGCCGAGCAGCAGCGAGGATGAGCTGTGCAAGGTGCCGGTGGTGAGGGCAGGTGGGGTGGTGGGAGCAGCTGGAGCGCCAGGCGCTACCTCTGCAGCTCTTAGTAAGGCTGGTTCTTAATGAAACGGCAGAACATGGTGAAGGCAGCAAGTGGCCGGTCTGTGGGCACCATGTGGCCAGCTCCCTGTAGGAAAGGGACAGTGGCTGGCAGTGTGGCTGGGGAGCTGCCACAGCCCAGCTGACACCACACAAGCCTGACTGCAGCCTTGGTATGCAGCACACCCACCCACAGCCCTGTCCCTGGCCCCCAAGCCCTCAGCCCTACCTTGACAGTGAGGAAAGCGATGTTGGTGAATTCCTTCACAAAGCCACCGATCTGGTTCTCACCGTTTTCCGTGTAGAGCCAGGGCCGGCGAGCCACCTGCACCTGGGAGTAGCAGCAGTGCCTTCAGCACCTGCAGCTGGCCCTGCCCATGCTCCTGCCACAGCCAGCTACAGCACATAGCCTGGAGCCAGTGACTGGCCTGGCCTGGGCCCTGCCCATTTACCTTCTGGCACAGGGAATCCACAAACCACTCATCCCCGAGAAAGTTGCAAGCCATGTCAACGTCCCCATTGTACACTAGGATCCGGTATTTCTGTGTAGCAGAGAGAGAGTGAGCTATTGGCAGGACAGCAGCCCCAGCCAGGTAGGAGGCTGAGCTGGCAGACACTCCCAGGGTCTGTGGGCTCCCCCGCACACACCGTGGCTCCAAGCAGCTTGAGGTACACCTCATTCATCTGCATGTATAGGCGCCTGTAGCTGCGGTTCACCTCAAAGCTGTGGAGGAAGCAATGGCAGCATGTCTGCTCCTTCTCAGAGTAGTCCCTCCCTGCCCACAGCTTGCTCACCTGCACACCTGCCACTCTGGAGCCTCGGGGGAGATGTGCAGCGCCTTCCGCACCTCAGGGGAGTTCAGATACATGCTAGGGGCTGTGGAGTTGGTGCAGGGCGGGTCCATCCGGACCTTCTTTCGAGCTACTGGCATCCGGAACAGGTTCTGGGAGAGTCGGGAGAGTCACTGTCACAGCAGCACCTGCCCCATGGAGCAGCTGCTTTCTGCCCCTCCTGCTCACAAGAGCACAACTGGCTGAACAGAGGTTGCTCACAGCCCAGCAGCATGGGCACCTCGGCTCACCTGCCGCCAGGAGTACCTCAGTGGCATCCGGATGAAGGAATTGCCCAGGTCATGTGTGATGAGATAATCACCCTCATATCTGTAGGCAGAGACAGTATGAGGACAGACTGAAAACCCGGGAGAAGAAGGGCTAAGGGCTCTCCTGGGGGGAAGTCTTAAGCAGTAGCCACACACCATCCATCTTTCCCAGAAAGGCCCCATGCCCAGCCCACCATGTCTCTCTGTACCAGTGCAACCAAAGCTCTCACCTCATGCTCCCAGGAACACCTCCATCGCATGGGGCATAGAGGTTGTAGATATTGAGGCCAGACTCCTCTACAATCTGAATCATGTCCCCCATCTGCAAGGAATTGCAAAAAGGGTTTGGGACTAGGCAGAACCCTTGTGGACCTGTGGGCCCAGGCACGTTCTGCTGGGCACACCTATAGGGGCTCCGGCTCCCCTAACCTTGAGTGTGCAATTCAGGTTGGAGTTGTCATGGAAGTTGCACTTCCCCTGGGAGCAGCAATAGGCCTGAAGGTCTTTCCACAGCCTGTGGGCAGAGACCAGCACCACTTGGACCAGGTGGTAACACTGACATGACAGCTGCCCTGCAGCCCATTGGCCACAAGGCATGCAGCTTGGCATGCCCTCTTTACCCATGAACAAGCTCACCCATGGGAGCTGCCCTGGGATGAGGAGCCACAGCCCAGCTGCTGGCCCAGGCTAGGTGCTGCCCTTTCTCAACACCACCAGCCAGACAGCCCCAGCCTCAGCTGTGCACCCATGCTGCTTGCACACAGATAGCACATCCAGCATTCCCTCTGCTCTTACTCGGTCCCCAGCAGCCCGTGGTAATAGGCAAAGTAAACCAGGGAGTTGTCATTGATCTCATAAGATGAGAGGCCGTTTCCCACAGCGATTCCCTGCGAGGCAAGAAGAAAACAACCCTGTTGTGTTCCAGCTCCCCACAGGGCAGTCACAGCACAGCAGCCGCAGGCAGGAAGCAGATGTGGAACTGTTTACTCTGCGGAGGGAACAGGGAGGGTTGGGGGTGCCTGAGGACACTCCCCGGCAGCAGGGACAGACACGTCCACCAGCAGCTGCTGCCAGAACCCCAGGAGATGAAAGGCTGCAGGGCCAGGCGTGCCCTGCATCCTAACTGGTCCAACCCTGGCTGTGCCAAGCTCTCTGCTCCCCGTCTGGGCAGAGCCAAGCTGCCCACCTTCAGGTTGAGGCTAGGGTCCTGCATCACCCACTCTGCCAGTGTGGGAATGTAGACACCTCCATAGCTCTCCCCTGTGAGGAAGAGATCGTTCTTGGAGTACTCGGGGAAGAGCCGGAGGAAGTCCTTCAGTGCCAGGTAGTTGTTGTGAGCAACCTGCAGGGAGAAAGTGGCACGGTCAGGTGGTGAGGCTGCACCCCATAGCCAGGAGAGGGCAGGCAGGGGAGCAGGGCTCTCCCAGTCACTCGCCTCCGTGTCATTTGTGGCATACTTCTTGTCATCAGAGTATGAGAAGCCGACACCAGCTGGAGACTCCACGTAGAGGATGTTGGCAATCTGCAAGGACAGCAGAGAAGCCAGCAATCAGGGGGGACCCTCTGGCTCAGTGGGGCCAAGGACTGCTAGCCCCACCCACAGCAGCACCCACAGGAGCGTGGCCCGCCCCAGGGCTGCACTGGGATGGCCACATTCCTGTGCTGCTCAAGAGCACACTCGAGAGGAGGGTGTGTTGGGTGGGTGGGGAGCAGCGGTAGGCTCCATGGAGAGAGCAGGAGGAACTGGCTCACGGCCACCTCATCTTGAAGCCACAAAGAAAAGCAGTGCCTGTACCTTGTTCCATGCGTACTCATTGTACTTCAGTGTGACCCCATCGGGCTGGATCTGAGGAAGAAGGTGGTGACTGATGGGCAAAGCAGGACAGGACACAGCGGGATGGCTTGTGCCACGCAGCCAGTCATCCCCTGAGCCCTTGAGTCATGGGATAGCAGTGACTACTAACCAGGAAGGGGCCATGCTCCTTGAGGAAGCCCTCCATGGAGCTGCAGCCAGGACCCCCGTTCAGCCACAGCACCAGGGGGCTGCTCTGGGGATTGCTCTGGGCCTCCACGAACCTGTGGATGTGTAGCTGTGAGTGCCCGGTGCTAGTCGATGCCCCCCTATCGCCAGGCGCAGTCCCACGTACCAGTAGTGCAGGTACTTGCCCGGCCCGGCGCAGAGGTAGCCCGAGAAGTGGCGGAAGGACGGCTGCTTTGACAGCCCCGGCAGGTAGGTCACCTCATGGTCCGGGGGGGCGGCCCAGCTCAACCCCAGCAGCAGCAGCGACGACAGCAACACCGGCCCCATCTGCGGTGGGCGGAAGGGACGGTCAGGCTGCTGTCGGCCAGGAACGGCCGCGGCAGCGCCCCGCGAGCGCCCCGGCCCGGCTGCCCCCGCCAGGCCCCCCACTTGGGGCTGACCCCCGGCCCGGCCCAGTCGGCTCCCCTGGCGCTGGTCCCGGTCCCTCCATCCCGTCCCCCCGGTCCCGTCCCAGCGCCCCCCCGGTACCGCTGACCGCGGCCGCTCCCGGCGCGGCGCTCCCAGGCGGCGGTCACGGCGGGCACATGACACGCGCCCATATGACCTGCGGCCCTCACGTGAGCGGGGCGGAGCCCCACGGCGGCCAATCATCGCCCCGGGGGCGGCCGGCCCCGCCCCGGCCCTGCCCGCGCACGTGGGAGCGGTCCCGGACCGGGACCGGGACAGTGTAGGGGGAGCACTGATGGAGTCCCCGTGCCCAAACGGGGTGCCGGTGGGCACTACCGGGAACCACCGCTTACAGCTGGGTACCACCGGCCACAGCTGGGTGCCACCCAGCACCGCCGGGTAAAGCCGGGCATCTCCAGGCACTGCCAGTCATCACCGTGGGATGACCACTGGCCACTGCTGGCTATAGCTGGTACCACTGGGCACCAGCGGTCACTGCCAGCTGCTGCTGGACAGCATGGGCACAGCCAGGCACCCTGGCCCAGGTGGCAGCGCTGGAGAGTCCAGGGTGGAATGTCTGTGGGTCTTGTTTGGGCCAAGTGGTGCCCAGCAGCCACAGGGACCCTGTAACCGCCCCCATGGCACTAGGACCCCCTTGAGCCCTCCGGTTGTCCCTCCCAGCCGGGCTGTCAGCACCTCACAGCAGCTGTGACAGAGACAGTTAAAAATAGCTCCGGCAGCAATGGCTGCCCGGTGGCGGCTTGCTGCACGCTTCCACCACATCCATGGCGCCAACATCCGCCTGGATGCCTCACGCACACAAGCCACACGGGTGGAGAGCTTCGCCAACGGGCTCTGCTTCAGCCAGGAGCCTCTGGCACCCGGGCAGATCTTCCTGGTGGAGATTGAAGAGAAGGAGCTGGGCTGGTGTGGGCACTTGCGCGTGGGACTGACAGCCCATGATCCCCAGAGCCTGGAGGTAGTGCCTGAGTACTCGCTGCCGGACCTGGTCAGCCTGGGGGACAGCTGGGTGTTTGCCATCACCCGGAACCACAACCGTGTGGTGGTGGAGGGGGAGGAGGCGCAGGCACGGGGGCAGTCCTGGGAGCCCTTCCTGCTGATCGACCGGGTGCGGATCCCCCGTGACACGCTGGTGGGGCGCAGCCGGCCCGGCCGCTACAGCCACATCCTGGATGACCTGTACAAGATGAATGTGCTGCCCGCAACCGCCCGGCGCAGCCGCATCGGGGTGCTGTACGCCCCGCAGCCCGATGGCACCGCCGACATGCACATCGTCATCAACGGCGAGGACATGGGGCCGAGCGCCCGAGGCCTGCCCGCCACCCGCCCGCTCTACGCCGTCATTGACGTCTTTGCCTCCACCAAGAGTGTCCGGGTGATCCCGGTGGATTATGGCTGTAGGTACCTGTACCCCTCCCTGCGGCATGTGCTGTGCGGGCCAGAAGTGGGGGAGCTCTGGTGGGGTCATGCAGTAGTCGCCAACAGAGGGAAGGTTGGCGTGTGCCACTGGGCAGGGGGGCACAGGGGGTAAGAGGGCACAGGAAAGCCTCTGGTTCTTGTGGAGCCCAGGCAAGATCCACAGTACCGCTGCTGGGCAGTGTCTGACGAAAGCTCTGCCGTGGGCACTGTGCTGGGGCCAGGGGAGAGACCCCCAGCAGCAGCAGCAGCAGTCAGACAAACCCCCCTGGCCACTCTTCCCAAGCAGAGTGATAGGGTTGGGTGTTTGGGGCTGTCTCACAGCTGTGAGGCCTTGCTGTGCCCAGCCTTGCCTACAGCACGTGGCCGCCAGAGCCAGCTAAGATCCTGCCCTGGTATCAAAACATCCACCTACATCCACCACAGCTCAGCACACCGCACCCACGCGCCTGCTGCGTGCCCCAGACATGATGTTCCCTGGGCAGACACCCTGTGATGCCATCAGAACCTGGGCATTAACCCATGTCCCTTGGCTTGTTGGGAGGGACCAGGCTAATAAGTGCTAATTAGCACCACGCTGGAAAAATGAGGAGATGGATCAGGTGAGACAGAGCCAGAAGAGCTAGAGCCAGAGTACTGCCTGCCCCCAGCACTGGGAGCCATGGCTTCACATGCTGGTGTCAAGAGCAGCTGTTTCTGTCCCAGGGCTGGAACCTGGTATTCTCCCTGGTGTAACAGCTGGGGAGAGTAGTGGCTGCAGCAGATAGTACCCCATGCTGCTGAGCCACCCATGGCTCCAGGAAGTCGTATCACAGGAGCAGGAACCAGGCAGATTCTGTGCAGGTACCCAAGGGGACAGTTCTCATGGTGGTCTGCCCCAAAGGTATGGTGGGTGCTGTCTCTGCAGGCAGTGCAGCCCCAGCCTGCAGACACTCACCCAGCAGCTTGGTGCTGGGGCCAGTGCAGACAGACCAAGGGAGTGGGATGAAAAAGAAGCACAGCATGGGTATGTGAAATCCTGGGGACTTGCTTGACAGCCACTAGAGAAAGAAATGCAAACCAGCCACAGTCACACACAGCTTGGGCACATAACTGTTTCTCAGCCTTCCTCCTAATAACGGGAAGAGCTTTGCTGCCCCGGGCCCTTGAGCTTCCAGCCCTGCTGGAGCAGCCTGGCACCAGCTCCCGCACAGCCAGTTCGAGCCCAGGGCAGGACGATGCCACAAAACAAACTCACCCACTACTGCCTTTAACCACAGTGCCTCTGAGAAGCTCTGGCAGCTCCTCCACCCCGCTGTGCCCAGCCTCGCTGCCGACTTGCCCGGCTCAGGTACACTTTCTGTTCTCTTGCAGTTCTTTCCCTGCAGACGCTGTGCCGGCTGGTTATCCAGAAACACATTGTGCACCGCCTGGCCATCGATGGCCTGGACTTGCCCCCGCTACTCAAGAGCTGGTGCCAACATGAGTGAGGTATCAAGGGTGCTGCTGGGCTGCCCCCCACATCAACAGCCCCCCAGTGACAGCTGCCTGGCAGGCTCTGTGCCCCTCCCTGCCCACTCACCCCAGCATATGCTGCTGAAGGGCTGACAGGAAAGCAAAGTGGGGTTGGGATTTTCCCCACACTAACGGTGTTACACGCCCAGAGCATGGGCAGGGGGATTGATGAGGGTCAGAAAGAGCAATAAAGGGCTTCCAGACAAGACTCTGTCAAAGGAGGCTTGGGGCCTGGGATGCCCCTATGCTTCAGCAACTCCTTGTGGGAGCAGTTCCTCCACCAGTGAGGAAGGGAGCACAGGCTGCAGCCCTGTGGGCTCAGGACATGTGCCTGGCCCGGTAATTATGCTGGGACTGTCAGGGTGGATCAGAGTGGGTGGAGCGTGGGAGGGCACAGTACAGTGTTCACGTGGAGGTAAATTACAGCCGGACACTCATCCCGGGCAGTTTCACTCTTGGGAAAGATGTTTACCCAGAGAAGGATGAGTTATTTCCTGTGTGTTCAGCTTGGAGGGGGACGAGTCAGATGCTGGAGCACCCAGACAGCAGTGCTGGCAGCAGCCCTTGCTTGGGCACGTGTCTGTGGCCACAGAGCCAGTCACAGTGACCTGGTGCAGGGCACAGCCATCCTGACTTGGAGCTCCATGCCCTCGGCTCTGTGCCCTCAGCCAGACCCTTCAACCCCTGGCAGGTGGGGATGGCAGCAGGCATCCTGCAGTGCCTATGCAGGCTGGAGGGGAGGCAGGGTGGCAGCTGTGCAGAGGAACAGGCTGGAGGGGAGAGGTCTCCCAAAATCAGAGGGGTTCCCACAGAAGCCAGAAAGATAGCAAAGGGGCAGGCAAAGCCTTCCAGGCCTCTTCCACAGCACAACCAAAGGGGAAACAAGCAGCTCTAAGCTTACAAAAAGGTGTTTTAAAGAAACAGGATGCTATATTTAGTCACAGACTCGATAGTATCAGATCATGTTACAAAACTCATGCTCAAAGGAAATCCCCAGCCCTCAACCACAGCCAACTCCACCAACACCAAAGTGTTAATGAAGGAATTGCTAAATTCCATGGGAAAAACATGAACAGTGACCAAACCACAGCAATGGAGGGAGGTCTGTGACATTCCCTGCTATGTCCCAAGAACAGCCTGGGAGGTGATGGGGCTGGTGCTCATCTGGCTGCAATAGGGCTGGGGAACTCACCCACTCCAGAGCAGTGCCCACGGATGAGGGAGTTTACTCTCCTGGCTGTTGTCCCTCCCCCACCCTTGCACGAAGCCTTTACTCCCCACCTCCCTGCAGTGTTATCTGCCCGGCAGTGACCCCTGCACACGAGGGCGGGTTCCTGTTTCTTGAGGAATTGAGAGCAGCTGCTGCAACCAGACAAACAACACCCCTGCTCTGTAATGGGCTGCAGCACAGTGGGATTGCAGGGATTCAGAAGCTGCCACCTCCTGCCACCTGAGGCACCACAGGACGACTGAGGAGCACTGCCCAAAGCCCTGCCCCATTCCCCATGCTCTGTTCCCTGGGCAGGGAGGGGTGGCTGCAGCCGGCACAGGGACAAGCTCAGCTCCCAGACAACACGAGGGTGATTTATTGGCTCAGTTGCACAACACCTCACAGCTGGATGCTGCAAGGACCTGCGGGTGCTGGCTACGCATGAAATAGTTTTGTCACGTGTTACTGTACCTAGATCCCTACAAATCTATGGAATCGTATGGGATTAATTTGAGAAACCACAAAGAACTGGCTGATGTCATCACAAAGACTCTCGATGAGTTTTGAGCGGTTTTGGGAATCTGGAGAGGTTCCCACATGACTGGAAGCTGGGGAATTATGTCCTGATTTCAAAGGGCAGAAAGGAGAACCCTGGAAACTACAGGCCTGTCAGTCTCACTTCAGTGCCCAGTAAAATCATAGAAAAGATCATTCTGGCAGGTACTGAAAAACACCTCTAGGAGGGCACACTCACTGGTCACAGCCAGCAGGGTTTTTTGAGGGGAAAGTCCTGCTTGTTGAACATGATGTCCTTCTACAACAGGGTAACCCACCTAATTGACCAAGGAAAGCCAGTAGCTGTAATGTTTTTGGGCTTCAGCAAAGCTTCTGATACTGTTTGTCCCAGTATTTTTTTGGACAAAGTGTCCAGCTTGCAGCTGAATAATCCTGTTACACAATGGGTGAGCAACTGGCTCACAAGTTGGGCACAAACAAAGACTTAGAGGGAATGGGGTGACATCAGGCTGGTGTCCAGCCACTAGAGGGGTTCCATAGGGCTTCACCCTTGGCCCAGTTCTCTTCAACATCTTCATTAACGACTTAAACTCAGGACTTGAAGGAATATTAAGTAATATATTAATGTTTAGTGCTAAGAACACTAAATTGAGAGGAGCTGTCAACTCCATTGAAGGCAGAGAGGCCCTGCTGAGAGACCTCAAAAAATTGGAGAGATGGGTAATCACCAGAAGTATGAAGTCTAACAAGAACAAGTGACACACTGCACCTTGTACAGGGCAATCCTGGTCGTATATACAGACAGGGGAAAAGAAGCTGGATTCCAGCACTGTGGAAAGGGACCTGGTTGTTGCCAAGTTGAATGTGGTCAGCAGCGCCCTGGCAGCCAGGAGGGCCAATCCTGTCCTGGGGACATCAGACACAGCATTGCCAGCAAGGGAGGGGATTGTCCTGCACTGCTCTGCACTGGTACAGCCTCACCTCAAGTCCTGGGGGCAGTTTTGGCACCACAATATAAAAAAGACATTGAGCTATTAGAGAACATTCAAAAGATGCCACGAGGATGGTGATGGGACTGGAAGCAAAGCTTTTGAGAAACAGTTGAGGTAACTTAGTCTGTTCAGCCTGGAGAAGAGGAAACTGAGGGAAGACCTCATTGTGGTCTTCGACATCCTCATGAGAAGAAGCAGAGGGGCAGGCTCTGATCTCTTCACTGTCATGACCAGTGACAGAACTCGAGGAAATGGTATAAAGCTGAGTCAGGAGAGATTGAGGCAGAATATCAGAAAAAGGTTTTTCACCTAAAGGGTGGCTGAGCACTGGAACAGGCTCCCATGGGTAGTGGTAATGGCATCAAGCCTGTCTGAGTTCAGGAAGTGTCTGGACAATGCTCTCAGGCACATGGTGGGATTTTTGTGGTGTCCTGCACAGGACTGGGAGTTGGACACAATCCCAATGGGTCCCTTCCAGCTCAGCAGATTCTAGGATACCAGCACCTCCCACATTGCACCATCCAGAGCTGGCTCCTGGCCACAGCTGTTAGCCAGGTCAGTGACTGTTACCCTTCCTGCAGGATCAGGAGCTCCCAATCCAGTTCCTCTGCTGCCCCATGCAACAAATGACGCTCACTCAGCAGATCAAGGACCCAAACTGCCCCTTCCATGCCGAGGAAATGACAGGCTGTGGGGAATGAAGGTGCAAGACAGGACACAGTGGAAGCACCCAGCTCAGCTCCCACTCAGTGCTGGAGCTTCACCTCAATGGAGCTGATCCAGCTGCCAGCCAGCTCCCACAGAGTCCTGTGCTCTAAGTCCTCATACTGTGCCAGGCAGCTGGCTGATCTCTGCCATGAGGAAGAGCACCATCAGGGATTTATCCAAAGACTTGTTCCAGGAGCTCTTTAGGACCTCCAAGAGGCTATCAGCACTGTCTCACACAGCCTGATGGGCATCACATCCCCTCTCCCATGGTCTACTGAGCCTCTCCCTCTGCCAGAGCTTCCTGTAAGAATTCAGCACAGCCAAATTCTGTCCAATCACAAGATGTGACAGCATGGCAGCTGGAAGGCCAGGTTGAAGAGGCAAGTGTAGCTACTTGGGCCTTCCTGGAAGATGCTCACAAGGTGGGCATCCTCCTGGCTCTGTACACTGAGCCTGTCCTACCTGGTGCAAATCAGCTGCCTGGACTTCCAAAGCACTGCCTTAGGCACACTGGCAGCAGCCTCTCACTTAGGTGCAGCCTGGCAGCAGCCTCTGTGCAAATGCCACTCAAAAACTTCCTGATACTGTCTTCAGTCCTTTGGGTAATCTAATCTTCACTGACATCCTGAGGTTTCTGTGGCCTCCAGTTTTGCCACAGGATACAGGATCTAGCAGGGACTGAGTTTGCTGGCTCACTCTGGAGAAGAGCATGAGGTGTTTCAGGCTGACACTGAAGGGCCTCAGGGAGCTGGTGGACTCTGGAGGACAATCACACGACTCTCAACAGCCACAAGAGAGGCTGACATGGGCTGCTGCTGCTTAGCTGCTGCCACAGTGGGGGAAGCCCGGCCAGAGCTCTGGGATGTGTTACCATGGCACACCAGAGAGGCAAGAGGCAAGTCTGAAATAGGTAGACTTTGGGGGAGCTGCCTGAGCAGCACGGTGATCAGGATGGGCATCAGGTGGGATCTTAGAAACACACTCTTTCTAGTGCCAGGCCAAGGTGGTGATGCAGCTCTCCAGAGAGAGCCTAGCACTGCAAAACTGACTTAACCCTGGATGCCAATCTCCAGCTCCATGAAGAAGTCTCTGCTCTCCCCCCAGCTGCCCTCTGTGCGTGGCCCGGACCCCATCCTCGAGCAGCCAGCGAAGGTGGAGCTGAGGCAGCGAGTCCGGCGTGATGAGGTCTCTCAGGACGGTGAGCAGCTCCTGCCGGTGGCTCTCAGTGCCTGCACCCACGGCTTTCCTGCGGCGATCACGGCCGGCCCCTCGGCACGGTGCTCCAGGCACAGCCGCCGCAGCCACATGCAGAGGGGGAGCACCGGGAGCTGCACCGGGCAGGCGCGGGCCAGCGCGGCTGGGGCTGTCAGTGCGGGCCCATTCCCCGCTGCTGCTACCGGCGGGGACACCGCGGCGTGTCCCGGTCTCTGCTGCGCTCCGCCGCCGCCTCCCCCGGCCGCGCCCGTGGCGGCGCGCGGTGCGGCCTCGCCCGGCGCTGGGCTCCGCCCGCCGCGGCGGCACCGGAGCGCTCGGGCGCCGCTCGCCGCGGCCGCTGTGCATCGCCCCGGGCCGGGAACGCCGGGAGCACCGCTCGCTGTGGCCGCTCCCCAGGGCGGCTTGCGGGCAGCGGCTCCTGCCTGGCTGCCTCCCCCTCCTCCCTCCGCATCGCTGTGCGGCAGCTGGAGGATCAGCGACTGCGCTCTCGCTCACGACTCTCAGCAAGAAGAGCACCGCTCTCCGCCCTCACTCCTTGCTCCCCACAAGGAAGGCATAGAGGACTTGTCCTCCCTTGTCTGGCGCCCAGTGAAGGAGAAGCCTCTCAGCAACTACTTGAAGATGCACTTCATCACGTTGCTGAGGAAGCTCATTGTGTCTTTATACCTAAACCACACGGTTCTGCAGCTCTGGAGGAGCAGGCTAGAACATGACAAGAAAAGCTTCAAGGAAGGAGGTTAAATTGTATTTCAAGAAGGCAAGTTATATTTTAAAAGGGCAAAGGGAGTAGTTGCATAACTAGTGAGTGACCTTGTAGCCTTTGTGCACACAAGCAGATCCACCAGCTAAGATGGGAAGGAAACAGTGTCACTACAGCCGCTTGGAGAAGTGAAGGCCGTGGAATGCTCCCCGAGGGAAACCTGATATCACCTTTCCACTGCAGTGAGGTAAGACAGCTGGAGAATGCTGCAGATACCGATGCTTGGACTCTTGAGCTAGAAAAGGCAGGAGCTATACAGCGAACACAGCAAGTGTGTGGCACAGCTGGCAGTGCCCCGGTACTGGGGCATCCCACTACCGGGATCAGCCTGGTTATCAAAGCCAGGTACGGGACAGGGCCTGTGCCCGGGGCAGCGCTGGGCTGGGCCCAAGCGGCGGCTCCACGGGACCTGTTGGTGGTACACCGGGGGAGCGCGGGCGCACGGCCCTGCCGCTGGGGCTGCTGCGAGCTCCAGACGGACGCGGCGGACGGGCCTTACCTGACATCCTGGAGGGCAGCGGTGCCGTGCTGCCGGTTGTGGCTGCGCACCGGGACGCAGCTCCGCAACCAGTAGAGGCAGCCCTTGCAGGCGAGAAAGCGGGCGCATGGCGAGGGGTGGTCGCGGAGGGACGCCCGGAACCCTTCCGCTCAGCCGCCCAAGCCCACCCCGCCATCCCCGTTAAACCAGCCGGGCACGCCCGCACCCTGATCTTGACCAATCAGCGCCGTCTTCTGCCGATTTTTCAGGAGGCGAACCAACCAGCCCAGAGCATCCTGACAAGACTAGGGTGACTGACAGTTATACTGTCCAATCATATGGCGGTCTTCGCCCCGAGGATGGGCGGTGCTTCCTGGTCCGCCGTGCTGGTCGGTTCGCGGTGCCGGTCCCGGTTCGCGGAGGTGATGGGGGCCCCAGGCGACGCCGGCGGGGCTGGAGCGGGGTCGGGATCCGGGCCGCCGCCGTCCGGGGACCTGCGCAGCGTGCTGATCACCAGCGTGCTGAACCTGGAGCGGCTGGAGGTCGACCTCTTCAGGTACGGGTGGACGCCGGGGCAGTGGGACCGAGCCGCCTCCTCCTCCGCCGCCACCCTCACCACGGCCGCCTTCTCCCCGCAGGGGCCAGCACCACTGGGTGCCCGCCACGCAGCACCTCTTTGGCGGGCAGATCGTGGGGCAGGCGCTGGTGGCGGCGGCCCACGCCGTGAGCCGCGACGAGCAGGTGCACTCGCTGCACTGCTACTTCGTGCGGACAGGTGCGCCCGAGGAACCGGGGAACCGGGCGGCGGGGACGGGGTCCCTGGGTTCGGGAGGGGCCCGGCAGCGGTTGGGAAGTTCGCAGGAGTGAGGAGGCGCCGTCATCCTGGTGCCAGCAAACAGGGAGGGTGAGTGGCGCTGCCGGGCCCAGCCTCTGCGGGGCGGGTTTCGCCTGTGCGCTGTGCGCCATGGCCCAGCGGCCCAGCGTCCCTTTCCCGTCGCAGGGGACCCCAAGGTGCCGGTGCTGTACGAGGTGGAGCGGACCCGCACAGGGAAGAGTTTCTCTGTTCGCTCTGTAAAGGCCATCCAGCATGGAAAGCCCATCTTCACCTGCCAGGCCTCCTTCCAGCTCTCGCAGGGAAGCCCAGTGCAGCACCAGTTCACCATGCCGACCGTGCCACCCCCCGAGGAGCTGCTGACACAGGAGGAGCTCATCCAGAAGTTTCTGCAGTGAGTGGGGTGGAAGGGACACGCCAGGGATGCCCCTTGCTGCCCGGGGCATAGGGAGCTGTGGGAGAGTCTGAGGAATTCTTGAATGTGCCTGGGAGGGGAACAGAGGAGTAGGACAAAACAGAGCTGTGCCCCTCTTGTCCTTCTGTGTGCCCCTGGGTCCCTGGGCTGGAGCTGCTGCCAGTAGGATGTGTTCCAACCTGCCTGTCTGGCATTAACCTTGCTGCTCTGTGCTGGGCTGCAGGAATCCTAATGTGGCTGAGGGATACAGGAAGCGTCTCACCAAGATCCAAGCTCAAGATGTGCCGATTGACATTAAACCCGTGAACCCACCAGATATATTCAGCTTGGAGCCACAGGAGCCAAAGCAGCTCTTCTGGGTGCGAGCACGAGGCTACATAGGTGGGTCCTGCTGGGTCCAGGTGCCTCCCAAGCCAAGGGCTTAAGCACCTGCTCACACTGTGGAGCACTGTTGCAACAGAGTGGGTTGGGGAGGGCTGTGATTAGGGGGCTGCCTATGCCCCATCCTGGGCACTTCAAGGCTGTAATACAGGTAGGTGCAGAGGTGATGCTGGGGCATGGCATGGCAAAGGGAATAAGTCTGGAAAAAATCTCAGCTGTGCTTGGCAGCTGGCTCCAGGGGAGCGGAGCCCCTGGGGCTCTGTGCCCCAGGCATGTCCCACAGGCTCCCACGGGATGGGCAGCACTGGTTGCTCTGCAGGAGAGACTGACATGAAGGTGCACTGCTGCGTGGCTGCCTACATCTCAGACTATGCCTTCCTGGGCACGGCCCTGCTCCCGCACCGGCAGTACCGCATCAAGTTCATGGTGTCCCTCGACCATTCTATGTGGTTCCATGCGCCCTTCAGAGCTGACCACTGGATGCTGTACGAGTGTGAGAGCCCCTGGGCTGGTAAGTCCTTAGTGTGTTTTTGGGAGACCGTCATGGCCAAGGCCAGCCCTGCCTGTCCTGGCAGCAGTGGGCTGCAGTCTGACAGTCTCTCTCTCTGCAGGTGGGTGCCGGGGCTTGGTGCAGGGACGGCTGTGGCGCAGGGATGGGGTCCTGGCTGTCACCTGCGCACAGGAAGGTGTCATCAGGGTGGAACAGACACCAACCCAGAGCAAGCTCTAGCTGAAGAGACCCAATAAACTGGGGCTCAAGCATGCTGAGGAAGGGACCCTGAGATCAAGACAGGACCTGGGCAGGAACAGGGAAGAGACCAGGTGGGACCAAGCACTGCAGGAAGTCCCAGTGCCAGAGGTGTCTGCAACAGACTGTGACCAACAGAGCATCATTGCAACCAGCTGCTAGCTGCATAGCACGTAAGCACATGCTGCCATCAGCTGTCCCTCACCCACCTTAAAATAAAGGCATTGGGTGAAGAGCTGGACTCTGTCCCTGGAGTTTGTCCCCTTGGACCCGTGACTGGGCTTGCACGAGGGCGGGCAGTGCCAGGAGCACAGTGGATCAGCTCTGTCCCCATGCCAGGAGGAGCCACAAGAGGGGAAGGTGCTACTTTGGCACACGTTGTTTCCTCTTCTCACTTCTGCACTTGTACTGCCCTGGCTCCTCAGTTGCTGCTTCTGCTTGTCCTTGGGCTCCTCCCCAGGACTGGGCTTGGGCTTGGGCCCAGCTGGGAGAAGGGGATGAGGCAGCTCCCACCTCTATGTGGAGGCTTGAGGCCTCCCACTGATGATGCCCTGGGGTAGTAAGGGTAAACAGACACAGCAGATGCCTTGCTCTTCTTCCTGCCAAGACTTTATTTAATAAAGTCCTTTCTATTGTGTAAGTTTTATGGGAAGTTCCCGGCAAGAGCCCTGGACTCTGCCAGAAGCTGTCCCGTTCCCTTCCAAGGTGCCAGTATGTCCCAGCTAAAGTCTCAGCCACTCCAGGATCCCCTGCAGAGGGGGAGTGGCTTCTGGCAGCACCAGTGTGGGTGGTGGACCCCCATGAGTCCCCAGCCCCGCAAAACAGACTAACCACAGAGAAAGTGCACTCAGGAGGCAGCTCCAGGCATGGACTGTGCTGCCTGTGGGACCGCAGTGATGCTCCCCTGCCCCATTGCCACCCATGGCATTTCCCTTGCTTTTCCCAGCTGCCACAGGCGTGTGAGCTCCCCCACAGCCCTTGCCCTCCCGCCCATGTGAGCACAGGTGGCTCATTCCAGAGGTTCCTTGATCAGGCATTCCTTCAGGGATGGCTGCTGCTGCAGGGGCAGCCCAGCTTCCCGCAGGTCCTGCAGCCGGGCCTCTGAGCGCCGCTTGTCCTTGCCCACCTTCCAGGCCAGGTGGACGTGGGCCTGCAGGAAGGGTCCCAGGAGCGGGTGGCTGCCCTGGGCCTCCAGCAGCTGCAGCGCCTGCTCGCAGCAGCCGTGGGCCTCACTGAGCTGGTCCAGCTCCTGGTGGCACACGGCCAGCCCAGCCAGTGTCAGCAGGAAGCGGCCGGAGCTGCAGACCCCCAGGCGGTCCTGCAGCCGGTAGGCGTTGGCCCAGGTGGCCAGGGCCTCGCGGTACATGCCAGTGCACGTCAGGCGCTGTGCGGCCTGCAGGTCCGGCAGGAAGAAGAACTCGAGGAACTCGGGAGAGCGGCGGATCTCATCGATGGAGTGCAGATGGGACAGGAACTGTTCGAAGGCTCGGCTCCGTTTGGCAATGGTCTCAGCGGTGAAGTTCCGGCGCAGTCTCTTCCTGGGGAAGGCAACGCTGGCCATGTCGCAGCTGAAGCGGCAGCGCAGGCGGCGGTTCAGCTGCTCAAAGTCCGAGTAGCGCCGGGCGATGGTGGCAGGGGCCTTGTCAAACTGGCCAGAGCGGATCAGGTAGATGGTGTAGAGCTGCGGGGGAGGCAGGTGTAAGGCAGTGCTGTGGGCATGCTGCTCCCGGCACAAGCAGAGAGGGGTGTGCGGCCTCAAAGGGGCTGGGGGAGTTTGCTCGAACAGAAGGGAGTGGATTGGGCTGCTGCAGCCACAGCACCCATCAGCAATAGTTACCTGAGGCTCATCTGAGCCGCCGGCAGCATCCGAGCAGCACAGGGAAAGAGAAGAAAATAAGCACCAGCCCCGTGGGATCCCTGCCCCGGGGAGAGAAGGACTCGTACCCAACCCGTGCCCGCCCAGCCGCGCCGGGCTCACTCACCACGTACTTGGAAGAGCGCTCGCTGACCACGCTGGCGCTGGTGACTTCGAAGAGCAGCCGCTGCGGTGCCAGGCTGCCCCGCGACCTCCGCCACAGCTCCTGCAGCTGCCGGGTCAGCAGGCTGCCGCCGGGACGCTCTGCCGCAGAGACCCACTCTGTGCCGGGAGAGGGGTGTCAGTGCCCTCCGTGGGGACAGGGCTCTGACGTCCGTCGGGCTGCCGGACGCCACCATCGCAGGAGTGTCCCTGGAGTCACCCCAGTCCCCCCAGCTCAGCGCCCCAGCACCTGCCTCCGTCCTCCGTGCCCGCTGCCGCCCCCGGCGCCTGCGGCGGCTCCTCCAGCTCCTCGCTAGCTCCGTCACCCTCCTCCTCCTCCTCCTCCTCCTCGTCCTCGTGGCTGGTGAAGCTCAGGGTGCCGCTGAGGCGCGTCGACAGCCCCTCGGTGTCGTCCTCCAGCTCCGAGCTCTCCGGGCAGTCCTCGGCCTCGGCGCCGCCGCCCGCCGGCTCCTCCCGGCCGGCCTCGCCCGCCAGCGCGTGCCGCAGCCGGTGCAGGATGCGGGCGGCCATCGCTGCCGGGTGGTCCGGGCCGGTACCGCCACACGGCGGGGCCGGGGGCTGCCCACCGCGGCACGGCCCCCCGCGGGGACAGCCCGGCCCCGGGACACGCTCCCGGTGCTGCCCCCGCCCCGGTCCGTTCGCGCTGCCCCGGGCCGGGCCGAGTCGAGCCGGGTGGTGCCGAGCGATGGCCGCTCCGCCACGGCTCGTCCCGGGATCCTCCCTGCGCGGCTCCGCCTCCGCCGGGAACCCGGATCGGGGCGGCGGAGCCGGCACCGCCCGGCACGGCCGGGATCAGGATCAGCGCTTGCGGCAGCGTCCGGCACCATCGGGATCGGCTCTCCCGACACTGCCCGGCACGGCCGAGATCGGGATTGGTCCCTGCGGCACCGCCCGGGACTCTCGGATCAGGGTCAGGGCTCAGCCTGGCTCTGCCCGCAGCCCCTGCCTCGGAACCGACCCCGCCCTTCCCGGTCTCGGCTCCTCTGTCCCCTGTCCGGGATGTCGTGGTCGGGCCGAGCCCCGGATATCTGCCCTGGTGCCACAGGAGCCGCACACTCCGGTGCTCGGTGCTGTGGTGTCCCAGGGTCTTAATACCCCAACACGCTGGCACAGCTGTGCCTTGACAGCCAGATTCCCCAACACCCCTGTATCCTGCCACCCCAGACTCAGGCTCCTGATCCCACTGGTGGTCCCCCGGGCCACTTTGGCACCCTGCCACCCTGGCCTCAGTTGGCCTCACCATGCGCCCCATGGCCAGGCTGCACCTCCGGCACTTGCCCAGCCTTTTTTAGTGTCTGTCCACTCACCCCTCACTGCTTCCTTGGGAATGTCTATAAATATCGAGGAACCAGCCCAGCTGCTGCCATCGCTCTGTCCATCGCTTGCTCACTGTGCTCTGTTCCAGCACCCTGCACCCCACCCGGGCTCAGATGGGACCCCTGAGCTTCCCTGGGCAGGGTGGGATGCACTAGGGGCTGAACTTGTTCCCAGTTCCCACCTGGTGAATGGGGGTCCCAGCAAAAGCAAGAGCCAGAGAACCCCTGGGCATCCCTGGCACTGGGACCTTATGGGACAGATATCTGTCACCCTGTCCCCACTGCAGCCCTGAGGCTCCGAGCACCACAGGGCATGGGCCACTTGGTCAGTGTGTCCCCAGAGCCACCGGCCCCAGCCAGTCCTGGCAGCAGTGGCTGGCACGGGCTGTGAGTGTGAAGATTGAGCCTTCGAGGAGGCACCGGGCATAATTCCCACTCCTCAGAAGCACGAAAAAATGGAGCCATTTCCGGAACAGGTGCCAACAGCACTGGGGACCCCAAACTATGGGGCTTATGCTCCAAATCTCTCCAGGGACTTCATGCTCTAGCCCCCACAAGGGACCCCTTCCTTATCTGGGGTGGGGGGGCTGCAGCACTGCTCTGCCTGGGCCCCCTGGCGCAGAAATGGGGGTGTAGGAGGGGACACTGTGTTGGGGAAAACCAGCTTGATATTGGGAGCTTGGGCCAGGAAGGGGCTGCATTTGCAGGGGCCAGGGGGTGATAGTCCATGCCCCTTGAGCGGGGGGGGGGTCTCTGTTCCCCTTACCCGGGTGATGCTGATGGCTCCAGGGCTATTTTTAACCCCCTCATTGCTGAGTTGCCTTGGATGGGGGTGTCAGGGGTGAGCAGAGCTGCGCTCCTGCCACAGCTTTCATCTCCCTCCTGAAGGGCTTGAATTTCCATCCCAGCCTCATCCCCATGTTAATCCCAGCCCTTGGCCAATAAAGCTTTGGCTAAATTAGGTAAAGGCACCAGTTGCCAGTGAGAGGGGCTGAGTGCTGCCAGAGCGCTGATAGGCTGAGGGGGCCAGGGGGCAGTAGCTGGAGGCACATCCCACAGAGGAGACACTACAAATTGGGGTGCCAGGGGTACCACGAAGCTTCTGGGAGTTCCTGCTGCAGGAGCTGGTGATTCTCTGGGGGTGGGAAGCTCCATAAATTCCCAAGATGGTAAGTGTCCCTGTGTGCAGTGTGCTGTGTGCTGTGTGCCAGGACAAGACCTGACTGGGCAGGAGGCACCAGGGGGGTGTGGGCTGTGGAGGTGCCTCTGCTGCTGAGGGGAGCAGAGATATGGTCCCCAGTGCTGGCTGACCATGGCGGTGAGGGCAGGGAGGCGTTGGGGTGGTGCAGGGTCCCCGCAGGATAGATCTGAGGGTGACTGTGTGGCTGCTGAGGGGGTGCAGGTGCCTGGGGACACCATGTCAGCCCTGTTTGGAGCTCAGGGCTGCACAGAAGCAGGGGTAGCAGGGGGTGGCTGAAAGCCGAGTGCTGGGTCATGCGACACAGCATTGCTGCTGGCTCCATGGCCAGCCTGCGCCTCCAGGAGAAACTTGATCGGGGTTGACAGGTGCCATGGCTGTAGCCTCAACGATCCCTACAAGGGGAGCTGAGGAGTTCCCAAAAATAGCACTGCATGCCCAGGATGCCAAGGCTGTATACAGGGACCATGACCCCAGCACAATGGAGCCCCCCATATAATGGGGGACTCAGGCAGGCAGCTCCCTGCAGCCCTCCATGTTCATGGATGGCCTGGAAGGCATTGGAACTATAGGGATTGCTGGTGTCTGTGGTTTATGCCTGCACAGGATTGTCCTGCAGCAGGGCAGAGGCTCTTCCCACAGCCAAGCAATGTTGGGCCACCATGTATGAGTGGTCTCTGGCCTGATATGGGTGACCCTTCTCCCTTGCCTTGCAGACGGACCAGCAGGCAGAAGCCCGTGCCTTCCTCAGCGAGGAGATGATTGCGGGTGAGTGTGGGGACAGTAGGGACAGGGGCCAGACATGGCCATGGTGCAGGGCCTGGCTCTGCCCCACTGCTCAGAGACCTGACCTCTCTCCCCACAGAGTTCAAAGCCGCCTTTGACATGTTTGATGCTGATGGCGGTGGAGACATCAGCACCAAGGAGCTGGGGACAGTGATGAGAATGCTGGGCCAGAACCCCACTAAAGAGGAGTTGGATGCCATCATTGAGGAGGTGGACGAGGATGGTGAGCAGCCCTTGGTGGCTGGGGGCAGGGGTGGGCACTGGACCCTGGGCAGGCAGCCTGACCCACGCTTGGCTTCCTCCCCACAGGCAGCGGCACCATTGACTTTGAGGAGTTCCTGGTCATGATGGTGCGCCAGATGAAAGAGGATGCCAAAGGCAAGTCTGAGGAGGAGTTGGCCAACTGCTTCCGCATCTTTGACCGGTGAGTGTGGGGGCAAAGAGGCCTATCCTGTCTGTGGGAGCGAGCAAGATCCCATCCCTCCCTCACCCTCCTGCAGGAATGCGGATGGGTTCATTGACATTGAGGAGCTGGGTGAGATCCTGAGAGCCACCGGGGAACCAGTCACTGATGAGGACATAGAGGACATGATGAAGGACTCAGACAAGAACAATGACGGCCGCATCGACTTTGATGGTGAGCAATGGCCCCAGCCAAGAACCCATGTTGTGCACCCAGGCAGGGCCATGGGCTGAGGCTGCTGCTCTGTTGCAGAGTTCCTGAAGATGATGGAGGGCGTGCAGTAAGAGACCAGACATTCCTCAGGCCAGCTGCTGCGCCCAGCCCTGCTCCCCTGCTGTCCAGGGAGCAGCAGCTCCACAGCATCTGGCCCTCAGCACTGGCTGGGACCTTGCTCTGTGCCAGGGTCCTGGTCTCATCTCACCACTGGCGGCTGAGCTTTTCCTCCCGTCTGTCACCTGTGGCTTTGATTTGAGCCTCGATTAAAGAGGAAAGGCTTGAGCTGCTGGTGCAGGATTTCACTGGGGATGCATGGGGAGGGGGGCTGTGGCAGTGTGCCCCTGCTCTGCGCCCCAGGGAGGGAACATGGGCGGGCTCACACCACAAGGCAGTGCTGCAGGGGCAGCCCAGAGTTGTGGTTCCCACGGCCTCTTGGGCAGGAGCCAGTGCTGAGCTCAGAGTTTCCGTGCAGAGCAGCTCGTTCGCACGCCAGAGGCTGAGGGAGCACAGCTCTGGCCCTGAGGGTCCTGCTCCAGGGCAAGGCTGTGGGACCACAGGAGTTCTAGAGAGCCATCACTGCCTGCCCCACACTGGGACCCACATCTCCCACCCAGAGGACCTGGCTATAAGGTGGAAGGGCAGGAGCAGCCCCCTCCCTACAGGGGAAAGGTGACACGTCTCCATGTCCCTCTGTGAAGGGGTTGTGCCAGTCTGCTGGAAATCACAGCTCCCTGGGGACTAGCAGGGGTGGAGCACAGCAGGGGGATGAGGCAGGGTGCAGTTCCCAGCCAGGATGGGTGGGACCACCGAACCAAAACACAGCTCAGAGCTGGTTGCAGCCCAGCGCTCTGGCACAGAGCAGCCGAGCCCCCGGAGAGCCAGCGGCCACCGCGGGTGTCCTGCCCCTGCCCTGTTGTCACGGGGTGTAATGTCACCAGGCAGAAGGGATGCGTGCCGTGGGCGGGGGGCAGCGGGAACATGTGCCACGGCCCAGGCTGCCCTCTGCAAGGCCACGGCCGGGCACCGGCAGCTGGTGCTACAGCTTGGGGGGAGTGGTGACGGCCCCCGGCTGCGAGAGGAGCGACGCGGGAGGAGTGCAGAGGCCCGTGAGCTCAGCATGGGTAAGGAGGGAAATGCTGTACTCGGCAGCAGCCACGGGGAGCCTCTGCTTCCACACTGCTTGGCCCCAGGGCCGCCCCAGCTCACACGCTATCCCACAGGGCTGCGGCGGATGCTGCTGGCGGGGCTGCGGCCGGGCCCGGCCAGCCTTCGGGAGCGGCAGGAGCTGGAGCGGCTCTGGGTGCTCTTCCTCTCCGCCCTGGAGCTCTTCCTGCAGGACCTGTACAGAGCCCAACACCTCTGCCAGCTCTTCTCCGTGCGAGGGGGTGGTGTTGCCCCACTGCGCACTGGGCTGGGGGGCTGGGGGCTGCCCAGCCGGAGAGGAGGGGGTTCCACGCAGCCCCTGACCGCCCAGAGCTTGGAGGAGGAGATTGAGCAGGTGAGGGCCATGCTGGCAGAGATGGAGAGTGGAGCCAACATTCCCCCATGGACAGTGGAAGCCACAGAGACCACACAGCCAGCAGAGACAAGCGGCACCGCAGAGAGAGCGGCCTGGGAAGTCACCTTTGCTGGGCACTGCTGTGGGGTGCTGTGAGCTAAGGGAGCAGGAGATAGCAGCAGAGGTGACACCCCTGCCACAGAGCAGGGGACAGAGGTACCCTTAGAGTCCTCAACCCCTGCCTTTGGTGATGATGGGGGCTGCTCCCACTCTGTACATGGAATGGAGTTGCTCCAGGTCCCCAAAGATTGATAAAGCTCCAGTATCCCTTCCACCCTTCCTGCCCACACCTGCAGAGGGGCCTCTGGGCACTCAGAGTGTGCTAGAGCTGCCACAGAATCCCCTGCAGAAGTTATAAACCTGCATTTATTTATACATTAACCGTGGCTCGGACTGCGACATTAATTTAAAAACAGCCTATGATACAGAAGGCAGGGGAAGGCCGGGAGGGAGGGGGTGTGCTGAGGGGCCGTGGTGATGGTCAGGTCTCCTGGCTCTTGGTCTGCTTGTTGTACGTCTCCCGCACATACTTCTTGTAGGCTGAGGAGAGAGGGGGAACATGACACCAAGGGTCCTGAGGCAGTGGCCAGGGCAGCTGTTGGGCCAGACAGGCACTGGGGCTGTGCTGCTGCCCATCCCACTGGGGAAGGGGCGGGAGGGTTCTGCTTCAGGCACTCACCGACTTGGTTCTTCCAGAGCTCAGCGGCATGTGTGTTCAGAGGGCTCTCGATATTTGGCTCTGGAAACAGTGGCTGGGTCAGCTGGTGGGAGGTGACCTGGACCCCTTTGAGCCCTGATCTGGCTTGGACAGCCCCACCACCATCACCATCCGTTCCCCCAGCACTCCACAGCAGTCTGTCCATGAGACCCACCTGCCAGCAGGCTCTGTATGGAGAGCAGGATGGTGCGGACATCATACAGCGCTGACCACTTCTCCTTGAGGATGTCGAGGCAGATGTTGCCCTGGGTGTCGACGTTGGGGTGGTAGCAGGGGGTCAGGAACCGCACAGTGGGTGCTGTGTAGGGGTACCCGCTGGGGAACTCCAGCGACAACTTGTACCGCAGCTCCTCGTAGGCCTGGGGGTGGGACAGGAGTCAGGGGGTGCCGTAGGCCCAGAGGTGTGGGGAAGCCTCGGGAAAAAGAGGTACAGGGGCAGTGGAGGTCTGGGACCACCCTCAGCTGAAGGAAGGAGGGTGGGGCAGGGGCAGGGCCCCCCAGACCGGGATCTCGCCTCTCACCGTCCCGGCGGCGCCGTCAATGGTCCCGATCCACTTGAAGAGGTTGTCGGATTCGGGGAAGGCAGAAATGCCTTTGTCACCGGACATCTGCGGGGACAGTGCGTCAGGGCGGTCCGTGCCACCCCGAGACACCCCCCCACCCCAGTTCAGCCCCAGGTACCTTTGGGACCCCCAACCCCCGACTTGGTCCCAGGATCCCCAAACCCCGACTCGGCCCCGGGGCCCTACTCACCATCAACGCCATCAGTTCTTGCTGCAGCCTGTGGGGAAAGCGCACGTTACCGGCCGGCTCACCGGGGCAGCCCCTGCCCTCAGCCCCGGTCCCAGCTCCGCTCACCTCTTCCCCACCGCGCCGCGGGCCGCCGTGGCCCCGGTCTCAGCCGCTTTGAGAGCGGCTGCGCTGGACACGGCGGCGGGGTCGGCGTTCTGTGAGGCCATAGCGGCTCCCTGGCCACGGACCAGCACACCGGCACCGGCCGCCGCTGCCGGCGGGTCACGGGCTGGACGCGGCTCCCGCTCCCGGGCGGCGCCGCACTCCGCTGGCTCCTTCCCTTCCTCCCGCAGTCCCGCTCGGGGCAGGACTCGGGTCCCCCTGCGGCTCTACCGGTGCCGAGCGGCGGTCAGGGCTCCCCTAGCGGGGCTGCCCCGTGCCGAACGGCGGTGCTTGGGGCTCTCCCGTGCGGCGGCGGCCCGATCCCAACCCTCGTTCCAGACGCTCTGCGATTCAGGAGCGGCTCGATCCCGACCCCTTCTTCGGTGCAGGAGCGGTGGGGTTCCAACCCCTCTCCGGTGCAGAGGCAGCTCGGTCGCAGCCCCGTCCCCGCCCGCTCCCGCGCCCCGTTTGAATATTTCCGCGTGCGGCCCCTGCACCAATCAGCGCGCAGCCCCGTTCGAGCCGGCCAATCACCGTCCGCCGAGGATGCAGCTGCCACGGTAACGGCCAGCGGCTGCTGATTGACAGCAGGCCGGTGACGCACAGCGCTGTGATTGGTCGCTGCCCCGCGGGGGCGGAACTGCGCGTCCGCACGCCCCTACATGGGCAGAGCCCGGTGCCCGGCCCAGGAGGCGGCGAGGTGCGAACGAAGCGGCTTTATTGGGGGGCATCAGGGTTCAGGGGGGTCCTCGGGGGGCGGCACCTCCCCCCCGCGGCGAAGCGTCTCCATGTGCTTCTGCATCTTCTCAGTCATCCAGGCTGGGGGGATGAAAGGCTTCAGCTCTTCCAGCCGCAGATCAACTGAGTCCCTGGGGAGGAAGGAGGGGCAGGTGGAGGGATTCCAGCACCCACTGCTGACCCCAAACCCACCATGTCCCCTGGCACACATCAGTACCAAGCCCAGACCCACTAAACCCACCATGGATCTCAATCAGCACTGAGCCTAAACCTACCACAGACCCCCCAACCAACACCAAGTCCAAACCTTAGTGGCCCAACATAGCCCTGTGGGCACCAAACTCATCCCTCCAGCACAGGACACCCCTGCAATGCAGCAGTGAGGAGGGACATGGTGGGGCCCCACAGGAAGCAGGCCCAGGCCCAGCAGCACTTTCAGAGTTTCTGCTTTGGTCCTCACCTGTAATCCTCACTGGCGGCCAAATCCCGAATGTCCTCTTCAATGAGGAGGTAGGCCTGTGGCACAAGGTGGGGGACACCTCAGGGTGCCTGGGAGGGGCAGCCAGGGCAGGGCCACACCCCCCAGCCACTGCTGTCCCCGTGGGAGCCAGCTGTGCTTCCTGGCCTTGCCCCAGTGCTGTGGGCAAGGGACAGACCTTGGCAGCGCAGTGTCCCCACCCCTGCCTATCCTCCTGCCAGCCCCGCCTGCCCTGTGGCAGGCCCTGCACCTGGCCGTACTCACCATCTTGCCCCCAATGGCCCTCATGTGCTGCTGCTCTGTCAGCCAGTGCTTATCCTGCGGGTCGGCCGCGTACTGCAATAAAGCAGCAAGGACTGAGCTGAGAATGGGTGACAGACCCTCCTGCAGGACGCTGACGCTGCCCCCCGCTCTGCTCTGCCCCCCGCTCCGCCTGCCCTGCTCCAGCCTCAGCCCTGGCTCTGGCAAACCCGCTGCCTCGGCAGGCACACGACACCATTGGCTCGTGTTGTGTGCTAGCCAAACCTTGGGAACCTGCTTGAAGACAACAAACAAGGGCATAGGGGAGGAGGTAAACAAGGGAGCTGAAGCACACACTCCATGGGAAACCATCTGGCTGTGGCACCTGACCTTAAAGAGGTGGGGATGCTTGATGTAGAGTCGCCCTCTTGTTCCTCCCATCCCGAGAGCTCTGCAATAGGAACACGAGGGGTGTTAGGGTTGTGGGGAGGACAGCTGCGGTGGCACAGGGACACCCCTCTCCTCCCCAAGCCCTTCCTACTGCTTTTGAGGCACAGAAGCGAAGTGACGGGAGGAGTGTCACGGGCTCCTGCCAGGGGACACCACCCTCCATCGACAGGGCCGTTCCTTACTTGTTTGCTCGAGATCCCAGCACAAAGGTTGTGGTTTCAGTCAGTCGGGATGGATCCCACTACAGAGCAATTGGAAAAGGGGCAACATTAGAAATGAAGTTGCTGCTGGCCATGTTCCACAAGCCTCGGCTCTCTGACAGGGAACCTTGGAGCTGCCTCCAGACTGGGAGGGAAGGAGCTGGCCAATGACCTCCACCCTTCCGCAGGGGAGGGACATTACATTCCATCTGGGCTGATCTAAGCAGTTTCCCTCGTGGGAAACACTTGTGGGATTCTCCTGGCTACTCCCGGTCTCCTCAGGGCTCCCCCAGCGGCACCACACCGCAGGGCTACAGGCTACGATGCCTGGGGAGACCAGCAAAGGCCTCCGGGCACTTCGCTTCCTCTTCTTGCTCCAGCCTTGCCCAGGGCCCCATCAGGGCAGAGCACAGCCCCGCTGTCCTGTGCTCCTGCAGCTGCAGGGCTCTGCCAGCGGGAGCAAAGGGGAGGAGAGAGGGAGCCCAGCAGTGTCGGACAGCTAATACCTTTGGTCCATCCCTTTTCACAGGCTCAGAGACTTTGAGCTTCCACCTGAGGGGAAAGAAAACACAGTAAAAATGAGTCCTCGTGGGATCAGCTTAGTCACCACCAGCAGCAGGGACTGAGCCCAAGCCCTTCCAGATCCATCGTTTTTCCCACCTTCCATTTCCCCACAGCGCCCGGCTTCAGACCCTCAGCTTTGCTGCACATTCCCCTCTCCCGGTTGCCCAGATCCCACCATCCCCCGTGTCTCACCATTCACTTTGGATGGTCCATCTGGACCTTTTCACCCCTTCAGCCCTGTTTAAAATCCCTCCTTTTAAGGTCTTTGCCTCCTGAGGGAAACACCTCAACCTAACCCTGCTTCTGCCCACACCCAGAAGAACTCCCATCACCTCTCTGCAGGAGAGGAGTCTGTGGGGCTTCTGTGCTCCCCACAGGCAGCCTCATTCCCCCTGCCCTCCCAAAAGAGGGACTCTGGCTCAGGGTTGGTACTCACGCTGCCATGCCTGAGACTCCACGGTCATTTGACAGGCTCTGTCCTGGAGGCCGCCCCTTCCTCTGCATGGAAAAAACCCTTCTGTGACCCCAATGTGCTGCCTGAGGGAACCCTCTCAGCAACCCTCCCTCTCCCAGGGAAGCTGCTTCACTGGCAAAAACACTGCCTGCACCAGAGTGAAAACCTACAATGCCTCAAAAGCTGCCTGTGCACCTCCCTGCACTCACACTGTGGGGATGGCCAGGAATGAGGGCCAGGCTTCCCAAAACATAAAATCTCTTGTGGGGAAAACCACCCTACCTTTTTTGGAATGGGGCTCCCTCGGCGGCTCAACTCCTCATCCATCTGTCGGGCACGCTGGAAGAGGAAGGGCAGTGGGATGAGCAGGGCTTTTCTCCCTACCTGGCCAGGTGAACACTGACCCCAGCCCACCTGTGAGAGCAGCACTGAACTTCAGCAAGCAGCACACACACCTGGGATTCTCCTTGCCCTGTATTCCCTTGAAGCCAAACATCCCCCACTCTGCCTCTGCACTACTGCACTGGCAGCCAAGAGCCAGAGAACAAAGAGATCCCAACTCTTCTCCCAGCTCTCACAGGTCATTTAAACCTCTGTGTACAATCACAACAATTACCTTTGGCACTGCCTGCTCATGGGGCAACCTGGGAACCACCTTTTTGCCATCAGAGAACAACAGTTTGGCCTGCAGGAAGACAAACAAGGTTCCATGGATTCTGGGCTCACAGAGGGCCCCATAAGCAATCCCCACCTCTACACATCTGCCTAAAAGCCCTGCAACAGCTTTGCTTTTGGAGTGCTACCAGGCCACGCTTCCACAGCCAGCCAGATGCAAAAGCACAATCTGAGCATGTTAAATTCTGGAGAACTGGCAGAGAAGCAAGACGTGAAAGGAAAAATCCTGCCCTACCCTGCCAGGACCCTCTGACAGGTGCTGGGAGCCAGTTTCTGTGGGACTCCAGCAGTGTGCCAAGTTCCTACAGCAGCACTGAGAAGAAGCAGCATGAGCTGCCCAGCCCTGACTGCTCTCTTCTTCCCAGTGAGAATGAATCCCAACACAGCAGTCACACAACTCCTGTGGACGTCCCCTCACAGTGACAGCAAAGCTGTTAAGAGGGACGCTTTCTAGGCAGGCTGCTTTGCTTGGCTGGGCACTCAAGAAACACCTCACCAGCACCCACCTGCTCCAGGCAGCTCCTACAGGTCTCCTGGATGAGCTGCTCTGGATCCACCTCCTCCCCAACATTATCACGCACATTGATGGCTGCTGTCTGGAAAAACTGAAGAGGAAAAGGCAGAAGAGGGTGACAGCCTGTGCAGTGCCAGCTCTGCTCACAGCCAGGCGCCATGGCCTTGGTGGCAGCTGAGCTGTCCCCGCGCACCTTCAGGCTCCTGCCCACCTGTCCCAGCGCTCACCTTCATGTACTTGTTGAAGATGCCCTGGATCTCCTCGTTGATGCTGGGCTGCAGCACGGCGCGCAGCAGGTCCATGGACACGCTCGGGTCCGTGAAGCTGCGGGCGGAGGGCTCAGGAGGGCGGCTCGGACCCCCCCTGCCCAGCCCGGTCTAACGCGATCCTCCCT
The DNA here is from genome assembly GCF_022539315.1 of Serinus canaria. Taxonomy (NCBI): domain Eukaryota; kingdom Metazoa; phylum Chordata; class Aves; order Passeriformes; family Fringillidae; genus Serinus; species Serinus canaria. The sequence continues at coordinate 7,030,079 of NC_066333.1, forward strand.
GCGCCCGGTGCCCATCCCGGTCCCGCGGTCTCACCCTTCCCCTCCATCTCCCACGTGCCCCGGCCGGCCATCCCGGCCCCGCCGTACCTGGTGGTCATCTGGGAGCGCCGCCCGCGCCGCTGCACCTGCCGGTGCTTGATCATGATGTTCCAGGGGCTCTGCGGGACACACGCGTCAGCCGAGGCCCCGCCGCCCTCCGCCCCCCAAACCGGCCCGGCCCGGCCGCCTCCTCACCGTGCTGACCAGCTGCTCCTCGGCATCGTCCGGGCCCTCCTCGCCCGGCGGCCCCGGCTGCTGCTCCGCATCGCGGGCGGCGCCCATGGCCGCGCTGCCGGCTGCGCTGCCGGTGACCGGATGCGCGGGGATCCCGCGCCTGCATCATCGGGCCCCGACGGATGTGACGCGGTACCGGCGCAATGGGAGCGGGAGCGCCTGGGGGGCACCCGGAGTGTGCTCGGGGGGCTCACGGTGTGGTGGTGCCGCCGGGGCGCTGGGCGGAGCCCCCGGTGTCCCGCCGCCTCCCGGGGCTGAGCAGTGCGGAGGGCGATGCAGGGCATCCCGCGTCCCTTAGACTCACCCTGCCCCACCCAGGGCAGGAGCTGTTCCCAGCGGGTGCAGCTGGACACACGCGGCCTCTGACCCTGAGAGCCGAGTACCTGCAGCTGGAGTGTGAATGCCAGTCTTTCCATGATTTCTGTGTTTCCTCGTATAATTTCCTCTTTCTGGATTCTCATTGTTTCTCTGAGCAAACACCCCAAAGCATTTCCTCATCTTGTCTAATGTGTGCAGAATAGTCAAAACAACTTTTCTGTCATTTTTCAGATCATGTCACCCCATGTTGTGGTCAAAGAGAAGCTTTTCTGTTGAATCAGCTGGAGAACAATTTGCATTGATAAACCATTTACTATTTTGCTAGTAACATTCTTCCTCATTCCAAGATGATTCAGCGGGAGAAACCAAGCACAGGGGATTTGCTGGAGCTCAGGGTGGGTCTCGCTGTGCAGAGCAGGGGTGTGCTCCAGCAGCCACCTCCAAGTGCTGTCCCTGTCCTCTGTGCCAGTGGGGCAGTCCTGAGCACTGCTGCGGGGGAAAGTGGCACCTCCTTCCCACCAGCGTTGCCAGATGCTCAGTCTTGTTTCATTTGTGTTCAAGGGATGAGTGCATGTGGCACTGGGAGCCATGATCTAATTGACAAGGTGGTGATCAGTCAAAGGCTGGATTTGATGATCTCAGAGGTCTTTTCCAACTTAAATCATTCAGTGTTTCTGTCACCAATGCCTGGGGGCTGTGTTGGTACCTCCAGAGGATGTTGTGCTGGTGTTTCTCAGCACCAGTCACTGCAGCCTGTGGCTGTGTCTCTTCAGTGTGACTCTCCTGCTGTAGCTGTTGGCTCTGCAGTGACCACACTGGGCTCCCATGGAAGCCTGGAAGAAGACTTAAATCCTGGAACAAATTCCCAATGACGGAGTCACTGTTTTTGCAGGGAGAGGGATATCTTTTCAAGAATGTCTCAGAACAACACCTCTCAGGCATCACCTAAATCTAACTGATGCGGTGCCTTATTTGGGTCTCCTCCAGGCCCTGGTTTTTAAGGGTAATTTTTCCATGGATCTCTGTGGTAGGTGCATGTCTGCCAGACACGAACACTGGATTCAAAGCTGAGGTCACCCATGCTCCTGTTTGATTCTCAGGGAGACTTTGGACAAGTCCCTCTGACCCTCCATATCCTCAGGTGTTTATTTCATTAGAGCAATTTGCTTGTCAGACATTCTCCTCCATTAGCTCCCTAAATGTTATCCGGGATTATGGTCTGCTAAAATAGAAATGTGCCAAAATTATGATGTTGTTCCCAAAAGAGGCACCACCAGGCAAGCACGGGGACAGCGGCAGTGCTGAGCTCTCCGTCACGGCACTCCTCAGGTCGGAAGGAGCCCTGCCATCCCTCAGGTTGTTCCAGATGGTTTTCCAGGTGTGTGGAAGGGAGCTGGTGCTGCTGACACTGGCTGGCCAGCACTGCCTGCCCCGGGGTGCCTGGTTGGGGGGTGATTAGCAGCCACAGGAACCCGCGATAAGCACCGGGCCAGCGGGTTCCGCCAGGCGGCTGCCAGGTGTGGAACACCACATCTCCATGGGCATGGGTGGTTCGGGGAGGAATTGCATCCATCCTGAGTCACAGCAGGAGGAGAAGGATCAACCTGTACTTAAAGCATTTTTCTTGCTGTGAGCCCTCTTCCCACACAGATTTGTGGAGGTTTATGCAGAGCTGTGCTCTTTTCCTTGCACTGGCCTTGCATTGTCTTGATGTGATGTTGGTGGAAAGCTCTTTGAGCATGACTTTGCTTTTCCAGCCTTCCTGTCAAGTGCCTGCTTAGAGTTGTAGTAATAACATCAATCTCAAACCAGTTGATTTCACTCACCCCTCAGCTGCAAATTTAAACTTTGTCTATTTTAGTGCAGCACTGTTTCATTGGAGCAGATGTTTGTTTGAACAGTAACTCATTTGGTGTTTGTGCATGCAGTGACTGTGCACTCCCATTGCAAATCCATGTGGTTATTGGATGCTTGTGTGTAAATTAATAGGGCTCTCATGCATGGACACTAAATCCTGCAATTCATGTTCAGGAGTTCCCAAAAGCTGTGATGGAGTCCGGTTGGTCTGGGGGAGCTCTCACTTTGCCCAGAGTGTGCTGAGCTGTGTAGGCTGTCCTGTGATAAGGGGGGTCCTGGGGAGGTCACAAAACAGGAGTACCATGGGTCTGAGGGACAGCACTAACTTGCTCAGGAAACTTTGAGCTCATTTGTGTGCCTAAACCTGGCAACTGACAGTAGGAACTCTGCAAGAGCTGGAGCACTCTGCTTGGGAATGGGATGGTTCAGAGCCAGGTGCTCAAACGAAGCTTTGAATATTTGACCTACAAAAATCTGCAAAGAACCTCCATGTGTGAAACAGGAGCCTTGAATGAAGGGCATTTTGCATGTGGAAGGAGGGAGCTGCTGGTGCTGCTGCCAGGTGCTCTTGCCCTGATCCTGTTCCATCCGGGATGGCAGGGCCAGGACAGGCTCCTGCCTGCAGCAGAGCTCAGCACTGGGGCAGAGCCTGGTGCTAGGGTCACTGCTGTTGGTAAAGGTCATTGTGGGGATTCCTGTTGGGAGCAGCAGTGCAGAATCTGCCTCTGTGCAGTCCTGGTTCCCCCTTCCATCCTTCAGTCCTTGTGCTGTCCTCCTTGGAGTGCAGCCAAGTCTGGATCCTGCTCCTGCCTTGGCTGCGGGTGTAGCTGGAGTGGCTCTTCGGTAAACAGAATTAGAGGCAAATGTGGGAGGTTCCTGGAGTCACCTGTGGCCTGCCTCCTCCCATTCCTGGACCCGGGCTGCCTGCGAGGCCCTTTAAATTGCCGGTTAACACAGCCCTGGACACAGACTTCATCAGCATGGCACCAAGCATCCTCCTGCTGGGGCTCCTCACCCTGTGGGCACAGCTGCAGGCAGCACCCATTGCAGGCAAGTACTGGTGGGTGGGAGGAATATTTAAGAATGTTTTTTCCTTATTTTCATAGAATCACAGGTGTTTGGCAGGTGCTGGCAGGTGCCAGGTTGCTGCCTTGTGAGGGCAAGGGAAGGCACGGGGGGAGTGGGGTGGGATGAGCCTGGGCCATGTGGGGCTCACTGCAGTGCCACAGTGAACTGTGGCACAGTGCCACCTCTCCCTGACTCCCCAGGCATGTGGGGCTGCTGGCCCCAGGGCAGAGGTGCCCAGGAGAGACCCTCAGGCACCAGCCCCACCATGACACTGCCATGAGCTGGGAGGCACCAGCATGGTGAATTGCCTCAGCCTTGAGGGCAGCAGGGGTCAGGCAGAGCCCTGAAAACCCACCAGGAAAAGCTGCAGAGGAGAAGACAGCACAGCATTGTGGTTAACTGGGCTGCTGGGTGGGAGCATGGATGGAAGGACAGCATGCTGGTGCTGATGCTGCTGCTTTCTGCTCTCCTACAGAGTTCCATGGAGTAGCTCCAGCTGGGTGGCCACCACCAGGGCAGCCGGGAAGCACCCTGAGCCTTGAGCCTGGGAGAGAGCCCAGCATGGAGCCTGACAATGACAAACACACGTCCAATAGCAATGAAATGGGTGACTCCAGTAGCCATGAAACTGGTGAGTCCAATAGCAGTGAAACTGGTGATGATGGCAATAAAAATCAGCTTTGTGATTGCAATGATCATGATCATGGTGACAGCAACAGTGATAATGCAGATGATGATGGTGTCAACAGTGACAATTCCAAAGGCAATGAAGATGGTGATGATGGCGATAAAAATGACCTTTTTGATGGCAAGGACAATGACAATGATAATGGTGACAATGACAGGGGTGATGGTGATAATGGTGTCAATGGTGACAACTCCAAAGGCAATGAAGATGGTGATGATGGTGTTAAAAATGACCTTTCTGATGGCAAGGACAATGACAGTGATGATGGTGATGATGACAGTGATGATGGTGATGATGACAGTGATGATGGTGATGATCTCATCAATGATGAAAATTCCAATAGCAATGAAGATGGTGATGATGGCATCAGTGATGAAAATTCCAATAGCAATGAAGATGGTGATGATGACATCAACAGTGACAGTTCCAATAGCAGTGAAGATGGTGACTCCAGTGACAATGAATATGATCACTCCAATAGCAATGAAAATTATGCTGATTATGGGGGGTGGACATTTTAGATTGTAAGGATGTAATTGCCCTGGGATTTTCAGAGATTTTTGGGTTCCTCTTTTGTGGCATCCAGATCAGATTTCATGCTTGATCTGTGCCAATAAATATATCTAGTGAACATGAGAGCTTAGTGTCAAAAATTTATTTAACGGCTTGGCAACTCAAGTGGGGCACTTGTTCACTTGCCTGTTTTCTTCCAAGCACCAGATATCCAAATTTGCAGCACTGGATGGTTTTACCCAGGAGCTCTGGAGTAAGGAAGGACTGAAGGAAATCTCTAAAGGAGATTCAAGTCCTGCCTTCTACAGATTTGAGTTTTGTGGGTTTGGGAAAGATGGGCTAGTTACCTGGCATAAAGAAGGGGATGCCCTTAGCTGAGGCACTACAGAACAGGGAGAAGGTAGTTTACATTACTAAATGATCTCTAAAACTCACAGTGATATTATGCCAGGAGGAATGGCCATACATTACTTGACATGCTGGGACAAAACCTGCAGAAGTGTGGCCCACACAGGGGGTTTCAAAGAGACTGTTTTGATTTGCCTTCAGCATAGATTACAGGATTGGTACACAGGGCAGATTGATATGTATGGGATAACCGAGCTTGGGAAAAGCAGCATCTCAGAAATGGGGTTGGTACATGATATCCTGAGGTAAATTCCAGCCCAGACCCAGCTCCTCCCTATGTGCACACTGAAAAAGATTTTCAACTGTCTATTCCTGTTGCTTTGCTTTCTATGTTCACTGCTACTTCACCTGCAAATGCCCCAATCCAATCTGGACAAATTATGTGAGTACTGTTATCAATGGGCAGCCAGCAATTGTTTTAATTTATATCTATTGACCCTGCATTACAGGAAATTTAGTGTTGTGGGCTACTGACATGACAAGGCTGAGGGAGGATGCAGAGCAATGTGCTCAATGATTTTCTTTCAAATTTGTGCTCCACGTGATGAAAACTGGCAGGATTGGAAAGCTGTGGAAGAAAAGCTAAAGGTGGCCAGGCACTGTATAAAAGATGAAAAGAGCAAAGGAGTTTTTTGTAAGATATTAGACACTTGCACAGAAGCTGCCTGTTAGGACAGGAAAAACTATAGCAGAGAGAAACAAGATCTGAGAGAGAAATAGCAGGTTGGAAAGAAGCTGTATTATTGTCTTTGAAAATTGAGAAGCTGAATTAACAGGAAGAAAAGCTGCAGGAAGAAAACGAAAAAAATGTAAAAGTCAGAGGAAAAGATTGAAATTATATTTATGTGGACTCCCTGTCCTCCAACATTGTATAAATTAGAAAACTAACTTTTATCCCCTTAAGAATGAGATTGGGAGCATTTGGGGTAGCCCTGACCATAGTGAACCTGGAGAAGATTGTTCTTTGTTTCCTTCAAATCCCCCTGAATATGAAACCAGACTCATTAGAGAAACAGAAGAAACCAATGGACCTTAGGATAGAGTGGGAAATTATACTCCAAACGAGCCCCATTTGATTTGATTTAGATGAGTGATCTGCAAGAGCAGTATGGCTGTAAGCCAGGCCAGACTGAAATCTGGCAATTGAAATCCTATTAAGGCAGACATAATAATGGTCCAGACATTCTGATGCTATTGGACAAAAATTAATGCAATTTTTAACAGGCATTGGAGCACGAGATTCAATTTTAACAGAATGTTGTTGGGTGTTCAGCCTGGTCAGCAAAGAGTTAAAGTTCCTGGAGTAAACAGAACAAGTGCCAAAAGCCAAACCACCCAGGTTAATTCACAGCCCCTGGGCAAGAACACATGTTGGCATGAAGTGTATGTCAGCCACTTGCTTTGCACGTAGAGATCATAGTGAAACATTTGGGTTTTGGTGTTCTGAAAGGCCAAACCTGGTGTCTGCAGTCCTGCAGGGTATGGTCCTGCAGCTCAAATGCCAGCCCTAACCCTGAATTCAGGAGGCTGCAGTGTGTGCTCTGTGCAGCACCTGCACTCCCTGATTCAAATCACTACGTACCCCGATACTCAGCTTCTGCTGCAGCACAAAATGGGATTTCTGCAGCCACACACCCATGGATGGCAGCACTGGATATGAAAGATGTGTGTCCTGTGTAGCCCCCTTATTAGAGGAGAAAACAGCAATTGGCATTTCCTTGAGAAGGGACAATATACCTTTAAAAAAATCCCACTGGAGTGTAAACATTTGGTGATTGCTTATAGTAATTCCTCTGGGAAGAAACCAAATTAAGGGAAAGAAACCCCAGAATGTGAGGGAAGACTGTGCCTAGGGAAAAGCTAGAGGTTGTAGCAAAACTGGAGACTGGAGAGAAGCTGGAGACTGGAGAGAAGCTGGAGACTGGTGGGAAGCTGGCATCTGGGGAGGGGTCTGTGCTGGAAGAGAAGCCAGAGAAACCTGAGGAGGGAAAGAATCCTGGATCTGACTGAGAGGCAGATGATGGCAATGATGATGATGACAACAGTAATGATGACTGTGGTGATCAAGACTGCTGAAAATGTTCTATTATTTGAAAGTAGCCGAGTGCTTGTTTGATATCAGGAGCTGGATCTGTCAGGTGCAAGTTGAACTTTATCTGAACCATAGTGGGTGTGTTGTGTAGGTAAAAGACAGAGAGTAGTGAAACCCAGGGCTGAACATTAATACTAGAATAGACAAAGCTGTAGCTTAAATTTTACTTAAAAATGCATAGCTGGAGTGGACAGCCCATGAATCATGGTGTATGAACTGTAACAACCATATTGTAACATGGACCACAGATCTGAGTGAAACCCCCACCAAAACTGACCTCAGAGGGTGTGAAAATGACCCTGTGGCAGCCACTTGGTAACAAAAGAGTGAGGGAATGAAGAGTGAGAAGACCCCAGAGCCTAACGAGACTCTTGATCTGGACTGTCATGTGAGGGATGGGGAGTTTACACTCTAAGGGTATAATTGCCCAGAGATTTCTTTGTTTGGGGTCCTCCTTTTGAGGCTGCAGCTCAAGCTACCAGATTTCATGGTTGATCTGTGCCAATAAATCTATCTGATAGAGATGAGAGCCTGGTGTCAAAACTTTCTTTAACACCCATGATGATGGTTAAAGTGATGGTGCTGGTGACAGTGCTTACACTTGTTGACTGATGCCAGAAGTTATACTAGGAACATGTGAGGTGAGGAGAGCCCACGGTTTGTGGGTGTTCCTCTGCCTCACTCTACCAGGGCTGGTCCTGGCCAGTGGTGTTTTGGGCAGGACCTTCTCTTTCCTAATAAACCCCACAGTGGCCACTGGCTGGGTGTGGCAAACTGTCCTTGGTCAGTGCCTGGCACGTCCAGGTCATTGTGGCTGCCCCAGCCCTGTCCCTGCACAGGGACCCTCTGGAGCTGCTCCTGCCCAGGGTGGGCTCAGCAGGGCCCTCTACACAGCAAAATGCTTCTGTTCCCCCTGGGAGACCCCCAGAGACAGCCCCAGGCACGCTCCCACCCAGGACCCACAGAGCATCTCTGGACCAGAGGAAGCTTCCCCATAGGGTCTGTGGCCCCAGCTCCCAGAGGCTCCCCAGGCATCCTCCAAAAGCTTGAGCAGGGACCCCATCCCTCCCACAGGAACTGAAGGTCTCTCAGAAGCTGGTGGGGGCTTGCCAGGAGACAGATGCAGCAGGAGCCAGACATTGTTCATCAGACTGGGTTTACTGGGGGATGGGGGGCACAGAGACCCCTATGGTAAGCACAGAGCTGAGGGTGCTGAGGTGGGATTGGGAGGCTGGGTGATTTATCCAGCAGCTGATGGAGCCCTCCATGGCTGGCTGTCCAGCTGTCCAGCTGTTGTCTGGCTGTCTGGTGTGGGTTGGCTGCACAGACTGGATCCTTGGTCCAGGTCCAGGTGAGGGCTAGGTGAATTCTGGGAAAGACAGGAATCTGTGTTCAGACCCTCACTCTGTAGCATGACTGGGCACATCTGGCAGCCCCACAGCGGGACCCTGAGAGTGAGGGCTCCAGAGAGCCCAGACAGCTCTCCCAGAGAGCTGTGAGGGGTGTGGTGGTCATTTCTGCAGCATGCAAAGATGTAGGGAAGACAGCACAGGTGGGATGCTGCACTCCCAGCCATGGTCACAGTGATCTCTGTGCCCATGGCTGCACATCCTTCTGCAGCACTGTTCCACTGGCTCCTGCATCCACCTGTGCCCACCCGTGCCCACCCACACTCACCTGGGGACACCAGCCGGGCCCAGAGGCAGCAGAGCCCCAGGAGCAGGAGCAGGGACAGCAGCCTCATGGTGTGGATGGGCGGCGTGGGGGCTGCCTCCCTGGGCACAGGCAAGGGTTTAAATCCTCCTGGGGCACAAGGTTGGTGCCCATGACCTGGCCCATGCCCCAGCACCTGACACGCTCCATCCGAGCGTGAACCCTCCCGTCCCCTCCCTCCCTCCCTCCCGCGGGCAGCTGGGCTGGACGAGCCTCGGGGGAGGCAGGAAGGTGCTGCTGCTTGGTGCTGGGCTCTGTGCAGCCCCAAGAGAGCCGTGCTGTGCCACAGGGCATGAGCAGCCAGTGCCACTCCCGGCTGCAGGAGACAGGAAAGGGGCAGGCAGCAGCAAAGGGCCAGGGGACACAACTTGGGGCCAGCCTGGTGAAACAGTGCTGGAGGCTCCCGGGCCGGGCGCTGTGGAGCAGCCCGTGGTGCCCTGGCAGCTCTCCAGGCATTGTTCTGCCTCTGGGAACAATCGCTGGTTCCCGAGGGACGTCCTGTGACCGGACACGGTCCACAGCCCCACGCTGCCACCAGCCCCTCAGCCCTGCATCTCCTGGCCAGCCGCTGCCCAGCTGGCCAAACACTTGGGGACAGGAAAGCTCCAGGGCCACCGGGTCCTGCTGCTGGGGACAGGGGGAAGGGGCTCTGAGTGGGCACCAGGACTGCAGGGCTGCAGCAGCGGGTCCGGGTGCTCAGATTCCCGTCGCACGGTGCTCAAGCTGCCTCTGGCCCTTCCATCGCCACACTGGACACTGCAAGGTGTCGCAAGGACGGCAACGGAGCTGCCGGGGCTTTCCCTGACAGCGCCTTCCGGGAGTGCCCATCCCTGGGAGAGGCAGGAGGGTTCACGCTGCACGTGGATGAGTGTGTGTGCACACGTGGGAGCCAGGTGTGGACACGTGTGTGTGCAGTCCAGGCTCCCTGTCCTCCTGCTCAGCCCCTCGGCTCTGCTCCTGGCCCGGCCAGCAACATCATCCCGGTGGCACAGGCTGCCTCTGTCCCTGTCCCTGCTGGGTGCCGCATTCCTGGGGGGTGCCGCATTCCTGGGAGGTGCCGCATTCCTGGGTGTTCCCTGGGTACCCCGTCACTGCTTTCCCACAGAGGAGGTCTGGCTGGTAGCTCTGCCCTCCCGGCTGCACCCATTGCTTACCCTGTGGGTCCCTGGAGAGAGGGCAGGACAATGGGGTACGGCACAGGTCCTTCTCTGGAAGTGGTTTTCTGTCATGTGAAACCTCACTATCTACCTGGGAGCAGCCCTCCCTCATCTCTGGCACCGTCCCTGCATCCACCGTGGTGTGGATCTATCCATCCAGCCTGGCCATGCTGTTACTGCCGGGGACCCTAACAGGCAGGGGGACACGGACAGGCGGGGCTGCTCTGGAAGACTCAATCCGTTCGTCCAGTGATCACCCGGCCTCTGCGATTCCCCTGGGAAACAGCAGGAAAAATTCAGTGGATTTTGGCACTGTGGCCACCGAGGGTGGTCGCTAAGTCCCTGCACAAGGGTATCTTTCCCACTGCCCACTCTGACTCTGCACCCCCGACCTCCTCCGGCACGTCCCTCCGGATGTGCTCCCAACCCTGCTCAGGACCGGCCACGTCACCGTGTCCCGAGCAGGGGACACTGCCACGACCTCATCCTGGGGCTTCGCAGCACAGGCAGGAAAAGCTGCGGTGGGGCGTGGGCGGGGGGCGCGGGCGGGGGGTGGCACCGCCCTCCCAACCCCACCCCGACTCCGACTTTCCTGGCCCCTCCCCATGGAGCTTTCCTCGCCCTCCGCTTCCCCCTTGGGACAATAATTACGGCAGTAATTAGGATAACAATTATTCTTGCTGAATGGGAACATCTTAATGTGTTTCTCCCTCCTTCGGCAGGTTTCACCCCACGCCCACCCACGGGTACCGGCGGGTGCCTCCCAGCTCAGCGCCCGGGGCCCCTCGCCTGGAAGCTGAGCCGGCTGCGAGCCGTGTGCCAGCCCCGGGGGCCACCAAGGCACGATGCAGCCCCTGGATCCCCACCCTGCGGCCAGGAGCAGGGGTCTGCCGGAGGGCACGGGGCACGGCTCCGCGCCGCTGTTCCGCGGGATGGGGGCGGGTGAAGGAGATGGTCCCAAACCGAGAGAGGGTGATGAAGGAGGTGACAAAGGGACAGGATGAGGATGGATGGGAGCATCAGCGGGACGTGCCTTCCACAGCCACAATGGTAGGCAGCGAGGTGGTACCCACAGGCTCAGCCCTGTGCGTGGGCCCGTCCTGCCCGGGTTGCTCTCTGTCAGACGGGAGGGAGCATGGGAGAAAGCCATGAAGGGATTCACCTCTGGCACAGACTTTTCCTAGGACATGCACCACAGGGAGCACAGGGAGAGCGGTGCTGCAGCATGCCGTGCCCCAGCCCTTCCCTGGCTGATGGCTGTGCCAGAGCTGGCAGCTTTCCATGCCCTGGCATGGCACTGTCATCATCCCTGGCAATGGAGAGGCCAGTGCCAACCTTCCTCAAGTCAAGCTTGTCCCCAGGAGGCTGCAGCAGCTGCTGGCGCTGTCCCCAGCCCAGCCTGGTTGTGCTGCTGCCACCCAGCTGGGCTCCCTGAGGGCTGTGCCGGGACAGCTGGCCTGTCCTACCGGTTCCCCCCAGCTCGAGGGCTGTGGCCAGGATGCCACCAGGGAGACCAGGCCCTGCCCGGGTGTGGCTCATTACCTGCATGGCAGGTATTAGCTTGGTTTAGGCACCAGCCCTGCTCCCTCCGCCCCTCTTGCATGCCTTAAATCCCAGCCCACCACACCCGGGGCCAGACTCAGCCATCCAGGGCACCATGGAGCTGCCACCTGGCTGTCTTCTCCTCCTTGCTGCCCTGCTCCCCCTAGCCAGGCGGTCCAGCACGGCCCCACACACAATGGGACGAGAGGAGATGGGTGAGTGTGGCTGGGTCATGGCCTGGGAATGGGGTACTCTGGGTGCCACTGCTGCCCAGTGCTTCCCAGATGCTTGTAGGCATCTGCTGCCAGGTGCCTACAAGTGTGGGACTGTGGGAGCCTGGGGTCTGACCCCAGGGCACTGGGGGCCTGCTGTGGCTCCTGCTGTGTGCCTCTCAGCAGCCTCCTGGCCAATGTGTCCTGCAGCAAAGCCTGGGTACTGCTACCACATCGCAGAGGTGGAGGACCTGCTGGACAAGGACTGTGGCTCCTGCCACATGGGTGCCTCCTGTTCACGCTGCACCAGTGATGCTGACTGCCACGGAGTCACCAAGTGCTGTCCCAGCAAGTGTGGCTACACATGCCAGGAGCCAGTGCTGGGTGAGGACTCACTGGGGGCTCTGGAGTGGCAGCATGGCACTCACGGGGTGGGTGACAGGAGGGGTGTTGGATGACATGCGGTAACAAACTGGGAAGGGAGGTCCCTGAGGTGTTCCTGAGCTCTTGATGGGTCTTGCAGATGCTGTGGGGTCACCACTCTGTGCTATGGGGAAGCTCCTGGTGTGTGGGGCTGGGGCCAGGGGTGTGCAGAGCTGTGTGCTGGCACCAAAGGTATGGCAGTAAAAGGGAACCAGAACTGTGCAGGGCTGTGTGAGGGTGTGAGAGTGCTGAGGGTGGTCATGTGTCCCTCTGCCCTGGCTCAGCCTGTCCCCTTTGGGTCGTGCAGACTTCTGCTACCTGCCCTCAGTCTGTGGGAACTGCAAGGCTCTCTTCCGCCGCTTCTTCTTCAATGCCTCCAGCCAGCAGTGTGAGGAGTTCATCTACGGCGGCTGTGGCGGCAACAGGAACAACTTTGAGACCAAGGGCGAGTGCTTCCAGGCCTGTTCCCACGTCAGTAACTAGCAGTGTGCTGAGGGCCATGGGCCACAGAGGGCAGCTGCTCCTGGCCCCTCTCCTGATGCCCCAGCTTTCAGTTCCAGGTGCCTGGCAGTGCTGGCCTCGGAAGTGGTGGCTTCTATATGGCTCCTGCCTGGGGGAAGCTGCTGCTGGTGGCCATATCCATGACCCTACAGGGAGACCATGGGGCTGTGGGCAATGAGGGCAGTGGGCCTGGGTGGCCATTCTGGGGGCTGTGGCTTGACTGGGAGCCTTGCTCGCCTAAGGACACATGCCCATGCCAGCATGGATGGCCCCTCCTAAGCCTGGTGCCTGAGCCAAGGAGCCTGTCCCTCCCCTTGGACTGTGACAATACAAGGACGGGTCCCTGGATGAGCACGTCTGGGTCTGGTCCTTCCTGCCTGTGCTGGCAGGAGCAGACATTGCCTGTCCCTCTGGGCACTCCTCCCTCATGGGGACGGGGTGGTGAGTGCCTCCAGCAGCACGGCATGGCAGGGCTCACCCAGCCACCACCCTGCAGCACCCCTTGCCACGGATGGGCTCCCAGCCAGCCCTGCCTTCGAGATGCCGACATGACCTGACTGAGAGCTGGAGCCACTGAATGGAGAAGGAACAGCTCCTGCCTCGATGGATGCCTGGGGTGGTGCCCGTCCCCACCCTGCCCTGACCCCGGTCTGTGTCTGCACTTCTTCACTGGTCCTGTGGCACCAACTCTGGCTGAACCTCCAGGCCCTGGAGGCCTCAGGTGATTTCAAGGCCACTTCAGGACCACATGAGGCAGCTGGGGCCAATCAAGCACACACTTTATTGCTGGAGGTGGTGGGGAGGGGACAGGCCAGCTCGGGCTCATGACTGTCCCATGTCCCCTAACTTCCTGCTGCAGAGGAGCTGCTCTTCCATCACATAGCATCTGAAAAGGAGGATGTGCTTTTAGGGAGCAAAGAGACTGCAGGAGTGAGGGACCAGTGGCCATGATTGCAGCCATGCTGGCCAGCTCCATGAGAGCTCCATCCCACTCCGCATCACTTCAGATCCCCTCACCCTGCAAATGCATCTGCTGGGAACAGAGCAATGGGGCAGTAGTGGGAATGGCCTCACAGTGATGCTGAGCTGGCAGCATGCTGAGGGCTGTGCCCTTCGTACAGGTCAGCTGGCACCCTGCATGACCTGGTGTTAGCCCTGGGGGCCTGTGGTGGCCATAGGCCTCCTTACCACCAGACACCCGTGTGCAGACATGGCCACAGCCGTTGCTGCAGCACTTGTGGCCCCAGGGACATTCCTCATCCAGGCTGCACAGGTCCAGGCAGGTCCCACCGCCCCCAGGCATGGGGCACACTCCAGCTCTGCCTGCAGGGCAGAACACCCTGCCATGGATCACCTGGCTGAGACACCCCACGTCTCCTGGGGCAGCACTGGGTCTGCTGTGGCTCACCTCCAGGAGTGTCCAGGCAGACACGGCCGCAGGAGGTGCGGGTGCACCTCTGTCCCCAGCGACACTGTGAGTCGGCCTCACACTCCTCCGAGCAGCGCTCAGCACTGGGCTGGGGCACAGCCACAGTGTCCTGCTCTGTGGGCAGGGGAGCACGGCCACATGGTGACTAAGCTGAGGTTGTGTGCGCTCATCACTCGCACAGAAAGAGGGGGAGGCATGGAAAGAAGGATGGGGGAAGATCATATCTGCGGAGGGTGTGAGACCTCCACATGTACAGCTGCCTTGGAGGAGCCAGCTCAGGGTTCCAGTGTGGTCATGGTGAAGGGTCCTCATTGGGGAGGAAGGGCCAGGATGCCCCAGGGTGGGTGCCAAGAGTATCCAGGCTCTGTCCCTGCTGGGCTGGGCGGTGTGAGGGGCTGACCTTGCAGAGAGGCTGGTGTGCAGATGTGGCCACAGCCGTTACTGCAGCACTTGTGGCCCCAGGGACACTGCTCATCGAAGTCGCACAGGTCCAAGCATGTGCCCCCCTCCCTGGGGATGGGGCACACTCCTACTCTGCCTGCAAAGTAATCACACAGCTGGGGCACATCTGGCCTGGGCCACCTCACCATGGGGCAGTCCAGCGCAGCCACACACGTCTCCTAGAGGGCCTGGCTGGTTCTCACCTCCAGGGATGTCCATGCAGATGTGGCCACAGCCGATGCTGGTGCACCGCTGCCCCCGGGGACACTGTGAGTCAGCCTGGCACTCCTCCACACACCGGCCATCAGCTTTGTCCCCGCTGTCTGCAGGGGCACCACCTTGCTGTCACCTGGCTGCCCTTGAGGGGCTGGGGCCAGCTCCCCCCGAACAGGCTGTGCCTTCTACCTGTGGGCACGGCCACGCACTCCCGGCCGCAGCCGGTGTCACAGCACTTCTCCTCTCGCCGGCAGACACTGTCATCCAGGCACTGGCTCCCGCGCCGGCGCCGCAGGTCCCAGCACGGCCCTGCCCGAGGGCACTCCCCGGGGTGCTCTGCCAGAGGAGGGGACTCGGGTGAGGGCGGGGGTCCCTGTCACATCGCTTCTCCGTGCTGGTGGCCGGGCTGCCACACTCACCTTGGGCAGGGCGGGTGCAGCGCATGGCGCAGCCAGAGAAGCAGCACTTCTCCTGCCGGGAGCAGTCCCTGTCGTGGGTGCAGGAGTCCATCTCCGTGCACGGCTCCGAGGAGTGTTGTGGCCTCACCTTTGGGCACTCACCGGGTTTTTCTGAGAGGGGCAGGAAGAGACAGGAGGAGGGGGACCGCCCTGTATTGCAGGCACCTCCATTTGTGCAGCCTCGGGGTGCCCTGGCCCGGGGATCTGGGTGCCTGCCCTGTGGCAGCGCTGTCCCACATCCTGCCTCCAGGAGCTTTGACAGCAATCCCGGTGGAATCACTGTTCTAGCGACCGTCTCCTCACCTGGTTCGGGGGCTGAGCACACGGAGCCACATCTGCTGCTACTGCAGCACTTCTCAGCCCCCGGGCATTGCCAGTCCTTGGTGCAGGTGGTGCCACACGGGGCCAGCGGAGCCTCCTCAGCCAGCGGGCAGATGCCTGGTTTCTCTGCGGGCAGGAGGCAGCGGGGCTGGGAGTGCAAGCAACAACAGGGGGTGTTCCCCACCCACTGTCACAGTCCCTGGAGCTGGGGGACACCCCTGCCAGTAACTGGCACCTCGGGAAGGGGGCAGGCAGACGGAGTCGCAGCCACGGAGGCAGCACTTCTCCTCGCTGGGACACTCGCCATCGTGCCGGCACCAGGCTCTGCAGTCGTAACTGGGGAACAGCCCAGCACGGACCGGGCAGAATCCGTCCTTTCCTGCAGGCATAGAGTGGGGTGGCTGCAGTGCTACTAGTTGGAGACACCCGTGGGGACCAGGGCACGTGGGGCTGTCGAGCCTTTGGGGCGGCTCCCAGCCCCCTCACCTTGGCTGTTTGCCCCACAGTGCCTGGTGCACAGCTGGTGACAGCACACGTGGAACGGGGGACAGTCCTCGTCCTTGAGACATCCCCACTTGTGCTGCAGTGGCCATTGAGTCACTGGGGCAGGGCTGGTGTCCTCTGCACCGTGGAGCAGGATGAGAGCATGATGGTGGCCTTACCAGAGGTTGGTTGCACTGTCCCCTTTCCCTCCCCACTCCAGTGCCCACCTGGAGGCTGTGCAGTGTGTCCCCACCCGGCAGAACCCACCCTGGCAAGCATGGGGTGAGGGGTCCCGTTTGTGCCACAGCTCTGTGCCATGGTGGCTGCAGCCCCACGGCGTCATTCCCGGACTCTGAGCCGTGTCCCCGCCCTCGCTGCCCGTGCTGTCCCATGCTGTCCCGTCCTGCCTCACCGGCCGGCACTCCTGGCAGGCACTGGTGGCCGCAGCTGCTGTTGCAGCATTTCTGCGCGTCGGGGCAGTCGCCGTCGCCTCGGCACCGCTCCCGGAACGGTCCCGGCTGCACCGTGGGGCCTTCGCTGGGCTTGGGCTGGGCTGACAGGGCAGAAGGAGTGTGACGATTCAGCATCCCCCACTGGCCGCCCTGCCTGCCCCGGGGTTCCCTGGTTCCTGCCATGACCCACATATTCCTGGCTCCTGGGCCACGTCCCGGCGTTGGGTTTTCCCGGCAGCTGTCAGGAGCTGCCGGGGCAGGGAAAGCGCCGTGTGCTGGGCCAGGGCGCCAGGCTCCCAGCCGGCCCCGCCGGGTCCTTACCCTGCGCCGGCTCCAGGCAGGCAGAGCCGCAGCCCAGCGGGCAGCACTTCTGCGCTCCCAGGCAGTCCTTGTCCTCCAGGCAGGGGAAGGAGCAGGGGGCAATGAGCCCCTCGGGGGCTGCTGCCGGGCAGGCACCGGGCTTCTCTGCAGCGCCGAGGGGCCAAGAGGTGAGGCTGCGCTGCAGTGTCCTAGGGCAGCCCCAGGAAACCTGCCACTGCCAGACCCCTGTGCCTCGCCCTTGCTGCACCCCTTCCTGTGTCCCATCCCATCCACACACCCCAGCGGCGCCCAGAAGGCTGTTAGCAGCGCACAGGGAATGGGACAGGGAGAAGGGTGCCAGCTGTCCCGGGACAGAGGTGTGTCAGCGGCTGTAGCGCGGTGCCGTACCTTCTGCCGGGGGGATGCAGCGGAGCCGGCACTCCCAGAGGCAGCACTTGAGCCCAGCGGGGCAGCTGGAGTCATTGGCGCAGAGCGGGGACTCCAGGCGCAAGCAGCGCATGAAGTCCCGTGGACACCGCCCCGGTTTCTGGGAGTCCCCTGTGTTGGGATGGCAATGTCAGGACAGTGCCAGAGCCATTCATCCTCCATCCCTGGGGAAGTAGGATGTGGGTCTCTGTGCAGGGAACAGGAGCAGGGACTGCAGCCCAGGGGCTAGAGATTTCTCTGCATCATGGTCCGGGGCTGCTGGACCCCACACCGAGACCTGCATGGCACAGCACAGTGTGGCACAGTGTAGCATGGCATGTCATGGTGCGGGATGGCGTGGCCCGTGTATGCCCTCGCAAATGCCACGAGGAGTGTCACTGGCCCTGTCAGGGTGAAGCCAGCACCAGCTGGAGGTCAGGATCTATTCCTGGGCATCCTGCTGAGGCGGGCATCCTCACAGCAAGCAGCACGTTCCTCACTGCTGCCGTCTCCTCCTCTTCCTTCTCCTCCTCCTCTTGGCACCTTGTGCTCCTCTTGGCCATGTTGGGAAACCTGGGGCAGCCCTGCCTCTGGTACAGGCGAGCTCCAGCTGGCTCCTGTGCCCGGCTCCTGCTGCCAGCCTGGGCTGCGGCGGGATCTGCCTCTGCCAGCAGCCGGTCCGGGTGTTTGGGCTGCAAACAGACGCTGCCGGAGTTTCACTGCAAACAGCAGCTGCTTGCTTCAAACAAAGAGGCACCGGCCGTGCCTCGGTGTGGGCAGAGCCACGCCGCAGCTGGGCACCACCGCCCCGGGCATTGGGGATGGCAGCAGGGGTCTGTGCCCAGGATGCAGCAGAGACCCTGCTGCACGTGGTGCCACTGGGAGCTGGCAGTTGCTGTGCCCGTGAGATGCAGGGGGTGCCCACGGGGCTGAGGGCATGCACACATGCACCCTGGGGTGGGGGCAAGGTCCCCCAGGCAGTAGGGCTGCTGTGCAGGGGCTGCAGCCAGCTGGAACGTGGTCCCTGTCAGCATATGCTGGGCAGGGACAGAGGGCACACGGCAGGGACATGGGGGCTGGGATGCAAGGAGCTGCTCCCAGGCTGCCTGTGCCTGGCAGCTGCCGGGTTTGACTCCTGGTACTCACCACCCTTCTCTGGTGTTACACTCGGCTCTGCCCTGAGGATGAGGAGGCCCAGGAGGAGGAAAACTCTTGGGTTCATGCTGCTGCTGGGGATGTTGTGCATGTCTGGAGCTGAGCTGGGTCTTGGTTTAAAGTCTGTGGCAGGGGTGCCTGAAGTGGCAGGGCAGCTGAAGTTGAGCTGCCTGCTGTGGCAGTTGGTTGTGCTATGGGCAGGAGGGGCAGGAGGAGGGGCAGTTCCCAGAACCCGCCGGCGCCCCGCCAGCCACCCCGCTTATCTCTGCCCAAGCCCTGCTTTGGGGTCATGGTGACCTGTGGGGCTGGGAAGGCCAGATGGGGTCAGGCACTTCTGCCCCTCATGTTGCACCACCCCATCCTTGCTGGATCTGGCTGCCACTCTCTCTCTGGGTGTTCCTCCAGCCCCACTCACCCCTCTACTCCCTGGAGTGGGGGCTGTGGATAGACCCCATGGCTTGGTCCTGGCATGGCCGTGGGAGCATCATGAGGGGTTCTAACAGCTCTGCTGCCATGGTGCTGCTCTGCAGCCAAGGGCAGCTTCCATGCATGGGATTGCTTGGGATCAGCACCATGAGTAAGCAGGTCCTGCCATGGCCCCTGGCACATGGGTGATGCTCCCTGCCCCCTTCTTTGTCTGGGTGCTCCATCTGGCCTGATCCGTGACTGCTTTTCCCACCAGGTTTTGACACTCTGGGATGCAAATGAGCCCTTCCTTGGCACAAGGAATCTGAGGGAACTGGTTTTCCAGTCCATGACTTCTGAGGGGACATCATGCAGTCCCCAGGCCCAGCAGGATGGTTACCATGGAATGATTATGCCTGGAAGTCACCTGCTGGGACCTGGGACCCTCTCCCTGCCCTTGGGCAGTGCCTGCATGCAGGGATGGCTGCCTGCATGCAGCCTAGGCTGCCAGCGCCTCTGGGAACCAGAGCACAGAACAGGGATGGTGACCCAGAGCAGAGGTGCCTGTGGGATGGTTTATTCTCTCCCCACAGAAGTGCTGTGGGGCAGAGGGGCCATTGTGGATGCAGGGTTTTGCCTCATGCAGGGTTGCTGGGAATCTTGGCCATGGGTAGTGCAGACAGCATGCAGCCCTTGATGGCACAGCTGGGGGTGCCAGGGACCCTGACCAGAAGCATCAGAGTCAATGCTGGTGCCAGTGCAGAGGATTCAGCACAGGGAGAGGTGTGGGGTGCACCAGCATCTCTGCTCAGCCCTTGGGTGCAATGGCAGTGGGGTGGAGGATGACCCTCAAATGGCAGCTCCTGGTGCAGCCCTTCCTGGCCATGGCTACTCTGTACCTGGAAGAGGCAAGTGAGGTGGTCAGTGAGGATGCCTCAGTGCGCCTCCTTTGAGGGATGAGAGGCCCTGTGGTGCTCCCACCCTGGCCCCCCTCTGTCCCCTCCAGGCTGGACCCAGGAGACAGCAGGCTGGAGGGGACTATAACCCATGGTGGGTGGATGCAGACCCGGCTGCAGCACTGCAAGCAGCAGGGGAGACAGGGGGACAGTCCCTGTCCTGCAACCAAGGAGGCACTTGGTTGCCAGATCACCCTCTGCTGCAGGGGGACAGAGACCTGGCCATGCTGGCACATGTGGAGAGAGAAAGGGGTGAGGAGCTCAGGGCACCCCTCCAGGGACGGGGAGCTGCCCTGCCTGCAGGGGTGAGCTCCTCACTGAGCTCCTGCCCCATTGGAGAGCAGCTCAGTCCCCAGCTTCCCACTGCCCTCTGGAGGGTCATGGTGACAGGCAAGGAGGGGGCACAGGGGTCTTGTCCCCACAGGGTGCTGGTGGCTTACCCTTGGTGGGTGGTTTGCAGATGTGGCCACAGCCGGTGGTGCAGCACTTGTCGTCCCCAGTGCAGTCACCGTCAGTGTCACACAGCTCCAGGCAGGGCCCCAAGGAGCCCCGCAGCACCATGGGGCACATGCCAGGCTTTGCTGCAGCACGGTGGCTCCCTGGTGACAGGGAAGAGTGCAGCTGTGCTGGGATTCTGTCTCCAGTCCCACTCCTGGCACAGCCTCAGTCTCCATCCTGTCCCTGTCCTGCGCCTCCATCTTCCTTCCCCAAGCACCATGATGACCTCGGTCACCAGCCTCACACCCTACCAGTCTGACCCAGTGAGACCAGTCACAGCTCAATATGGGATGCCAGCTGGTAGCTGGAGTGGTGAAGGACAATCCTTGCTCTGGTTGCAGTCTGAGGGGGTGCAGGAGGGAGGGTCAGGAGAGGTTTCAGCCTTTCATGCACTCAGAGCCATCTCCCACCCATCACGGAGGAGTTGGGCATGGGGATCCCTTCCCACAGCACCCTGAGGGCCAGCTTTGAGGACTGGGGCTGTGCCCAGGGCAGGCATGTGGCACCGGGAGCCACAGCCAGTGGCACACACTCCCTGGGGCCTGGATGGATGCCACCAGCTGCACACTTGGCCTGGCACAGCTGCTGTGCCTTGTCCAGCAGTAGGGCCAGGCACACACTGGGCTCTGTCAGGGGGGAGCTGGGATAGCACCAGTGCAGAGGTGAACTGGACGTGGGCATCAGAGAGGGCTGGCAGGGCTGTACCTGTGTCTGGAGGAGTGCAGGCCAGCCCACAGCCAGAGAAGCAGCACTTGTGTTCCCCAGGGCAGTCCCGGTCATCGGTGCAGCGGTTGGGGCAGGCAGCAGCTCTCTTCTGGGCACGCTTCCGTGGGCAGAACCCAGGTTTGGCTGTAGGGAAGGCTCAGGGTTTGGCCTGCAGCCAGCCTGACCCCACTGCCCACAAGCCCCCTACAGTGCAATGGGGGCTGCAGACTCCTGGGGCTGCCCCAAGGCATCTTCAGCCTGGAATAGGGATCTCCAGGACACCTCACCTGGCTCAGCAAGCACGCAGCGGGTGCAGCAGCCGCGGGTGCAGCACTTCTCCCCCGAGTGGCACGTGGTGTCGTTGTGACATCTTGTCCCACAGTTTGGCCCAATGGCACTGCCAGCATGGGGGCAGTATCCTGGGCTCTCTGCAGAGGGAGATGCTCCATGCAGCCATGTAGCCATGTCTTGGGGAGCAGGGACACCCCCTCCAGGGGCACCAACACAGGCACCAGCCCACATCCCATCCATTGCCCAACCCTTGCGCTGGCATCCTTTGGAGTAAGCAGCAGTACCTGTGGTGGGCAGGAGGCAGGTCCAGTCCTTCCCGATCTGGCAGCACTTCTCAGCACCAGGGCAGCCATGGTCGGAGAGGCAGTACAGCCTGGGGGACCAGGGGGCTCTGCTGGCCCCTGCTGGGCACTCACCCACTTTGGGGGGAGCAGGTGGGGTAGTGGTGGTCCAGCGTCCCTGCAGGGCCGGGTGTGGGGATGCAGTGAGGGTGAGGGCAGTGCCCTGGACCCTGGGGCTGTGCTGCTGGGCCAGTGTGAGCAGTGCCAGGAGCACCAGAAGAAGGGTGCGGTGGCCCAGCATTGCGCTGCAGTCAATGTGCTGCTGGGCAATGGGCTGGGATTTAAACCCTGCTAGAGTGGGGGGTGGCCAAGCCAAGCTGCTGCTTCTCATGGCAGCACAGTTCCGGGACTGTGGGAGTGCTGGGCATGAACAATTCAGCTTGGGGGAGACTGCTGGGCCAGTGCTGGGCTCGTGGCCCATGACTGACACATCTGCAGCTCCCTTTCCAGGTCACTGGTGACCTGTGAGCAGCTGTGCCAAGGGCTAAGCAGCACTCCCAGAGCCACACTATTGAGAGCATGGATGGGACACAGGAGCAGTGTCCTGTCCCAGTCTTCAGCATCCACTGGATCCCTCCTGGCATATGTGGAGCAGGCAGAGCTGCTGTGGAGCTGTGGTGCTGGCACAGCCTGCACCTGCACGGCAGAGAGAGGGGAACCAGCACCAGACCCTGGGCAGTGCTGGGCAAGGTGTGGGACTCACTCAGTCCTAAGGGATGGCTCTGTCAAGGGTGGAGGCTTTGGGGGTGCCAGCCCCTCCCAGGCAGGAGGGACATAGTCTGATCCCAGGGGCAGGGAGCAGGAAGGTACAGAGGAAACAGGGCCCCTGGAGACCCATGGAGAGCAGAAAGTGCCAGGGGAAAGCAGGACAGGAGCAGGAGCCCAGATTTGAGCAGGTGGGGAGGAATGTGACATGGGACAGTGGCATGTGGGTTGCACTGCCAAAAGCTCCTTCAGCTCCTTCTGCTGCGGTCAAGGTGCCATGGCCAGGCTGGGAGGGCAGAGATAAGGAGGAGTCTGGGTGATGCTCGTGTATGAGCACACACAGCACACACTGCAGCCTGTTTGTCCCCTGGCCATTGCAAAGCAGGGAGCAAAGAGCACCTCTGCTCTGACGGGACATGGACACAACTGCACCTTGACAGTGCTCTGAGCATGGTAGAGGACCCAAGGTGGAGGAGCCAGTGTGCAGGGACAGCTGGGGCCATGGACCCATGGGACAGCCCCAGGCAGGGCACAGGACCCTTGGAGGCCTGACAGAGTCAGTCGATGCTGCTGTTTGTGTGAAGCCCTTCCAGGCATCCCTGGCATGGGATGGAGAGGCAGTCATGACTTGTGATGGAGAGGTGGCCACAGCATGGAACAAACAGGTGGCCAAGGTGTGGGATGGAGAGGCAGCCACAGCATGTCAGGGAGAAGCTGCTTTATTGGTGAGAGTACAGGGGTCTTGCCCTGATAGAGAACCTCAGGGAGAGAACTGAGGCTGAAGGCTCCAAGCCAGGGGGATGGTGCAGGGCCACGGCCAGGGCATGAGGGATGGGCATCGGGCAGCAGCTTCCCTGTGGCTGGGCTGGCAGGAGGCGGCTGCACCTGCAAAGGAGCAGAGGCTGTGAGCAGGATGGGTGCATAGGCACGGTGCTGAGGTGCTGTGGGATCCCTGGGGCTGGAATGCACCCAACTGACCTCAGTGGAGGATGGGTGTCACACAGGAGACCTTGCCACAGCCATTCCTGCAACACTTCTGGATCCCGGAGCAGTTGGCATCGGTCTTGCACTGGTTGGAGCAGACGCCCAGCATGGGGATGCCTGGGTTGACGGGTGGGCAGGTGCCAGGCTTCTCTGAAAGGCAAAAGAACATGGCTGAGACCTGCTGGCCCTGGCATGGGGGCAGGGCCTATCCTGCAGCTCCCAAAGCTGTAGGCATGGCCCTGGCCCCTATCTGCCACGAAGGAGGGACCACCACGGTACCCAGCATTTCCCCCATTCCACAGATCCACTTGTTGATGCTCCTTGCCAGCTGTACCTGATGGGAACATGTCAGGGAGGCCACATGGCATAGTGGTCCCCAACAGTCCCTGTGCCCAGTGCTCCCTCTCAGGGACACAGGGCTGGCAGAGGATGCACAGCTGCAGCATGCAGATGTGATGCAGGTCTTGGCGCTGCTGTCCTCTACAATTGCTATGGATGGCCAAGGCTGTTTGTTCATAGTATGGGCACACAGCCTAGACCTCAGCCAGGATCATGGGTCCCCCAAACAGCCTTTGCCCAGCAGTGTGGGGCCCCTGCCCCACTGTGCCACTGCCTGCCACTGGCACTGAGCTCTGGCTCTGCACCACGCTGCCCTCCACTGTGGGGCAGCCAAGACAGCGCTGTCCCGCAGGCAGCCATGGAGGCACTGGAGCCTCCAGGTCACATCCATCTGTCTGCAGCTGTGGATTCCAGCTCCTGCAACCATCTCCTTGGGTCGCTGTCCAGGACTGTTGTGGTGAGCAACAGAACAGTGCCCCCCACATCCTGGGCTGGCAGCTGCCCACAAGGCTGAGCAGACAACAAGGGCTGCAATGGGGCGTGGCGCAGACCCCACCCTCCATTCAAGCCCCAGCATCATTTAGGGCTGTCCACTCAGCCCCTGCATTGCTGAGAGGAAGAACGTGTGAGCATGGCCCAGCAGGAGCACACACCAAGCCTGCTGGGCTTCCATGCAGCCCCCAAGCGCGGTGCTGCAGCTGAACACACATCGGGCACCCAGACCCAGGCCTGTGGCCAGCACTGCACCCTGGAGCACCCGTGCTGCTGGCCGGGACGGGCTGCTGGCTCGTGGCAGTGGCACCGACTCTGGGCAGCACAGCCAGGAGCAGGAGGGAGTGTTACCGTCAGGCTTCTGGCAGGCCTTGCCGCAGGCTGCCGGGCAGCACTTGAGGGTGCTCTCGCAGTCGCCATCGGACTGGCACCCCACTGTGCAGTTCACCGCATCCGTCGCAGGGCTGGGGCACACGCCGGCTTTGGCTGCAAGGCAAAGGTGGGGGCGTGGGCAGGCGCGGGGCGGCCGGCGCCGGGCAGGGCGAGGGCTGCGTCCCTTTCCGGGAGATGCTACCCCTGCCCCAGGGCTGGGTCCAGGGATGCTGCCGAGCCCAACCGCGCCGGGCACGGGCCGGTGCTCGCCCCGTACCCACGCCGGCTGCCCTGGGGCTGGGAGGGAGGGATGCTGGCCGCTCGCCGGGCGTGCCGTGACGAGCCGTGCTGGGCCATGCGCTCATACTCACTGGTGTCATTCTGGGCGGATGCTGCCGGCAGCTCTGCCCAGAGAGCCAGGAGCCCCGCCAAGATGAGGACGCTGCGGGCCGTGGGCATGGTGCAGGAACCGGCTGCGCTGTGGCCGCCCGGCCGGCCTTTAAGCTCCTCTCCAGGTGGGGCCGGCGGGCTCGGCCTTCCGGGTGGCTCCCAAGGGCCGGGCAGGGCCAGGCTCCCCCTTCGCGCTTGCACAACCCGAGTATCAGGTATCTGCTGCTGCTGGCTGCCGACCAGGGAGGGGGAGCCTCGAGGAGACTGGGCGGCCTTGCTGAGAACTCGCCCGGCAGGAACGGCAGCCAAGCACCCCTGGCCACGGCCCCCGCCCGCCGGACCCCTGGCAGCCCCGCGCTGAGCCCGCCGGGCCGCTGGGTCGCCATGACCCTGAGGGCGATCGGCCCCGTGGATGAAGTGGTACCGCTCGCCCGGAGCGAGGCAAAGCGAGTGCACAGGGATGGGGGCATGACCCGTCCCTGCTCAGTCTCACCCTGCACCGCCCCGGCCACGGGCATGAGCTTGAATGGAGCCCCTCGCCTGGGTCGGTGGTGCCCCGAGGCCGGGAGGAGCCAGCAGTGCAGACGGGGCTGTGGCTCAGCTCTACTGCTGCTCGCCCAGGTCCTGCTCCTGTTCCAGCCTCTGTTCTCCTCCAGCTCTTGCTCCTCAAGTGAAGGGTGCTCCAGGCTGCCCGTGCCTTGGGCAGGTGCCTGCCCTGTTCCCCCAGCTATGGGAGCACCTGCCCAGCCACAGCCCTGTCCCATGGACCCTGCCATCCTCACAGCCTCCCACAGCACTGGGGATGCGGATGGACCACCCGACCACCATTTGTGCAAGTGATTGTCAGGGAGTGTCACTGACATGCACTCCCAGTCCTCCGGCGCATGGTGGTACTGGGGCTGTAAGATCCCAGTCCCTTCAGCCTGTCCGAGGTACTCTTCCCCATGGCACATCTGGTGGCTCAGGACACTTCACTGCCCCAGGCTATGTCAAGCTGGGGGCACCTGGCATGGCTGCCCTGCTCACATCAGCGTTTGCCACTCTGCCAGCACCCATCCTCCTGCCAGAGGATGAAACCTGCCCTCTTCCTGGTGATGTGCTCTTGCTGCCGGTGGAGGCAGCCCCAGCTCCAGACATCCTGAAAATTTGCATGGGCCAAGGGTGCATGGGGCCAGGACATGATCCCTGCCTGAGTCACGAGTTGGCGTCTGCTCTGCCGGGGTCTGTCTCCAGGTAATTTAACCCCACAGTCAACAATGTGGCACGGCGGCGTGGCAGTAAATCAGTAACTGTTTGACTTTGCCTGTGGTCCCCTCCCTGCCGGGTGTTTATGCAGGAACAGGAGCCGGCGCTCAGCCGCCTGCCCCACTGCCGCACCTCATGTCACCGCTGACGGCAGTGGGAGTGACACATGGGCAGAGGCCTGGGGTGGCAAGGAGATCATCAAGGCAGCCGTTTTCCCTGTGCCCTCCTGGATGGGGACCTGCTGAGGAGCTGCAGGCACCTGGAGACGCTCAGGCTGGCTGGGATGCTCCCACAGCAGGCCCAGGCCCAACACTGGGATGCCAGGAATGAAAGCAACCATCTTGCAGCCCAGTGGCCCTTACAGCAGGGCCAGAGCACAGTGCTGTGTCAGTCGGCGGTGGGGGGGGTGGGGGTGGTAACAGCTGGGAGGTGAGCACACTGCCCACCAGGATGGAGGGAGAGGAAGGAACTGCACCATCCCTACCTCTGCTGCACAGGGACAGAGCCCATCTGGACCCAGCAGCAGCTTCTCTAGACCAGCAGCACTGCTGCCAGTCCCACACCGCCCACCCAGGGTCAGTGGTGTCCCACTGTGACTTGGGTGTAGCCCTGTGCTGATGCTGTCTTTGAGCATCATTGCCCTGGTCTGACCCTGTGACAACTCTGCCCTAGCATGGGGTGACCCCAGTGTGGGGTGACCTTGGTGCTGGCAGTGGGCATCCAGCACTGGGAGGCTCTGAGGGAGGATGCCAGCACAAGAGCAGATGGGAGCCCAGACATGGAAGGCTCATGGAAAGGAGACGAGGGGAAAACCACAGGGGAAACTGAGAGCTGATAGAAGCAGTGTGGGCACCAGTGGTTTTGCCCACAGTTGTTCCAAGGTGGCTCCAAGGTGCCCAGCTGGTTGCTGAGGGGACAATCCAGCTGAAGCTGCCTCCTGCCAGCTGGAGCACCTGAAGAGGGAATGAGCAAGCTGGCAGCAGGGCCAGCAGCTCCAGCCCACGCAGTTGGCATTGCCTTCTGGGAGACAGGAATGCTTTGGCTCCTGTCCCCAGTGTATGGCATCCAGGATATTGGTGTCCCCGCCCTGGCTCTGCCAGGTACTTCTTCAGCAAAGGCTGAGGATGGCTGTGGAGAGCACAGGGGTCTGGCAGCTGTCCCTATGGCCAGGGAGGATCCTGGCTGGGCACATGGGATCAGCAGCCCCAAACCAGGCCCAAAGGCTTGTCTCTGCTGCATCCCTCAGGAGCTGTTCCCACCACTACTGAGCCTGGTCACGGTGGCTGTGCCCAAGCCTCGTGGGTGACCGTGGCTCCTCCATGGCAGCAGTGAAGTGCTGGAGTCACATCACCTGACTGATGTGGTCAATGATTAAAAGGGGCACACTGAGGTGCCCCCGAGCAGTGAGCACGCCTCCCGCTGCTGGCACAGAGCAGGGATAGCAAGTACAGGGATACAGAGGGACACCCCAGCTCTGGAGATGCTGGGCCCCTCAGTCAGCAGCACAGGGTCCTCACACCATGGGCATGGACTGGTGCATGGACCCTCAGGTCCAGCTGTGCACCTGCTGAGGGCTCCTGCCACACTGCCACATCCTGCCACAGCCGAGCCCCCCTGCCCACACTGCCCCTGCGGCGCAGAGCTCAGTGGCCCTGCTGGCACGGCCACAGCTTCAGTGGTGCATGGATGCTCTGGAGCCTGGCATGTGCCTGGCTCTGTGCTCTGGGATTGCTCCTACCTGCTCATTCCATGTGGGACCCCTGCCCCAATCAGCCCCGCAGTACTCCAGGGGCTGGCATGAGGCATCCACCCCAAGCCCCTCCACACTCACCTTTCTCCTCAGTAGGGGCTGCATGCAGCTGGGCACACAGGGCCAGGATGCCCAGGAGCAGAACGATGGTGGTCTTCATGTTGGTGAATGCCAAAGGTGTGGATGAGGAGTGCAGGTTGGCGGGGTTTATATCTGTGTGGAGCTGGGGAGGGGCCATGCATACAACCTTCATGTGCCAAAACACTCACTGCTGCTGCGTGTCACAGTTGTGCCCGAGGCAATGACGGCCTGAGAAATGATTTACCTGGCCTAGTCCAGCCCTGGCAACCTGGCTGCAGCAGGGGAAAGGACCCTCAGCACTCTCATAGGGAAAGGGAGATGAGGCCATGGGCTGGGGTCACCCTACAGCCATGGGGAGCCCAGAACTACCCAGTTGTGACAAGTGATTTGATGAATTTGTGGGATAGGAACCCAGAGAGAGCTGCTCAGGAAGATGTTACCCTGGGGGCTGCTGTCCTGGCAGTGTGTTACTGGGGTGACACAGGGCTGTGGGTCTGCTGGGCTGTGCCCATCCCATAGACCCAGCACCTGCCTGTCCCAGTCCTGGCCTGGTGCCTGCATCATGCCACGTCCGCTAGTGGAGCCTCAGGGGACAACGGGCTGGGTCCCCGCAGGCAAGCATGGCCTCAGGGGGAGCAGAGCATGGGAAGCCTCCATGAGACACCCACAAAGCTGGGTGCACCCGTTGCTGAGCACCATTCCTCCGTGGGGACTGGCTGGTGGCTCAGTGCCGACATGTCACTGGCTGCAGACATGTCCCAGCACATGGGTGCTATGGCGGGGTCAGCACTGCGGCTGCCTCTCACCTTCCCATGCTCCCAGACTGGTGAGAAGTGACCCTGGGATGCCCAAGGTCAAAGGTGTGGGGGGTCATAGGGAGCCCATCTGAGCATGTGAAGGGTAACTATCCCAAGGGTGAGGTGTGCTCCCTGCTCTTGGGACCCCGTTGTGCTGCCACTGCTGTGTCTGAGACCCTGCCGGTGCTGCTGGCAAGTTGGGCAGAGGCAATCTGACTTGGGGGACAGGGCAGGGGTCTGGCAGGGCTGCAGCAAACCACAGGGGACAGCCAGGGCTGCAGTGGGTGGAAAGGGACAGAACCAGGCTTTTTGAGGGGCTGGTGTAAGAGACTTGTCCTGTGCTGGAGATGGAGAATGGCCCCAGCTGGGGTCCCAGTGTGTGGGAGGACACCAGGGACATACCCTGCCTGGGAAGTTGTGACAAGGCCAGCCTGCCAGGATGCAGGCATCTGTGCTGAAGGCAATGTGACCTCTGTGACCTCATTCAGGGTTTTACAGCTCAACGATCATACTTTCCCACTTGGAAATTCCTGTGTGCGTCATCCCTGTTCCGAGCAGCCGAATGCATTTGTTGCTGGCAGAACTCTGTGTCTAAATCAAAAGGAAACATGAGCAGGAACCAGGGGCTTTAAGAACAGCCTGGTCACATGCATGGAGTCCCTTTATGTGACACCTTTGCCCCAATGTGGCATGTGCCACAGTGCAGTGGTGGCGATGTGGGGGTCACCTGCCTCTCCCGAGCAGCCCTGGCCCTTTGGCTGGTGCTGGCGACCCTGGGCTCTGCGAGGGCCTTGCACTCTTCCCGCCCAGCTGCTGTGTGCCCGATGCATGTTACAGCGTGGAGCGGCATCAGAGATGGCCCGTGCCACTCATGCGGCACATGGCAGTGTGAGCCTGGTGTGCCCTTCGCCACGGGGCTGTGGGGCATGGACTCCCTGGTCTGGGAAGCCCCCTCCCCACCTACACCCCCTTCCCTCCCGCAGCTCCTCCCAGCCGGTGCCGGTGCCTCTGGCGGCCCCCCCGTCCCGTCCCGCCTTGTGGGGCGGCTCGGGGGCCGGTTCCGTCCTGGTCCCGGCGCCGATCCCTCGCGGCGGCCGGCAGAGGAGGCTGTTGCTCCGCCGGAGCAGACCGGGAGCGGACCGAGCTCTGCCGGGGTCCGGCAGCGCCCCCCGCCCCCGTCCCCGGCGGTGACCCAGCATAAGAAGAATGTGGAGCTGATGGAGGTGTCCGGAGAAGGCCACGGAGATGCCCCGAGGGCTGGAGCACCTCTGCTCTGGAGCCAGGCTGGGAGAGCTGGGAATGTTCAGCCTGGAGAAGAGATGGCTCCGTTATGGAGCCTAACAGTTATGGCACCTTCCAGTGCCTAAAAAGGCCACAAGAGAGCTGAAGAAGGACTTTGGACAAGGGCATGGAGTGACAGAACAAGGTGGAATGACTTCCCACTGACAGAGGACAAGGTTAGATTAGCGATTACAAAGGAATTTTTCCCTGTGAGGACAGTGAGGAACTGGAACAGGCTGTCCATAGAAGCTGTGGCTGCCTCATCCCTGGAAGTGTTCAAGGCCAAGTTGGACAGGGGTTGCAGCAACCTGGTCCAATGGAAGGTGTCCCTGCCCACATGCTCTCGGACTGCTTGGCGCCGAGCTGGCACCGTGGCTGCTGCTGGGTGCTGACATGAAAGTTCCTGGTTGTGGGAGCCAGGGGGCTGGCACCTCGACCCCAGCACACTGTTCCTAGAGCTGGGGGAGCTGAGGGACATCAGGCAGGCCCAGGGTGAGCAGGGTGCTCAGCACAGGGAGGGTACTGCCCTCTGCAGCCTCGCTCAGCCCTGCCTTGAGCTGTCCCTCACAATCTAGGGGTTAAACAGCACTGGCTGCCTGAATACTCACAGGGACTGCTGCTCAACAGCAGCTCTAATAGCCCCTATCCATAATGCAGTGAAGGCAAGACAGGATGCAAAGATCCAGGCTGGGCTGGTGCTGGCTGCTCAAGGCTCTGTGCCACGCATGGCACCCGGCTGGTGGCACGGCCTCGCGTGGCGCCCGGCTGGCGGCGCGGGAAGGCGGCCTCCCAAAATGGGGATTTTATTACAGCCATACATCACAGCGGCGGCCTGATGCGGGCGGACGGCGGTGATTTTTCTTCATGGTTTACAGACAAATGAGGGGAAGGAAAATTGATGTGAACTTTGCTATAGCGAGAGGTCGGGTGCGGGCAGGGAGCTGGTTATGGATGAGCCAGGGACTGCTGGGGCTGCCTGTCCCTGGGGCCCCTCCCGGCCCCCTGCTCCAGGCTGGATGGATGGGAGCACTGGCAGCGACAGGGCTGGGAGCATCATGTCCAGAATGGAGACTGTGCTGCAGCTCCAGGGGATTGGGAGAGCACGGCTCCCATCCCTGTGGAGGGATGCCTGGAGGGATGCTCTGCTGCTCAGGGGAACCATGTGAGCAGAGTTATTAATTCCAGCATAGTTTGGCCATGCAGTGACAGGTGGGCTGCTGTCACTGGCTGCTGGTGAGACCTTGGCTGCTCTTACCACAATTAAAGTTGCCTCCAAACATCACCGTCCTGCCCAGTGTAAGATAACAGCTAATACCCTCCAATAGCAGTTATCAGCTTCTCCATATGGCCCATAAATATTAATACAATTCTAATTAGTTCCTTTAAATACATTGCCTATATAAAATGTTTCCAGGACAATAAATCAGGAGCAGGTTGTCCACTCACCCTGCTCAAGCCCATTGCACAGGGACTGATAAACCTCATGGTTTATCATTAACCCCTCCTTTTAGATCCTGGGAGAAGAGGGGCCCAGGTGCAGTGTGTGAGCAGGGAACACCCTGTAACCCTCATCAGCAGTAACTCTTTGATGCATTTCCCCAGGTGCACCTGGTTTGCATTCCCAGTGATTTGCTCAATACCAGGACTGCCCACATCTCATCCTGGCAGACAGTGGCTCTGGACTGATGGCTGTGTGTTGATGTGCTCCTCTGGAAGATCTGTCCCAGCTGCAGCAGTGCCATGTGTCCCCTGGCACCAGGCAGTTCCTGACCCACAAGGCAGGAGGGTGCCTGGACAGCTGCTGCTCTATGCAGACCCTGGCCTTCACCCCCAACTCTGATTCTTCCTTCTCCTGGGAGGTGACAGAGATGACCATCCAGCTCAGAGCTCTCCTGTGAGCTGGAGGAGAGAGGATCCCCTCAAGGTGCTATGTGTGGGGGTGAGTGTGCACACAGGGTGACATTGCTCAAAGGAGTGCGAGGGGCACAGAGTGCTGGCTGGGGCACAGGCATTAGGTCTGAGGGGAGTGTGGCATTCATCCTTCCAGCACTTTGGCTTTGTCAGTACCGGAAAAGAACAAATACCAAACTCATTTGCTTGAGGAGGAATTAATACGGTGTGAAGCCTGTAGTGGATGATTTAGGAAGTGAATTTAAAATCTCAACACAAATAGATTTTTTTATAAGGTCAGAGGAAAGATTAAACGCTACAGACAAGCACAGCACTTGCCATTTCCAGCATCACTTTCACCATAAATATTTTGGGCTGGCACTGTCCCTGCGTTGTACACGTGGGTCTGAAGCTGCTCACTACAGCACTGCTGGGTGAGCAGGGATGTCCCCATGGAGGCCAGGATCACTCACCATCCCCTTCCTTACCAGGATGCTGCCAGCACATGGAAGCAGCTAGTGATGCTCCATGGTGGGAGGAAGGAGAGGTCATGTGTGTGGCCATGCTGCTGGTGGTACTGGAGAAACCAGCTGTAATTGCTCCAGCTCTTGGGCAGGATCTGTTCCCAGACCCCTCTGGTATTCCTGCTAGTGTTGCAGGGGGAATCCAAACGGTGGTGCTCACCTGGCATGGTGTGTGCCCATTGCCAGTTCCTGGCTCCTTCTCCCGGTGCCTGGCAGCAACCAGGATTGATGGCAAGTGATGTGAGAGGCTCCAAATGTGGAGGTTATAGCACTGAGCCACCCCCATCCATCACCGGCCATTCATTACCAAGTAACACCCTGCACGCTGGGCTGATTTCACACCTTATCTGAACCCAGCAGCTGTGCCCTAAATCCTGAGTGCCGAGACTGTCTGGAGGAATTCGGCTGCCTGTGCTTAAAATTAGTGTTAGCATCTATCATTTCCCTACACCAAATGGCTTTTGTGTCGGCACTTGGCAGCGCTCATCTATCACCGGGGCTCCAGGCTGCCCAGCACCATGCCCTCTCTGTCACTGTCACAGGACCCCTTGTTGGCAAAATGTCACCCAAAGAACAAGTGCAGCGGCTTGGCCTCTCCTTTCAGCTGGCCTGGTTGGCACTGCCAGCAGTGAGGGTGACCTTTGTCCTCTCGGCATGGCAGGCACCAGCTCTGCTCTCCCTGTCCCTCCAGCCCCACCGCAGCCAGGCATCTGGCACGGGCACAGCCTGACACATGTCCTCTGGCATGGTGGCTCGTTGCCACAGGTGCCACGATGCCAGTACAGCCATGGGGCCAGGTGCCTGTGGCTGCAGTGCCCTCAGCCATTCCCGGTGAGGTGAGTTGCTCCTGCCAGGCTGGTGCTGCCGGAGCTGTCGGCGTGATGAAAAGCCTCCCGCAGCAATGCAGATAACATACAAGCACAGGTCAGGCAAGGCCCCTGTAGCCCATCCATCAGGCACAGCAGCTACAGGCGCTCCTGGTGCCACCATCTGATGCACGTTATCCAGCACAAATGTGTTTCTTCCCCCAAGGTTAAACGGATGAGTGAGGTTCAGGCGCTGACAGCTCTGCCTGCCCCGCGCCAGCGATAAACGAGCTGCAAGAACCAGAGGGAAAAAAAAAGGTTTGTTTTCTGTCAAATGCTCCTTTTGATGGTGCTGGCACAGTGATGGCAGCAGTGCTGAGATGAGTGTGAGGATAGGACCTGCTCGTGGTGTGGCTGCAGGGCAGCCAGCAATGGCACCATCACAGCTGTGTTGGGTGATGGGCAAGAGCAAGGGCTTGGTGAGTTGCTGGAGTACTGAGTGATGCTGGCAGCAGGCACTTAGTGTGCCCCCAGCGTGCTGTCAAGCCATGCTGGGACTGGCAGGGATTGGATGGGATGGTGGCGAGCCTGGTCCTTCCCAGGGTGCCTGCCTGCCCTGGGTGCTGCCCCAGATAGAGTGCCAGGTGGGGATCCCCCACCCTTTGCAGTGTCCCTGCCAGGCTGTTGCTGCCCTACTCAATGTCACACTCAGAGCCTGTCAACGTGAAAAAAGGTTTGCAGGCGATAAGCGATGGGGCTGCGGCCGCGCCGCGCCGCCCGCACGTGATTTACTGCGGCGTTGCTAACGGAGTGCAGATTTTTCTTAATCTAAATTGAAAACTACTCAAGTAGAAAAATAATTTCATTGCTTCATCCTGAAGGGGCGGGGGAGAGGGAGGGGAAGAGCTGTGCCAGGGCAGGCAGGGCGACAGCTGCCTGCACCCCCTGCGCCACCATTCCCCATGGCCTTAGGCAGCTCCTGCTCTGGGGACATGCAGCAGCTGCTCTAGCTTGGACAGAAAAACTGGATTGTGTGGGGAGGGGGCAGCTGCCAGGACTTAGCTCTGTGGTGTCAGGGCACACCCAGTCCCTGCTGGGACACAGCCTCCCCCAGTGCAGGCTGATGCTGGCACAGGTGGGGATGTGCAGCCTCACAGATAGATTGGTAATTTGGAGCACGAGTGAATTCTGGGAGCATTTGCTGAGCTGGATAATAACGTGCCCAGTGAGCTGCATCCCATGCATGCTGCCAAATTAAAGAAATTTTTTTCTCCTTTAATTTAAAAGTCACCGTTGGGAAATCTCCACTGGCCGCAGCAGTGATTTCCCCTAGGCTGCCTTTCTGGAGAAATCTTTAATTTTGATTGTCACACTTTGTGGAGTTTATCTCAGAGAAGTAAAGCCATAAATAAGGTGCTGCTTCAGCACCCAGCCTCCAACTGTACCAGGACAGTGAGTGGCATTGCCACAGGTGAGAGCAGGGACAGCCTGACCACAGACACCCTCTCCCCTTGCACCTTTCTCTTCCTTCCCCCCTCTAGCCCCATCTACCCTCAGCACACTGCCTGGCTTCTCACAGCCTGATTTCACAGGTCAGCAACCTTTAATTACCCGGGCCTGTCCCCACCCCTCCCACCAAATGATTCGCAGGTTCATGAAAATCTCATTAACCATGAAACCACAGCTGGGTTCCCATGCTGGCACTGGAGCCCTCCAGCTCCTGCTGTGCTGTGGGCTCAGCCAGTGCTGTGCCCTGGCATCCAGCACCACAGGACCCGTGGAACGGGTGTCACGGTCAGACTGGGGAGGTGGCAGCTCCCAGGGCTTCCCCAGCACCTCCGGGGAAGCCCTGGGAGCTTCCCACACAACCAGCACACAACCCAGATAAGGGGCCTGTCCTCTCCCTCCTGGGGCCTGGGGAAGGCATCTCCCAGCAGCTTTTGAGCAATTAAGAGGCGGGAAGGGATTCAGGCAGCTCCCTTCGGCACGGAGCCGGCACAGCAGTGCCGGGTGAGCTCAGGAAAGGTTACACCATTTGCATTTTACCCTTCAGTAATTCCAACACTTACGGGTGCAATTAAGCAGCAGCCTGGTGTTATGAAGCTATCAGGGCGGAGAGACCTGAATCCCAACGAACTCCGCGTGCGTGCCTGTCCCAGACTGTTCCATCTGTCTGCGGTGACACTGCCGCGATGCCGGCGCAGGGATGGGCTGTGATTCTATCTCATGCCCATTGTTCCCTTGCTGGTGGCTCAGCCCTGTCCAGGCACCCGGGTTTGATACTCTCGGAGGGTGAGCACACAGAGGGGAGCGAGTGTTGGGATGGTGGAGCAGGTCCAGGCTTGTGCCATGCTTGTCACTACAACAAAGCATGTGATCTGATGGTGCCCTCCAAAGAACGGCCCCTGGCCTGCTTTTTTTACTGTGTGACCCCCTGATGGGGCAGAGCTGGATGGACTAAGATGTCTGTCCCAGTGCCACTGGCACATCTCTGCTGTGAAACAGGGTCTCCTCAATGTTTGGTGGCCCCTATCACCTGTGCGAGGACAGAGGCTCTATGGCCATTCTCCTTCCCTGCTTCAGTGGGACAGCAGGCTGGGAGAACTGCTGCCTTCCCCTTTAAGCATCATCCCTGCTTAATTCGATGGTTTTGAGTCCCGGCTCATGATTTCTGCAGCAATTTGGGCTGAGATTTCTCTCTTTCCCTCCATTATCCACTCTGATTAACTCAGCTGGCCCTGTCAGCTCTCATTCCGGTGCGGGGAGCCCTGTGAGAGCCTGTTAAAATGCATGAGCCTGTGGCAGTCGCTCCACTGCCCAGCCAGGCTGAACCGAGGCAAGGGGCTGCAGGCAGCAGGGCTGTGGTGGGGAGCTGGGGACTGTGGGGGTCCAGGGACGGGGTGCAGGTGCTGTGGGGGTGCCAGTGTCCCCCTCTGTCAGCATGGGGATGTCCTGGCCAGAGCTGAGCTGGGGGGAACCCTGTGGGGTGCAGGACCCAGTCACCCCCACATGCCAGGCTGTTGGGCAGCTGAATCCTCCCCCATGCAAAGGCTCATTTCCCATTCCAGCTCTGACTTGTTCCCTTTTTCTCATTTTAATAAAGACGAAAGCATCCGGAAACGCGGCTGCACCCGCAAAGAGCAAGATCTGACATAATTAAAAAGTGGCTTCAATCAGGCTGTTTTCCTAATGGTTTGTCATATCAGCCCGCACGGCCCTGCACCCCCGGTGCTCCCAACCCCCTGAGGCATCATTTACATTTCTTAATAACCCCTCATTAATATTCATGACGTGGGGAGGGTAATAACGGCTGAGTGCACACCACTAATTCAATTTCAGCGAGCCTCAGTGTGTTTAGTTAATCACTGGGGGACCTGGGTTACTCAGTACAATTATTTATTCGGAATTAGATCTCGAGGCATCTGGATTGAAACCTGAACTCGGAATAAAATTAAAGCAGGATTCTCCTCCTCTCCTCCTCCTCCCACCTCCACTCCCATCCATGGTTCTGAGCATCCCCTGCAGCCCTGCTTTGCTGGGATGAGGATCTGGTGTTTCCATACTGAGACCATTGTATAAGCCTCATCTGCAGCTGCTGCTGGGTCGTGGCTCCTCTGTGGCCATGCAGGGAAAAGGGTCACGAAAGGCCTGGTGACATGGCCAGCCCTGAGGGTGGTACCCCATCCCCGGTGGAAGGTGGGTGCCTGGGAAGAGGAAGTCAGGAGTCCTTGTTCTCCTGACCAAGCCAAATCCCAGGGTTTGCTTCAGCCTATCCAGAGCCTTCAGCCCCTTACCCAGCTTTGCTGCATGTTCCACCTGGGAGAGGCTGGTGCCAGCTCCATGCAGTATCCACCACCCAGGGCAGCTGCTCATCTCCATCCTTCATTTATTTCCTTCAGAGCTTTTTTAATACTTTGATTTTGCTTCTGGTTTCACTTTTTAATTCAATATTTTGTCCCTGTGCTCCAACTCACCTTATTGGATAAAAATTCTGTTATTATATCCTGCCCTGTAGGACCGGATGAGAATTGGGCTTCCCAGGCAGCAATGCAGTGCCTGGGTTCTTCAAATTCCTACTTTTGTTTTCTTTTGAATATTGCCCCTGGCCTTTGAGTCCTGTCAGGGAGGTGAAGTGAACATTTTCTATCCCTTTCTTTAACAAGAAGCTCAAGGCGAAGGTGCCAGCCTCGCTCGCTGTGCTCAGATTGGGGCTCTTCTTGTCACTGCTGGTTTTTGCCTTCCCCCAGCTCCTCCCAGAGCTGTTCCACTCACCCGGAATGAGGTGGAGGGAAAGTCTCGGCTCATCATGTTCTGTGTGTCTGTGGGTGGTCAGTTCTTATTCCCACTTGTTGTGCTTATCCCTGGGTGGGGGTCAGGCTTCTCAGTAGCTGAATCCCATTCCCAGTATGTGCCAATACCCCTCCAGTGTCTCCAAATGTGGAGGTTTCACAGCTGGGGAATTATCTGAACACTCAATACCCCAAAGCCAGAGGAGCTAATAATGATCTTCTATTTATCTCATCTTTAACATGCAGATTTGTTGAGTTAATTTTGCCATGACTGATCTCCTATATTTTCTTGAAACAATGGGGGATGTGAGGGACTCCTTCAAAAACATTATATATTTTTTTAATTTTCTGAGGTTTCTCAAACAAGACTCCTGCTGAGATAACTGCGTAATAGCTGCGATCATTATGAAAAATCATTTCAGCTCAAAACTGTTTTTTAAAGCACAGTTGAAATAAATTCAGTACGATTTTGGCCGAGTTGACTCTCTTCTAATTATTCTTATTTGTTAAATTGAGAAATGCCTCAGTCTGTCTGGGGTTCTGCATCTTGTGGAATTACATAGCGATTTGTCACGACCTCAGCAAACGGAGGGCCCGTCACGTCGCTGCTGCCGCGCTCAGAGCCCAGTTATTGGCGTGTTTTCAAGGTGACAGCGGTTAATGACGCCGGGTATAAATAGAAGTGTGTTGTCAATAACCGCTGGCAGCGCCTTTGGAAGGTTATGGAAACGGTGTCCCGAGAAAAGGCTGGTTCCCGCTGGCCCGGGGGAGCGCTCGGGGGGCTCTGCCGGGTGTCGTTTCCCCACTCGGGGCACAGCAGGGACGGGCCCGCCACTGCCCGCCTCGCCCGTGGCACCGGCTGCTCGGGGCAGGGGGGGGGTCCTCCTGTCACCGGCGGCGCATCGAGGTCTCGTTCTCTCCCTGCCCTGTGCCACGTGGCACCGGGGGACAGGCGGGAGGGCCCCGAGCCCTGGCCCGACACCCGTGAGAGGAGGAGGTGGCCCCGGCGGCCCCGCTCCGCCCGCTCTCGTTCGCGACAGCCCCGCACTGCTTTACGGCAGTGGGGCGCCTCCCGCCTCTCCCTTTCCGGCACGGCCTCCCCTCGTCTCGCTTTCCGGCAGTGTGGCGCCCCGCCACCCGGCCTACGCTGCCTGCCTTACGGCAGGTGTCGCGCGGCCCCGGTGGTTTGCGACAGGTTCCCGGTGGCGGGGCCCGGTCGGTGCGATGGACGTGGGAGAGCTGCTCAGCTACCAGGTGAGCTCGGGAGGTTGGGCCGTGCTGGGGGTGTCGCGGTCCCCTGCGCTCCGGCAGCCAGCGCGGAGACGACCTCGTCCGTGGCCCCGCTGCAGCGGCAGCGATGCTGCTCCAGCTCCGGTGCGGCCGCGGGCCTGGGGCGGCCGCCGTGCGGGGCCTCACTGGCCTCACTCGCACGGGGTCTGGTTAAAGTGCCGCTAAGTTTTGGGGGTCTCTCCTCTTATTCGGCGCGGCGGTGCCCGGTGGGAGCCGATTACCGGGGGCTCCGCGGCACCGCGGCTTTGCCGGTGTCGCTTCGGCCACAGATGGGCAGGTTGGTGCCCGCCTGACCCGGAGCGAAGCCTGAGCTCCTTCCGTGGCTGTTCTAGCGTGTCTTCTTCTCCCGTTAGTTTTATGACAAAACTAATTTAATTTCATTCTTATCAAAATATGTTTTTAAAAGTTTTCCTTATAAAAGTTTTCCTTTACTCGGAGCGTTTTCTTCCCTTGCCCTGCGGTCCCTGATGGGTCCCTGATGGTTGTGTGCAGGTATTGAGTGCGCTGGTTTATTGTCCCAGGAGCAGATTTCAGGTGTTTCTGTGAAACAGGGAATGAGGGCATGAACTACTGTAACATTTTGACACCTTGGCTGGGATAATGCCGGGCTTTGCTCCAGTTCTCAGCCCGGCTGAAGCCGTGGGGTTTCCCTGGGTGAGGAAAACACCCCAAGGCATTTTCAGCCGTGTAGGTGTGACCAGGTCTGCTCCGAGCTGAGAGCACAGAATTCCTGGTGCCCTCCTGGTGTGCCTCATTCCGTGACACTGAGTTGAAGAGTGTCTTGCTGCTCACTCCACGCTTGTGCTTAAGGAATGTGGTGTTTGGAGATGCTTGGGGGAAAAGGGAAATTTGCTGTTGGGTTTGAGAAGTTTCTCAGCAGTTTTCCCAAAGGTATTTAAGTTTCTGGGGCAGTCTGTCTTTGAGAGCTCCACTGGATTCTTCCTTAATAATCTCTAGGATGTTTCCCTCTGTGCCTTGCTGTCTCAAACATCCTTCCACATCCTGCTGCATCCAACAGCACAGCCCTGCTGGTCTGAGATCCACTCCACTTCTGTATTTCTTTATATTTTTCAAATGTGATTTTTCAACATCAAATTAGAGTTCTCATTTCTTACATTCCTATGATTCTTTGGCCTTCTCCACCCCATCTGGGGCTTAGTAATGTCATCCCTTACATGTCTGGGGTGCAGGTTAAGGCACAGAGAGGTAAACCTGAATGAACTGTCATTTTTTAACCAAGTTCCAGTTTGGGGTTTTGTTAGTTGTTTTTTCTCTTGCTCTCAGAATGTGAACTCCCCAGGATTCCCTCCACTCTGGAGAGAAGTGTCCATCTACTTTGCTTGGCTCACTTGGATTTTGTGCAGCTTTCCCTTGGATGAGCTTTCAGCACGGGCAGGGGGTGATTGCTTGTGACAGTGGGGAATCTATTCTGTCAAGGTAAAGAAATGCTGCTTAGCTGCAGGGTATCTAAATTTTAATTCCATTTCTTGCTGCTAAAATTTTTCTTAGCTGTGGGGAAAAGCATTTTGCAGCTTTCAGCCAACTGCTGAAATCGTTCCTGAAGGATTTGTCCTGGCTCTGTGCTCTTCTGGGCTCTAAGCTGAATGCAAGTGGTTCTTGTGTCACTGGCTGGGGTGATGCTTTAGTGAGCATTGGAAGTCAGTGG
Organism: Serinus canaria; assembly: GCF_022539315.1. NCBI lineage: Eukaryota > Metazoa > Chordata > Aves > Passeriformes > Fringillidae > Serinus > Serinus canaria. Next base: position 7,070,622 of record NC_066333.1, read on the forward strand.
TGCTGAGTTCAGATCTCCAGAACTGGGTACAGTGGTGGGTACAGGTGAAAGAAGTGGAGGAGGAGAAGGCAGGCAAATAGCCCTGGTTCTGAGAAAATGAGATTACCTTCTGTGAGGGCATTTCCTGCTGAGATGTGGGGAAAAGAGTTGGAAACAGCAGATTTCATTGCCTCCCATCCTGTGGATCAGCCTCTGCCTTTGGGGAGGGTGGCTTGAAGAAGATGGCCAGGGGAGGGTGGCTTGGCAGCTTGCCCAGCAGCTCCTGGCCCGCTTCAGCCTTGGATTTGGGAGCTTCCCTGCTCTGGGCTGGGCTGTGGGCTGGCTCAAGGTCTCCTTGGCTGTCCTCATTGCAGGGATGGTACCGGCTGTCAGGGAGGTGGTGTGGTGCCTCAGCTCTCTGATTTTAATCTCTTGCTGCAAATGAGTTGGTCTTCTCAACCTCCCTCAGCACAACCCAAAATAATTGCTTTCCTCTTACACTGTTTTGAATTTTCTCCTCTAAATGTGTAATCTGTGCCCTTGCTTCGGCAAGAAGATGTTCTTCCTCAGAGCCAAACTTGGCGTGGAAGACTGCAGGCACTGTGCCACCAATTCAGCACCAAGTGTCTGCCAGAACGGGAAAAGCAACCTCTTGCAACAAAAAATACAATTAAACAGCACCTGGCCGTTTATCCAAAGCTCAGGAATCCATAAACTTTACGTGTTGCTGCAAAACAGTTGCAGATGGTCTAAAGTGATGATTAAATATTGCTGCTGTTTGCCCAGATCCTCCGTGTTTGGTCTCTGATTACAGAGGGTAATTAAGAGGACAAAGCCAACTCCGGGGCTATTCAGAGTCTTCTTTCAGTTGTCTTGGGAGGGAATACGGGAGGTTATTTGGATTCTCATTAACGGCAGATTTCATCACTGTGAGTGATCATTGCAAAGCCCTGATTGTCAGTAAGATCAAGTGGCAGAGGAAGCAGTAACTGCTGGGGTGAGATCTGCCTTCAGCACGCTGGGTGATCTCCCCGGGGTCTGTCGGGGTTCAGGGCGGTGTGTACGGGGATGGATCTCTGTGTATCATCATTTCTGCTGCTGGAATGGATAATTTGCTGTCAATTTGCAATGTAATGGATGCATCTGATTATAGGGGCAGCTCCACTGAGCTCGTTGTTGGCTACTTACAGCATTATTACCCCAATAGCTCCTCTGCTGCCGGCAGTTAAAAGAAGGAGCCGACATTGGCTCAGCTGTCTGCCTCATCCCTTGGCTCTGCTCCTGGGAGTGCAGCCCCATGCTGCCAGAGCTGTGCTCTCACAGGGTGGCAAGTAAATCTCTAGTTTACTTCCCAATGTATTGCCTTTGACCACCAAACCAGGGGGTGTCAAGAAAGATCCCTGTCCTGCACTTCCCTGATATGTTCCTTGGGTGGTTCAGAGCCTCACAAGGGAGGCTGGAGGGCGCAGGGGTTCATTCCCTCTGAAATTAATAATATGTATCCATGTGGGTACAGCGTGCACCTGTCATTGCATTTTCCTCAGATTGTGTGATTTTGGAGCTCTTGGGTCTCTGAGATTTCTGATTTTCCTGGGGTACCAGTTCTTCCAGTTTTTAGCACTCAGATCCTGCATCATTAAGAAGTGCAGTGTGTCATGCCTCAGGAAGAAAAAGCATGGCAAAGTGAGATTGATCGTAGCCTGGTTTATCACAAACATTGGAAACAAAATTAGGAAGTCATTGAAGATTCCTCTGGAGATTAGGATCCCAAACTGACAGCTGCTGTGCAGCTTTCTGAGTGCCTCTTTGGAGCAGGCTGAGATGTGGGCACAGAAGCTGCATCATTTATGAAGATTTATTTCAGATTTCATTAACAAAAAATTTCTGAGCTCCACAGTAATGAGGTTACTTACAAAACAGATACCTTAGTAATATGAAACTCCTGAGTATTTCCTGAGTAATATGAAACTACTGAGACCTCTCTAAACCTTCCTTATGTTTGGCAAAGGCTGAAGCAATCAGGATTCTGAGAAATGTGTGTTCTGATTTTGTGGTGTACTTAACCCTGATATTAATGTGCAATCACTGCTTGGAGGGAGCCCAGGGGCGCTGGCAGATTATTGTGCTTTGATTTAGGACATTGTTTCCCTGTTCCTCCTGGCACATGTGGCTGATGCTGCTCCTGCTGCCCACACTGAGGTCAGGCTTGGCCTTACCAGACTAGAACCTGTGTCAGGTGTGTCTGGGGAAAGTCTGTACCCAAAGGCTGGGCCCCAGGGAGTGTCTGTCAGCTAACAGACGCAACCAGTACAGGAGGACTACAAGAGAAAGGGAAAGATAATCCTCCCGTTGCCAATTACCAGCTTCTGTTTACTTTATCATATTTTATAAACAGTAGCTTTTTTTAAAGCCTTTTGTATTCATTGGTTTTTGTGTGGTGCTATCAGTGTTAGATTTAAATGAAAATGCCTGCTGAATAAATTACTGTGAATGCCCTGCATTCATCAGGAACAGAATTAAGCTTAGCTAACATAACAATTGAAAAATGCTTTTCTTGTGCATTTTCAAATGAATTCTAACTTCTTGCCAGATTCACCTTAGCACAGCTAAGTAAAAAACCCCACATTTTGTTTATCAAATGATTAACTTTCTCTTTTCTACCAGAAAGGCAGAACTTGTGCAGATGTCTATGAAGCTGTGGAATTGGTTAAATAAATGTGTTTGGACACAATCTCTGTGTTTGCTGAGCAAAATGCACAGGCTCGGTGCAACCTATGAGCTTAATTCTTGCTAGTTGGTAAGAGTCCTTTGCAAAACACAAATGCAAACCCAAGATGAAAATCAATGAACAGAAAGTAATGCCTGTCTTAAATCAGTTGTTCATGACTGTGCATCTCTTGTGGAATGAGCAGGACCCAGGTGTTCCACTCAGGCCTTGGTTTCTTGGCTTTAATAAGCGCTGGTTGGGAACAGCAATGTTCTTAGCGAGGTTTTGCATAACATCAATAAGGAGAGGCAAAGCCTTAATGCCTGCTTAATAGCGTTTGCCCGAATTCAATTACTGCCTATTGCCAGGCTGCTGGCAGCGCTAATGATCGCACGCGGGGCACTTCCATGATTTATCATAATGATTCTGCTCAGACGCCTCCCCCAGCAATGCATAAATACAAAAAAGGGTAAAATAATTGAGATGGAAGCAAGGGTGTAAATTCTGATCTTGAGGATTGTGTACTCAGAGGAAATGGGGATGGTTTCGTGATGGAGTTTTAGTTTAGGTTTTGTTCTGGGATGCAGTCCCTTCCTGTGGCACGTGACTTTGCATTTGATAGACCCCCCAGCTCCCTCAGCCTCTCATTACACTTCAGGCTTGCCAGGGGCTTTGGTCCTTTTTAATGTTTAGAAATAACAGTGAGGATTGAGATTTCAATTCCAAATTAGGAACATCCATGGCAAATCTTGTTGAGATTTAGATGTAAATTTTGGGATTTATGTCACTAATTGCTGTATTTGTGTTTGTGACATTAATCGGTCAAAGATGGTTTAGGATGGTATTACCAAGGAGTGAATGGGAGGACATAGGAAGGGCAGGGCCCCTTGTGACATCAAGGACATGGAGTAAGGATTTACTGAAGTTTTTTCCTTGGATGATGTAATTTAGAAGAGCACCTTTTCCTTATTCTTTTTATGGGGTTGCTGGTTGCTCAGGGAGCGTTTGAATTATTAGTTGTTGTCAATGACACATTTGTTTCCAAATGGATCTATGTGAAATTATATTTTAATGTACCTAGAAGATTAGTAATAGGAATCTGCTTAAAAAAAACCTCCAGTCCACAAAATCCTCCAAGCAAATAAATTTTTCATTTCACAGAATCTCTGGATATGCTTCCATGTCATGGCTATTGAATTATGAGCTGAGTAACTGCTTTAAAAGTGCATGGAGGCACTTTAGAAGGGTTTTAAGTCAGGAATGTACCATCTGTAATGGAAATGGCAGAGAAGATAGAGGGAGAAAGGAGACAGATAACAGAGCTTGAACAGGTTTGCCTGGAAGCGAGCAGATACAGCTCTGATTTGTGTTAATGTGTTGTCTGGGAAACTTGATTCTGCATCTTCACTAAATTGGTGACAAGGTGGTAACCCTGAAAACAAGGTGATCCCTGCCAGGCTGCTGTCTGGCCTGCTTCTTAACTATAATTAATTCCTCATGTGCTTTCTGGGGCTGGCTGGGGGGGTGTTTATTTTTTTACATCTCCTGAAAGCAGCATTTTTTCTGGAGCAGAAGATTTACCAGCTTGCCATTGGGCTGTGCCACTGGTGCAGTGTGTGGCAGAACTGGAACCACAGCTGGATTTCCTTAGGAGCCTGGAAGGTTTATTACCCTCTGCAGCCCAAAAGTTCCTAACCTGTCAGGGAGGTGGAAATTCCTATCTTGATGCTCACACTAGTGCCAGACCTGGCAGGAAAATGACACTGTCATTCCTCTGCCCCTTTCTTTGGATCAAACATGAGAAGGATCTCAGTCTTGCATAAAAGCAGGGCCTGTGTTCATGGAACACAGGTCCTGGTGTGACTTTTGCCATTTTAGACAAAGGGTCCCACAGAGCAGAAGATTAGGGGCTGCCTACCAGGTGGTGTTTTATAAATTGAGATGGACATGTGTTAGACCTAATGAGGTTACAAAATCACCTACCAGGTGACTTGAGCAGTGATGTAAAGTAAAAGTATTTTTGTTATTGTTTTATTATTCTTGATATGTACAGTCCTTTTAAATAGTAAAGAATTAAGCTTTGTTTTGCTGTAGCTATAGAGCATAGAGTATTCCTGTTCCAGCTTGGTTGTCCTTCAAAAATGTGAGACCAAATTTAATGTCCTCGTAGCTTTTCAGGGAAAAGTTTTTTTTTTTCTGTTGCAAATGATTTTATCCCTTTCTGCCTGAATGAAAACATGGGATTAGGATTAATGGACTTCTTCTTGTCCTTGGCAAATTACCTTTAATTCTGACAATCAACTAGAAATAGTGGAATAAAATAATAGGTTGTTCCAAGCAAACCATGATGGTTTAGGCACTATTTAATCCAGTGCCAAGCCCCTGCAGAGCTGTAGCAAGCAGCAGTGTTCCTTGTCCTACCTACTCTGAGTTGGGCTGATTCTGCTTTTACTTGTCAGCAAACTTCAGACAGAAGGATGGAGGTGAAATGGGAGGCACACAGGAATTCAATATAGCCTTGTATACATTGTGGGTAAAAAATTATCTTTCCCTGCTGTCTGCTGAGCATATCAATCTGCTGGCTGTGAAATGTGGGGTTGTCTCAGCTGAGTCAGCAGATTGGGGTTCCTTGATGGGCAGCTGTGCCCCACTGGGCAGGGCTGCTTGGCCACTCCTTGTCTGTGCACTCCTTGTCCTTGCTGTCTATGAGGATATTTTCCCGTGAATTGTGTTCATAGATCAAAGAAGGTAGAATGTTGACACAGCTCTTGGCAGAGGCATTCATCTACTCATGTGATGTTCCACTTCACTAAATTAATTTCCTTTCCAGTTTTCAGAGTTGTTAAGTGTCGTGTAAGCAAATCTTTTAGACTTGTAAGAATTTCCTCAGTATGGTTTGTAATATTGGTATTCTGGTTTGCAAGGGTCACTAAACGCTTGTATTCATTCACCTTTTATTTCTCTGACTTCAGCCTAACAGAGGGACAAAAAGACCCCGTGATGAAGAGGAAGAGGAAATCAAAGCACGTCGGAAACAAGCCAGTGCCCGAGAGCATGGCCGTCATAGGGAAGAGGAGTCTGCTGCCCTGGAAGAAACTGATGATGAGAAGAAGAAACTCCTTCAGATAATTGAGAGGGATGGAGAAGAGGAAGATGAGGAAGTAAGTCCTCTGGGAGAGGCAGTGGAAATAACCAAACCCCTTCTCTGTGATTCCCATTTCTTGCCATGTAGGTGGTGAGGCTTAACGTGATTTTTCTGTGCTCTTACAGCTTCAGTTTGTGGGTTTGCTTTCCTGCCCTGCGGGGTGTTCATTAATTTCAAATTTCTCAAATATATCAGCTGAAGATTTAAAGTGTGGACAAAAGAAGAGGGCTTTCAAGTCTCATCTGTTTGGTCTGAGAATACCCAGATCACCTTCTAAAGTATATTTTTAGGAAACAGTTTCTGTGTTCTAACCAATTTCCTGACTATTGTTCTCATCAGTACCCCCAACCATACAGCTTCTCCCCCTCTTTGTAGCTGTGCGGCAGCAGCAGCAAATAAACAAACATTCTTCTGTACAAGAAAGGTCTTGGGTCAGAAGAGGGGGGTGGCAGCTGTCAAGGGTAAATGATTTCAAGCCTTGGAGACAGAAATCCAATGCTGCATTGGCCTTTCTGCCAAGGGCCAGGGAAAAGATCACTTTATAAATGTGACACATGGATTGGTATAAATCTAGAAGATATTTGCTTCCTGCTGCCTGTGTCCTGTTTGATAAAAAAACAAGTGATATTCACCACTGCAGAACTGTGTAGCTTTGTAAAATATCATTGTCCTTTGTATACAGCATTGCCAGCATCCGTCTTTGAGAATCTCCCTCTTTTTTTTGATGTTGAGCTATTGCCATGACAGTTGTTGCTGATAGCAGAGGAAGATAATGCAGGATTTCTGTAGCATTTCAGCTCCAGGGAGGATGGATCTAGAGAAGAGTCCTCCTGACTGGCTGGAGTCTTGTGGATTCCTGCAGTGTGCCAGTCCCTCATCTCTGTCAAGTGGAGTCCTCCCAGCCAGACATTTTAAAGGCTGAAAGTCCAGGCTTTAGAACTCAAATCTCTTGTTTATTACTTTGGACTGCAGTTAATATAAGTGCCATCAAAATGTGCTTTGTCCCAGTAAATTTGATGTGAAGAAGCTAATCTGTAGGACACTGCAATACTGAATGCAAATTCAATACAAGATATAAAGCAGATCCTAATGGAGATATCATAGTGATATGTGTTAGAGGAAGCAAAGAATCAAAGGGAGCAGAAGGAAGCAGTGTCAGCATGTGTGGGTTGAAATCCCAGCGTAAGAAGAATGTGCTTTGGGCACTGTGGTATTGATTGGCTGAATGGGGTGGTGACATGAGTGGGATGGCAATGAGACAGGTTGGGCAAAGGAATGGAGGAAATCAAATCATAACAGAAGGCTGGGGCTGGTGTTGTTATTGTAATGGAGTTTGCTGAAGAAATGGAGGTTTTCTGTCTCATATCAGATTGCTGCTTCGTGTCACTGACCAAAGAATCTGCAACACCAGCAGCAGCTCTTGATTTAATCCTGAGCAGGGGATGGGCACAAAACTTGGCTAAAGATAGGAGGGTGTCTGGTTTGGTTTTTGTTATGAGAGCTTCTCTTAAATAGTGATTGTAACACAGTCAGAGGAGAGGGGAGAGGTTACACAGGGAAATCTATATCATCAACTTTTTAATAAAAGAAGTGCATTAAAATCATAAACTAAGGAAAATGTTTGTAGGTGTCAGGGAGGCAGCCGAGGTTGTATTGCTGCTGTGCAGTAAATATACAACTCCAGCTGAGAAACACCTTAGGAGCATTTAAAAAATGAAGAGAAAATACTAGAGTGGAATATTGATTTATTTTTTTCTTTAGGAAAAGGCTTTAAGATAACAGTGAAAGCTTATCCAAGCGAGGAAAATGCAGAAGAATATAAATTCAGGGCAGTTAAATGTAGACTTCAAAAAAACAATAGCACAACAAGAGACTTCTGCAGAGAAGCTCTCTGTGGGCACAGGCTGTGAGGGCATTTTTGCTCTATGTCAGAAGCAAAAAAACTGGTATGAACTGGTGGTGCCAGGCTATAACAGGTGTAAAAGAGCAGCTCCAGGTCTGAGCTGGAGTGGGTAGTTATGGCATGTGAGGTGTTTGGCCGCTCTCTGCAGGGAGATTCCAGAGCTGGCTGGAATTCCCAGGGCCTTGGGCCTGGCTGCAGTCCCACCACATTGCTGATATTTCTCCAGCCTTCAAAGCTCATTTTTCTGCCGTTTCTGATTTGGTCAGGAGGAACCTTTGGATGAAAGTTCAGTGAAGAAGATGATTCTCACCTTTGAGAAGAGATCCTACAAAAACCAGGAGCTGCGGATTAAGTTTCCTGATAATCCAGAGAAGTAAGACTATACTTAACTTTTTTCCTTTGATTTTAGGTGTAAGCCTAAATCAATTGCTGGAATATAGAGATGTTTTCAGTTACATAAGGCTTATGTAACAGCAGTTACTGCCTTGTAGTTCTTTTAAATATTATTTTAAACTGGCTTTGTTAATTAAAAATGGCTTTGTTGAGACTCTGGTGGGGCCAATATATGGCTGGCAGCACAAAAACCATCAGCAATAATTAAAGGTTTCATTCCATCATTTGATGTGAAGATGTGTGCTTGCATACCAGCCAGAGAGGTTTGTGTGGGGAAGAAATTATTTCATGTTACCCAGTGCTGTGGTGAGCAGAACAGCTGGATGAGTACTGAGAGCCAGATGTGTATTTGTGTTCTTGAAGCCTCTTCCTCCCTTCAAGGTGTTCTGTTATTCACATTAAAGGGATTTCTTCCTACAGTTCAATGCCATTATTTTTTGTCCAGTTTGCTGTCCTTCCCCTTACCCAGATTATATTTATGGACTTCAGACTCATACAACCCACATACTAATATGTGCTAGCTAGGGAGGGTGCAATGCTCTGCAGAATTTATTTTATAAGCAGGTTTTCTCATGTGTTTTTGCAGCATCTTGACTTTAATTTCTTCTTGAAATTCTAGAACTGATTTACAAAATTGGAACAAATCTGCTTATTTACTCTGTGTAAATTATACAGCAGAAATGTTTATGCTGCTTCAGGATTAAACTTCAAGGGGCAGGTGTAGGACAGAGAGGATAGAAATGCTGGTACCATGTGCACCTGGGATGACAAGTCCTATGTGGTGTCTCCTGGAAGGTAGTGGTCTCTTCTTGCCTTTTTGTTACCCTTTTTTGTCTTGCCTCAGGTTTATGGAGTCAGAACTGGATTTAAATGACATAATTCAGGAAATGCACGTGATCGCGACGATGCCCGGCCTGTATCACCTGCTGGTGGAGCTGAACGCTGTGCAGTCTCTGCTTGGGCTGCTGGGACATGACAACACAGATATCCTTCAGTTGTTAAAGCAGCTCTCATGGGGGAGGCTTTCTACAGACTTTTCTGTAATCTCTCATATCCTCTTTCCCAGGCTTCTGTAGATGTTTTTCTCCTCTTCCCACCTCACTGAATTTATGTGTTGGTTTTTCATTTTTTTCCCAGTGAAAGCCCTCTTTGTTCAAGTAATATTGATTCTGATTTTTTTTTCAGTGCTGTTATTCTCCTTTCTTGTTTTATGACCCTTTCATCTAGTTTTGAGTGGCAGTGTTAAGAGTGTTAGTGGATGAGCAACACAGGAGAAGTGAAGGCCTGGGCTGAGCAGCAATAATCTCAGACTGCAAACTTTGGAATAGCCCCAGTGAAAATTAAACTCTTTTACCCCTTCTTGCTGAGAGCTGGGCTGTCAGGCTGTCAGCTGTTTGTCATGGATTACCTCACCACATGCTTCACCTTAGTTTGTAAATGTGCCCTCTTCATATGCCCATACCTTTAGTTTGGTGTGCACAGAGCTCAAGGCTGTGGGTGGCCCCTCTGGTTAAGTACATATCCAGAGACAATTCCATTTCCATGCTCAGTGAGGTCCAGTGTCACTGACCCTGATCCCTCTGTGCACCTGGCTCTTGTACCTCTGGAGCTCTGAGGGCATCTGAGAAAGAGCTTTCTATTTATGTAGTGTTGATCAAAACCAGTGCCATTTTTGAGCCTCCTGGTGCCTTGATGCTTAACTGTCAGCTGGGAACTGGCACTATGCCCAGCTTGCCACTGTGCAGTCTGTAAAAGCAGACCTCAGACCGCTTTGCTTGTAAAATATTCTACAGCAGATTAAGCTGAAAAATTGTTACATGACTTGGGAGATTGCATGCCTGTGTCCTGGAAATATCTGTGGGTGGAGGGAGCAGTGAAGCCGTGTGGAAAGGGCACTGCGTGTCGACTTGGGACTCAGGCAGTCCTTTTTCCATTTTTATTGATCCATGGCCTTAGGAAGGTAATTTATTCTTTGCTTCTTTATGTGTAAAGCAGGAGATAACACTTACAGCTTTCCTGAGGTGTTTTGGAATATACAATGTGAAAAGGCCTGTTAGTGCTGCATGTTGTGGTCTGATGCACAGATCTTGGTTTTCTTTTTTAGCACTTTTCTTTATAGCACTATCTATTGAGAATTCATAATTCATTCTTTCTAAGTGGGTGCAGTGATCAGAAGCTAAAACCAAAACATAAATATTTTATTGCATGCCAGTTTATATTAGTGAGCACTGTGTTTGTGTATTTTGACTTGCATCAGGTAGAACCTTGATGTGGTGAATGCTGTTCCCTGCAAAACAGTAAACCCCACAGCTTCCCTTATCCAAGATCTGCAAGGAAATGGCTCTCTGTTAACAATTTATGTTGTACAGAGGGAAGCTCCTCCCATGCAAATCCAATTTTGTGGTTACTGTGGTTTAATTATTTATTTTATACCAGACACCACAGACTTCTTTGTACTATGTGCTTTTGTACTGAATTTCTCATTCATAGGGAAAAAAGGAACTGTGGGAATATTGACTGGGATAGCAGAGCTGTTTTCCAGATAAAGTGCACCATAGTACAGTTTGCTTTGTCCTGTCTGCCATGGAAAGCTTTGTGCTCTGGTCACTGCTGCTGTCAAAAACTTGTCAGGGTTTCCAGTGTGAACTCTTTTTATTTGGTTCTCAACTTGCCTATCAGTGAGTTTATGGGTATGAATTTTGCCTGAGAACTGCAATTTTGGGAAAGGTATATTTCTTGTTATAAAACTGCTGAAGTGTTTTGAGCTCCACTGGAAGCAGAGACTGCTGCTGTTCACATATAGGGTACAAGCTATTGAAGTGAAGCATCTAGACATAAAACTGAATTGATACAGCTCAGGTTTTCTAATGATGTTTTGTTAAAACAAATGGGAAAATATTTTTTAAAATGAGTTATTCAAGGAGAGAACTAAACAAATGGCTCTTCAGATGCAATTTAATTGTGGTGTCTTGAGGGACTAATGCAAGGAGACAAAAGCAGTGTCCAGGGGGAGCAAATAATCTGCTGAATGATTCATACGGTTTTACACAAAACATGTGAATGAAAGATGATCACCAACAAGATTTTATTAATGAAAGACTTGAAAGCTTCAAGCGAGGCTTTGCTTTGCTATCTCCTAAATTTTATAGGACAGCTGATACTCTCACTGCAAGCTTCAACAGAAGCTTCCCAGACAGGAATGCCCTGCATGATGAACTCTGCTGAATTCTTTGCTGTGCACTCTCAAGAGAACTTGGTTCAGTTATCTTTGTAGCACCCAGGAGACAGCAGAAATCTTCAACTGATTCCTCCCTGAGCTTTCTCTCCCATGAGCTGATGAAATCCCATTCCTTCAATTTGTCCTCATCCATCCTGTATTAACCCCTAGACCATCTCAGTGGTCCTCTGCTCTCCCAAACACAGTATGTCAAGGCCTCTCTTTTATTGGGAGAGCCCACAACAGAACAAAATATTCTGCAAGTTGCCCCATGAGTGCCAAGGAGACCATCAGAATTCCTTCTGTTGACTTGCTGGTTTTGCTGTTACTAGTGCACTCTAGTGTGTGATTAGACTTTGTCACTGCAGTGACACTCTGCTGAGGTGACACTTGCCTGAAGTGACACGCTGGTGGCTCTCCTGCAGCTCATCCAGCAGAAGGTCCAGGCTCTCTCTTGCAGAGCTCACCTCTCCAGCCAGCCCCAGCCCATGGCTGAACCTCACTTAGAAAAGACAGATGAAAATACTTTTCCTGTTGCTGCTTGTGTATCTGAGCAAATGTGCAAATAGGAGACCTGGGAGCTGCTTTGTCAGCCTGGGCACTTGAGAGAGATCCATCACAGAGTGGTTATTTAGGACATTGAGAAAACCACATCTCCTGCTCTGCCCTTGGGATGCAGGCAGGATTGATCAGTGTGTCTGAGAGAATAGGGAAGTGGGTCTAATGAGCTGGAATATGTCTTGTCCTACAAGGGAGCTGTGCAGCAGGCAGGGGAGCTGTGTGTTATGCAGCCCAGAGTTAATGAGTGAAAATTGGGCTGGCAGAAGCTCTGCTGTTCCTGTGAGGGCTGTGGTTTGAGGAGTGTGCTGCCCTAATTGGGCTGGGCAGAGGGGGGTGATGCTCCTGCTGCCGGCGCTGCCCTTGTTAGGTGTGTGTGTGTATCAGGTTAGCAGGGCCATCACTGAGAGCAGAATACCCAAATCACATTATTATAACTCATTTCTCTTTGCATGTGTTCAGTCTTGACAATGCAAGATGGTGCTTCCTTAGACCAACTCCAGCATGTTTGATTTGAAAAAAATAAGTAACTACCACAAAGAAACAGTAAAATTGCCTGAACAGTAAGCACAGAATCACATTTGTTTTTATCATTCCTAATTGTTCAGATTCCCTAATTTTAGCACTTCTGGGGAAGGTCTGCTGCAGTAGTCTGTGTGTTCTTGTGTCTGTTATCCTGTGCCCCGCTGCTGTGATTGTAATGCATTGTATCACCTCGCTGGCAATGCCAGTTGCTTTGGGGTCATGTCATGGACACATTGGCCTAAGAGCCATCTGCTATTGATACTAAATACATTTGCCTTCCTGTTAGTTGTCCTTAACACCCAGCACATGTTTCCATAGCTGTGGTTGACTTGCTGCAAGAGCTGACTGATATTGATACTCTCCATGAGAGTGAAGAAGGAGCTGAAGTCCTCATAGATGCTCTTGTAAGTAGGAAACCCCAAATTATTTCAGTGCCTCAACATCTGCCTCAGCCCAGCAAGGAACACTAACCATCCTACTGTCTGCAGCTGTGTCTGGGTGTCTTTGCTGCCAGCATTGTGCTGGAGATAGCCAGGAGAAGCCTGTTCTGAACCTGAGACCATGATGGCTGTTTTTGATGAAATGCTAGAGTTTGGGGAGTGGGTGGTTGCACCATTTGCACATTGTTGCACCACTGCTTTTTTTGGAAGGAATGCTGTCATACTGCAAAATTTGTGTAGGCTAGGGGATCTTTTGGTGCAGGGAGGGAGAATGTAGTAATAATATTTATGACTTGGACAGTATCCAATTGAAAACAGGAGCTTTGTTTGCATTTTCCTTCTCTTCTGTTAAAAAAGTGTGACCTGGGTTCACTAATGGAGAGCTCAAGTTTGTTACCCAAAGGACAGTGATGCCTTGTGATCTTTCAATCTCACCTCTTGCACAGGAGACTGGTTGTTTTCTACCCAGTAACTCTTGTTTCAAGCCCAAAAATCTGGGCTTGAACTGGGGCACCTGTCAGTGATGGTTGGAATTTTTCTTAACAAGAAGTAAAAACTTGAAAGTTTTCATGTAGCAGAGCAAATGAACTTTAAGGGTGGAGGAGGGTACAGAGGTACGGATCCCTTTTGGCATAGAGAGTTAACCAACCCAGAAAATTACTCAGGTGGGTAGCAGATGCATTGTTTGGTGTTAAGTGTTCCTTGCACACTTAACCCTCTGAGTGCCTCTTGGCCTCTGTGGGGGTGGATTTTCCCTTTTCCTGCTGTTTCTGCTGGATGCCTCCTGCTCCCCAGCTGCAGAAGAGGAATGAATACAAACCCCTCAGAGAGGTGATGCCCAGCCAAACATGAGTTTTACAGGTCTGTCCTACCTTGGAGCTGGTGAATTGCTGCCTTTGACCATCGCTATGGCTGTGTCTGGTTCTGTAACTATTGTGTTGAATTTGGAAGACAGGAAATTACGGTTTTTCTTTTGTTTGCTTTGTTTGGCTGCTCTGTTTTCTCCTACAATCCTTGTCCAGTCACTATAACATTACCTTCCAGAGGTTAATGACAGTGCCCAGAGCCCAGTTCCTCCAGCTGGCCTCTGGGCTGTTGTTAATTACTCTGCCTCGGTGGGGAGATTGCTGGGTGAAGGAAATGGGAGAGAGGAGCTGCTACAGAAGATGTTTTCTATAAAATATGTGGAGAGGTAGTAAATCAAGTGAAGTTCTTTCTGTTTTCATTGTCACCAGCCCGCTGATAATAGCCATGTTTAGAGGTTTCATTGTCCTGCTTGAAAGAAACAGGTCAGGGCTATCTTGGGAGAAATGTTTAGATATGTGCGTTTTAGATTACTTTTTTTTTAAAGAAAGTAGGTAAAAGGTTGTAGGGTATCTGAAGATTGTTGCATTGTTTTCTGCAGCAGCCCATATATGTGTTTTTTCCACATATTTACTGGGCCCAAAGCTGGTTAAGAGTGTTTGAATTGGTAATGTTATTTTGTTTAACTGTTCCAAGCTCACGTCCACAATGGAAAGTTTGCCAGGGTCAAGCTGGGACTCTTTCCAATTCCTGTTTTAAAGGTGTATTTTAGGTGTGAGCTCTGTGATTCAGGGTCTCCCCCTTGCCTCTCTAGTTTTTCTAAACTCACTGAAGTCACCTTGGTGCATTCATCTTGAGAGAATTTAGCTGCAGGACTTCAGCTGGTAACAGTTCAGCTCTTGGGTTTGGATCTGTGTGTGAGCATTGTTCTGTCAGATTTTGTACCTGTTAGGTGGAAGGTCTAGCAGCAATGTATGCAGGCAGGCAGCAGTGACCAGCTGCTCGCAGAGCTGACAGTTCTCCCATCCACAGTGGTTGTGAGCCTCATGCTTCAGAATTCTGAGGGATTATTAGTGTCTGGCAGAGTGTTTCCTTCATATTCTTCTTTTCATTCTTATTTCCTATCTCTTTATCTTTTCCATGACCCTGGGGATGTAGGTGGAGGGCCAGGTCGTGGCCTTGTTGGTCCAGAATTTAGAGCGCCTGGATGAAAGTGTGAAGGAGGAGGCTGATGGTGTCCACAACACCCTGGGTAAGTGGCTGCTGCACAGCCCCTTGCTTCTTTCTGTGGTTTGTACCAAGGGGTGTGAGTTACCCCTTCCTTTCCCCCCCTCCTCTTTTTCTCTTGGACTGCCAGCACTGCAGTACAGGATTTGGTACAGCTTTTATTCAAGCACAGCTTGGAATCACTTGTCCCTGGAGCCAGAGTTTGTCCTTTTTCCCATGGCTGCATGAAAGGTGTCTCTTCCCAAACCAACTGTGTTGGGAGGTGCAGATACATGGATCACTGCACTGCACCAGAGGCAATCACAGAACTGTTCAGGTTGGTAAAGCTCTCTAAGATCACTGAGTCCAGCTATTAACCCAGCACTTCCAAGGCCACCACTAAACCATGTCCCAAAGTGCCACATCTACACAGCTTGTAAAAACCTCCAGGAAAGTGCTCCACTGTCCATGTATTTACTATGAACATATCTGTGAGCTGTACTTTGTTTCTGTCTTAACAATATATTTAACTTTCAGGTAGTAAAACATTTGCAACTCATGGAAGGACATAACTGCCCCTCTGCTCCCTGATCTTTGCACAGCACAGAACCACTGCAGGGTGGTGCCCCTGCTGGCAGTCACACCATCACCCACTCCTTGCACTCCTTTGGGATTGTAATCTCCCAGGACTGCAAGAATGAGAGAGCCTGGAAACATGAGAATTGTAATTTTTGGTGGGGAGAACCGTCTGTTTTCTGTCTTTCTTCCCAGGAATCGTGGAGAACATGGCAGAGTTCAGGCCAGAGATGTGCACAGAGGCTGCACAGCAGGGCCTCATGCAGTGGCTGCTCAAGAGGCTGAAGGTGAGCTGGTTCCTCACTTTCCTTCTGCAGGCCAGTTAGCACAAAAACTAGGTCAAGAAAAACCAGTTGTGCTTGTGTGTGTTGTAAAAGTTAAGGACAAAAAGTTATAGTTCAGGGTCTGTGTCCTCAGCAGTATTAGTTGAAAGAGACACACTTAGGTTTTGTCTTTATAAATGACTTGCAGTAGAAATTGTCTTTTTTGTCTTTTCATATGATTCATGTATGTTGGATTTCAATGTGTGAGATCTGTAGGACTACGAAAGCTGACCAGTGAGAGGGGACACTAATATTAATCATTTAATGGTTTTTGCTTCCCACATTTCTAACAATTTTTGAGTTTTAAGTGATTGTCTGTGTTTAAATGCTGCTGAGGGTGGCTTTTGCTTTGAACTCGGCTAATTGCCTTTTAAATTAAAAGCTGCTTTTCATACACTGCATCCTTTGACAGCGTGTTACACACTTTAACTCTGTCTTGTGTGAAAAAATGCCTAAAAATTCACTGGAAAATGCTGTAGAAAAAGAATGGATAGTTCAGTCCTCTCACAGAAATAGTAAAGGAAATATAGCAAAGAAATTCTGGCTGTTCTCTAACCTGTCAGTAAGGCATTAGCACTTCCATGCTTAAATGTCTGCATGATTAGAAAGCCTCTGAATTCCAGAAATTCTTCATCAGCTGTGTAAGTGCAGGTACCCCTCTGTGCACTTCACATCCGTGTTAGCAGAAGTAATCTGTAATTTCTCACTACAGGTAGAAACATAATTATGTTCTTTGCTTAAAAAGAAAAAGTGAAGTTAATTTTAGTCTTGGCAGGTAGGTACTGCTGCCTGCCTTGGAATTGCTGTGGCAGCTGAAAGACTGAAAAAAGTGTGAAAGCAAAATAATCCCAGCTAGGATTCCCCTGCTTGGTGCCACAGAACATGAATGCTCAATGGCATTCAAAGCTTGTGCAGGATGTGTCTGTTGGG
Organism: Serinus canaria; assembly: GCF_022539315.1. Lineage (NCBI taxonomy): Eukaryota > Metazoa > Chordata > Aves > Passeriformes > Fringillidae > Serinus > Serinus canaria. The sequence continues at coordinate 7,087,328 of NC_066333.1, forward strand.
TTCCCTGGCTGTGTTAATCGCTGGATTTGGGATGTAGGATGAGGCAGGGCTTTTTCTTGCCTGTACAGGGTTGTGGGGAGCTAATGAACCCCTCTCCAGCTGCTTTGGCTCTTGGCAGTGCTTGGTCTTGAATCTCTCTCCCCGACAGATGTGTTTGGGATTAACCCAGGATTGCAGCAGCTGGGTAGAGCTGCTGTGGAATGTCTCTGGGATAAGTTTTAAGATCAGGGTTCTGTCTGAGCAGTGATGAGGACATCTGGCACACAGCACAGAGCATGACTTTCTGTTTCCTGACAACATTTCAGGTCTTATAATTCTATTGTGACTGTCAGAGCTGCATCAGAAGGCTCAGGTGGAAAGCTTGTAGCTCACTTCTGCAAACACAAGCAGGTTTGATGATGTGTGCAGTCTTAGGAGATCAGAATGTTGTTTCCAAGGATTTGCAGGGCAGCAGTTGGTCACCCTGTGGCAGAAGGTGGCAGGGCTGTACAGCACCAAGCTTCCCCTCTCCCTCATGGTCTGCCTGGAGGTGTCACCTGGCTGCTGTAAATGTCATCTTCTGCAGAGTGGTTGAGGATCATTCTACAGAGTGGTTGGGGATCATTTGGAATCAAAAGCTTTATTTTAAAGTCAGTACTTGGTGGTGTTTGGGATCTTCTTGCTTTCTGTGTTTCCATGTGTTGCCTGGTGCTTGCACACCATGCTTTGTTCCTTGGCAGAAGGGTGGGGTGATTAGCCCAGCAGCCCTGCATAGGCAGGACTGTCCACCATGCTGCAGGGAGTTGTGTCTTTGGGGAAAAAACTGGGTGAAAAATGCTATGTTTTAAGCCTAGGACTTCTGTTTTTTCCCTTCTTGAGCAGTGGAGTATAAATAGCTGATAACTGATGGTTTTTAAATTTGTTTTATTTTATGAATCTCTCAGTAAAACAGGTTGCATTATTATCTAATTGGTTAATGTTCAGTCTGTTTCTGTAGATGAAGCAGCTTTGGCAGCATGCAAAAACATTGGATCCAGTTCAGAATCCACTCTAGGGATTTTTTGAGGGGTTCAAATTCAGCCTTTTCATTTTATTATGACTTTTTTAGCATATTTGAGGATGGAGGGAATATCTGAAATGGAAGTTATGTGATTGTGCAGGCAAAACCCATCTCATGTTCTTCTGACTGTGACACTGATCCTCAGAGGAAACTCTGGCAGTTACTGTATGATGTTATTGTGACGTATGTTCTGAAATTCTGGTTTTGCTGACAGGCACGGACTTCCAGAACAGAGATAAGTGCCATGCACCCACTTCACATTGTGGAAAATGTATCACAGGAAAGAGATTCTGTGTGGCAAACAACTGGAGACTGTTCTTAGGGGTTTTGAGCCAACTTGGCCAAACGTACTGATGTAGGACCATGTGAAGAATCACAGTGGACCTTCTACATGTGTGCATGAGCCCACAAGCTCCTCCTATCGCCCCGAACTCAAATTGCTGCTGTCACTGAGGAAAACTGCAGAATTACTGCAGCTGTGTTTTATTTTATGTGCTGCTCATACATTTGGTGATTTAATTACTGTGTTCTTCAAATCAATGAGATGCTGAGGGCCGTGCCCTGATGGGTCTCTTATTCCTTCCACCACAGGCTAAGATGCCTTTTGATGCCAACAAGCTGTACTGCAGTGAGGTGCTGGCGATTCTGCTCCAGAATAATGATGGTGAGCCATGCCTGCCATATCTCTGTCAGTGAGGGCAGAATCCAGGCTTCTCTCAGATCACAGCAGCCCTTTTCTGCCTCCAGCTCTCCTTTGCTGCCTTAACTCTCCTCCATGCGCTCCCTTACCTCCACCCTCTCTTTCTCTGCAGCTTTGGTGCTCTGTCAAGCTGTATTGATTTTGTTTGCTGATGTATCAGTGTTAGATGGCTGTAAAATCTGACAGTTAGCTTCATTTTTCTCTCTCTTTTCCCCCTTCCCCCCACCTCCGTCTAGACAACAGAGAATTGCTTGGGGAGCTGGATGGGATCGATGTGCTGCTTCAGCAGTTATCTGTGAGTAATTCCCACATGCCTTCTCTTCCATCAGGAGACTGCTGGGCTGGGTGGGAGGAATGGAAAATATTTGGGGTGCTGTCCTAGCAGTGCTTCATATTTGGTGAGGCATAGTCCCCAAATACCTTCAATGTGGTGTGTCATCCATGGTCAGTGAGATGAATCCCTTCTGTAAAGATGTTAATGCTGAGGTGCACGGAAGGTAAATGATTACATTATAGTTTCATAGCAAGTTGGAGGTAGGCAGGGTTGGAATTGGTCCATCTTCAGCATGCTCCACTCCAAGCACAGAGCTGGCTGAAGGTACTGTGTTGCTAGCTCACCTCTGTTTCTTCAGGCAGTGCTGCCTGCAGCACCCTCAGGTATGAATTATGTATAAATCTCTGGTAATCAGCTTATCCACCTACTTGAGTGTGAATTTGCCCTTCCCCTTGCAGGCCCTATGTATTATCCTTTAAATCCTGCAGCAGGCTGCTGCACATTTGTGGGTGCACAGTCAGGGCAGCAAAGGGCAGCAGCTGCAGAGGATGCAGCAGTGACCTGTCACTGGCTGACACCTGTCATGTGCTGGAGCTTTTGGTGCAAACTCTTCATGTGTGTTCTGCAACAGCACAGCCCAACATCTGGGGGTAATTTTGCTTTCTTTGTCATTCAGGTGTTTAAACGACACAATCCAAGTACAGCAGAGGAACAGGAAATGATGGAGAACCTGTTTGACTCCCTTTGCTCCTGCCTAATGCTCAGCTCCAACCGTGATCGCTTCCTGAAGGGTGAGGGTCTGCAGCTGATGAACCTGATGCTCAGGTACCTCATGAGCCTTCTGATTTCCTTCCTGCTTTTGATGTGCCAATACATATTCTAGCTAGATATTTGTGGTTTTATTTTAAAACTTGTGTTAGGATATTGGTCTGTCTTCTCCTTCTGGTTTTTTTTCCAGCAGGTAAGTAAGCTGGACTTTCTCAGACATGGAATCTCCACTCTTTGTCTTTAACTTTATTTCCTAAGAACTGAGGTTGCCGCAGTTGCTGCTGGAAAGCGGCAGATCTTTCATCTGGGTGTCTGCCACAGAGAATGCTGTAGGTCAGGTAAACCCTCTGAGGATTTAAATGACCTCTATGAGGACAGGAAAGGACCTTTGGATGTCTATAGGGAAAACCTTTTTCCTTTTGTTCCCCAGTTCAGGCTCCACTGTGTTGTATAGCCTCTGAGCTGTTGAATTTTTGTGGATGCTGATACAAAAATTACTTTTGTGAATGGGGCATAAGTTTGCATTTCTTGTGCTGTGCTTTGTCACACCCTGAACCTCTGGGGCTTCTCTGCTCTCTCTCCACTTTTCCTTGCTGGGCTGGCACTGAGTTGTGTCTGCTGGGCTGTCTGGCTCCCCAGAGCTGCAGGAGGGCACAGTGGGCTCTGTCTGGCTGTCCCCAGAGAGCCAAGCTGTGTGCTGGCGGGTTAGCAAACACCAGCCATGAATGCTGAGCTCCTGCAGCTCAGGGCTGGGGAATGTGTGGCAGCAGGGAACTGAATAAATAACCCAACATGGATTATTCAAATAGGAACACTGGGTTTTCTTGAGGCTAATTAAGGAAAAGCTCCAAAACTAAGAACGGGAGGGAGGCCTCCCTCTGCCTGGAGTCCTAAGCTGCTAAAGCAGCCTTGCAGAACTAATTAGTTGGAGTTCTTGTGCCATGTGGGTGGGATTCAGCATTTGGATTTTTAAGAGCTTTTTACCCAATTTTTGACTCTACTGTTTACCACTCTCTGCACAGGATTCCAGCTGGAAAAATATTACGAGAGGAAAATTTCTCCTTGGCTGCATTTTGCCCCCCATAGTAGTTGCAAAGGGGTTGGGAGGGACAAAGTCTGATAGACAGAGTTTCCAAGGCCTCAGTCTGTGGATTCTACAGTTTGAGTGGGATTGGTAAAGTGACAGTGGAAAAAAAAATAGCAATTTACAGAATTTGTTCTAGAAGCTTCTGTCACTACTGTCCACAGGCATGTACTGTACTGACAGCTGATATTTTATATTTTTTAAACTCTTCTAATCTAGTTGTAGTGCTTAGAAGCTCTCAGAGTTGCTCAGTTTTTCTTGGACAGAGCAACTTAGGTGACCACAATCTGTTGTTGTAAATAGGAAGTGAATGTGGATAGTTGTGATCTGAAACTGTACATCTGTATCTTCTTGATACCTTCCTGATAAACAGCAGAGAGCAGACATGCCTTTCAGTTGTGATTGACCACCTTGCCCACAAACAAGGCAGAGTATTTTTCTCTTCTGTTGGTGTCCTCTGAAGGACGGGGGCAGAGATCTGTTATTTTTTGGTTTTACTTTGGAGGTGGTTAATCACTGTACCGCAGCCTGTGCAAATGAAAGGACAAATAGGCAAAGTTGAAAGTGTATTGACATGATGTGAGATAGATAAGCTGTGTGAGAATAAAGATATCAGGCTTGAATCTCCGTTACTGTCGTAGGGAACACAGCATTCTGTGTCTGGGGCTGCCCGATCCATCCAGCCAAGTCATTCCATTATTGATGGTTGTGCACACACACCTGCAGAGAGCTGCAGCAGCTTTCAATGAGCATTTAATGTGCTCATGATATTCCTACAGATAGTCATGTACTGAGCCTTAAAATGTGTGGCCAACAGCAAAAGGCAACGTTGTATCATGTGAATTTCTCCTGGTTTAACGGGGGTAATGAGCCCAGTGTGGCTCATGTCCATGGCCAGATGGGTCCCAGACTCGTGCTGTGGTCTGGGACTTCAGCTGACCCTGAAGGAATTGGGGCTTCACCAAGCAGGTACATGGGAGGTGAGCAGAGGGTCTGGGAGAAGAGCAGGATGAGAGGGATGAAGCTGATGACAGCAGGAGTGAAGGAGCAAGTTTGGAAGTAGAATGAAAACAGGGCTATATATAATTATTTAATTTACATCTCTACACTAAGGGTGTATTTTATGTCATATCTTTATCAAAACCAAGATGGTTTGTCAAGGTAGCAGCCACCAACAGAAAGCTTAGAAATGTCTCTTAGAATTAAACTAAATTTTCTTTGTCGTTTAGAAAGTACTTCTTAGTGCTCAGTCCCTCAGTCTTGCCTTAGTAACTTATCTGCAATTTAGCCAAAAGAGAGGAAAACAGGCTTGTCCTGTCAGCTCCTGGGGCACTGACAGCCAGTTATTGCTTTGGCTGTAGAGCTGTGTGGGGTTTGAGGAGATGCAGCCCGGGGGATGTGTCACTCCCGGGGGATGTGTCAGGGATATTCTCTGTTGCTCAGGGAAAATGATGTGTGGCTTTCCCAGCTATGAACTGAGGAGCATGTGTGTGCACAGAGACAAATAGAGTCCAGGGAGCTCATGGGGATCTGCAGCTCTTGAGCCACAAAATGTTCTGTCCTGCAGCTATGCTGAGACTTATCTTGACCCTCAATAAAAGCTTTTGTCTCCTGTACAGAAAACAAGGTGAAACCAGACAACTCCATATGGCTCCCCAAAGCTTTTCTGTAGCTATTTCAGGGTAGATTTTTAATGATTTTTAAAATATTTTTATGTTTCCTTGTCCTGCTGTTCCTAATGACCCCTGGAAACATAAGCTGTCTCTTTACTAAATCTTCTGGTTAATTAAACGGAACCATTTTATGCACACTTTCCCAGGAAATCTAGTGTTCTGCTTTTACTGGTATTTTGGAAAGTTAGAGGCTATGTTCTGCTAATGTGGAAAGTACAAACAATGTCAGCACCTCTTTTTTTAAAAAAATAGATGTATCAAAAGAGTTGTCTAAGATGTAAAGGTGTTAAAAGGAGGAAAAGAATGATCAGTGAATAAAGTTGTAATTCAGAGTTTCCATGAACACTGAGGCCCCTCCACATTTGGTGATTCTCATGTTTGCTTGTCTGTGAATTAGTGTTCAGCTAAAAGTTCCCTCAATGAGCACAGATGAGACTAAGATAAACTGCTTGCCCTCTGGCAGAATAAATATTTCAAATAAAATCAACTCCAGACAGTCCAGGCAAGCAGCTATTGATCTCTAAAAGCCTGAACTTAAACCCAATGAATATTCCAGAGCTCAGCCCTGCACAGCCTTCCTAAATGCTGATCAATATGCAATTACTTCCCCTGAAAACATTTCTGGTGTCATCTGGCCTAAGGAGTACTTTATTTTTAGCTCTCTGTAGTGGGGATGTGGGGGCTTTCAAACAACCCTTCTGCATAGCCCCTGGTTGCTGGGGGGAGCTCAGAGTTCAATTCTACACTCTACCCTCCTACCATGGGGTCAGAAGTGCCTGTGGCTGCACTGGGCAGGGTCCCTTCCTTTCAGGCTGGGGTGTTCATGCATAGGTATTTTAGTTTGCCTGTTGTTAGGGGCTCATGAAGCTGGGTCTCTGCAGGGGAGTTGTTTTCCACATCTCTCTGGAGCCTTTGAGGAGCCCCTGCTGATGGACGTGGGGTCTTGGTGGCTCAGTCTGCAGCTGTGCAGGATCAGATGAGACTGGCATGTGCTTGGGGTGAAAGGTGGTGAGGCTTGTGACTGTCCTGTCCCAGAGGGAATGTCCTAGGCTGGCCTTTGGGGACACTGGTGGCTTATGTTCTCCAAGCTCATATTAGCTCCTACTGATACTCACTTGGTCTGGGCTGTATTATTGAGCAGTTTTTCAGTTCAGTTTCAGTTTTCCCCTGGATGGATTATAAATTCCTCTGGTTTGGTTTGTGAGGTACAGGGCAGTTGGAGATAATTTTCAGGGCCATCCTGTGTTACTGGTGTGAGTTACCACCATTGACATTCTGAACTGGCATTAAAGCAGAACAGCCCAGAGTCTGTCAGCCTCCTTCCATTGTGTGGTTCCTGGTGATGGGGTTTCATTAAAACTGACCCAGCTGTGCTCACCAAATGTACTCCTTTATTAAATTAAACTGTTTTTAGATTGAAATCCTGATCTTTTTGGAGATAGTATTTGCCTTTTGTATCCAACCCAGCCCCCCTTCTGTTTTGTAAAGGAGTGAAAAAATATCTTCTTCAGTAGCCAAGAAATAAGTAAATAAAACCATGACAATAAAATACATAAAATGAAATAAAAATAAAAAATACAAAGAAATAAAAGACATTAAAAAAGAAATAACCAAGACAATATTCTCAGCCACAGTTTTGCAAAGAGTTACTATTGATACAATGTTTTGGCTCCTAGGAGAGAAATCTTGCTTAGAGCTTGTGCTCAGACTCTTCATCTTGTCCTTGTCATGTTCCTTTCCTTGTCTCTTTAAAGTAGGGTTTTCCAAAGCTCCTCATGTCCCTGTACAATTTAATTTGCCTCTTCTCACAGAGAGAAGAAGATTTCCCGCAGCAGTGCCCTGAAGGTGCTGGACCACGCCATGATTGGACCAGAGGGCACAGACAACTGTCACAAGTTTGTGGACATCCTTGGGCTGAGAACCATCTTCCCTCTCTTCATGAAATCACCCAAAAAGATAAAGAAAGTTGGAACAACTGAAAAGGAACACGAAGGTGGGTGTGCTCCCAGATCCTTCTAATTGCTATGGAGAATGGACAGCCAGTGTCTGAAAAGTACCTGCAGGGAGGAGGGAAGGGCTCAGCACCCATCTTTGCAGCTTTCAGGTCTGGGTGTCCAGCCTGCTGCTCCTATCACAGCTGGCTGTTGAGGGCACACTTGTCCTGCTTGTTTTGGTATCAGCAGCTCCTGGCAATTCCATTTCATGTGCTGTTAATAAGTTATTTTACTCCTGTAGAGTCTGTTGTTTGAAGCTCTTACTCTGATGCAAAACTCTTTTGAAAAGAGTAATGAGGCAACTACAAATGTCACCTCAAAAGCAGTGTTTTCATGGCTCTGAGCACTGAAGTGTGACTGGATGAACATCAGGCACTGCAGAAATAAACTGCATTGCTTTTGAAGTTGCCTTTTTTTTTCCTTTTTTTAACTCTCTACCCTGGAAAACTGCTTTAACAGAGATCTGCTCTGGAATAAAACTACTCTTACTGTGGGACCTTACACTGAGCTGAGTGGTCAGTCCCTCCTGCTCCTGGTAACACTGCCTTTCCCATTTTGTTGGGAAACAAAATAAACTATGGACTATGTCTTGGAAGAAACTTTAAATACTGCCAGTGATGGTTAAGGTTTTGTGCCAGTTCATTGCTCAGCTCAATTCTACAGAGGGTGAATGTTGTCAAAAGCTGAAGAGGTGTGAGTGGGTCTCACACATGCCTAGGATCCGTCCTGAACTCCTGCAGCAAGCCAAGGGAAAGTGGAAGGAAATAGTAAAAACAAGGAAGCTTGAAACCAAATCCCCTGCTTTGGGACTGTCCTGGCAGCTCAGGTGGGACTCATGTGTCCTGCCAAGGCCAGGAGGGAGGTGCTGTCCCTGCAGAGCCCTCTGGGTGCTGGCTGGGACTGAGCAGCTCCTTTCTCTGGCAGAGCTGCTGAGCTGGGCACAGCTGCTTATTCTCCCTCCTAAGGACAAGGAATGGGCAGTGGCATGGGCTGGGCATGTGTGGCAGTGGCTGCTTTCCTGGCACGGGTGGAGAGCAGGGGCTCACCTGTCACCCAACCCCAGAGCAATTCACACACCTGCTAACAGTTCTGGTCACTTTATCTGCCTTGTGTTGCTTGTCTTGGATAGATAATGGTGAGGGGGAAATTGTGGTCTGGGGTTTATTCAATGGACTTGCAGAGCTAGGTTTGGTTTCTGTAGGCTATGTAATAAAATTGCAGGTTTATGTAATAAAATACACAGTTATGCTTCAATGGATTTAGGGGAGGTTTAGAAATTTTCATTTGCAGTGTGAAAATGAGGTTTGTTTAATTCTTCTTACTGAGAGAAAGCTTTAGCTGGAATGGGAGGTTCTGGGTAGAGTCTGAGTCTGTAGTTCATGCCATTGACTTAATTTTTCAGTTTTGGAAAGTGAGCTAATCTCTGTCTCATCTGCTTCTTCTGGAGACTGCAGCTGATACCTGTGGGCAGTCCTGGCTGCTGTGAGGATTAGTCTGGAAAGCCCTGACAGGGTCAGTTCCTGACTATTTCTGTGATAGCATGAAAAGGCAATCTGGCCTCAGGAGAATGAAGTGATCCATGCAAACAGGCTTTGTATCACATCTCCGTCTCATTATCATGCTGAAGAAATGGAGAACATTAAGATGAGTCCAGAAATCAGTTCTATTAAAATAAACTCTCCCTAAAAGACTGTGGTAGTAAGTCCAATTTTCTTTGTTTTGCATCACTGGGCAGGTGAGTTACTGAATTTCTAACGACAGGAGGTAATAGAGATGTTCAGCAGGGTTCCCTGGGGCCTGTCAGCCATTGTCCTGACACGGTGTAAGCAGCACAGTGTGTGCTTTACTCTGCTCAGTGTTGCCCCAACCATGCAGTGGTTGCTCCTGGGGGGAACCTGGCACAGGCTCCTGGGTGCCTCTGGCTTTAAGGGAAATGGTGCAGGTGTGGTATGATGGAACTGGTTCCCTGTGTGCCATTCTGGTCTTAAGAACATGCTGCTTTTTGCTTATCTCTTTGTTTATTGATCAAAAAGAAATCTCATGTTCAGTCTGCATCTTTTCTCATAAAAACCTTATCCTGTGTTCAATCTGTTTTAAAAAAAATAATTAGAACAATGTTGTAATAGGAGAGCTTTCATGTGCATGCCAAATGGAGGAAGAGATTCCTTTAAAGGATTCTTTGGCATGGCTTTGCAGCAGTGGCATCAGTATTTCTTTAAAGCAGCTCTGAGGAGCTGGGCTGTGCTTGCCCTCTCTGCATTACTGCTGGGATGGTGTTGGGCTGGGCAACCCCAGGCTGTGCTGTAAACCACAAAACCCTCAGTGGGCTCTGAAACCTGGGCTCTAATTACAGCTGCCTAAAGGCCAGCCTTGCTAAAATCCTCCAGCACTGGGTGAGGTTCCAAACAGCTCTGCTGAAGGGTTTGTCCTGCCTGTCCCTCTGTCTCTTTGTGTGCAGTGGCTGAAGTGCCACCAGGCTGGGGGTCCTGGCACCCACTGTGGCTCCAGGTACTTCACCTGTCCCAGAACATCCAATGCTCAATCTCCACAGCACCAAATCTTTTGTATGTGTCTGATGATTGTAGGAAAATATCCCCTTGTCTTTATTTTATAGCAGTGTTGCTATTTACATAAGAGATAGTCTATAAAACCATGTTTGTTTTATTGTCTCTAAGGCAGTGTTCTGAATGTGACAAAATAATAAATACCCCAGTAAAAAAAAATCTCAATGTGACTTGCTGAGCTTTTATTTATTGCAGAAATTTATAATCCAAATTAAATTTGATAAAAGTAACTTCTCTGTAATGTATTTCTTCCTTTCTAAATGCTAGCATAAAGGTGTCAGTGCTGGTTAGCTACATTTTAAACACTGTCAGTGTTTAAAAATTATTTTACTCTAGGGAGCCTGTGAACAATTTAAATCCAAACTGCACGTATTTATGCTTTATGTACACTATGTAATTAGGGAAAAAGAAAGGGAAAATTTCTTAACCATCTTTATGGATGATCTGAGCCTGAAGATTGGGCCTGTGGTGTCTAACTGAGTGCACATTATCTACACTTGAATTTTGCCTGTGTTTGTACAGATCATTATATTAGGATATTAGATTTGGGAGAAAAAACTCATTGGAAGCAATTTCCCTTTTTCTGAGGCAGTGAAGCAACTCAAAGCAGAAATATTTTGCAGCTGAAGACAGAAACGGCTTAGAGTTTTCCTTTGTCTGTGAATTTGCAGTACTCATGTGAGTGCCCAACTGGTTTGGACAGCCACAAAGAGAACCAGCCTGGCTGTGTAGGAGGTGTTGTGGTTGTGTATTGTGAGCTGGTTGAACAGCAGTGGCCCTTTAATGTCTGTGATTGAAGGGAGTGCACAGAAATCTGCCTCTGGGTGGTTCTTGGCATAAATAGAGGGTAAGATTTTAAATAACACTTGTGTGTGGTGACTTTTGAAATGTGGGGATTGCTCTATGAGCATCTGCATTCCCAAAACCTTCCTGCTGCAGAGTTGAGAGTTGGGGTGTCCCCCTGTCCATGAGGGTGCAGCAGCTCTCAGCACAGTCAAGTCACAGCATTGGATGCTGGTTTAAAATTCTTGAACAGTCTTAGTGAGCTAAAAATGGAGAAAACACAAATTCTTCCTGAATTAGAGAGTCTGTAGTGAAGCAATCATAGCTGGCTCGACAGGCTGTATATCCTCCTGCTCTTTCTCAGGATGGTTATTTGCAGCTGAGTTTTGCTCACTTGGAGAGTGTAATGAACTATAAAAGGATGTTTGTCCAATTCATCTTCATTTAAAAGCCTTCTCTTGTCTTAGATGTCGGTTTTACTTAGGAATGCTTAATTTGATAACCTGAGAATTAGTTCAGCCAGTTTCCAAAGGAGAATTCCTATTGCTGGGGGTGTTTTGCTTGTTACTCTCTATCAATAACAAGGCCTCTTTTGGAGATCCTCAGCTACACCCTCCCTTTAAAAACAACAACAAAATCCATTTCTTAGTAAATATACTCTTACTCCTTTGTGACATGCACTAAAGGCAGCAGAGCCCTTGGAATGAATGTCTGCCTCAGAGCCAGGTTCCCTGGGCGTGGGGAAGTGAAAAGGCAGCAGCAGAAACATGGCCTGATAAGGAGTTATTGGTATTATCTGAGCATCCTCTGTCAGCCAGCAGAAAGTGTTTTTCTTCTGGTGGTCTTGAGGAGTGAGCACCCAGGGAAGGCATCAGTCTGTTTAAGCAGAATTTTATTATGCCAATTTGTTATTTCACCATCACCCTCCGACAGGAACCTGTGATTTGAGTGAGCCATGATGCTGAGAACAGAGTTAAATTTATCTCAATTAAAGTGAGCGTGCTCTGTTGCAAGAAAATCAGCAAAATAAACTTTCTCAGTCAATAGAAAGAATTTTGTTTTATGTTCAGCTTGATGACTGGATCCAGCTCACCATGGCTGTTGCATGTGGAGCTTTTCCAGCCCTCCCAGGACCCCCTTCACCTATCCATAAAATTGGTGCTTCTTGCTTGTTCTCAGTATTTTAAGATAAGATTTTTCTTGGCAAAATGAGTGATACTTCAGTGGGTTACTCTTCTGAAATGTAGATTATTAATGCACGTGGAAACAAGTCAGGTTATCAGATGATACACCACTGGAACAGCATGTCCCAGTGCCACCTGTAATACTGGCATGGACCAGTGGCTTCATCCAAGTTTCCCTGAAGCCACAGAGTTGTGTGTCTAGGAGGGGTAGAAGTATCTCAAAGAGCTGGCTGGCTTTTTTCTAGTATTTTCCTGCTTCTAATTAGAAACTACATTTTATTTTAAGTGTTCTTTACAAGACAGAGGGCTCTTAAATGTGTTCTGCTGGGTTCACCAGATCATCCTGCTTGGCCTTCAATGGGCTGCTGTCCCTGGCATCCAGAACTGCCCACTGTCCCTTTCCAGCAAGATGATGCTTGCCTCCTCTTCCTCACTGTTGAGCTTCCTCCCGTGCCAGGCAAATGTCCATTATAATGAGATGTAAAAAGAAAAAAAAAAAAAAAAAAGCAGGGGGTGGGGATAATAAAGGCAGAGGAGTGTAGTGTTACAGCTTGATTTGACAGGACCTCCTGCTGTTGCAGCTGCCAGTGCCAGCCATGGAATAGATTAATCTGTATTCCAACATGCCGAGCTGAAGTCAAGATCGATCTAATTAGGGTGTTTTAAACACTGCTTGCATGCTGAAGTCTCTGTGCCTGTCTGGAGAGGGAAAGGCTCCCAAGAGCTTGAGGTGATGCTGGGCCAAGCAGGACCCTGGTGCTGCTGCAGGAAGCACATGGAATGTGACCTCCTAGAGCCAGGGGTGTGTCTGGGATGGTGCCCTGCAGGATTGCGTTCGGGGGGAGTGGCAGGGCTTGCAGCAGCAGTGCTACTGGCTGGTGAGAGAGAAGCCTCCCATCTTCCCACATCTGTGAATTTAGGGAATTTTGGGGATGTTTGCATGAAAAAAGTTGCTCTTGATGCATAGTAGCTGCCAGCTGGCACCTGTTATTTCTGTGGAGGCACCTTTGTGGTGCTTCAGCACAGCTTGATTTGGTGTTTGCTTCTCAAAGGAATCACATTTAATCATTCTTTGAAATAGGGCTCTTCTGCAACCTCTGCCTCTGGCCTTGTCTGTGCCCTCAGTGATGCCTTTTGTGGAGGGGATGTGGACTTTGGCTGAGTGTTACATTCCTATGGAGAATCTCCCAGAATATTCTGTGGCAGGGAGGCTGCCTGTGGCTTCACCCTGGGGCAATGCACAGCTCATGGCCTCTGTCTGCACTGAGATCAAAGCCAGGCAGCTGCAGGTTCTGTGTTCTGGGGACTCAAAACAGCATCAGCTACTCACCATTTCCCAAAGGAAATCCAACTCTGAGCAAATATTGTGATTACAGCTTTTAAAATGTTGCCCATGTGAGACAGAGATTGGGTCAGTCCGTGGTAAAATGGTGAGACCCCATCTGTGGGAACCTGCACCCCAGGGTTAGTGTTTCTCCCTTCCCATGGCTGTGCAAACACTTTAATCCGCTGAATCATGGACTCAGCCTCTCATTCCATCAAGCTTTGCCCTCATTTTGGCCAGTGCCCTTGCCTGTGGATGTTGGTATTTATTGGGCCAGGACTTGCATTATCAGGCATAACCTTGATTTTGGGGTGCAGCATAAAGCACACTAGTGTGTTATTTTTCAGGAAGCTGATAAAAAACCAGTTTAGATAGTTCAGAAATATTTCTGTAAAGTATTTCTTTGAACATTTTGACCAGGCAACTGAATATTTCCTGGATTTTCTGCAGTGATATGTTGAAAGAATAACCTTGTTCTCAAAACCTCTGTGTCAGCTCCTTTAGACTTGTCAGTAGTTTTAAAGATTTTATTGATAAAATGGATAAATATCTGCATGCAACCACCAAAGCAAAAATGATGGCTAAAATACATTTCCTAGTAAAGGAATATTGGAAAAAAGCAATGAAGATAGATCATTGGTGAGAATACTGCTACTAAAATGCTGCATCAACACTTCCAAAAAAAGAAGGTTGGGGGGAAAAAATAGTGTGACATACAGAATGCTGACTTCTTCCTAAACCAGTAGAACATATGTTGGCATATGGGGAAAAAAAATCTTCATTTCGTTGAATTTCTTTCTCCTTAAGAAAATGGGAACTTGCAAGAACTTGAAGGTTTTTACGGTGCTTTTAATGTCAACAGTTAATTTGGTGTAGCTTTTTGTGGAGTAGCAGTTTGTGTGCAGTGGGAGCGTGCTCTGACGCCCCCGGAGCCATCGTTCACCCCCGTGGGGCTGTCGGAATGACGGAGCAGCCACACGGTGTGGCCACCAGATAAACCTGTTATCTGCCTGCTCCTCCTGCCAGCCACGCTCCCAATCTCCTTGGAACATGAAAAATTGACACCACCTCAGGCAGAAATCTGTTTCGAAAAGGAAGCTCCATTTATAAGGAGCTAATGAAATGGGGGGTGTTCATGTGCCTGTGCAGCCTCTCCTCGTGCTGCCCTTGTGCAGGATGCAGATAATCCGTGCAGCAGGGAGCACAGGCATCCTGGCCAGGCACCCTGCGTGCCTTCACCTTCCAGGGCCCAGGCAGCTGGGAGCAGGAGCTCCCAGCAAATACAGTGGTGGCACTGGTTCTTTGTGCTGGACTGATAATCAGGGCTGCTGGTGGCTCTGGGCCAGTACTGAGGAAATGCATGGTGTGACAGCAATGAGATGGTGATCCCTCTCCTCTGCACGCTGTGTTTCCCCCTCTGAAAATATCAGATCTTGAGGCCTCATTGCTCCCTACCACCATGGCTGAGGAACTGTTTATGGCCATTAATTTTCATCAGTCTTAATCAGCAAGATTACAGTGAGGACCTCTTGGTAAAGGAGGGTGGCTAAACCAGCAGGTCTGTGTTTGATGCAGTCATGCAGGTGGGAAGTTGTACTGACTGGTTTGGAAAGGGAAAGGGATTCAAGCCCTTCTCCTTTGCTTTGCACTGCTGTGCTTGGGCTTGAGGGGAGTGGCTCGGTCACCTCTCAGAGTGGTGGGACATTGACACAGGTGTCTCCTGTGTGCTTGCAGCCTTGAATTTTACTTGTCTCCTTGGATTGTGCTGAAAAATATGACCCCCAAGTGCAATTGAGAAGACTGTAACCATGTTTATTTTGTCATTTCTGGTTTGTTGAGGCCCATTATATATTCATTGATGGGACTTTCTTTAAATGAAAGTGGTTGGTTTGAGAATTTTTCCACTAGCTCATACCTCTTCAGTCTCTTCAGGAGTGCACTTATTCCCTTTCTCCAGCTCTCTTGTTTCAGTAACTGTCCCTGCTTTGGTGACCTGAGGGTCATTTGGGTGCTGGCTTTGAGTAGGGCTCCTTTAGGCACAAAAGAGGAGAAAACCAGAGTGAAACTTGTGCTTTATATAAGGTGCTTTAGGTCCCTGAGACAGAGGAGGACACCTCACTGGCAGGGCTGGAATGAGGAGCTATCTGTGCTTCCTGCAAATATGGCTTGTGGCTCTCACTGCTGCTGTGTCTCCTCTCACCATGATGGGAAGGAACCAGGGTTCTGCTTATCAACAGCTATGTGCTGGAGTGTTAATAGTGAATTTAATGGCATGTTACAGAGGGAAATAAGCTCCTCTTCCTGATCTCAGCATGCAATTTTCATTCTGTATTTCTAGAACATGTCTGTTCCATCCTGGCTTCCCTTCTGCGAAACCTGAGAGGGCAGCAGAGGACACGGTTACTGAATAAATTCACAGAGAATGACAGTGAGAAGGTGAGTGCTGAATGTGTCTCAGTCTCTGGGCTGCCAGGTTGGGAGGGTTCTTGCCCAGGGTGCCTGGTGCGCTCGCTGAGTTACAAAAAGCCATCCTCCTACCTGCCTGCAGAGACTTCTGCTGTCACAGACCTTTGTTCTCTCATTCACATTGTACCTACAAACTGCAAAACTGGGCATTTACTGCATGGCCTCCCCATCCCCTGTGCTCTTGTTTTCTGGTGCCCTTGCATGTGGTAGTAGCAATTCTGTCCTGGGTTGTGTCTCTGCTGAAACCTGGCCCTGGAAGACAATCTGCAGTATTACATTGTGCTGGCTATGAGATCAGGACAGTGTGGAAAGGTGCCAGTGTGTCTGGTGAAGCTCTTTTGCAGAGAGTTTAGCAGTTGCTATGGTACACATTTAACGTTCTCCACTCTTCTCCTAGAATGTTTCATTTTAGTGGTGTTTGCTCTGGGAAATTCTTCCCAAAATATTTACATGGTGGTGGATAGATCAAAGCTTCGCAGAAAAGAAATAGCTTTTGCAAACCAGGGATCCCAAGGGATTTGTAAATTCTGCCACTGGGAAAATACTGGTTCCTTAGTATTCCTCATTAGTGTGTTTTAAAGGTGTTTTTTATTACCTGTTCTACCAATTGTAGATAATTACTAGACAGGATTTCAGCTGCCCTAACACAATTCAGAGGAGAGTGGGAGAGCTGGAACATCCAGCACAGATAGACAAGTCCACTGGGGAAACCTGGAGCCTGGAGGACCACAGCACAGAGAGTGAGCTGGGGAAACGTGTCTGTTTGCTGCCATTTATCTGGCACTGATGGGACTGTGTTCCCATATAGGGTGACATCCAAAAGCCTGCAGCCCCAGCGTGCTCATCCAACCAGCACTTGTACCCTTCTTCTGTAACACGTTCCTTCCCAGGAGGGACAGAGCTGCCTGTTGCTTTGTGAAGGCTGAAGCTGAGAGGAAAAGAAAATTGCAGGAAGGATTAAAGATGATTGCATTGTTCTTTTTTCTTGCTTATGTCTCTCTCTTCTGCCCTTGCAGGTTGATCGGCTGATGGAACTGTATTTTAAGTATCTGGATGCAATGCAGGCAGCTGATAAGAAGATTGATGGGGAGAAACATGTATGTATTGCTTAAGTTTTGCCAGGTCATGTCTGTAACACCTCTGCACAGCCATGTCATCTGTACAGGATGTCTGGCTCAGCCAGTCACTGTTCTCAGGTGTGCCCTCATACGTGTGCTGTTTCCCTTAATTCCTATTGCCTCACTTTCCAAGTTCCAGGTAGCCTCAGATAAAGTGGGCCAAGAATTTCTCTACAAGTGCTTCTGGCTGTCTCTTTGAGTGAATTTTACTAGAAGTACCTAAGTCTGTCTGTGCTTCAATTTGCCTTCACTTTTACCTGGCCGCAGTCCTGCTTGGTTTGGCAGATGGAGAGCAGGTGAAATGCAGAGAGACAATTACATGATAATGTGTAAGGCCTCCTACCCTGGTCTGCAGAGTTGTGATCAGCAATGAGAAAGTGTCTGTGTTGATGAGTTGGAGCAGCCAAGGGCTGTGTGCTCTCTGCACACCAGCAGTGAACGTTTGAGTGACATGAGCCTTGGTACCACACAGCACTTTCTTGGAACTGAAGCTGGAACAGACCTTTTGAAAGGGAACGAGCGGCTGGAGTCAGGAAGCAGCTTGCAGAGCTGTTAGCCAGCTTGGCCAGCTTCCCACAAGATTATCTGTATCAGTGCTGGGGAGGGTGTGAGATTGATTAGCACCGACGGAGAGCAATGGCTGCAGCTGCCGTCGCGCACGCCGCGCTCTGCGTGCCACGGGCAGCAGCCCCCCGCCAGGCCCCGACAAACAGCTGCCTGCCCGCTGCCAAGGCTGCTTCTCCGGGCACTGCCAAACATTCCGAGGGCATCGGAGCACTGCCGCTGCTCAAAGAGGCGCGGGAGTGAGTGATGAATGGAGCTGCTTTTGCTGCCAGCTCTCAGGCTCCATATGGGCAGCGGCAGCGTCACCACTGAGCGGTGGCCTGGAGGAAAACAGCATTTACTCTTTCCTCCTTCCCTTCTGTGCTCTGTCCTTCCTCCTCAGGACAGGGCAAGAAATTATTTATTCTTTATGTTTTGTTGTTTTTCTGGGGGCTTTAGAACTCAAAAACCAGATTGGATTTTTTCAGTTGAAGCTTTGCAGTGTGTTGGAGCTGCTTGTACAGAGCCCTAAAATACCACATGCAGAGCAAGGGTCTGTGCCCTTTATCCAGGAACACCCTGGAGCAGTCTGCAAACGTTAACATCTGCCAGCACAAAGCAGGAGTGGAAGGAATTTGAGTGTGAAGAAGTTTTGTGGAAGCTTTTCAAATAATATCAACCCGTTTGTGTTTACTAAATGCATAAGAGAAGTAAAACTGTCAGATTCTCCTCCTGTATCCAAAATAAATGGACCTCAATTCTTTACCTTCTATTAGAACTAATAACAGGATTTGGCAGAAGCATCTTGTGGGTACAACATATTGACCACAATAAAATATGATATTCAAGTTCATTCCTAGCTTGGAACACTTTTGGAGAATTATTGTTTGTTTTATTTTGTAGCATCATCAGATGGTCAGTGGGACATGGTCTCCTGAGATCTGAAGTGGCTCAAGTGTTTTCCCCTCACAGAAATAGGCAAAAGCCATCATTCTGTCTGTCGCATCATGGCACTGTCTGACTGTGACAGGATTTATGGGACACTTTAGTGTTCCTTGTTGTGGCACATGAATCACTGAGGTGGATTGTACCCCAAAAATCTGGTATACAGATCCTCACCTTTCTCCCTGCCTCATGGAAAAATGATTCTTGGTGAGATTTTACAGGTTCAGTCTACACTGGCAAGAGTGAGATCTGAGTCTGATGGACAGAGTATCCTGGTGTAAGTCTTGCATTACAAGGAGTGAAAAGCTGCTTACACAAGGAACGACTGAGTGCTTTATCTTTAGTAGTGCAGCTGGCATAAGAAGTTCCTGCTCTTGTAGTTCTCCTCCTTTTTATTTCTTTTAGCTTGGCTTATTTTAGTGATTTGGTTTATAGCTCGGCTTTTCAGCCTATGGCAGTGATAGTAGGGGAATAGTTGAGGGAGGGAGGGGAGGAATTTCTGAAGCCAGCTGTTTTGAGGAGGAACAGTTGTAATAATCTGCACCCTGATTTGGATTGTGAAACAGGATGAGGTCATTGAGCCCCTTTTTAGTGTTACCCCCTTGTTTGCTTCAGTGGAATCTGTTCAGAAAGGTTCAGAGGTGATAACTTGGTGATTACCCTAATTGCCATGAGAAACCCAGGAGCAAAGTCCATGAGAGCATTGTCTCCAACACCTGATGCCTATCTTAGCACTTTTCTCAGAGTTTTTAGTTAATGAAAATATCTTGTTCTCCTCTCAATTTCTTTAATTATTTCTGTAGGAAACGGTGCAACATCCTGTGGCCTTTACCTCTCTCTAAAATGAGGTATAATTATGGGTGGCAGCAATAGCCTTGATGATCTCTAAAGATGGTAGAAAATGACAAGGGATAGTTTAATATTTTTATAGTTCCATGGAAAATTATGCTCATCAGGTTTATTCAATAAAATATTCTCACCAGACACTTTGTGCTATAATGACTTACAAATTACATTCTAATTGTGGTGCAGCTCAGCCACTCCATCCTTGAAAGGAAGAGGTGGAACTCCTAGGATGAGTGTGGTATCCACAGGTGGGGATAACAGGTGGGGATTTGTGTCAGCCCATCCTTTCAGTTTGGTGTAGAGAGACCGAATTGCTTGGAGCTGTGCTGAGGGCAGGACATGATGGCTGTGAGTGTGGCTCTAAGCCTGTGGTCTGAAGGTCCTTCCTGAGCATGTCTTGCATCCCTCAGCTCTCCCCAGTAATACAGACTGAAAGTAGTAAAGGGAGAGACTCCATCCTTAGAGTGGGAAACATGTTGTGGTGGTTGTTCTGGTGCATGGCTATTTGGAACATGCTCATTTCTGTCCACCTGGATTGGCCTTGCTGTTCCACATGGTGAGGGTGTAAAACCAGGATCCTGGAGGTGTTCTTTGTTCTTGATCAGTATCCTTTTGCTCTGCCCAGCTGTGCAGTGCGTGCTGGAAGGTGAGTGATAGATGAGGAGGGAGGAGGATGCAGAAATCTCCAGTGCCTGTGTGGATTTTTGGTACAGCGCTGGCACATCCATTGCATCTTTAGGCTTGGAGTCTCTACTTGACACCTCGAGGCCTGTCAGTCCTGCCTCATTAGTGTGAGAGAAGCTCATTTTAGCTTCACAGAAGCCCATCTTATTGCTGTCTTCTCCCATCAGCAAGGGGCATCTCAGCACATATTGCTGGCAGATTAGATATGGCACCTGAGCGCTCATTTGGAGGTTAGCGACTGACAGCTTTGAAAGAGTCCAAGTGGGAAAGGGGCTGCTTGGTACTGTACTGGAGGCACACTAGCACTGAAAGGGTGGCTGTGGATTTAAAAAAAAGGACTGTGAAAAGGCACCTTAAAACTGTACTTGTCTTCTAATTCATATCTGCTTAATTTACTGGCACAAAATAATCTTCTCTGCTGAGAGGGGCTGTTGGAGCCGCCCCCGCTGTGTAATCAAGACCGCGGCTGCCTGGATCCAGCTCCTGTGATCGCCGTGCTCGGATCAGAATACAGAGCAGACATGGCCTTTGTTTCTTGCTCTGGAGATTCAGAGTCCTGGCCTGTGGATGTTTTTCTGCTCAGGAATTTAGAACTGTTGAGCAGAGCACCCAATGAGCCTGTGTGCAGTGCAGAGTGTGAGCAGTGGTAGAGGAATGAGTGTGTTGTCTTTCTTGAGTGTTTTTTTAGATAATTCAGTCAGTGTTCAGCTCTCTCACTAGCCAGACTCATCATTGTTCAGCTTTAGAGACCAGATTTGAGCCATTTGGCATAGATTTAGGGTGAGGGAAGTCACTCTCTGCACAAAATTATATTTTTCTATTTACTGGCAAGAGCTCACATGCAGACTGTGCCCAGTCATGCCTGTGCCTATGATTTTGAGAACCTGGAGTAAATGACAGTTATGCATGTGTTGGAGTCTTCAGGATCTGATGCTAAAGTGTCACATCTGAGTGTAGCCAAAGCAGTTGATGTCATAACACAATTAAGAAGGCACTGGCTTCTAAAGTTGTTCTTTTACTGGCAGTCTGGATTTCTAGGAGGAAAGGAGTAGTATTTCACTTCCTAAGCTTTCCTCTCTCTTTCAAGAGGAAGTGAGAATCAGCTGTCTAAGTTTCTCTATCAGCTTTCTATCTGGGGAGCATCCATTGCGCCCCTCCAGGAAGAGTTGCACAGGTCTCATTTTCCTTCTTAGGCCTAAAACCCTCAACTCACCACTAGGTACGAGGGCTTGGCTTGACAGAACAGCAACATTTGGCAGCCTTGGTCAGCTTTGGTGCTGGTGACTGGGTGCCTGGAGCACATGCACCTGAGGAGGTGCATTCTGCAGAGTGTTGCAGGCGTGCAGCGCTCGCAGGTGATGGCTCTAATGAGGAAATCTTGCTCCACCGGCGCGCGCCCACCTGCCAACGGCTGTGGAATAAATCACAGAGCAGCTGACGAGCTGCTTCCTTTGTTTAAGAGCAAATGCTGAGGACAGACCCCAAGATGCAGAAGGTGACACGTGACACAGTTGTTTGGACCTGTCAGCCCCCAAGAGGATGGAGCACAGGCACGGCTGAGGCCAGCTCAGAGGAGGCTGCTCTGAGCTCGCTGCCGGGTGGCTCTTGGAGTGTTTTGAAGAAGATGGGCTCTCTGGGTGAATGGAATGGAATGGAATGGAATGGAATGGAATGGAATGGAATGGAATGGAATGGCATGGCCTCTTTCATTCTTCCTCTGGCCTTCCTCTGGGCAGGTCTCTCTGGTGAAACTCATGTATACAGAAGAAGGATTGATGGTGGGTCATCATTCCCATGGGAGTCTTTGGCTAAAAAAACCCTGTCCTGGGTCTGCCCCAGCAGCCCCCCTTAGAAACAGCTGGAAGAGCTTGCCTAGGCATGGAAAAGCTGTCCTTGTGTAGGATTTTCAGATGTGTTTTCTCATGTATCAGTCAATCATGAAGCTAGAAGCTAGATAGCTCTTAGAGTGTGCTGGAGTCATGTTCTGCACTGCTGAACAGCACCCTCAGATGGCCAGTAAAAGAGCAGGTTTTGTTCCATTCTGACAAAGAACTTGTAAATCACGGATATGTGGGTCTGTTCCACAGTCACACACTCTCACCCCTCAATGTAGAAATGTGATTTGTATGTTTAAATTAAATTTTTGACTTGCAGATGGACACACTTCACGACCAGCAAAGGCAAAACTTCTTCAAAATGGAATGAAATGTTTTGTGAATTGAAATGAATTATTAAAAATACTTTGGCAAGAAATATATGGCTGATAATGTTTGGGGGAACAAAACAATTCTTGAGAAATTCCACAAATTCCACCAACATTTTGCCACTCCTGATGGGAAGTGCTCTGAGAGAATCCTCACACCTTTCCTTTGTGTGGCTTTACAGGACATGGTGCGTCGAGGAGAGATCATAGATGATGACATGGAAGATGAATTCTATCTCCGTCGTCTGGATGCTGGGCTCTTTGTGCTGCAGCTCATCTGTTACATCATGGCAGAGATCTGTAATGCCAACGTTCCCCAGGTAAAGCTGCCTACAAGGTTGGCAGATCATCTGTGTTTCCATTCATGGTGCAGACAAGGCTCTAAATCTTTGCAAATGCTGCGTTGAGTAATTGTTTCTTTAATTCTCTTTTCGGGAGGAAGCCTCCTGTTTGTTGCACTTGTGTCATACAGCTCCATCATGTTGCAGCAGATAGGGCATTAGTGGGGACAGAAGTTGATTACTGTCACTTAATTCGTATAATCTGTGTGAGCGAGGTCAGGGTTTGAAATGGAAAGGCCATGTTGATGCCATTGCTGAGGGAGCAGGGGGAAGGGACCTGCTCTCAGGAGGTCTCACAGCTACAGCTTTTCTTCATCTGTGCAAAATGCTGCATCTCTGCTTCCTCTGTGAATACATTGGGGTTTATGAATGTATTCTGTGGCTTCTTGTTTCTGTGCTGCGTGCCTTCCTGAGTGCTCCTGAGCAGATGCTGAGGGCTGCCAAGACTGAGTTGGTTTTTGTGGTGCTCAGGTATCTGCTTATCCCTCAAAGTGGGAAGAAGCAGGGCTATGCATGGACTTGTGTCGAAGATCTCTTTCTTCTCTGTCCTACTCTCCATCAGATTCGTCAGAGAGTCCACCAGATCCTGAACATGAGAGGCAGCTCCATTAAAATTGTTCGACACATCCTGAAGGGTGAGTAGAGATATTTTTGTGCAAGTGTCTCGTCGCTACCAGGGACAGCTTGGTCATGGCTTTGCAGGATGAGCCTTCACATGTAATTCTTCCTGGCTTCCTGACCATCTCCAGGCAGCAGCTGAGCAGTGTTCTGAGATCCTGGCAGGGCTGGAATCACCCTGATTAGTGGTGTGCTTTGCTTTGCCTCCGAGTGAGGACACTTGCTGTAGCTGCTGTCAGAGAGCAGCACATCACTGCATGCTTCCATCAGCTCCAGCCTGGCTGGAATTCACTGCTGACATTAACGTGAGAGTAAATATTTAAGGGAAGTGCACATGCCTGCTAGAGGGAAGAATAGTGGAGTCTCATCTTTCATTAACGTGGCCTTGCACTTTACCATCTGCACCATATTAGTACCCGTGGTGTATTTGTCTTGTTCTTAGTGTCAAATTAATAGGGATTATAGCATTAAATTATCCTCCATAGCTTTAAAATGTAGCTGTTGTGATTTGCAATCCCAGTTTTAAAGTACTGCTTGTTATTTTTAATGCTCATGGTGAATTAGAGCAATGCCTATTTGAGCTGTGGCCTTCCTCTGCAGCCTGCTGTCCTTCAGCAGCAGCAGCTAGTGGAACTGGGGGAGAAAAGGGCAGGACTCAGCCTCTTCCCATGGCCCCCTCAAAGCTGAGAGGCTTAGTGGGAGCAGCAGGGAACCAGAGCTGCCTGGAGAAGATGCTTCCTTATGGAATGTATTGCTCCAAAGGGGCTGTGTTGTTTTCAGTGTGAGGAGAGGAGTCTGTTTTTCTTCTGGAGGGAAGATGGCATTTCTGGGATAGTGGGCTGTGGGATGTATTTCAGTGTTTCTGCTTTCTTGGGGAGCAATAATGTTCTCCTGGGCTTTTCTTGCCCCCACTTCAACAATGGCAGGTTCACACAGCTTATTTCCTGCAAAACCTGTCGGTTTTCTCCCTTCTCATATGCAGGAAAAAAGGAATCAGAGGGCTGGCTGGTATGACAAAATCAAGAGTGATTTTCTGACAGTGTGAAATTACCTGCAGCTATAGACAATCTCTTTGGCTCTTGTCTTTAGCAACAACGTGCAAGTTAATGCCTGCTGGTGAGCGGGGGGAGGGCTGCATACGATGTCTTTTCTGATTTTAATTCTGATACTTGAAAATTCCTGCCTCTAAACTGCTTCTTTCCAATGTGGACTATGGCCACATCCCTGTTCAGATTCCCACACTTGCCCTGGGCCGTGTGTCCCTGGGGGAGTTGTCTGCACACCTCACGGTCACGGCTCTGGGGTGTTGACTTACATACCAAGCTGAATTGGAGGGCAGCTGCATTAAAATTTCATCTGATTCTTTCTTTCCCAGACAGTGACTTGCATTGTGAAACTTTCTCCGTGGTTGTATCGGGTGTTGCAAGCTCAGGGTCGTGCTGGGTTGGGTGCTCTCAGCAGCAGCAAGTTCCCTGCCTGAATGGGCACGTTGTTTTGTTAATAATGCAGGGATGGGTACAGAGCTTGGGCTCTGACTGCAGCTCTCCCCCACTCTTAAACTTGCTAGTTTTAGAGACTTTTAGACACAATAATCAAAACCTCAGTGATAAATTTCTTAGTGGATGCTTGTGAAGTCCTGCAGTTGGACCTGGGAGGCAGGAGCAGCACTGGGCTCAGGTGCAGTCTGGGCTCTGAAATTTGAGCATTTCAGTAGTTACACACCTGTGTCCACATGTACATTCAGCACAGATTCACCAGCCTGTAACAGCAGCAGCACCAGGGACATGCACCTGCATCTCTGAAGGAGTCACTTCCCTGGACACAGCTTCCCTGAGAAGCCAAGGGGTTGGAACAGGGATTTGGGTGTGGACCCTGCAGTGTGCTGCTGGGGTGCAGGGGCCAGCAAGGGGCTTCCAAAACTTCACTGGAGTCAACTGCACTCTATTGCAAGTGACTGAGAGATCAGGAGCTTGAGCCTTGGCTGGAATATTTCTAGGCTACTTCCCAACTTGCTCAGGACAGATGAGGACTGGTTTATTTTTACTTTTTGTACAGTGTTTTGCTCTTGTTCAGTTTTTATTTTCTATTTTTGCATGCTAATTAGGTGCTCAGTTTTTAGTTTGATTTTTATGGCCTACATATTCTCCATGTTTCTCTGGCAACCTGACAGCTGATGGATCCCTTGGGGTGGCTCAGAATTACTTACGATGCAAGCAAGGAAGCGAGACTGTTTTCTTATGGTAGAGCTTTCAAGGGGGAGGAGTGGGCAGGGAATAAAGGGAGGCTCATTAATGCATTTCCGCAGGCTGACCAGTCCTCCCACACTTCCTTTTTCTGGAAGATCAAGCACTTCTTGCAACAGGACAGTTAGTTTATGCTTTGGAAGAAAACAACTGAGTGGTGTGTACCTTGGCTAGGGAGGTGTTTTGAGGATGGAGGCTGGATTTGGGATGGCAGCAGCGTCTGTATCTTGGGGAGGTGCCTGATCTCCATCTGTCATTGGGATTGGAGTGAGGCACAGGCTTCTCTGAAGTGATACTTGGCTCTGGAATGGCAAATCTCCCTGTTCCTCACTGATCCAGAGGGACTAGCCATTGGTCCTGGCTACCTCAGGAGCTCTGTCAGAGCTGCTCCTGCTGAGCCCCACCCCCCCCCCCCCAGCCCCACACCTGGTGTCAGGTGAGCAGGCACACTGGGAGCTGGGCATGTGGAATGTCTACTGCACATTCCAGCCCAAACCTGTTAGCACAGGTAAACACAAAGGAAGGGTCAGTGTGCTCTGAGGATGGAGTTCAGTCTGGCTTGTGGTGCCTCCATCTGTGCAGGCTCCAGAGCTTCCAATATCCATTACAAGCCTCAGTATTTCCCAATTGATTTTTACTGTTCTGTGACCATTGTATTTTGTCTAATGAAGCAGAAACCAATCTTGGGCCCTTTCCCTTTGTGTAGCTACAGCAGTGTGTAAGCTCTAGTTAACTGTTGGCAGGAGCAGCTTACGCTTGATTTTTTTTTAGCAGTCTCAGTGAACTGGTGGAATTTTAAATAAAAAAGTAAATACATAAAATCTCGGTTGGAGATTTACTTTTTTAAGCCTGGTTCTGGGGGTTTTATCTGGTGTCTTCAAGCTGCTAATGCTTCAAATGAGCATTAGCAGCTGTCATAACCCAGTAAACATTCTGCCTTAGAGTAACAGGGGTTTTAGTCTTACAAAGCCTAGAAATTTAGAAGGAGAAATGCTGAGCTTTTGGACAAGATAAGAAGAATTTGTGTCTTGTTTTTGTTTGGGTGATCTCCTGGTACAAAGGAAGGGCAGTGTCATTAGCGGCACTCAGTGGATTCCTGCTTGAGCCCTGGTCCAAGCAGTCTGGCCATCCTTACAGCTGGGGGCAGAGCTACTGGCTGTGCCAGGCTTGGAGACTATGGCTGTCCCTCACCTGGGCTTGGAGAGGCCACTGCAGGTGGGAAGTGTTGCCCTTGGGCTGCAATAAACTCCAGCACTCACATCCACTGCCGTGTTCCAGAGGCACTTTCCCTGATGGAGCATGGAAGGGATTGCTGGGGACAGAGCTGGCTCCTCCACCAGTACTCAGGCTCTGGTACTGCCTGAGGGGACAGGGGACCCTGAGCTAAGAAGGGGACCCCATCCCTGTGCACTGGGATCATCTCCTGCCTGAGGTTTGGATCTCCAGTGCAGCCCAAAGCCTGCACAGTGCAGCAGGGCTGAGCTGCCTCGCAGCAATCAGTCCATGCACAGGGACTTGCAAGGAATCCCTCCTTGTAGGTGCTTTCAGCTGCTTTTAAGAGCTGTAGAGAGCAGCTCCTCCACTGAGAGAAGGTGCCCTGAGCTGGTCCCTTTGCTGGGACAGTGGGCAGCTCAGGTTCACCTGCAGCAAACCTCAGTGTTACCACCTGCTCATGTTACAGGTATTGGAGTGGTTTATAAATATTAAAAATATTTTTTCCAGAGGCTTGGTAAAGAACTCTACTGCTTTTACATGAAGAGAAAGAGAGAGAGAGTGTACACACAGGAGGGAAGACTCCCACATCAGCTAACTTCTGCCTGTCCTCACTGCTTTCAGTGCTTCTGTAACAAAGGCTTTGATGGAGCTCAGAGCATGTAGCTGTGCTAAATGTATAAATATTAAAGCAAACTTTCTGCAGCAACTTACCATTCAGTGCTGAATACAAGCTGTTCTGTTTGTTTGGAAGAAGGAAAAGAATGCAAGCAGGTGGAGGCAGGGAAGTGCTGTCTTAACCATCAGCCTGCTCCTGATTCCTCAGATTTGTTCAGCTCCTTGCTTCTGCAGCTCAGAACCTGATTTTCATATTTTCTTTTTAAACTGTCTTTGAAAATACAGGTTCTGGTTGCAGGAAGGAGAGAGCTGGTAGGGGATGAGAGCTGCCAGCTCCAATTGAATATTGGGAAGGAGAACTACAGAGGGAATGTTCAGTTCTGTGGGGTTTGGCCATGTGCATGGATGGGCAAGACCGTGGTCAGGGTCTGGTGTCCTCTGCCTGATGACAAGTAGTTTGGTTTGTAGTTGAATCTGAACTGGTGGCTTTTCTTCTGCGTGGTTGAAAGCACTGTGTAGATAGAGGAATTGGGGTCTTCTGGGCAAAAATCCTCGTTCAGGATGCGTGGACAGCAGGAAGGTTAAACCCAGGACTGGGAATGATAAACAGTTGTCACAGACCCTGCCTGACCTTCCCTGATGACACTCAGTGTCCAAAGGGACCTAGGAGGCTGGTGATTTGCAGTGATTTATGGTACTGTTTGCATTTCTTGGGCATAATGCCATGATTCCCATGTCAGGAAATGGGTGCTCCTGGGTGCTGCTGTCTGCTTGGGCCAGAGCAGGGAGTTCTCTGCAGTCTGTCTGCCTCAAAAGCTTTAATGAGTGTCAGCAGGTGTTTGTTATGCAAAGCTTTAACCCTGGGGATGGGCAGGAAAACCATCAGTGCTCCTTGCATTAATTCCCATTTGGCTGTTTGCAGTAGTGTGGGTGTAGATTCCTCTGTGGTGTCCGCAGGAGTTGTGGCCCTTTGTTTGTTTCTGTTGCACTCAAAGCCTGTGTCCCTCTGCTCTCTCTCTCCCTGCAGAGTACGCGGAGAACATCGGGGACGGGAAGAACCAGGAGTTCCGGGAGAGCGAGCAGAAGCGGATCCTGGATCTGCTGGAGAATTTCTGAGGCACTGGGAGACACCTCTGTGTCTGCCCACAAGGACGTGGCGCCAGTCCTCCCTCCTCCTGCCCCTCCTCCAGCCTCTATTGCACGATCAAAGTGATGTTTCTATGAAACTGCTTCTAAATGGGATTTGGGAGATATTAAAGATAGTTTGCTTTTTTTTTAGTTGCTGGTTTGTTATTTGAGGAATGTTCTGTGAGTGGGGCTGCAGCTGCATACCCAGCACAAAGCCAGCATGAGGTTCTCATCTTTTTTATCATTTTCCCCCTAAATCAAGCTGCCAAGGCTCAGTGTGAAACAATACAAATGTATGTGTGGCAGGGAGGGCAGAGAGGAAGCCTGCCTGGCTTGAGAGACTGTTGGCAGGTTATTCCAGCCTGATCCATTAATGAAAATGTACAACCCTTGCTCTGATGGGAACCAGGGAGGCTGAGGTGGCGCTGTGTGTTCAGTTCATCCCTTCTTCAGTGGCAGACAAGATCCAGGAATTGGCCACATCAGCCATTCCTGTTACATCTTCCTGAAGGTGAGTGGGAATTGAAAGTAGATTCTGGCACAGGCTGGTCACTGTTCCCTCCTGAAGAGGGAAAAGAGTGAATGAGTCCGTTGGGGTTTTATCCAGAGCTAAGAGTGAGAGAAGGTAAGCAGTGACATGCCCAAATTCCATTGCCTTCCTTTCACAGTCAGCTTTGGGTTTCGGCTATGCTTGTTCAGTAGAAAACCAGTGTTGTGGTTCCTGGACAGGGAGCTTGGCTCTGGGTGCAGCAGCAAGTCCCTGAGAGCAGAGGGATGGCCTTGCCTGCCCCAGGGGAAGGGACCACAGCTCATTCTCATCAACCACAGTGTGGTTTTGGGTGTCATTGTGCCAGACTCCAATGCTTCCCTGAGCCGGGACTCCCAGCTGGGATAGGAAGTAGCAGAGGATATTTTCCTGCATCCTCTTTTCTGCTGCTGAAGTTAATGACTGTCATCACAAGCCATCGTGGCTCCTGCAAGCTGGGCTGTGCCTAATTTAGAGAGATTTGCATGCTGGCAGCATTCATTTTTTATCTCCAAGAAAAATGCATTGTCAGGCAAGCTTAAAGGCTTCCTTCAATCCTGACTGCACAGGCACTGCTGGCCTGGCGCTATTGAACACTGGTGTTCAGGGCATCAGCATGGAAGTCGTGGCTTCAGCAGCCACAAAAAGCTGCAAAAATATGGGGTTTTTTGTGCAGAACTTGTCAAATTCTTCATTTCTTTCTTCTGTTTTCAATCTGCTTCCTTAGAGGTATTTTTTCTTTTAGCTTTCAGACATGTTTAGGTTTTTACTTCATTCTGAGTATTATTCCCTTTCCACACCAGTGGAGTTGTGGTCACATCTGGTCTTTGGTTTCCCCTGGAAGATAACTGGCTGTCCCCTCACACTGTGCTTGTGTTGGAGGAACTGAGGAGAAAGGGAGGGATCTCAGAGAGCTTTAGGCAGGGCAGAAAGGGAGCTTAGTGAATGTGGAACAGCTTCAGGTGAGAAGTGGTGCCATGTATCTGGGGGAGAAAAGGGCAGGGAAGGTCTTGAGAAAACTTCAGTAAACTGCCTAGGGGAAAGGTAAGTTTATAAATCTGAGTGCCTGTTTTAAACCTGGTCTTGGTGTTTGCTGCACGTGTGTGTATACATGTGATCATTTCCATGCACAGCTGGTGAGCTGCTGTGGGTGTGCAGTGCATGATCCCTGCTCTGAGTTGACTCCTCTCAGATGGGAAAAACCTCCTGCAGCATCTGCTGGGAGTGAAATGTCAGTCACTGCCACAGGGGGTTGTGCCACTGAACTCACATTGGAAGCTCTTGCAGCAAAGGACAGGGGCTGGAGGAACCAAAATCATGGTGGTGTGGTGTGTGGGTTCCCTGGGGAGCAGGAAAGGGTCCTGGCACTGCTCCAGCTGCCAGCAGTCAGTGCTGTCCTGGATCAGGAGAAGGAATGAGCACAGCCTGTGATGGGGCCTGGGCTCAGCAATGTCCTGTGAGGTGAGGTGGTCCCTCTGCAGGGCTGGGGACATGGTGCCACCCCTGCACTGTCCCTCACAGTTCTCAGGGCCACGGTGCTGCACCTGCTGCACCTGGGGAGCAGGAGTGCCTTGCCATGAGTATTGTCTTCCCCAGCTGAAAGAAGAATTTGTGGGGTTAGGGAATGGCAGTGTGCTCATCCCACCCAGCCCAGCCACTGTCCCTGTGATGGATGAGGGTGCTCCAGATGTTGCTGAGGAATTTGCACAGAGATGGTTCCTGCAAATCTGGCTTTTACAAGGTGGATGACGAATTAGTCTCTTCTAATTTCCAAGCTCTTTCAGAAGGAGGAACCCCACTGCTCCAAAGGAGCCCAGTCAATTTTGATCCTGGTAATCACAGCAGGCCCTGCCATGCACCCACATTCTGGCCCCACACCCCACTGCTGGAAAACACTGGATGCCTTGGTCCTTGGGATAGGCTGGGGGCCCACCTGGGCACACTGTTATTAATTAAGGTAATTATTCAGCTTAATGTGCTGCTCCTAGCCAACTCATTTGTGCTGTCATATTGAGCAGCACAGAAAAGCCTTGGAGGT
Source organism: Serinus canaria (assembly GCF_022539315.1). Classification (NCBI taxonomy): domain Eukaryota; kingdom Metazoa; phylum Chordata; class Aves; order Passeriformes; family Fringillidae; genus Serinus; species Serinus canaria. Next base: position 7,118,244 of record NC_066333.1, read on the forward strand.
GTGAGGATGGGCACCCTGAGCCTTGGCAGTTGTGGAGAATGACATTATTGTAACTGAGGGAGGATTAAAAGGTGGAGCTAATAACAGATTTCCTTGAGGAAGCATCCATAGGCTGCAGACAGAGGGATTTGTGTCCTGCTATGACCCTGCTGGTTCTGTGGCCCTGGAACAGCAGCATCACTGTTGGCTTTTGAGCTAAATGTGGCCTTTGAATGTGGCAGGATTGGCACAACCCACAGACAGCACCTGTGAGACTCTGGGCTGCTGGGGGTGATGGCGGGGACTGGTGACAGGAGCCTGGTGGCCTTGGCTCCTCTGTGAGCCCTCATTGTGTTGAGCCACATTCCCCTGCACACTCTGCTCTCAGAGTACTGGGCCAGCCTCAGCACAGGGCAGCAAAACATGCAGGGACAGAGACCCCTCCCCACTGTACCCCTCCCTGGGCCGTGCTTGTCTCTGATTGTAAACAGATTTGACTAAAGAGGTAAATGAGAAGGCAATTAGAGGGAACAAGATGGATGGGGCACTCTGGTGATGGGAAGCGGGAATCTTGCCCTCCAGGAGAAAGGAGCTGGGAGGATGTTCTTCAGAAGAACACCTGTGGTGCCTCATGCCTCTGCAGCAGGATCCTGGGGTGCAGTGGTGGGAGCTCTGACCCCTGGGGATGCCCAAGGCTGCCCCAGGCTGAGACCAGCTGTGGGCAATGGCTGCTGCAGGCAGGGATGAGCCTGTCACCTGGACAGCTGAACTTTGCCAGGGCACTGATCCAGGTTCAGTACCCGGTGCACGAGGCTGCTGAGCACCAGAGCAGAATTTAAAAGCAGGGAAGCAGCAAAGGATGAGAGAGATGCTGTCCTTGGTCTGTGGATTCCTCTGCCCCATGGAGGTGCTTGCCCTGTGGGGTTTGGTTGGGCTGAGGCCAGGCTGGGCTTTGCTGAGGCTGGGGAAATCCTGGTGCAGGTCCTGGGGAAGGGGGAGGGAGAGGGATGGTGACACCATCCATGCAGTGGGTGACAGGGTAGGAGCCCCAGTGCTGGCAGTATCAGGGAGGGTGGAAGCAACTGCTTTCCTCCTGCTGGGAGTGGCAGGAGCTGATGGCATTTCCCCCAGCCACAGGAGACAGGAACCAGCCGTCCTCACTGTGTGTCCAGATCCATCTTCAGCTGTGCTCCCAGCTGAGCCTCCCTAAACGGGGAGAAATGAGTGTAAATCATGGCTGAGGAACATCTCCCGATATCCCAGTGGAGGGACTGAGGCTGTGCTAAATACAGCAAGAGGCTGGCAGCACTGGGAACAAACCATCAGCTGCGAAATCAGTCACTTACACTATTGATTTTTTTAAAATATTTTTTTCTTTTAAGGCCTTGCTCTCAGGGAAAGCTTTTCTCTTGGGACAGAAAATTGTTTGGAGGCAGAAGGGCTGGTTGGTTTGTGGTATTTTTTGTTTGTTTTTTTTTACATTTAATTTTTTTTGTGCTTAATTGTTTGGAAAGAGGGAACTGTTCCACAATGATGGACACCTGTGATATTGCTCCTCTCCATCAGGAACCTGGCGGTGGGTTCTGCAGAGGAAGGAGTTAATGGCCTGGAAACGGGCTTGAGTTCTCTGAAGAAATAATTCTTTTCAAGTCATTTTCTTCTGAATTTTATGCTTTGGAGACTTCCCTGTGCAGGGGCTGTTCTGGGCGGAGGCCTTTGAGTCCCAAAGCTCCCATGTGCTGGGGCAGGGGGGGTGGTCCTGCTGCCTTTTCCACATTGTGCTGGGACTCCCAGGGCTCCCCAGGGTGGGGGGCCAGGGACACAAGGCTGTGACCATCCCTAAACAGGCAGGGGGGCAAAAACACCACGTGTCCCTGCCCAGAAATGCTCCCACTTCTCTCCCAGCCAGGTCATGCCCCTGGGCAGAGCTGTGCTGGCAGCAACACAAGGAGCCCGTGGTGGTGCTGCTATCTTGAGCAAGGTTCCCTCTACCCAAAAACCCTCTCCTGCTGGGTCTGTTATTTGTGATGCTCTTGTGGCTGTCCTGGTCTGGGTGGGTGGGTGGGTTGTGTTTGCTCACCAGAGTTCCCACTTGCTGCCTCCCTGGTTGCTCCCTCCCTGCACTGGGGGATCCTGGCAGGCACTGCCTTCATGGCTGGCTGTGCCCAGGATGATTTGTGGAAGAGCAGGCTCTAATGCTGCCTGGCGGGAGCATTGTTTTCCTGCAGCGCACGCAGACCTTTGCAAATAATCTAATAATGCAGGAATGTCAAACTTCAGCTGTGGAAGGAAATCCTTTTATACAGGAATTGTCAAGTCCCTAAACAAGTATCAGAAATGAGCTCAGTATCGGTGTGGAGGGTGTTTATTCTGCCCGTCAGAGAGATGAACAACCCAATTCACTCTCCCAGGCAGACGCAAATTTGAGTGTTGGCTCCTGAACCTCAGGAGAGATCAGTGCTGAGCCTTGGGGTGCCCCTGCATGAACCCTTAAAGTTTCAAATTTCAAAATAATGCATGAGGCAGACCTCAGTGCTTCAGCAGCTCTGGGGTTTGGGGTTTGAGGTTTTTTTTCTTTCATTTGCTGGGCAGCTTTTGCTGTCAAAAGGGAACGTGAAGTGTTGGCATTGGAATGAGCATGAGCAGCACTCAGGAGCCAGCAGGAAGGACCAATGCTCTTGCTTTCATTCTGGGTGTCCTTGGGCAACTCCAGGTTAGGGCTGTGTCCCCAGGGATGTTCTTTGTGCCCCTCAGGGTCTGGGTGTCCCCCTGAGGCTGATGGCCCGTGAGGTGCTGCCAATCTGGCTGACCCCCATCCCCTTCCAACCCCATCCAGCTCCTCTGAACTCCACTGCACCCTCCAGCTTTGCAGGCTGCCTTTTCCTGATGGCCAGGTGTCCCAGGAAATTCACATGCAAACCTTACAGCTGCACAATCTGTGACCACGATGGATGTGGTGCCTCTGGGATCTCTGTGGTTTCACTGCATGGAAGTGCCCGCTGCTTTCCTCCATCTGGCGAGTGCCCCCCCCGCCTTACCCCGAGCAGAACTGAGCAGTGGGCAGGAACCTGGCACTGGCGGAGATAAGGGGTGTTTCATCCTCGAGAGCGAGTCCCTGGGCCCATTCTGCTGAAAGAGAAGCCCAGTGAGGGAGGCGCCGGCTGTTCAGAGCAATAACGAGAGAGCAGATAAGGGACCCGCTCCGCAGCGCGCCCGCTCGGCTCCAGGAGCGCTGGCTCTGCTCCCGCCTCCGAGTGCGAGTGACCTCCCCCCGCATCCCTGTCACACCACAGGAGGCTCATGGCTGCACCCACAGCAGCAGCACCTGCCCGAGGCCTCGTCACCAATGGATTAAAATTGAGGAGGAGAACCAAACCTTCCCAGCGTGCTTAAGACCCAGGCACGGGCATTTCTCTGTCTGCTGGACCTTGCAGAGTCTCAGTACTCGTTTTTCATCCACTGTGATGGCAGAAAATCTGCTGGAAATAGGACTTAATTCAGGCTCTGCCTCTGGAGGTGTTCCTGGCTCCAGGAGGAATTTATGCTCTTTGCTTCTTCCTGCCATGATTTAAATATCTGCACAGGCAGGTTTCAGCCCTTGAGGTGCAGATGCATGGCCTCAGCCTCCAGTGGGGGATGTGCTGGCCTCGTGTTGGGGTGCAGGAGCTGGGCTGGAACCAGGAACCCCTGCCCATGCCTGGAACGTGCAGTCCCCACTGGGTGACATCTCCAGCTCCTGCTCTGGCTGCACCTGTGGGTGGGTGGTTCACAAAGCGGGGTGCCAGGTCTGGGGGAGCACAGTTTGTAGCTGCCACCTCAGTGTGGGCTTGGTTTTATTCCCTTGCTGGCCAGTGGCAGAGGATGGAGCCTGGGCCAGATAGCAGCCATGACACCGGGCCAATCACCCAAAATGTGGAGCACACGAGTGCTTGGCCTTTGCTGCTTCTCCTGTTGCACTCGACCCTGTGCACAAGCTCCATCTTTCAGTACATGAGCTCTCTCTTTCAGTGCAAGAACCCCCTGTTTCAGGGCTTCACAAACCCCATCCTTCAGTACATGAATCCCCCTGTTTCAGTGCATGGGTTTTGCCTCCACACATGCCTCTGGAGCTCTGATGCTTTTGCTTGGTCAGGATCCAGCCCAGAGCTGCTCCCTGACCCAGCTGTGTTTGCTCAGCAGCTCCCAACATCTTCACTTCAGGACACCTGAAGTCCTTTGCCACTGCTGCTGTTGCCATCCCAGAGTGAGACCCTCAGATCCCAACCAGCCATGGAAACTTCTAAATGCAGCTGGGCATGGCTGTGGTGCCCATTTGTCTGTCACTGCTGCTCCCTCCTTCCCTCAGCTTTTAACTCCAGAGGGAGTAATGAACTTGGGCAGAGATCAATGCTCTGCTCTGAGCCAGGCTTTATTCTAACATGCAGCAAATGCTGCAGCAGGTACAACTTTTTTTTTTTAAATTATTGATTAGTAAAGCAGGTACGAGGCAGCACAGCTCCTGGCCAGGGACCTGCCTTGCTGGAGGGGAATGGGAAGCATACCCCCACTCTTTCTGGAGCCCTGCCAAGGGAAGGCTGAGGAAATACAGTCAGTATTTTCAAATCCAATTTAAAGAATCTCTTTGCAGCCAACATCTGTCATCTCATGGCAGAAAACACCTGAAATAATCTGATTTTTTTTCTGTTTATCTAGAGAGCACATAATATCCTTTTGATTGCTCTGGTACATGCAGATACTCTTGTGTAAGTGATGCCTGCTCTGTGCCTCCCCTGGTGCTGAGGCCAGGGTTTAGGACAGTGATATGGCACTACTGGGCCCCTTGGTGAATTTTAGGCTTTTCAGAAGAGGTGCAGGATTTGCACAGGTGCTGTTGCTGTGGTTGTGACCTGCTGTGAGGCGCAGCTCTGGAAGTGTTGGTGGGTTTGGCCTCAGGATTTATGCACCCAAAGGGCCACGGGGATCCTAGCGGCTCCATGAAATCCTGCTCTCGTCAGGAGCAGGGTGGCTGTTCCAGCTCTCTCTGGTGCCACCAGCCACACTCCAGCCGGGCTCAGAGGGTGCATGTGAGCTTGCAATCCCCCTCAGCTGCAGGTTTTTCCCTTTGAGACAAGTCTTGCACAGTCTGGGACAGCGATCAGGATACACGAGGGGACTCATGTCCTTGTTCTTCCTGTAACGTTTCAAAAACCCCTCCAAGTGCCCCCAGATGGGCCCTGGCACGGAACACCGGGCACTGCCCCTCCGGCACTGCCTCTACAGACGGTGCGGCCGTGCTAAGATGAACTGGATCGCACTGGGCTGGGCCGTACCGTGCCGTACCGTACCGGCCTGGGCGGGCGGAGCCGCGCTCTGTCCCGGGCGCTGTCCCGGGTGCTGAAGCCTCCCCCGCATACACCGGCGGGCCCCGGGTCTCGCCCCGCGGGGCTCGGGGGCTGGGGCCGCCGGGGATGCCAGGGAGAAGAAACCTTTCCCTGTGCGGGACCTGTGCGTGCCGCGGGGCTCTGGTCGTGCGGGCAGTCCCTGCAGGGCGGTGCGGAGGGTCCCAGCGAGGCGAGGGAGCCCTGGCGGGACGGGGGACCCGGGGGGTGCCGAGAAGTCCCGAGTGGGGGCGGAGGGGTCCGGGTGGGGCGCTGCGAGGAATCCGGCGGTGCCGGAGGTTCCCGGCGGTGCGGGGCAGCACGGGGGTGTCCCGGTGGGGCGGTATCGGGGTGTCCCGGCGGGTCGGGGGGTCCCGGGTGGGCGCGGCGGGTCCGGCCCCGCCCCGCTCAGTTTGAGGATGAACCGTGGGAAAAAAACTTGGGGGTGCGCGCGGGCCGGGATCCCTCCGCCGGGCGGGGGAGGCTCCGGGCGAGCCGCGGCACCGCCTCGGCGCGCGGCGCCCTCCGCGCGAGGGAAGAGCTCCGCAGCGCGGCGGCGCCGGGACCGCGGCGCAGCCCCGGGGACAGGGCTCGGCCCGGCGGCGCCGCCGCCCTCGGGACGGACGCGCCCGCGGCAAGATGGGCGCCCTGGCCCTGGCCCTGGGGATTTTCCACTACCTGGGGCTCTACCTGCAGCTCGGCGCCGCCTCCCGGCACCCCCCGTGGGACGCCCCGGCGGCGGGCAGCGGTGAGGCGGCGGCGGCGGCCGGGGCTCGGGAAGGGGGCGGCTGAGTGGCGGGAGCTCTCGGGGCTCGGGGCCCCGCGGGGCTGGCAGCGGGTCGGGGCGGTTCCTGCCCCGGCAGCGGGACGGGTGCGGGGGATCGGGGATCCCGGTCGGGCTCCGCCGCCGAGGGCAGCTCCGTGTCGCGGTCCGTCGCGCCGGCTGCTCGAGAAGCAGAGCGGGGGGCAGCCGGGACGAGCTGGGGTTGGGCTCCGCCGCTCCCGTCCCCGGAGCCCGGGGGATGGCCTCTGCCTTCGCCGCTGGGCTGCCGAATCGGGGGCTCTGCACGGTGCGTCCCGGTGCCTGCAGCTACCCGCACCCCGTGTCCGTGAACCTCCCGGTGCGCCTCCCGGTGCCCGCCGCCGTCCGCGCCCCGTCTCCGTGAACATGTCTGTGCGCCTCCCGGTGCCGCCGCCCGCCCCGCTGTGCGGTGCCCCACGACCCGGCAGCGGGGCTCCCCGCCGCCTCCCGCTCTTCCGCTCCCTCCGGTGCACGGTGGTTCGGGGCTGCCGAACCGCTGGAAACAACCGGGGTTGGGAAGGGGAAGCTCTTCCTGCATCCTGCACCCTCCGGTGAGGAACCTGGTGTAGGGGCAGCTCCCCCGTGGGTACCAAGAAGGTGACAGGGGACCGAGCCCCCTCGGAGGAGGCTGCTGAGACCCTCCTCACTCTCTGTGGTGTGACACGGGCACGTTCAGTCTTAGCCCGAGCAGTGACCACGGGGACATGCTGGGTGCCCGGGTCCCAGCTCTTCCTCCGCCCGGCTCCGGGGCCTCCCGTGTGCGGAGGAGCCGACTCTCTGCCCCGAGGAGCCTCCGGGCACACGACGCCTCGGGCCATGCCAGGGTGGCAGGTGTGAGGTGCCCGCAGTTTGTGGTGTCCCGCAGCAGCGCCTGGGCTGGCAGCACTTGCCTGCCCAGGGAAGGGATGATCAGCCTCTGCATTGGGGTCTCACAGCAGGAGAGTTTCTAGACCTGCCAGGCTGGCATGCCAGATGGAAAGGTGGGTGAAGAGCCTCCATTAGCCACTGCTGCTCCCCACAGAAATTCAGCAATAGGCAAATAAATAGTGAAATGGTCGCTGCGAGGGAACAGGGAGCCAAGGAGATGAAATATTCTGAGAGGGCGAGTGCACTTTGGAGCCACATTACAGCTTGCTACTCGAGCAGTTCTGCAGCAACTCACTTAATCACAACAGAAACCTTTATTAACGATACTGAAAAGCAGTGAATAAGTGGGTCATGTATAATAAGCCATTTGTGTTCAGTAGGTGAATACCAATTTGATAAAAGCTGTGTGTGCTGAAAACCTGTATAAATCGCTGTTTAGCAGATCGGAGACTGATCATTTCATTACTGGCTGGTGCAGCTTTCCCTCCACACCACGAGAGTCCAGCAGGTTGGAGACATGGAGCTGGAGAGGGGCTGTGGCCGGCGGGATGGGTTTGGCTGTGGCTGGCGGGCACGGGCAGGTCCTGCCAGGCTCTGCCCGCAGCAGGCAGCGCCCGGAGCTCGCCGCCCTCTCTGCCCGGTGCTGGAGGCCTGGAGGAGCCTCCACGGCACCGAGGCTCTGCCACAGCCCCGGAGGGTGTTCATTCTTCCTTTTAACTTGTCCACGCTGGATGCAGTGAGGGAATTGACCGGGAGCAGCGTGTGCTCTGCAGGCATCGGCGAGCAGCCATGAGCATCCCTGGAGCACGGGTGGCTCCCCCATCCTGCCACCCCACAGTGGGCAGCAGGGTTCTGCTCACAGGGCAGCCACGGCTCTGGGGAGGGAAAAAGTCACCATTAAAGAAAGTCGTTTACCTGCCGCCACAGCAAAGGCTCTGCCTTTGGCAAGGATGGAGCCAGGATGGGCTCCAACTGCCCCGTGAGAGCATCTGAGCCGCAGGATTACTTCCCACCATCCCTTCCCTACCCACAGTGCTGTCTCTCCCCCTTCTCTCCTCTCTTCAGGCTGGCGCCTTCAATTATTCATGCCCCCCATTGCAGCCTGAGCAAGCTGGGTTGCTGCCATCGGCTTTCTCATGCTCTGGCTGGGAAGCTCCAGCCGCTTTCCCAGCCTGCTGGCTCTGGAGCGGGGCAGGGGAGCCGTGCCGCGAGGAGGAGCAGCCGGGTTTCTTCCCGGCATCGTGTATAGGCGATATCGCCTCGCCTCAGCTGAGCCGCGGCTGGAGGCTGAAGGGAGCGGTGCCCCAGCTCTCCAGGGCGCTGCCCTGCTCCGTTCCCGCACACCCCAGTGATTATTCTATCAATTACTTTCATAAACACTTTGCATTCTGCCGGATTTTTGCACACTTCCTGGTGGGAATTCTCCACGCGATGTGTTTTTCCTGCTGCTGTTCGTGCAGTCATTCAACGCAATTACATCTGACACCTCTCCTCATCAAACGTCTGGGCTTTCTCTTCCCTTGAAGCGGCTGACAGACGACGGGCCAGACACTGGGAATTATTACGTTAGGACAGTGACAGCTAATTTTAATCATAACGTTCCCTGCGAGCGAGAGCCGGCACGGCTGCATGGGGTCTGGGGGCTGTGGGCAGCACGGCGGGGCTGGAGTGAGCACCTGGAGAGGGCCAGGGAGCTGGAGGCTCTGCACTGCTGCCTCCTTCATCAGAGGCTGCTCTGGGGGCCAGATGGATGCCCAGGAGGGCACGGCTGGGCCCTCTCCCCTTCACGGCTCCTCTGGGATTTTGGTTCATGGTGTGAGTGGGACTTGTGCACCTCGGGACAGACAGCCCTTCCTGGCCCTGTCCTTGGCAGCTCCTCGAGCTCCTCTCTTCCATGGCTGTTTCCGCTCCTGCAGGGCCCTTTCCTGCCTGGCTGCCCCCTCCCTACGGCTCAGGGTGCCCAACTGAGCACCGGAGATGTTGGCTTGGCTCGGTTGTGATGGGTGCTTTCGTGACTTGTGTTGTGTGCTCCGTGTGAAGCTGGGTTGGGATGAGCTCAGCGGTGATGGGGTGGGCAGAGTTGGGCAGCAGGGTGCTGTGTCCATGAGCACCAGGCACTGCCAGCTCTGGGGATGGTAGCAGCACCTGTGTGTGGTGTGGGCAGCTCTCAGCAGCGGCTGCCAGTCTGATGGCTCGTGTTTTGGGTGCTGGGTGTGAGACCAGGGGGGCTCATCCTGTCTGCCCCATCTCATTCCTCCTGAATGATTCCAGGTGAGAATCCTCCCCTGGCTGCTGGGAACCATCCCCTGGCAGAGAGCAGCACCAGAGTGAGGGGTGGCTGCAGGCTGGCTGCACACACTGCTGGAGCCCCACAGGGAGCTGGCTAAAAAATTCTGGTTTAGGTCTTTGCTACTTACACTATCAAATAACAGCTCTTCCTTGAGCCCCTTGGGAGGGAATTTTCTGAGAACTTGAGTCCCCAGGAACCAGATGGGAGCAGCGAGTCCCACACAGCAAAGCTCTGTGTAGCTGGGGCCAGACTGGAGACATTCACCACTGACCTCACTCTTGCTGAGGGAATTAAACATTAGGGGAGTGGGAAGTGCTGAGGGCAGGAGCTGGGGCAGCCCAAAACGAGGGGCACTGTTGGAAATATCTGCAGTTTTCAAGGTTAATTCCAGCTCTCTGGCGAGGTGACCACTGGCCTGATCACAGTCACCGAGTTAGGTGGGGTTTTTTGTTTTTAATTCACATGCTGCAAATTTGATCTCCTTCTGCTGCTCATATGACAGTAAAGAGGGGCAGAGCAATGGCGCTGCCATCCCCAGCGTGTGGTGGGAGCCTCCCGGCCCCAGCCACGGCCGCGATGCTCCAGCCTGAGCGTCTCGTGGGAAGGGAGATGGCCGGCTGGCTGGAGGAGAGCAGCGCTCAGCGCCGAAGTGCTCTGCCCGCTCGGCTGCCGGGGCCGGAGCCGCCTGCCCTCTCCCAGCAGTGACGCGGCCGTCACGCCGTGTTTATGCAGCGGTTTGCACCGCGATGTGTTTTCAGCGCCCCGGGGTCAGCATCCCTGCTCGCAGCCTTGTCAGGAGGAGATGCATCCACAGCTGTTCCTGGCGGTGGGAACGGGAGGAGAGCGAGGCTGCAGCCCGACCTGTGCAGCAGCCTCTGACAGAGCCGGTGTCCCCGCCGTGGGGACAGGGTGGGTCACTGGGGCAGTGCCCAGCTCTCTTCTGGATCCATCCGGAGGGTGCCTCCCGATCCCCCGGCATGGCTCTTTCCCAGGCAGGGTGTGCCAAGGGCTGGGGGGTTCTGTGGCAGCCAGGAGGTTCCATCTGTCTCTGGATCTGGCCCTGTCCGTGTGCCGGGATGTGTCTCGGGTGCCTTTGCTGCCGGCAGGACAGGGTGCCCCTGAAGCCGGGGCTGGAGCTCTCCATCGGCCACAGGAGCCGCGGGCTCCTGGGAAGGGGAGGGTGCAGGGGAGGTCATGGATGTCTGGGCAGGGGACGGTGCCGGAGGGGCTGTGGGTGCCTGGGGAGAGTGCCAGTGGTGGTGGATTCTGTTGGACACACTTGCTTTTCCTGCAGCGGTGCAGCACAAACCCAGCCGGTCAGAGCCGGCCCCACACCGGCACGCAGGGCAGGGTCTGGATGGACACTCCAGTGGGCAGGAGCAGGAGCAGCCCAGCTCCCCCAGCCCCTGTCCCTGCCCAGCGCGGGACGGAACCAGCCCCAGCCCCGCCGCCTGCTTGGTACTTGTCACCTCACCAGCCCGGCTGTGGCTCCAGTGAGCTGGGGTAGAGAAGCAGGCTCCTGACTCCCGGCTTAGAGAAAAAATCCCTCCCGGAGCAGGAACCTGCCCTGACCGTGTGATTAACAGGCGTTTGCAAGTGTCCCATGCATATTTCATCATCCCTTGATACATCTTCACACAACAATGAGCCTGGGTTGGTGCTCATGACGCTGCTCCGGTGTCGTCCTTGGTGCCTTGTGGGGGCTGTGGTGGGGGGCCATGGAAGCTGGCACAGCTGAGGAATGGCAGGCAGCAAGCACAGTCCTGCAGGGGCTTTCTGTGCTGTGTGGGGCCCACGGGATGAGGCAGGGGAACAGAGCAGGGGTCTGAGGTAATTTCCAGGTCCTCAGGGCAATGCACGACCTGCTCTTGCCCCAGCACAGCCACATCCCCTCTGCTGGAGCCCCCTCCCTGTGCAGAGCATGACCAAGGTGAGGGATGGTGCCCACAGAGGTCTCTCTCTGGTTTATGAGAGCACCAAGCTGTCCCAGCAGGCATTTTCAATTCTGTTTATCTGTGTTTCCCCATTGAGTTCATTTTATTTCCCCTGATTTTTATTTCCTGGAAGATTTATTGATCCTGGTGTTCTCAGTTTATGACAGGTAGCAGACCATAAAGCACATGGAGCAGTGCCCCCCTCCCTCCCTCCTGCTGCGGGGATGTGGTTCCAGTGTCAGTGGGGGGAGAGGGACGGGGCTGGGGTGGGCAGGGGCCGGGATGCTGGGGGACAGGGCAGTGGCCAGAGTTGGTGACTTGTCCAGTGTTCTCAGGAGCAGTGTCCAGGCAGCCTGGCCAACTCCATGCAGGGTCCATGCCCAGCCTGGGGGCTGTCTGGGGGGGACCCTGATCCCACTGGTGTCCCTGTGAGGGGCAGGGCTGGGATGGCAGGGAGTCACCTCTGTCCAGGTGGGGCTAGCATCCACGGCATCCACCAGGGAGGGCACACGGTGCTGCTGGAGGACATATCTGAAAGATGTGTCCCCAGCAAAGGTGATGACCCTGGCTATCCATCTGCAGGATCTATGCTCCTCTGCCTGTGCTTGGAGGTGGCTGAGCTCTGGGGTTAATTACTACATACGCTTCCCAATTAAAAAGGGAAAGAAAGAAGGCGCTTGATTCAATCCAGCCTTTTCTTAGCTTATCTGCCAAATTCCCGTCTGTGGGAGCAGATTTTAATTATGTTCACAGCAATTTGGACCTGGCTGGAGCCCTCAGGCCAAGACCCCACCCCTGCACAGCTGGAGCTGTGGTGGCTGGGGGCAGGTGCAGTCTCTGCTGGGACCCACTGGCTTTGGCCATTGCTCCTGCCTGCAGGAATTCTGTGGGGCAAGAGTTGATCCTGGCTGCAGCCAGGGAATGGATGGGGGAGTGCTGAGTAATGACTGGACACAACATTCTCAGCACCACTGCAGCTCGGAGCACAGAACCCTTTGTCCCGTGCCTAGAAGATCCCCCTGCTCCTCCCACAACCCTCAGTCACCAGAGCTGTTCCCTTGGGGCTTCCTCCACTCCCTAGCACAGAATCCACGTTCTGTGGTGCCGGGTTCTGGGTGAACAGGATGTGGGAACAGCACTGGGAACCCCACCAGGACACCCTGCCTTGGTAAACCCCAGCGTTGGGTATTTTCCTCTGCTCCCTGCTGAGATGGATTAAAGGAAAGTGATAAGTGGATGGGATTTCCATGCGTCCAGAGGGACAGGGAGATATTAGAGGTATTAACTTTTTGTCTGGGCTGGTAATAATTGGTTTTCAGAGGGATCAGGGCTGGAGAGAGTGTTGCTCCTGACAGGCTGTGTGTCCCAGAGGGCTCCCCTGGCTCCGGTGGGACCTGCACTGTGGCTGTGAGCCGGCAGTGCCGGCAGCTGAGGTGGTGAGTGAAGACAGGAGGCGCAGGGCAGCCTTGGCAGTGCCCGGGGTGTGCAGGGGGCTGGCAGGGCTGTCCCCGTGCCGTGTCACGGAGAAGCCACTGCACCGATGGTGGCAGCAGCGCTTGACGGTGCCCTGCGCGCTGGGGCCGTCTGATTGGAGAAACAACAGTCTCTCCAGAGGAGATGAAAAGAATTCTAATTACATCTCTGAACAATATTTGTTTTGAGTGAGGAAAGCAAACCATATGGCGTGTGGGAGCCTGTTTGGGGCCGCATTAAGTGAGGATTTGTTTTTCAGTTACGTCCTGATCTGAGTGAGATGTGATCAAGCTCTATTTATTTCCTACACCTCAGAGGTGTGGCAGGTCCCGCACTCATTCTGGGTCAGGGGTCTGAGGGATGCTGTGAGAGCAGGGGGGCACAGGCTCCTGCTCCTTCCCTTTCCCCCCACTGCTCTTTGCAAAGTGCCTGGGGTGGGGGGCAGGCACCTCTGCTGGGGATGGGAGGGGGCATGGGGTGGGAAAGGAGAAGCTGGGGATGACAGGGACCTGTCTGCTCTGCTGTAGGGGCTGGGTCAGGGAAGGATCCAGGCACTCCTGGAGACTCTGCCTGTGTGGCTGGAGGCATTGTCCTTCACCGGGACAGTGCTCTGTCCCCACGGGCCCCCACAGCCCTGGCTCTGTCTCCAGCAGCTCTCTTCACCGAGATCCCACACGACATGACGGCGCAGGCGGGTGAGGATGTGGAGATGGCGTGCTCCTTCCGCGGCAGCGGCTCCCCCTCCTACTCCCTGGAGATCCAGTGGTGGTATGTCCGCAACCACAAGGACTGGACAGACAAACAGACATGGGCTTCCAGTCAGGTAATGTCCCTCGTCCTCCTCCTCCCCGGCAGCACGGAAAGGCTGAGCCCTCCAGGCAGAGCCCCTCAGGCAGAGCTCTTGCCTGCATTTCCCATGGGGAAGGGCTTTGTTTGCAGCCACAGTTGGGTTTTGGGGGACCCCAACCTGCAGCAGCACCCCTGGCGCTGACCAGACCTGCAGAGCCCCTCTCTGACAGAGAGCAGCCAGGGGTCCTGTGGTGCAGTTAGTGCATGGGCTGCTCAACATCCAGCTGCAATGAGGATGCTCCAGGGACAGTGGGGATGGGCTGTCCTCGTTGTCCTTCCCAGCCAAGGGGCTGCCTGGCCCATTGCCAGGACCCGTCCCAGGCTGAGGCTTTGTTGTTGTGCTTGTGTTTGTGCCTTTGCCTATCTCATCACCAGCTCATCCCTCCTGGCCCTGCACCCTCCATCCCTCCCTTGTCCCCTGTTTCTCTGTGTACTGGTCCAGCAAACAGCCTCTCTTTATTTCTCTCTCTGTTCACACTGAGATAAGGGCCAAAGAATGGGAAACAGCTTTGGGGATTTTAATGAGCCTTTATTGTAATGTCTTTGGCAGGGCTGCTGCTGGTGTTGCCACAAATTGAGAAGCCTCAGGGCAGTGCTGCCAGGATGGGGGGGAGTGCTGCCAGGGGTCGAGGGTGGGCAGGGTCAAGGGTGTTGGAGGCACTGGGAATACACAGCCAGTGGCTGCTGGAGGGGTAGTGGCAATGGGGCAGGGGCTCGCAGTGATGGGGACAGAGTTCCAGGGACAGGGGTCACTGCTGCAGCAGTGATGCCACAGTGATCAGGGCTCCATTACCACTCCTGGATTGTGGGGAGCAGCTGGAGCTGAGATGCAGTGGGTCCTGTGGGTGAGCATCCCATGCTCCCTGGCTGCTCTGCTGCTGCTGGTCCCTCCCATCCCGGGTATCCAGTGCAGTTTCATCTGCCCTGGGTGTCTGGGTTTGCTGGCTCTGGGCAGTCTCTTCTCTCTTCCCCCTTCTCCCTCTTCCTTCCTCCTTGGGGCAGACATCCTGGGAGTGGGAAGGGGTCTGGTGGGCTGAGCTGACCATTTCTCTTCCCTCTTTGGTCTCCCCCTCCCCTGCTTTTTCCACAGCTGAAATCATCACCACCAGAGGAGCCTGGGAAAGAGGCGACAAAAATCAGTGTGAGTTTGGATGATGGCTCTTGTTGAGGGCTCAGCAGGGCATCCTGCTGGTCCTGGCGCCACAGGCTGGGAACTCCAGGGTGGGAGGCCTGGATCTGCCTTGGCTCAGTCCTGGGGGTGACTGGGGTGAGGGGTGGCTGCCCTGCTCTCCCTGGCACCGAGAGGTACAGCCTGGACCCTGAGCTTCGTCCGGCATCTGAGCGACACATTAATGCCAGGGATAAAATAATCCAATTGACTCAGCGGATTAGCATCCCAAAGCCATTTAGACTCATGTGAGCAGAATGAGGAGCCACTAATCAGTTAAACAAAACACTCTTGGCCTTCTGCTGCCAGGTGAGTGCCCCCCTGGCTGGCCCTGCCTTGGGGAGCTCTGTGTTTGGGGGTGCCACAGACACAGAGAAGTGCTGGAGACCTTTCCACTGTCACCTGGCAGCCCCTCCTGCCACTTCAATTTTCCTTCACTGAGTGAGCAAGGGGGGATAGGGTTGGTCAGGCACCTGTGGCTTCTCAGATGGGTGCCCCCCACACCCAGGATCAGCCTCTCCTCCCTGGGGGACCCTTCCCAAGGGAGAGCATCACCTTTCAGTACCCACTTGCAGGATCAGTGCATGGTTCTCTTGATGGTAATGAATCCCCCTGCAGGGGTCATGTCCCCTTTGATTAATTGACACCCACAATCCATATCCAAAGCTAAGCAGGTTCCTCCAGGATCTGTTCCTCACCAGGGTGCTGTGGCTCCCTGCCCCACAAGCAGCAAAGTTCCAGGACTGCTGCTGGAGCAGCCAGAGCCTGGGCTCTGCCAGATGCTGTCTGCTGAGCTTGGGGGGCTGCTGCTCCCTGCATCCCACCCAGGCCCTGCTCCAGGGGCAGGAGGGGCTGTTGTGGGTGCATGGAGCCATCCTGGGGCCAGCATTGCCTCTCAGCTCAACCAGTGCATGTTTCAGCATAATTAGGCAGTTAATTGCACGCTGGGATGGAATTGATGGGTGTGCGAGTGTAACCAGGATTTATTTTGAATCATTCGAGCTCTCTGCTGCCTCCTCCAGATCCAGCCAGCAGGGAGAGGCTGGAGCTTCAAACCTCTTTTGTTTGTTGTTATTTCAAATGTCCTTGATCATTAAGTGTTTATGGAATGGAGGAGGTAAATGAGCATGGGTGGTTCTGGTGGAACGTGAGGTACAGACACAACTGCAGGTGGCTGGGAACAAACAGCAGGGTCAAACACTGAGGGGGGGATGTAAATCCCAAGGAGGAGCCACTGTGCCAAGCCCCCCTTGGCTGTGTGTTATCCACCAAACACACCTGGTACTGGAAATGCTTTCAAGGGATGAAGAGCAGTGAAACATGATGGGTTTGGTTTTATTTCTTCCCCCTTTGAATCCAATGGCACAGCACAGGGCTGAGCTGGGGCTGGGCACAGCAACTCTGTCCATCCTGGCCATGCCAGGGGCTCTGCCCCATTCCCATGAGCAGGGAGGGCTGTCCCTGCCCTGCCTGTGCTGCCAGAGCCACAGGAGTTATGTGCCATCATAAAATCTTCCCTCCTGAGGCTCAGTGACCTGCTGGGTAGCAGCTCCATGGCCACTGGGGGCACCAGCAAATTGGGGTTTTATTTTATTAGTTCTAAATTTCCCAGCCATTAATTTCAGTGACTTCTGGCTCTCCCAACGAAGAGGGTTTTTTTTTGAAGCTCCTTTCCCATGACAGTCTCAGCATCTGGGCACACTTGCTCCAGGGTCTGGCACCTCCTGCCCCTGCACATGGCCACTGAGCAGCCCTGAGACGCTGTTTGGGGTGGCCCTGGCTGTGACCTGTGGCACCACCTCCCTCTCAGCAGCCCGCAGTGTGCAGGGCAGCTGAGTGCAGCAGCCTGTGTGTGCTCATGGGTGTTTGTACGTGCACTTGTGGGCAGGTGCCTTCATGTTCCAGCACTGGATGTCCCCACAGTGAGGGGCTGAGGGGACACTGAGGGGTCCTGGTCCCCACAGTGCCTCCTGTGCTGTTTGGGGTGGGTTTTGCCCCTCTCCAGCCCCATTTCCAAACACCATAAAATCCTCAGCTAACAAATGCAGCGGCGAGTAGAAAAACGGCCTTTGCCATCCAGTGTGATTATAGGGAACAGAGCCAGGGGCCTCGGGGTGGGTTATAAATCTGATTTATTGACCCAGCCCAGAGCAGCCGCGGCTCTGGCTAGTGAGTAAGTCTTAAATTTCATTGGGTGATAAATACTGAGAGCGAATCAATTTGGTAGAAAAGCTAATTAGCCAGCGTGGTTCCGCATCGATCTCTGAGCCCTGCGTGGCCGGGTGCGAGCCAGGGCTTCCATCATCCCGCGGGCCCCGGCTGGGGCTGGGTCCCCCCGCACCAACTTCACCAGCCTTTACCACAGCCTCGCCAGCTGGGGCTGGTGGCGTGGTGTGGTGGCACACGGTCGGGGTGGCACTGACCCCGGTGTCTTGGGGGGCAGTGGCGAGTCCTGGGGGGGCCCCCTGACCGCCCGTCTGCCCCGACGCAGGTGGTGAAAGTGGTCGGCAGCAACATCTCCCACAAGCTGCGGCTGTCGAGGGTGAAGTTGGAGGACGAGGGGACCTACGAGTGCCGAGTGATCGACTCCAGCGACGGCAAGGCACGGCACCACAAGGTGAAGGCGTACCTGCGGGTGGAGGCAGCGGGGGGCCCGGGGCACCCCCAGGACACCGAGCTGCGGGAGGCGCCGCTGGCAGAGCTCGCCGCGCCGGGCTCAGCCCACGCACACCACCACCACCACCACCACAAAGCCGGGAGGGAGCTGAAGAAGCGCTCGGCAGACACCTCCTGTGTGCTGTAGGTGGGCGGTGCGGGGGGACGCCGGAGCCCCCCTCCGCCCCGGACTCAGCGGGGCCATCGAGGGTCCCGCACCCCCTGCCAGAGACTGGCCCCACCACCCCGTCTTGTCCAGCCTCCCTCGCCACCTCCCTGTCCCACGGGGCCCGGCGGTGCCAGGGCTCGGCGCGGTGCGGGAGCCGGACCTGTCGGTGCCACGGCTGCAGCCTGGGGCTGTGCCTGGGGCCAGGGCATGTGCCCACGCGTGGTGTCCCATCCCCCCGGCCTTGTGCGGGTGGTGCCGCGGGCTGTGCCGTGTCCCAGCTCTCTACCCAGCGGGACCCTCCTGCCCACGGGACCCTCCCTGCCCTCCCCCGTGCTTCGCAGACCCAGCCGCCTGTTCCTGTAGGTTGCCCCGTTTAGTTGCTCTGTTCCAGCCCCACAGTGCGTATCTAAGTTCCAGCCTCCATCCTACAGCCCGTGTGTATCCCCCCGCCCCGCCCTGCCCCTGCCTGCCCCGCAGCCCCCAGCAGTCAAGGCCTGAGCTCAGCAGAGGAAGGACGGCACGGCACATTGCTGGCATCCTCCCGGCACGCTCTGGCATCGCTCAGCCAGGCAGCTGCCCGTGCTCCGCGTGTGCCTGGGAAGGTGTGCCATCGGCGCTGGCCCCCTGCGCCCATCATTCCTCCTCCCTTCGCATCTCACAGAGGATGGGGCTCTCATCCTCCAGCCCCGTCCAGCGTGTCCCCATCCCGCTGCCCGTGCTGCCGTGGCTCTCGGCCCCCTCGCGGTCAAGCATCCCTCCCCACCAGGCCACAGCACCACATTGCCCCGGGCAGGGTCTGGCCCACGGGCGCTTATGTCGCAGTGCAAACAGCAGAGCCCGTCCCTGCTGCCCCCACGGGTGACCGCGGCCGCTGGGGCTGGAGCTGTGGGGAGGGAGAGGGGGGCCCGAGCTGCTCCCCTGCTGCCCCCCAGCCTGCCACCATCAGACCTGCTGCAGCTAATAAAGCTCTTTAAACGAAGCCTCTGCTGTCGGTGCTCTCTGTCTGTGGCACGGCAAGGGGACAGGGCTTTGGCACTGCCTCTGGTAAAAAGGGGCAGAGTTGGGGCAACTGGGGCTGCTGGGGATGGGTCTGAGCATCAACATGCCCCTGCAGCTGAGGCCTGAGAGCTTTAAAAAACTGCAGCTGGGGAGCTCCTGCCCAGCCTGGGAGCTGCTGCCCTGAGGGGTGCAGGATACAGCAAGGTCCCAGGGGAGCTGGGGATGCTCCATGCTGTGGCCATGGAGTGCTGGGTCCTGTGAGGTGGCTGGGTGGGCTGCCAGGTGAAATTCTGACACCCACCTGGGCACCCAGCCCAGATTTCCAGCCTGGTGGGAGGTGGGGTTGCTAAAGCAGGGTGCTGGCTGCCCCTGGGGCCTGGCTCTGCTTCTGCAGTGGGAGAGCAGATCTGAGCACTGGCAATGCCCAGCCTGGCCCAGCTGCCTGGAGTCCTGCAGCTCCTTTGAAGCTTGTTACTTCCTGTATCTCCATCATGCTCACCCCTCGCTGTGCTGATGAGAAGGAGCAAGAGCTGGTGGTTCTTTCTGCCACCAGAGGTGTCAGCCTGTGCTGGGGGCAGGAACAGGCAGAGGTGGCTGGTGTCTCTGGAGCCATGGTCATCTCTGCCACCTGGAGAACTGTGGTCTTGGGGAGCAAATGGCACAGGAGAAAAAAATTCAGGAGCTGCAGGGCAGCAGCTGTAAAATATTGCAGCAAGTTTTTTTCCAATAGTGGTCGCTGTGCTATAGCAATCCCTGGCAGAGCTGTGGGGCTGGGGCTATGCTCAAATTCTCTGTCAGGGAATGGGATTGCTGGGGGAAGAAGAGAGATTGGGATGCATTGGTCACCAGTGCAGCAAAACACAGGACACAGCAGAGAAAAAGGAAGACCCAGGGACATGCTAGGGAGGACAGGAGGCTGCAAATCACCTCAAACAGGGAATAAACAAATTGCTGTTCAGCCCAGTGATTTGTAAAACCTAGAGGTGAGTTTTAACAATAACAGGTTTTATTAGAAGAGATTAATTTTGCTGAGTTTATAGGAAATCTTGGGACCAGGAGTTGAGGAGTGGACCCTGCTGGATCCATGTGTGTGGCTCAGCAGTGCCTGGTGCCAGGGGCTGTGTGTGGGACTGTGCCCCCAGCAGTGTGGCTGTCCCCCAGGGTCCTGGCTGGGTTTGTGCATGGAGGAGGTGGCTGGGCATGGCTTTCTTTGCTCTCTGATCCTAGAGAGGGTGGCTGGAGTGGGAGGAGCTGGGGGTCCCCACCCCAGAGTGTTGGAGGCTGCTTGATGGAGGAGAGTTCTGGTGGGGAAAGCCCGGGGCTTCTGAAGGGGCCGAGTTTAAAATGCAAGTCACTGCTGGGGAGGAACCAGCCTCATGAAAATGCCATTTCCACACAGTCCCTCTCCCAGCCATTATCCTGCCTCAGACAAAAGCAATTCACTCAGCTTCCAATAAAGCAAGGGCGATAACGAAGCTGTGAGAGGAGCTGACTGACAGGCAGGACAGCCTCTCCTGCCACCAGCACCCACCTGCTGCCCGGGGCTGAGGCTGTGGGGAAAATCTCTGGACAGCACTGTGAATCACAGGCTCTGGGTGGGGGTGTCTCAGTGCAGCCAGCTGTGCCAGAGCCCTGGCTGGGTGATGTGGTTGGTTCCTGGGCACTGGGCACTGATGGGACAACGCTGCCCTTGAATCCCATGCCTGTCCTGCAGGATGGCAAGCCTTGGCATGGGCAGGATGGGTCCTTGGAATCCCCACCACAGCACAGCTGAGCAGAGCAAGACTGGATGCAGCATGTGCACCTAATAGATGAGTTTTGTCAAGTGCTACAACAACCCAGGAAACTGCACCAGCCCCAAGGGTGCTCAGAAACCAAAGACAGTATTTCACCTCCCTGCCTGCCCTGTCAGAGCAGCTCTGAAGGCTCCTTTGTATAGAACCCAACCAGCGTTAAGCACTGAACAGATATTAAAATAGACTAAAGCTGACCTGCAGCCCTGTCCTACTGGATAAAAAGCCACTGACTTGTGTTTTCCCTGGAGAAGCAAACAGGAGGAAAGCCTGAACAAAACCAGGGACACAAGGGGAGGTAACTTCAGCTGAGGGATGTGGCAGCAGAGGCAGTGCCCTTAGGCCCACCAACAGAGACTTGTTTTGGATGGTCACCCAGGACCCCAACAGTGATGCACAAAGCCTGCTCCAGGTCACAATCAATTTATTGCTTTGGGTTTTGTATTTCTGAGCTTGCTTCCAAATTTAGTCAAGATCTGCCCTTTTGCTTCACTTGCATAGATGTTCCCCGAGTGTCAGGAGGCAGCCTGCTGCCAGGAGCTGCTCTGGTGAAGCTGAGGGATCTGGGAACAGCTGAGCAAAACAGTGCCCATGGACAATCTCTGCAGCAAGAGCCTGGGGATGTGGGAGCTGGAGATTAAGGGAGAGGCCCCTCAGCAGGGGGAGTGAGCTGACCCCAAAGACAAGTCATCCTCTGCTCCCTGTACCACGCTGTCCCTACTCTGACAAACCATCACTGCTGGGGTGCCACAGTGCTCACAAGCTCTGTCACCACTGGCACTGCCTGACCTCAGACAGACAGAGGCTGTACTGGGGTACAGGCAGGTGCTTCATCCACTTCTCCTTGGGGTGGGGGTTAGAAATGGCCTGAGAACCGTGATCTGGGCATGGGAGATGTAAATCCCTCCCAGGTGTAAATTAGGGCTGGCTGATTTCTACAGAACCTCACAGAGAGATAGAGAACAGAGCATGTTTGGCCACCTCCATGTGGTCTCGGCAAACTGCAGCTGTGAGTAGCAGCCCTGATGCCTGAGAGGACACACTGTTCTTGACAGTAACATAGGTGAGGAATTTATTGGAAATGCACTTTACTTCTGAGATTAATTGCTTTTAAAGAGAACAGGTTTACAGTGTACCCCAAGCAAGATTCTCTTCCTGGGAAGGGTAAAGGCCAGAAAAAGCTTTTGCTTTGAGTTGTCAGTCACTGTCCAGCTGAGAATGGGGAGGGATCATCACAGCTGTGAAGAGATCAGAGAGGTGTAGGGGGTGCTAAAGGGGCACCCCCAAGGATCAAGGGTTAGGAAGTAATTTCTGGAAGATAACTCTTCATACTGAAGAATTTGGAATAGATGTGCCATTTTCTCTGCATATGGTGCTGGCCAGGCACAAGTCAGGAGTTGGGGTCATGTACCCACCTCATCCTCAAACACCTCTTCAAATAATAAACACTCTGCCACAGGGACAGTGTCTCAGCCAGTGCCCCAGGCTGGGCAGCCCTTCCACTGCCCCTGAACCATTTGGGTCCTCAGTGATGGTGTCTTCCCAGGTGAGCTCCATCCTTGTAGTTCCTCTTTCCCATCCCAGCTGCTATGTAAGTCTGTCAGGAAGGAGATGCCTCCTGTGTGCTGGTGCTGGGAGCTGTGCCCTCCTGCTGCTGCAGCCTCTGGAGCAGGAGCAGCACGTTGTCTGTGAGCTCGTTGCGTGGCCGCCCCATCCCGCCGAGCTTCACCGGCTGCAGGCTGGCGTGGGGGGGCTCGTAGCCCTCGGGGCAGCACACCTCACTCAGGAGCAGCCAGGTGCTGTCAGGGTCCACATGCATCAAGTGCAGGAAAACACTATGGAAAACAGTAGGAAGAGAGGAAAGAAGAGTAAGGACAAAGCCTTGTGGTTGGCACCCAACGGGGTTATTAAGAGCTAAGGAAAGCCTTGATGCTGCTGGCAACCTCTGGCAGCTGCACAAATTCTGCTCTTTACAGAGGGCAGTGCAGTGGCCCTGTACCCAAGAAAGCAGCTCTGTGTCTCACAGCTACTGGCACATGGGAGAAAAATATTTATGGTATCCACACAGTCACTTATGGATATCAAACAAACAGCTGGTGCAGGACTGACCCAGGCTTGGTGCTGGCACAAGCATAAATCTGCCTGTCCCACGTGCTGGGGAGGTGACTGTGGGTGACTGCATGTGCTATGCATATCTGGGATCTTTTGGACAGCAGCTCCTGCAGAGATCTTGGAAGAAACTGTCTGTGTTGTTCACCACCCTCTCTGGTTTTTGGGGAGTGAGGGAGGTAACCCATCTGGGCTTCTCTGCCTTTCCAGAGGTGGCAAGCCCAAGAGAATTTGGGGACAGCTGCACAGGCTGGGCCCCAAGGGAAGCTCAATGCTGTATTTGAGGGCTTTTTGCTCAAGTCAGATCTCCCACCATCCCAAGTCCTTATTAGCTGCCTCCAAATTTTTGTCACCTTTCACAGAGCAGGATTTTAAACCAAATCCAAACAGAACCTTCATTAACAACAGAATGAAGGAAAAGAGGAATCACAACTTCCTCTGCAGATTTACTGCTGTGTTGATGGCTTTCACTTTGCATTTCCATACCTCAGTAAGATGGGATTTGCCTTTCCAGCATGCCCTTCACACAGGGCTCCAGCTGTGAGCTGCTGGGACACAGCTGCTGCTGAAGAGCAGGAAGCTCAATGAGTGAAAGAGCAAATGCTGATTTGTGTGACCTACACTTACTCACCCCCTCCTGCTAGTTCTCCCTGCAGCAACCTTTGGGCTTAGCTAGGTCTGTGTCAGGGTTTAATGCACAGAAGGTGTACTAGGCTTAACTGGTATTAAACTCTCTGTCTGTGCCATGAACAAAATTAGACTGGAATTTGCAAGGCCTCTTCCTGAATGCTGCTGAGTGCTCTGTGAGCACCAAAGGCACTCAGCATTCACCACACCTATGGTACAGTTTTCCAAGATCCCAGTAAAGCCCAGCCATGAGTCTTCAGGTCTCTAGTTTTCAGTGAAATCATGGAGTTGTGAGGAGAACAGCTGCCAGGACAGGTAATGGGAAGAGAAATCAAGTAGGTCTGTCTCTGCTCCCCCAAGAAGAATAGGACTGAACTCTCTCTCTACAAGCAAAGATCTCTTGCTTCAAAAACCACACAAAATCCAGATCTGATTTTGTGCTGTCCAAATTTCTCCTGGAAGAGCTTTCATCCCTAAAGCGAGGTTGCTTCCAATGTAAAGCAGGGAGAAATCCCTTTGAGAAGCTCTCCTCTGAAAAGGGAGTGCAGTGCCATGGGTAAAGTGAAAGAGCACAAGAAATGAGACAAAGGTAGGAGAGAGCTCCCTCTCCTTTTCAACACAAGAACCCTGGGGATGTGACTTGTTACTCATGCACAGCCAAAGCTGTTGCTTTTGCCTCTCTGCCATGAACACCTCACCTGTCCCTCAGTGCAGATCTCTGAACAGCAAGAGGGGAGATGCCACCACTGAAGCCATTGGCAGTGTCCCCTCCCAAGGTGCTGGCAGTGCCTATCTGCCTGCTCCAGAGAAACCAGTGGGAATGTGCTCCACAGTGATAGCTGGGCTTGGCAACAGCTGCCTCAGCAACATGACCTTTTTCTGTGGATTGGCCAGATGCAGGTGAGCTCACAAGACTCCTCATTCCCCTGGCTTTGTTCCTCCAGCTCTGCTGACTGTAAGGGGAGGACTGGCTCACTCGGTGCCATCCCAAGTGAGGGGCTGGCAGGGGCAGGGGAGTAAGTGATTTTTGTAACTGCAGCTTCATGCAATACTCAACAGGTAAAAATAGATGCTGGGGAAAAAAGGGTATGGAGCTCTCACTGCTGCCACCCTGGCTCCAGCTCTGCAGACACTGCCCTGTCCATGCCCTCAGCCTGGCTGTGACAGCAGGAGCACACAGCTCCGTGTGCCAGCAAACACCAGCTCCCAGTGCTTCCACCCAGTTTTCAATGGGCAGCTGCAGAGATAATCCTTGCTCCTTATGGCTGGGATGGGAGCAGGCAAGGACAAAGAGTTGCTGTGAAGTGAACATGGGAAGAAGGGATATTGTGCAGCAGGATGCTGATCCCCAGCACACACACAGCTGTAGCTCTTACACTCACAGCACAGACACTCTGCTCTCCAACCTCTTCCCAATCATCTGCTCCAGGGAGAGTGACCCTCAGAGATTATCCAGACCCTGGAGAATTCACTGCCTCTGGTGCCCATAATGGTTTGAGGCTGTGATTATCCCTGATAGCCTGGAGTGCTCTGTAGCTTAAAGAACAACTTGACTTTTACATTTTCAAACTAACTCTGGGGTAGTTTCCAAGCAACCTGTTTCCATAGCAAAGAATCCTGGGGTTAATCCAAGTTTGTTTTCAGTTGTTGCCTTTTCTTTTTTTTTTTTTTTTTTTTTTCTTAAATATCACTTTATTGAATTTTGCATTGAGCAGGTGGCTGTTCTGGCATGCTTCAGTCCAGCCTGGGAGTGACAGCTGACAATGAATACCCAAAAACCACATAAGCAAACCAGAAGAGGTAAGCTGCATAATCAACTTTGGTATGAAAAAAGCTCCCCAAATAGCTCATATTTGTCCCAAGAGTGCTAAACTTGTTCTACTAGCACAGAGTAATTTGGCTATTCTATTGCCTTGTCTTTTCCCAAACTCCAAGCAAAGCCATGGCACAGTGAGCAGACTGGCAGAAGGACAGGGCTTCCTGGCTTTCCATCCCTGCAGAATGTTTAACTGGATACAGCCCACCACAGGCTTTGGTAAGAACTG
Organism: Serinus canaria; assembly: GCF_022539315.1. Lineage (NCBI taxonomy): Eukaryota > Metazoa > Chordata > Aves > Passeriformes > Fringillidae > Serinus > Serinus canaria. The sequence goes on from NC_066333.1 coordinate 7,143,360, forward strand.
AGGAAATTATTTCAGCATCTTAGGGGAAAAAAAAAATCATTCCTATCCAGACTGCTGACTGAAAGGTCATGGGCTGCAAACATTTAGTAGGAATTAAGTGTAAATTTCAAAACAGTCACTTGAAACTGAAAGAATGGAAAACTACTTGTCAGTTTTGACAAGGGCCAGTGACAATTTCCTAATCTCTTTTCCTTCAAGGTTTTATTCCCTGAAGTGAATAAAGCTTGTCAGGGATGATGCAACTTCATAAATTGACGAGAAGTTCAGATTTACATACTGTGACTTTCAGTTTCCACCATCTCCCCTGGCCTTGTTCCCAGAGGTGGGGCCCCACACGCCCCCCTTTGCTCAAGTCTTTCTGGGCACTTCCTCATCCTTGCACGGGCTCATCTTCTTCAATGATGGCAAAGACTTTTCTAGTTGTCATTCCCAAACTCTTCTTCAGTAGGTTTGGTCCCTTTGATGATTTTGCATTTGGTTGTTGTTTGGTTTTCTAAAAAGCTTTGGATAATACTCTCCTGGAATACTCTCAGCAGTCATCTTCTAGTAAAACCTATTGTTATTGTCCCATTTTATCTTCCTCAGATGGGCTGGAGTTCTTTTTTTCCCAGTATCTATTTTTGCCTGTTGAGTATTGCATGAAGCTGCAGTTACAAAAATCACTTACTCCCACTGCTTCATTTAATAAAGCTACAGGGTCCCATAAATGGGATTAAGCAGGCTCCTTGGGGCATGATAACATCCCTGGATGATAGCCAAACTCCCTTTTTCCTTTTTCTTTTTTCTGTGTGGCTCAAGCACCCTGGCCAAAACTTCCTGCTCAGCCCTTTGCATGCCTACAGAATCCTCACATAGTCAGTATATGATTTTTGGAGCTACAACTGACTTTGTAAGTCCTGACCTTGCTCTTGACAGGTCACAACCCATCAGTTGAATAAGAACCCTAAGAGCTGAGCAAAGGCCAGTTAGTATAAATCACCATGGCAAGCTGATTCCAAACATCCTTTTACCTCCTATGATTTCTGCAGTGATAAAGCTGAGTTATGTGACGTACACTGGCGCTCAGGCTGGGGCTAAGATTAGTTCTGGTCTATCTGTTTTTAGAAGCATTTAAAATGCAGAATTTCTCATGTATCAGGCTGATAACACTGCCCTTGCTTAGATGGAAAGGCCCTTATGTGTGACAGCCTGTGTCAGTTTGCGGGATTACTTTCAGGCACATGGAGAGCAAGAAGAGCCAGAACTTAGAGGAATGAGGTGGTTCAGCAGCTGGAGAACAGAAATGGAAGGGTGGCTGAGAAGTGATTCTTACAGGAGCTGATTGTTATGGTCCAAACTAAATTTGACTTTTCCAGGCTGAAACCTCATATCAGGGAAATACAGTTAAAAGTCAGTGTGATACAATGAACTCTGGTTCATTTAGGCTTCAAGACCAGGGATCACACAGGGCTAAACTGAAAAAATTAAACCCAAAAGAAACCTCCAAATGCTGCCATGTCTGTAGTGTCAGGCCAGGCATGATGCATGCCTCAGTGCACAGATGTGTCTGGTCAATGGAGTTAAACAGGAGACAGCAAGGGCTTCAAGGAGCAGCTTGGTTCACATAGGTATGGTGCATCAAAAGCATGGGGGAGGAGCAAAACATATGGTGTTTTCCCCTTAAAATATAAAAAAAGTAACACACAGGAGAAAAATGTTACTTGCCCTGAACTTTGTTGCCCTTTTGCTCTAACAAGTGAGCTCACTTCAGCATACAGCTTCCAACAGGGCTCATTTCATATTCCCCCTACCCCTGCTGTTGGGGGGAAATTGCACAGCTTCTCAAGCTGCTTGGTTAATGATTTAAAAGCTTCAGATTCCAAATATCTAGATAAACCCTGGTGTTCTGCTTTTCATCCAGCATTGCTTGCACAGACTGAGACATTATTGCATTAAGGGGATGCACTCCCACAGCATAGAGCCCCTCTGCAGAACAAATGCTGCTGGAGCCTGCTGTGCTACTGTGAAAGCCTCCAAGGTAAAAATAAACCTGCTCCCATCCGTGCAGAGATACAAACAAAGGAATGCTCCAGCTCGGGAGAGCTGAGCCTCTGAACTGCTGCCCAGCCACACAAAACCCTTCACACCCTGCACCCCCGGGAGCCTGTGCTTTGTGAAAGGGAACGAATGGGCTGCACTTCCCTTTGCCTCCCTTTCCAGCAGCCTGCCCTGGAAATCTGAAACCGCAGAGCCTACGGAGCCTGCTGCTTTCCCCTCCCCTCGGGGGAAGGCAGGACTGGCCACACAGGAAGGGCGGGATGGCTGGTTTTCACCCCCATCCTTCGGCAGAGGGGCTTCCTGATTTATGCCCCATGTTCTGTACCTGGACTCGTTTTGTCTTCTGAAATCCCCAGCCTTGGTTCCAGGTGACAACATATGACAACAGTGATTTCTTATCCTGACAGCAGAACATGCTGAGCTGGATTTTGTACACCAAGCAGCAAAGTATGTCTGTCAACACTTCCTAAAGCTGGAGTGTGTTCACCTAAACTGTCTTTGCTCTTTTAGACTCTCCCAGCCTTCTCAGAGCAACACTGGTGCCAAGACTGACAGCTTCCCAAACAAACTCTGGTCCACCTGGCAGAGCCTGGGCTGGAGCCCAGGGAAAATGGAAGGATAACAGAAGTAGATCCCCCAGCCTGCAGAAGGTATTAAGTGATAAAATACAAGGGAATGCCTGGCACATCCTCTTCCATAGCTGTCTTCCCTCTGCAGTTTGATGCCACCAGTGGGCCAAAAGCCTCAAGTATTTGGTGAGGAAATAGCAAGCAGCACATCTTCCCCTCTATCCCCAAATGCACTGCAAGGTCACCTGTAATGTGACAACCCCTGTTGTACAGGACTTGAACATGCTGGAAGGTGGAACAGGAAAAGTGCAAAAGGAATGGGATCACCATGTTCCTCCTGTCCCCCACTATTTGTACACCCAACACACCTGCATTTAAGGGACATTACCTCTGGGCAGCTTCTTGCAGTTTCACAGGTTGCTTGGCGCTGAGGTAAATCAGGCAGGCATCTGCCACTTTATTCAGGTCACTCTCGCCTGCAGAAATGGAACAGGAAAGAAGGGTAGGAGGTGACCTCCTCAGCAGCTGCTGCCTAATGGAATCAGCTCCAAATTGGCTGCAGAGGCTTCAGAGCCTTTGAGCTGTCTGACCCGGAGCTCTTCTGACCTTGTCTTTTAAGCATCTTGCTGCAAAGCCAGGAAAGCAATCAAGGGCACTGAGAGGAAAAGAGCAACTAGCCAGCAAACCTTCTCCCTCATCAAAGCCAGTTCCAGAAATTTCACTTGGGGAGAATTTCAGAGTTTCAGTCAACAGAAGACTGTGATGTGCTGGATTTAAAGGGTCCCCCAGAGGTAAGCCCACAATGGAACCAGTCAAGCTAGCCAGAAGTCTTATCTGGGCTCCAGTTTGTCCAGTTAGAACAAAGTGTGGCCCAACAGCAATGCAGGGACTCCATTCTGTACCCTCTTCTCATCCACAAGTGGGATGAGCAGTCACATTTTGCATGTGGTGAGAACCTTCTCTCCCATTTGTCTCCTGGGGAGAAAAGTGCCCAGCACCTCTTCACAGAGCTCCCAAAAGGAACAGATTCAGGCTAGAGAACATTAGGAAATCAACTCTGGGCAGCAGGAGGAGAAGCAACAAGTTGAGAGGAGACAAAGTCTGGCAGAGATCCATAGAGGCTGTGCTTCTTCTGGTACTCACCCATGTCCAGCTTCTCACAGAGGGAGCCCAGGCCCTGCAGCACAGCCAGCTGCAGCTTGAAGGCCAGTGTGTGGCTGTACACAGGCCCAGCTCTGGCACTCACTGGGGCCTGGCTGAGGAGGGAGCTGGTCAGCTTGGGCAGGACATCTTTGGAGAACCTCTGCCTCAGGAAGTCCCCACATGTTTGACCCAGGGTACACAGCACCTAAGAGAGACACAGGGGATAGTGCACACACTGGCCTGGGAGGAGCTCAGTGACCCACACCAGCCTGGGGCATTCAGACATTCACTCTCCTGGAGAATTGTTTTGCAGGGGAGAGCACTGTGACCACACCTGCCCCAGTTTCCCCATAATGAGCAGAAGGTAAATGTTTGAGAGGCTGAATGAGCTCTGCAGTGTCACCTAGCTGACCTCCTGGGCTGCCCTTCCCTCATTAGCACAGTAAAGGTAAGGGCAGCTGTGCATTCCTACTCAGAATTAGCGGAGGAGGCTCTGATGGAAAATGCCATTAAATATGATTATATCCTTAAATCTCTTTTGTGGTGCAGACTACCCATCTTTCCAAGCACGTCAGCAAGCAGAAAGGCCAAGTGGCCACAGAAAAAGGGCACCCAGCACTACTGGTGTCTGCACAGGATCAAACTCAAACTGGGTAGAGAATGGCCCTAAATGCACTAAAAACAAAAGGGGATCCATGTGACCAGAACACTGATCTCTCTTTAGGAACTTCACTGAGCTCATGGTCTCAAGTGTGCAGGACTGAAATGCTGGTTATGATGTGTTTGTTTTACACTGATATGACACTTCTTGTCCTGGAATTTAGGCAGGAAGACACTTCGGGGAGAATTCATACAGCAAAACCCATGCTGGGTGCAAACTGTAATGATGACTTGAACTTTTCAAGAGTTAATTAGTTTTTGTTCAGCAATCTCTACCTCCTTTTAGGGCAGGCACATGATAGGTATGGCTATTCTGAGACTGTAGTGTGTGGCTTCTGGAATTTCAGGAATCAAAACTCTCTTTAGTCATACAGAAGGATTCTAAAATGCATCTCACTCTGCCCAGCAGATGAATTCCTCTGCAATGCTGGGGCTGGCAACCTCTGGAAACATGCTTTACTGGCCAGCCTGTGAGTCAGGAGGAGAAAGGAGCCAGCTGACAAGGTCAGGAGGTCTTTAATAATGTCATTATAGGGCCAAGTGTTTATTCAACCTCTCCCCTACCTTGCCAATGCCTCAATCATGAAATGTTCCCCTGACTTCAATCTGAGACTTCCAAAGAGGATGCTGGGACTGTGTCTCCAGCAAGGTCAAGCTGCAGTGTAGGCTGTACAGCTGTTTTTCTTACCCCTGCAATAACCACCAACATTGCTGCTTCCCCCAGGAACAGCATCAAGGCTTTACCTGTGGCCGAGCTGCAGTGAGAGTGGCACAAACCCACCCACAGCAGAGCATGGTGACCCCATGCTCCAAACCACATTTAAACATTGCTGCAGGAGCTTGGTGCTCTCTCCTGAGCTGCAGCACTGCTTAAACCACTTCCTGCCCAAGTCCCAGCTGGAAATGCTGCTGGCAGTCACTGCCATACCTTGAAGGCTCTGAGCACTGCCAGAGGGTCGTCGCTAATCAGCCGGGTGACGAGAGCTGGCCAGACACGGTGAGCCATGGGAAGCAGATGGTTTCCATGAGGATGCAGCATGGTTACACAGAGCTCCAGCACATCCAGGACCTGGGCAGGAGGGGAGGAACAGACTCTGAGTGCTGCAGAGCCAGGCACTCAGGTGGATCCCAGCATCACGGCAGCAAGCTGGGAGGAGGGGTTGAACAGCAAAGGGTGCGGTTTTACCGCAGCAGGAATGGGGACAAGTGAACAGTGCTAGAAACCAGGCCTGATTGGAAAGGGACAAGCACTGCAGTGACACAACCTGAGCTGGGTACAGAGCTGGGCTGGGAGCAGGGCAGGATTCCTGCCCTGATCCCACTTGGACCCCACTGCGGCTGTGGCAGCAGGATCACCTGGCAGAGCTGGGGCTGCTGGGATGAGAATCTAGGTTATGCCTCATTTTTCTGTCTCACTTTGCACTTTAAAAGGAGGCCACCTTCAAAGGGTTTTCATAATTAGGAAAAAGCCAGGCTTTTAGCCCTGCTTATCATCACCCCAGCTACTTCAAAAACATTCATCAGCCTGTGCACTGCAGCCTGAGGAAGGGGGATGGGAGGCACAGATGGGAGAAAGATGCTTCTGTTTCCTCCACCAAAGGACAAAGCACAAGACTTAACTGTCACGAGCATCAAGGGAAAGTGTCCAATACAAAGCCACCCTTAAGATTCTGTTCGGCCTGGCTGCCATTCCTAATCCAGAGCACTCCCAAAAAACTATCTCCCTTTCTCTTGCCAGGTTTGGAGGATCTGTCCTGCTGGAGCATATGGTAGCACAAACCTGGGGATGGCAGGGAGCCCAACGTGCATGGCACACATGCTGACGAGCTACCAGCCCCTTCATGGGCACCATCTGTCCCCTCAGAGCCGGCAATTACCGACCTTCAGCCGCACTCGGAGGTTCCCGTCAGACAGCAAGTGGATGCACCTCTCCATCACATCCCTGGCCAGCTGAGCATGGCCTGGCATTGGAGCCTCGCCTTCTATGTCAGAGTTGGGCTCTGGCTTAGCAAGGGGAACCTCATCTGGAAGACAAAACCATTACTGAAGCCATGAAAATTACTTGGGAGCTCTGGGAGATCACAGTCACAGATCACCCACACACAATGACTCTGTAAATTCCTAGTAAGGCCTTTGGCATTTTTTAATGTGCTTAGATATAGTTAAGCCAGTGAGTTCTGTGAGTTAGTGTCAGGTTCAGTTACGAGTGTGGGGCCAGGGAACATTCGCTTTCTTTACGGGACAATGCAGCTGGTCTGACATTTGCAGTCTCTTCTCACCATGGACTTATTTCCCATTGATTTTTATTAAAAATGAAAAGCCTGGGTATTTAAAGATGAAGTATTTAAAGGTCAGGATTGCAGCACAGCCCAGTGAAGACTAAAAAGTTCCCTATATGAATGTCTGCAGGGCCTGCCACGGCCAAGTGAGAAGGGAGCAGTGGCATCATTAGCCAGGAGAAAACAGTACAGAGATCCCCAAGGGAAGACGAGGAAACCACATAGGATCCTGGAAAGAGGAAACTTCAGGTCCTGAACCCAAATAAACTGTTATGAGGTAAGAAAAAGCACAGTGTGCTTGTGTCTCAGAGCTAGAGAAGTCTTGATCTGCAAACATTTGGCTTCCCCAGTCAAAGAGAACCAAGTAAGAATGCCCAACAGCACTTTACATGGAGCAAGGCCAGGCCAAAGAAGACCTGAGACTGTCAGCCTGGCCCCAAGGCCTCCATGTGACAAAAGGACACCTCAGAGGTCGCAGCCTCTCTGCAAGCTGACCATACTCCTCTCCAGCCACGCACAGCACTGACCTGCCTCCTCCTCCTCCTCCAGGTCAGGAAGATCCCCCTCTGCAATCTGCTTCTGGCTGACATAGCCAAGGAAGAATCGTTCCACTTCTTGACTTGTCAACGGCACCTCCTGCTGTCCTTGGGACCGAGCCCCGCTCTGCCCCTTGTCAGTCTGCCTTTGCTGGTGTTCCTCAGCGCTGGGCATTCCAAACCACTGCACTGCAAAAAAGGAACTGACATGTCACTGGGTAACCATGATCCCCTCCTGCAAGTCAGCAAGGTGCCATGAGAAATGAGATGGTTCTCACACCTCATGGGATTGCACCTGACTCAGGCACCTGCTGTCACCTCCCAGTCACCTCCTTGATAGTATGGGAAAGTTAAAAAGGAATACATGGTAAAAGTAAAAAGAAATACATGCCATGTGCTCCTACAGAATATTCATGGGAGCAGCAAATTCATCCTTTCTCAGCCACTAAAGGCCATGTTCCTGTGAAAGGCTGCAGGCCAGCCAAACTGGAGAGGGAAAGCTACTGGTGATCTTTGCTTGAGTGCTGCCCCAGCAAGCAAGGTACAGTGGCCATCACACTGCAATGCCTTGGCTACCTGGAACCTCCCGTGGCAAGTGGAAAGGTCCAAGAACCCTGATTGACAGCAAGGCTGAATTACACAAAGTAAACATCGTTTCAGTACCTAGAGCAGTCATGACTGAGTGGAGGACCCTGAGGAAAGTGGAAGCCTGGCTATTGTAAGACTGATCTAGTGCAGACAGGACATCTTGGATTACATCTTCTACCAGTGGCAGCAAGCTGGCATCTGAATGCCTCAGCATCGTGTCCAGGACCTGGGATGCACGCGGCTGACAGGCCAGCTGGCGCAAATTCAGGGAAATCCCGTTCACCAGATAGTCAGAGTTCTCATTAATCAAACACTGCACTGAGTCGTAGCCACAGGCCTCACATATGTCTGCCAGCGTCCCCAGTGCTGTCTCACTGATGAGCAGAGTCCTGTCACCAGCCTTCTCCAGCACAGGGTAGAGAGCTGACAGCAGCAGCAGCCGGAACTCCTTCCCGAGGACAGCGGCGAAGCAGCCAACGCCCTCCAGCTGGATGCAGATCTGCCAGATGTTGCTGTTCATGGTGCGGGTTGTCACTGGGGGCTCTGGGGACAGATGGAGAACGCTGCTGGATGCCCCTCCTGCACGGACAGTGAGTCCCAGGTGCTGCACTGACTGCTCAGGGCTGCTTTCCTCTGTGTCAATGCTAGTGACCAAATACCAGTTCGCCTGGTCCATGTACTCATCCAGAATGGACGTTATGGACCCTTTGAGATCATCCATGCTCAGTGGAACTTCCCTCTCCTGCAGGAAATCCACTCCCACTCCAGCAGCTCCTGTGACCAGCTCGTTGAGGATCATGGCTGCCTGCTTTCGGTACAGGCCAGACTCGCTGTACAGCCCCATGAAGTGATCCACAAGCAGGTAGAGGCTCCCGTAGTAGCCAAGAACACGACACACTTGCTGAAGGAGCTGGAAAACCTTCTCCTCCGTGAAGAAGCGGAAATATTTCTTCTGGCACCTGCCCTTCTGCACACCCTGCTGCAAGGGGAATGGCAGCCCAGAGCGCCGGGCCTCCACTATCTTCACATCTGTCACATCTAGCTCCAGAACCTGCACCAGTGCCTTGGACAGGCGCTGCAGGTGGGACACGGAGTTGAGGACAATGTTAATCTTGGGGCCCAGCAGCTTCAGGTAGCCCAGCAATAAGCTCAGCGTGGAAACCTTGCCCATGTCATCCTGAGAGTTCATCAGGCGGGGAAGGGCTGTGGCAAGAGAATGGAGGTTCTCAGAGAGGACATCAGCAAGAGCCCTGTTCTGTGCCACAATCCTCTGCTCTGCAATCCCTTGCAGAACTTTGTTACACCTGCTCTGGACTTCACTGTTTTCATCATTAACCAGCCCAACCAAGGCCTTCAAGAGGTGACTGAATGAGTCCACCAGTGACTGACTGCAGTTCCTCAGTAAGTGGTGGACCAGCTCCACCAGCTCCAGTCTCACCTTCCAGTGGGGGTGAACTGAAGAAGATTCAACCACCTTATGCAAGAGAAGAGAGAGTTTTTCAGCAGTACTTTTAGTCCAGTCAGGTCCTCTGTGGATCATTAGCTCTGATATTCTGCTGTGTTCCACTAGCAGCTTTTCCTCACTCTTTGGGATTCTGGCTAGCTGTTTGTCAGCCATGACCAAGCCAACAATCAGATAAAAGAGCCTAATGGCAGAAATGGTGGTTTTGTGACCTTGTTTGATGTCTCCAGCAATAACTCGAGACAGTGTAATAGAAATCCCGGGCAGAAAAGAAGCAAACAAATCCCCACATTGCTGTGCCTCATCTTCATCCAGGTGTCGGTGCTCCTGGCAGTCACACTGCAGAACCAGGACCTGTAAGCACTCCAAAGCAGAGATCTTGATTTGCTTTGCTTTTTCTTGCTCTGCAAGTGTCAGAAGCAAAGACACAGCAAATCCTAAGAGCGGAAGGGTGGAAGGTTGGTACAGAGACAAGATAACATCCCCATAAGCCGAATGCATCAGGGTGTGGAGCGCCTGGATCACAGCCAGCTTCAGCTCCTCGGACAGCGGGGCGGCTTTGCCCGAGCTGGGAGGGGGAGCGAGGCAGGTACAGAGCTCAGAGAAGAGCTCCTGTAGCAGCTCCTGCTTTTTCACGCACGTCGTGGCAAGCACGGAGGAGATGCACTGCACCAGGCTCTGCACCAGCCGCTCCTGCTTGGGCCCCGGCACCCGCAGGGCGAAGCGCAGCGGGAACAGCACGTACTCCTGCAGCTCCTGCAGGGCCGCGCCGCTCACCCCGGCCAGGTGCGCCTGCAGCTGCTCCACGTTCTCTACCGTCTGCGCCCGCGTCAGCTGCACGCAGACGGGGCGCAGCGCCCCGAACGCCGCCTGCGGGGTGTCGAACACGGCCATGCCGGCGGACTGGGGGCAGCGGGGCCTGCCCGGGGCCGGGGGATCCCACCTGGGCCCGGGGCCGCGCTGGGGCCAGGCCGGGCTGCCCGGAGGGTGCCGGAAGTGACGCCAACGTATCAGCACCACAAAGCTCCCGCGAAGTGAGGCGGGCGCTGTGACAAAAGTCTCGGGTGCCAACAAGGCGCATGCGTCGGAGACGTGCCACTAAACTAACGGGCCTGTCAGCGCCACAAATCTCCCGCGGGCCTGGACAGGCGCTGTGAGAAAAATCGCGAGTGCTCGCAGTGCGCAGGCGCTAAGGATGGTTGCGCATGCGCTGAGCCCGCCCGCCGTGCGGCCCGGCTCCCTCCGGCGCTCCGTACGATGCCGCCCCTCGCCCCGCGGCGGGGTCAGGGCGCGGGCGGCCATCTTGTGGCGACGGCCCCGGCGGGTTGTTGTCGGTGAGGCCGCGCCGCGCCCCCACCGCGGGCGGAGCAGCCCCGGCCCCATGTCCTCCTTCTCGGAGTCGGCGCTGGAGAAGAAGCTGTCGGAGCTAAGCAACTCCCAGCAGAGCGTGCAGACGCTCTCGCTGTGGCTCATCCACCACCGCAAGCACGCGGGGCCCATCGTCGCCGTGTGGCACCGGGAGCTCCGCAAAGGTGCGCGGGGGGTTTGTCCGGCGGGGGCCGCCCTGGCAGCCCCTACCCCGAGGTACCGGGGCCGCCCGCGGAGCTGCCGGTGAGAGCGGCCGGCTCTTCCTCTCGGAGTTCCGCGGGCCGGCCCCGGGAGAAGTTGTTGTCCCGGGAGTTCGTGGGAGCCTGGGCGCTGTTTAGGTGCTGTGTTGTTGTTTACTAAACTTTGGGGGGAACACCACGTGTGAGAGGAGTATTCCGGTAATACCGGCTGCGGTTTGGGGAAGGCAGAGGACGGAGGCACAGCCAAGCGTGGGTTGGGAGGGAGGGGATGCTCAGCTCTGGGCGGGTGTAAAACAAGAGATGTACGAATTACGTTCCCCTGCTTGCTCAGGCAAACTTGGAAGTGCTGTGGCTGTTTCGCTCCGTTTTTAAATTTTGGGTTTGGATTCATACAGCTCGCCCGTTATTGAATTAGTGAAAGCAGATAAGCAAAGAAAAAGTAGTTGTAGAAGTCTGTAAAACTCTTTGGCTCTGTCAGCCAGATATATTTTGTGCATGTTTTCCTTGCAGATTAAGAAAAGGTAATTTCCCAGATGGCTTCATCCTGAAGTCAAGGGAGACTGCCAGTGCCTAGTGGAAGGTGTTCCTGCCGGTGGCGGGGGGTAGGAACGAGGTGATCTTTAAAGTGCCTTCCAGCCCAGACCGTTCTGGGATTCAGTGTGGATGCCTTGTCCCCAGGTGCAGCCAGTGTCACCATTCCCCTGCGGGCACCAGCACTGTGAGCCCCTTGGAGCAGCTGGGCTATGTGATTGCTGCTTTTTGCCATTTGTAGTTTATTCATGAGTTTTGGGAAGACCTGCATTTGCCCTGTTGTGAAAATGAGCACCTTTGTTTTCTGCCTTCTATGTGTTGTTTTTGTTGGGGGAACAGTGAAACTCTAATTCTGGCCATATTGATACAGAAACTGGTGGTGTCAAAATAGGAAAATTTAAGGTATATTGAAGAAATTTGATGTTAGGAGCATTGTTTGGAAAATTTTTGAGTCTCTGCAGTAGTTCCTCTTGCAGGAAGTTAATTAACAAAAAGTAAAATAATTGGTTTATTAATTTGCTGATGGGTTAGAACAGCTTTTTAAAATTGTCTTTAAAATTTATTGGTTTTTCAGAGTTGAGGTGTCACTGTGCACAGAAAGCATTTAACTCTTGCTTGTTTTATGAATTAATTAGAAAAGATCAGAAATGAGGGTATTGAGAACTACTTGACTTGAAAGCCCCTGGTTTCCTTTGGTAAAATAGAAATGTTTTGAACTTTGGTTTTAGACTGCAAAGCTTTAAACAACTTTGAAAGCCCTGTTAATGATTCCAGGTGAAAGAAATGAGAAGTAAACACAAACTCTCCTTTTGTTTTTTTCCTTCTTTTCCCTTTCTCAGCAAAATCAAGTAGGAAACTTACTTTCCTATATTTAGCAAACGATGTCATCCAGAACAGTAAGAGGAAAGGCCCTGAATTTACCAGAGAATTTGAATCTGTTCTGGTGGATGCATTTTCTCACGTTGCCAGGTATGTTGCTGTATTTCTTCACTTTTCCTCTCTGGGGATTTGCATTCTTGTTATTCAAAGCTTAATTCAATTGGATTTTGTTGTTTTTTTAAGTCTGGGGCGTGCTGGTACCCTCTCTATAGTAAAGATTGGATCCTGACTTTGTGGTTGAGAACTGTTTAGTGTAAGTGAGTAACTTTGTATGTGAACCAGTCCTTCACAGCTTTACATGTTTGTGAAGCTCCTATGGACTTTATTTCAATTGTTACCTAAAGATCTGGCAGATCTGTTTATGAGCAGTGGAATTTAGCAGTTGGGTGTGTTTATTAAAGCCACATAATGAATGGCTCTGCCCCATTGTCAAAAGACTTTAAAAGAGCTGATGTTTTGGGTCACTGGGTTCTCAACAGCCTCCTGGTTGGAGCAGTTTCTTTGTGTTTTACCTGATTGGTAATAGCCTTGCTGGAGGAAGGAAGAATTTTGTAGTTAAAAGGGAAGAAGTCATGCAGGCACCACCTTACCAAAAATGCACTGTTGTTTAGTTAAGATTGTGTCTAAATGGCATAATAAGTCCTGTTACCTCAGCTAAACAACATTAATGCTCTGGGTATTGTCTGTTCTGGAGGGCTGTCTGACTGTCAGAGCATGCTGAGTGCATTTAAGTGCCTAATGATCCAATCAACCTGCTTTTAATTGGCATGTTATTGGCTGAAACAGCTGTTTAAAGTTAATACTCAGAGTTGTAAACTTGTCAGCTTCAGGGTTTTTTATAAACTCTTATTGCAAATTCTGAATGATAGCAAGTTTCTTCTTTCACAACTTTTCTGTCCTTACTTTGAGGTGGGAGACTTCCAGGCCATCTTTAGGTCAAATAAAGGGGAAAATTTGCCACAAGTGTGTTTTGCACAGTTTGTCTCAGACAACCTGAGCAAGATTCTCTCCAAATGTTCACATATTGCAATGGGTGCAGCTGCCAGTTTGGAAGATGCTCTCTGAAAACATAAGGGGTGTTGATCAGCTGAAGTGTAATGATTTCCCTATCTTTGAACAGAGAAGCAGATGAGGGCTGCAAGAAGCCCTTGGAACGATTGCTGAACATCTGGCAGGAGAGGAGCGTGTATGGCAGCGAGTTCATCCAGCAGCTCAAACTGTCTATGGAAGACTCCAACAGCCCTCAAACAAAAGGTAAGTGTATATTGCTTGTCATGTGTGTTTTGTTTTTAAATTGGTGCCTATTTCACTGGAATTACTGTGAGGAGTTGAGTTATTGCCAGAGCAGGTTGTGGAGATTCTTTAGGACTGTGTTAAGAAGTGTGATTTTATTAAACCCTCAGTTCTGGTTTGCAGGTATGCTGTCTTGGGGCTGGCAGTGAGCTTAACTGGGTGTGATGTCTGGTGCTGCTTGTGCAGATACACTGCTCCAGGGCTGCTTTTTGGGGTGAAAGCAAGTCAGTCATGCAGGGAACTGTTGTGTCCACCTCAAATCAAGTGTCCCATTCTGCATCTCTGAGACTGCTCAGCTGGGTTATTAGAGTGTCTTATTCAGTACTGTTAGTGCTTTCATTCTCATATTAATTGTTTTGTTTTCCATAGTTACTGTATTTTATTATGATGCAGCAAGGAGTTTTGAATAATTGAAGTTTGGAATATATGCCCTAGAAGCTTGTCTGGTCTCTTATTTTCTTACACCAGCTGATGTCATTTGGAGAAAACTCTAACTTTGCATAATTTAATATCATTAAAACATCACAGGTATAATCTTATTACTGCATGAGACCTGTGAGAAACTGAGCATAAGCTCAGTTTACTGTGCTTTGATTTACTGCTTTGGCAGATCTTGCCTCTTCTGTAGCACTTGGAGGTGTCTTTCCTGGTAGTGCTCCAATGGAAAGAGGGGAGCAGTGGTATGCCTCAACTATGGAAGGAGAGGGTCATTAAAAATCAAGAGTATTCTGGTTAACGGAATATTTGTCCACCTTACAGCTGAAGGAAGTGGATGCTCCATTCCTGGAAGTGTTCAAATCCAGGTTGGATTGGGCCCTGAGCAAGCTGGTCCTGTGGCAAGTGTTCCTGCCCATGGCAAGGGAGTTGGAATGAGGTGGCCTTTAAGGTCCCTTCTGTTAAGCCATTCTATGATTCTGTGAAGTGGCACAGAAAATGAGCTGGAATGACATTGCTGCTCTGGTCATATTTTTTCTATTGCCCACAGAGTTCTGATGATGTGAGAGAGTTGGTTGGTCATTAGTAAGAGACTCTTATGCCATTCTTAGGTGGTGAAAACAAGGTCTGATTGAGTCGGTATTTAATGTAGCATCAATATGGAGATACGAGCATGAATGAGATCTGTGTGTGAAGACATCTCTGGCTATAGCTTTGTGCTTTTTCACACAGTGCTTTGGGCAAAACTGCTGAATGGATGTTTTAGCAGCTCACACCTGCCCCTGATTGAGGTATACCCTTTGAAAGAAGACTTTTGCAGTTTTTTCCTCAAATGTTGTGAGCCAACTGCCCTGACCAAAGGGTTTATCCCATCTCTGTGGAGACAGAGGGAGTCTGTGCTCTGGGAGTGAAGGTGAACAGTCTCTGCATGAACTGGCTCATGTTGGGGTTCCTCTTGTCTGGGTGCAGTGGATGAGGCACCTGTGTGTTATCAAAGGCTAGAATTTACATTCCCGATAACCCTGACCTGATTAACTGAGAATTTAAAACTTTAATTTAGTGTACCTGGGGAGGTGTTTCACAAGTGTTTAACTTTGAATCTGAAGGCATTGATAATTGATACCTTGTGTTATTTCATGGTCATTTGGCAACCAGCTGTCCCTCAGCGTCCTTTCCCTTTGGCTGATGGCATCAAGCACTTCTGCTACTGTTGTCTTCTCAACTTAAAAGCACTTGTACAAAATTAAACTTCCTAAGAGTAACAGATATTTGTCTGTGGGAAGCAGAGTGGAAGAATACAAACCCTTGAAGAGCTGCTGTGTGCACAGCTTCACTTGGCAAGAAACTTAGTTTTTGCCTGGCTAATTAGAGATATTAATGTAGTATCTTTCATGCAAAGGCCTGAACCTTCCTTCAAATAAGTGTGAATGTTACTGCCTTGTCAATTCATGGTCAAAAAATAAATTTGAAAGATTGAGCAGACTTATCCTGTGGGTTTTTTCCCTTGCTTTGACTGGCAAGTGTGCAAATTACCTTCTTGATGGTAGGAGCTAGTTTCACCTGGGGGCTTTATGGATTTTTGACATAAATTAGTGTTTGAGTTTCTGGTGAGTTGCAGAAGGCTTTTTTGTGGTTACTGTATTCCATTTTCAAACAGGTGAACATAAACAAGATGGAGATTAAGGTGTCCTGGTTTACAGATAGAACAATTGTTGTAAATGTGGAAAACCATAGTCCAGTGCTCCTCCAAAGCCATTCTGGGCTTGCTGGGTTTGTGGACTCCCAAGGTAGACACAGCTGAGAAATAGGCAATGTTAGTGTCTGTAGATTGGTGCAAGCTATGCTGTTAAAATGTTGGAGCTCCTTAAGGGCACCTGGTGCTGTTGATAACACCTGGTGCTGTGATAGCAACTATTCTTTTCTTCAGCCTGAGGTATGGCAACAGGTCAGTGCAGGTAGTTCTCTGTTATTTTTCATACTGCAGTGTCTTAAATTCCTGGACTGATGGGTGCTTCTCTCTGAGATGGATGACTGTTTGTCTTGAGAGCACCACGTAGAGTTGTGTGACTTCCTGAAGTGCAATGGAGTCCTGTATCAGTGAGGAAATATATCTTTAATGCTCATCAGTCAGTGTTTCAGTGCTACAGTTTGTTTCTTGTTTTGTGAGTAGCAAGGCCTTGGGTAATGCACAGCTATTCAGTTGTCTGCACATGCTGAGCTCCTGCGGTAGAGCAGAGCTGATTTCCCTTCAGAGATGCAGAGGGGTAAGACAACCAGCCCTTTCTAAGCACTGTATTCCCTGGTTTGACTGCTCAGTGGTGCAACTGACTGCCAGATTTTAGTCTTTTGGGTTCCTTAAGGAGATATGCATATGCATGGAAATGAGCTTTTGAATATTGATACATTGTTTTATCTCTAAATGTATTCATTATCTTGCATTTGCTTTCTCATTAATCTTATTTTTATTAGAATGTTTCTTTTCACAAGCAATAGGGAAGAGAAAAACCCCCCATTTCTCTCAAAGATTGGAAAAAGTAGGTCTTAAAGGTTTGATGTGAAACCCTTCAGGCAATACAACCGATATAGCTGATGTGTTTTCTTTTTGTTGTCTTTGTAACAAGCAGTTGAAGAAGGTCCTTGAATGTGCTGTGATGTAGGAGAGTGTCACTCTTAACACAGAACTAAGATGCTCCCCAACTGCTTTCATTGTGTTTATGTTGCAAATTCTGGCACAGAAAGTCAGACTTGTATTAAAATATGGAGAAGAACAGGGAGGAGAGCAGGCAGGGAGGCTTCTGAGGGTAGCTGAAATGAAAGCACCTGGACACAGGAGAGCTGACTTCATTGGAGTTTCTCTGGCTTCTTTATGCCCACCGTCAAGGTGGGCTCTTGATTTTCATGGAAGAAGCTGTCTGTATTCTACAAGGATATCTTGATTGTTTTGGATATGTATTACATTCTCATCAGTTCTGGATGTTCTGAGTGCTTGTTTTCCCCTTCTCTGGCTGGATTTGACTTGCTTTTCTGCTAGTGTAGACTGTGATGGTTAAATTACTCCTGGCTGGCAGATTTTGTAAGTTACTCAGGCAGGGTGTATCTGTGCTGTGCTTCTGTTCTCTTTCAGGGATCCTTTTGCTCCATATGCTCTTGGGTTTGCATATAAGCAAAGGGGTTTTTTTCTGTTTTGATGAAATTGAGATAGAGTTTCTAGAATTCTCCAGTGACTTTTGCTTAGGTTTGCAGGTGCTCAGCATCACCGATTTCAGAGTGCTTCCAGTCAGACTCACATGGCCTTGTTCAGATGGAATATTCAATGAATTCTGAATCCTCTGTGTCAGAGCGGTGAGCAAGTGTAATGCTGTGTCTTGTGGTAGACCAGTTGGCAACACAGCAGGAATAACTCTTCAGCAATTTGAATCCCAGCTCTCAATTTAATTGCACTTGTGTGATCACATGGTCACGCATTCTTCTGTTGTTGGCTCATGTTTATCCTCTGTTGGTTAATTATTTTATGATAAGTACATACAAGTGATAAATGCTGATGACCTCTTGTGTTGGGCTGGGTAATTTTAAATGCTGTCTTTGCCCACTTTCTCATCTGCTCATCTCCTGTTCAACCCAACTTGTGTTTCTGACAGACCTCAGTGGGCAGCAGCTGTTTTCCTTGTTGATCTGGTGCATCACTGGCTTGTCAGTCAGATTGTCAAGCACTCATACATCAGTTGGATACATGCAATAATTTGCTGTCCTTTTTCTAGCCTAGGTAGCTTTGTTCTAGCCAACATTAACACTTCCTTTGGTTTAGGGTAACTTTTGTGTGCTGCTTTGCCTTCCATTGAGTGAGTCTGTCCTCTGACAGATGTGTTTGTGTCTGCCTTGAGAAGGTTGTTCAGCTCTTTCCCCAATGAGCAGGATGTAACAGCTCCTCTGATTTCTCTCCATGAGAATGAAGTTTTTTCATATGTCCCACCTGACCAGGCAGGCAAAACTCTGCATTTAAGGGCAGACCTTTCTGTTTGGTTCCCCATTAGAGCGGGGCAGTCTGGTTTTGTTTTAAATTGAGTGATCGTGTTTTTTCCTGTGAATCAAAGTATATACAGATTATCTTGGCAAGACTGGATTCCATTGAATAGATGTTCTTAAGACTGTCCAGAGATTTCTTACAAATTACCCTGTATCTTATTATCTTTGGTGGCAAGACTGAAAAATTATCTACCTTCTTTTGAAGGTTCTGTGGCTGGATCAAAGGCTTCATTATGACTTCTGACTCATTTAAATAAACTGTCTCTTCCCTTTCAAGCTAATGTTTGCCATGCTGAGGTTCATTTAACTAATGCTGTCTTGCTTTATGACATCCCTGTTTCTGAAGTGTTGCAGGTTACCTGCTTGGAGATTAGTTCATGCTTTGCCCATTGGTGTTGCTGCTGTCACATCCTGGAGTTGTAGTTTCACAGAACTGTCCTGAAGCCCTTATTTTGATGAAAGAGTGGAAGGTTGAATAACCAGCAATTACTGTGTTGATTGTGGGACCACAGGGAGCATATAATCAATGCAGAAAGATAACTTGAAATTCTTCTGTTCGTGTCTACCTTCACATCAGTGCTTCATTTCTACTGGTAGAAATCTTCACCTGTACACTCAGTGTTAGCCAGAGCATCTAAGGGTTGAAGTCTGTAATTTATTGACAAATAGCACATTTATTTGTCTTTCCTACTTTGATTGTGAGAGAAACAAACACATGTGAAGTGCACGCTGCTCATGTGTCCTCAGGCTGGCATGTTCAGAGATACATGGGAGGAAGAAATCAATCTTTTATTACTGTTTTGCATTTGAGTGTTTGGAATATGATTCCAACATTAAAGTCCAGCTGTGGTCATCCCCTAGAGGGCTTAATCATCAGAGCATCCATCTGGTGTAATTCTTTGAAGTACAGATAGTTAAGGTGGGCAGATCTGGCATCCA
Organism: Serinus canaria; assembly: GCF_022539315.1. Taxonomy (NCBI): domain Eukaryota; kingdom Metazoa; phylum Chordata; class Aves; order Passeriformes; family Fringillidae; genus Serinus; species Serinus canaria. The sequence continues at coordinate 7,162,302 of NC_066333.1, forward strand.
AATGAGTTGTTTCTATGTCTTCAGTTGCAGAGGAGAAGAAATCTTTAAAGCGAACTTTCCAGCAAATACAAGAGGAGGAAGATGATGATTACCCTGGGAGCTACTCACCCCAAGACCCCAGTGCTGGGCCACTGCTGGTATGTGGAATGGGTTGAGGCTGGGAGGAGCTCTGGAAGCCATAGGGCCACCTCCCCTGTGTCACAGCCACAAGGTGGAGCTGACAACAAGTGAAATGGATTTAGTGGTGAGATGCAGTTTGGGGTTGAGAAAGTACGTGCAAAATGCAACAGATTGCTTTTCCCTATTGCAATAGTGTATCACTTCTGAGCAATTCCAGGTAGTCTAACCCAAGGTCTGAGTAGTGCTGCCAGGAAAGAATCTCAAAGGACTGCTGGAAGAACAGGCCATATTTTTAATTCTTCTTAAAATCAATGTGTAGCCTCTAAAACCTAAAGCTGTGAGCAGTTAATACACATTTTTCTTTTGTAGGCCATATCTTTCTGTAAGTTATTTTACAGCATAACATTTGTTATATTTGTATGGAGCTGGTAGGAGAACCAGCACTGAAGACTTTTTAAAGGCTCCATGTTCCTGGTATGGAAATATTTGGAATGAAATCGAAAATCATTGCGGCCATTTCAGGCTACAGAATGAACATATGTTAACCCAGAGCCTATTTGAAGGGGATAAAAAATTACACCATCCATCTGGTAAACTGTAAACATTGAAAAATAAAAATAAATAACAGTTGTCAAGGAAATAAGTGAAAATTTTGTTGTTTTTACCTCCAGATGCCTTGCAGTTTATGGTTTCTCTTGATTATAAACATTGTCACTGTTGGAAATCATTTGCAGTTTGCAAGGAAGTAGTAAATATTAGGTAATGGACCTCTTTGTTTTTCAGATTAAGAAAATGTTTATTTAAAATTTGTTAGTATTTTCATTAGCTTTCAAACTATTGAACATAGTTTTAAAATCAGTGCTTGTGTTTATAGTGTTCTGTTTCAAAAACCTCCCCTATTACAGAATTTTTAAAACAAAAAAGCAACACTTTGTTCTTCCTGTTCAGGGAGTTTCTCTGTTTAAATTTTTCTGAGCAAGGAGGAAAAAGAACATGTTAGGCATGGTCCTCCTAGAGCTCTCCTCATCCATGTCCTTTTAAAGTTTGGATGCATTTTGAGTGAATTAATTCAAACTGACACGTCTTTCCTCAGTGCAGAAAAACCAGAGATTTAAAGCCAACTGAGAGATGAGCTGAGGGCACACCGAGGAGCCCAGCTGAGTTGCAGAAAGCTGTGTGCTTGCAGGGAGCTGGATGAGGACAGCCACGGCATTGCAAAATCAGGAGATTACAAAGTTTGATTTACGGGAGGAGCTTTTGTCATCATTGGAATTTATAGTCAGTAGCAAGTTACAGAATTCTAAACCTTGTCATGATGGAAATTTAGTATAGTTTTGTTTGGGCTGACAGAAATTTGGTGTTGTGTGTTTTTGCTCTGTCAGAATGCAGCTTTAGAACAGAACAAAAAGGTGCCTGTATACTCCAGGGAGGCAGAGAAAGTGTCAGGGATGCTTGGGTGGAAGATTCAGTCCCAGCTTGAGGCAGCACACAGCGCTGGTGGTTCTCTCAGACTGGTGTGGTCATGTCCTTCTCAACTGTGTCTTAAATGATCACTTTTCGTAATTGAACTGAGAAGTTTCCCACTGCAGAGCCTTGAAAAGGATGGCCCTGCTGTAATTATGCAGGAGGAGCTAAACACTGGGACAGTGTAAACTCGATGAATACTCCTTGTGTTAGGTTTAAAAATTACTTGAAGAAAGTATTCCCCAAATGGTGCCTTTCAGAGGTGGGTGAGCTCTTCTGCAGTGACCACATCCCTGGGAAGTGGATGTGGTTAAGGTTACCTGGTTTTACTGTTGGCTCACTTGTAGACCGAGGATTTGATCAAAGCCCTACAAGACCTGGAAAATGCAGCATCAGGAGATGCAACAGTGCGGCAAAAAATTGCTTCTCTGCCTCAGGAAGTTCAAGATGTTTCATTACTGGAGAAAATTACAGGTATGAGACTGGAAGATGAATGAACATGGGTCCAAAGAATGACTTAGAAATCAAAGTGTGGATTTTTTTTTTTTTTTTTAATAATCACAATGTATGGTGAAGTGAATTGCTGCTTTTGTGTCCTTGCTTTGTAGTTCTGGGGTAATTAACAGATAGCAATCCTGTGACTAACACTGAAGATTAAACTTACGTAGCTGCTTCCTTTTTTTGGATAGGACTGAGGCTTTTGTACTTTGAGAGCATCATCAGCATTTTGCAAGAATATAAAGGAAATCGAGCCAGAGTTCTCGAGTGGATGTGTTTGCTCTTAAACACCTCAGCTGTTAAGATATCTTGAAGTTTTATCAGAGTGCACTGAGTACACACATAGTCCTTGATTGATATATTTTCAAGTTCTACCAGACTGCTGAGAACACACATACTCCTTGATTGCTATGGAAAAGGCAAATTGCTACCCCCGTTAATCTGTCAGTCTTTGTTTAAATTAACTTCTGCAATTGCATTTGAAAAGTAATTTTAATAGAAGCATTTAGAGGTTGAATTCATTTGACTCTTGTTCCTGGAGGTAGTTTTAATTTAGAACTCATTATTAATTATCACTTATTTGGCCATTCATGATATATTCTTTCAGTGTCCAACTGGACTGTGTGCAATTCTGAGATTTGTGTCAATACATTTGAAGTTGCTCCTATATAAGGGGAATTAACAAGTGCACACCATGTTTAAATGTAGAAACCACCTGATTTGTTTACCTGAAGGTACTTCTAACATTTTAACCTGTTCATAGAGGCTTACCATTCATAGATTTATCTCCCTGCTTTCACTGACATCTCTGCAAGGATTAAATGCAGTCAGTTATGTTAGCGTCTAAAATACAGCCCACAAAGGGTGTATGTCCTATTTCCCGTTACCCCAGTGATAACAGCCCTTATTTTCCTGTCAAGTCAGAAGTATATTTACGAACAAGATGTTATTGTGCCTGCGGCTCATGAATCGCAGCCCTTCTGTCAACAATTGGAAGTTTTAAACTTTGTCCTCTAAATCACCCGACGCTTTTGCACGCAGACAAAGAGGCTGCGGAGCGGCTGTCGAAGACGGTGGACGAGGCATGCCTGCTGCTGGCCGAGTACAACGGGCGGCTGGCGGCCGAGCTGGAGGACCGGCGCCAGCTGGCACGGATGCTCATCGAGTACACCCAGAACCAGAAGGATGTGCTCACAGAGAAGGAGAAGAAGCTGGAGGTGAGTGCCTGTTTCTGGGGCTGGCAGAACAATTGGCTCACCAAACACTCACCCTGGACTCCTAATCTATGGGTTTCTCCCAAGGGAGATGATTCCCTGTCCTACCTTTACATGATTCCCCGTCCTACCTTTACTTTTGGTTCTAGGTTATCTAGGTTCTAGTTGTCTTTTCACTTGGAGTAAAATGGGTAAGAAAGTGGTGTCATATCTGCAGAGGGCAAATTTCTCCTGATGTTCAGTCTAGATGTTTCAATGCAACTGGAAAGCCCAGAGTTCTATACTTTTTAAAGAAAAATAGACTTGCCTAACACATACCTTTTGTTATGACAAAATTTCAAAAAATTAACCTTTATCAAAGAATTAACCTCCCTTTGCCATAATTACCTGAGATTTTTTTATACTGCTTGGGTTTTTTGTTATTTTCCTGATGGCTAGGTGTCCTTCATCTGCTTCCTGAGCCCCTGCTTGTTTAGGGGACACAGTTTAAGCCAGATCTTCTGCTCTGCATCCTTTAACAGCCACTTACCCACAGCTTCTGTGGTGCAGCATAAATGGGGCTGGTAGTGAAAGACAGTGACTTGTGTTTCCTGGACAGCTCCTTTGAACAGGGAGGGCAGGACCCTAAAACAGCCTGGGGCTGGGCTGAGCCCCCCTGCTCAGGCTGTGCAGCCAGCTGTTTACAACTGTTTATCCCAAACGTGCCTTCTCCATGGAACTTCTTTCAGCAGCACGTTGTGGGACTGGCGGGGAGTTTAATTAATGGCTGTGGTTGTATGTCACTCTGCCATCTGCTAAACTGCCCCTTGGCGGCACATTAAGGGCTTCTCTGCACCACCGTGCTGGTGATGAGCAGCTGCTGCAGGGTGGGATGGGAGGGGATGTGGAGGACAAAATCTCCTGGAAGGAGACTGAGCTGCAGCAATTGCAGTCTCTGTTTACTCTCATGGCAAACCTCCTCCTCTGACAGCTCGGCAACATTGTTCCCAGATAAAATTCATTTTGAGTATTTTCTTTGCTTGTGTTTATATTGGAGTTTCTCAGTGCCTTGTGACTGAATTTCTTCAAGCATAGCATCAGTCTTATGACTGAGTCAGAAAAAACACTTTTAGATGTGGATACAGATGATGCCATGAAACCAAATGTTGTTTCGCAACTGATTTATTTTCTGTGGAAGTCTTGGGTCAGGTTTTGAGTTTTTTTCTTGCTTAAAGGACACCTATGTGTATGAAAAAAAAATTCATAAATGATAAGCATACTGCTGTTTGCAGTAAATAGGTTGCAAAATGCTGCACAATAATATTTTAAAAGGCTCAGAACAATTAAAAATTTTGAGTCAGTTTGAGACTTTGAAACTGAGAAATCCAAAATGACAACATGAAATTAAAGTTTCTAATGCATTAGCTGAAATGTTGTGACAATCATGGAGGTTTTTTGTTTGGAAAATATCCTTTTGCTAAAGAATGTTACTTGAAAATTGTAACTCTGGCAGAGGCAGAAATGTAACCCTGAAAATTAAGTGTTTTGCTGGTTGAGTTGCTTTGTTAATGATTGTAATCCTGCTGATGGCAATGGGACAGGCTGCTTGCACGCTATTAGGTGTAAATGCAGTTCTTCACTACATTAGAAAATAAAGAATGATCCTATTTAAATGTATTAGAATCTTATTAAGAATCTGTTTAGGTTGGCATCTTTGTCATTCTCCCAGACAAGAGTGCCTCAGTGATGTAGCAGTCTAAACAGAGTTGCAGGAAATGCCACTCCAGCAGTGAACATGAGGCACAATTGATATTCTTGTCAGCTCTCAAACCTCAGTGAGGGATGTTGCCTGATTACAGCATTCCATTGTTCTGCCCTTGTAGAGGGTTAATAAACAGTGGAAGATGCTGGTTACAGATAAGGCAAGCCAGATCTGCTTATCAGTTTTATTTGAGTCTTTGATGTTCTCACAGTATTGATAAGCCTGTATTTTTCTTTGTAGTGTTAATAAGCATTTTACTAGAAGGATCTGAAACTTGGAACAATTAAAAATGTATTAAAAAACCAAAACATTTACTCAGGCAAGGTCTGAAATGAGAAAATAACTTAAAAAAATCTAATTTTACAAATCTGCTCGTTGTAGGCTTTGCTCTCTTGAGGTATCTTTTCCAGAATCTTTGGTACTTTAAGTTTTTCCTCTTGTGCTGAGTAAGTTTCCTCTAAGTTTCCTGACTTAGATGAGAGGGTGTACTTGGATGGAAGATGGATTGTTTACTTCACCATCCTCATCTAGCCAAGGCTACTGGTTGGGCAGAGGGGCTTCTGACAGAAATAAGTCAGGGTTGTATTTTAAGAGATGGAAATAGCTAATTTGGAAATTACTCTGGATGTTTTTTGTATTTTATTTACTCACAAAGTCTTTCACTGTGATAGCAATGAAAGTAGCTAATCTGTGAATTTTTGAAAAGCAGCTTTTATGGTCTAAAGAGCTGCAGTTGTTTACTAATCCTGTTAATGCTGTCCCTCATGAAACAGCAAATTGTCAAAACATACAGAAACTCAATATGTTTGTGTCTTGTGGGCTAATGCTCAGAATAGTCTGCATGTCAAACCCCTGTGACACAGCTCTTGTCATCAGTTGCAGTAAGGCTGTTTAACTGAGGGACACTGCTGAGGAATGTGCTGAGGCTTTGGAAAGGAATTTCACATCAGCATGGACACAGCTGGCATGAGTAAGGATTGAAAGTGAAGGGCAAAGCAGCACTGGTGATTTGAAGGGAGAAAGCTGCAACAGAGCCTGAAGATCATAACATATGGACAAACTCTGGTTTTAGGGTAGCAATAGAAAAAAATCAAAGCATAAGAATTAGGATTCCTTTATCCTGGGAGTGGTATTGTGGTGTTTTGACTGTAGTCTAAGAGCACTTAAGAAGGTTGATTTTCTTTCATTCTATCAGTCACTAAAATCAGCTGGCCCTAAACTGATACTAAAGAGCCTATAACAAGGCATGTATCTTCAAAGGTAAGTATTCCTCATGTTAACTTCCTGAAAGGTGTGGGGGATACTGTCATTCAACAGCTGAACACTGAATTTCTTTTAAAATGCTGCTTCATCTTGCTCAGCAATTGTGGGCTCGATACTGCAGCTGCAGTTTGATCTTCTGTGCCAGGGATAGATCAGAGGTGGCCTGGACATTCACAATAGCAGATGACAGGAAATAAAATCCACCTTCAGACAGGCCTAGAAGCAGGAGCTGTTGTTTCTATAAGAATGTGTCCTTGTATCTCACAGTAGTATTGAACTTCCAATGGAAGTTTCCCGATTTGTGTTATTTTTGGCCATCGCTGCACCATTACAATTACTGAGCACAATCAGCTGGGGAGGTTTTTTGTCCTCGGGCACCTGAGCCTGCAGAGCTTCAAGGAGAATTGTCTTTTGAAGTCAGAGCACTCTTCTGGAATGCATGGCAGGCAAGGAGAAAAAAATCCAGGGAATTAGTTTGTGTAAAATGGAAAGGTAGTTGGCAAAACATCCCATATTGGTGTATCCAGCAGCTGTAAAGTGAAGTCAGGTAAACAGATGAGACTGGAAGAGCCAAGGAAAAGTGCAAGGAAATGGCAAATTGTGTAGAAGCTTCATGGGAACCTGAAATAACTACTGTCAGTAGGAAACATAGAATGAGTGAAAAAGGGTTTTTTTGATCTGATGGAGAGAAGGGGCAGAAAAAATAAAAGATTGTGCAGTCAGAATTTTTGGTTTGATGTGCAGTCAGTGAGGGCAATTCTTCCACATACCTTCTGTATCTGTGTTGGTGAAAGGTGACATGAAGAGCAGTGTATGTACTCAAATAAGTGTGTGCTTACATGTCTGCAGCTATAAATCTAAAGAACATACTGTATTTAAGATCCAGTTTAGGGGAAATATTCTGATTCTTGGCTGCAGCTGAAAAATTGTCACTTAGAGTCCTGCTGAGAGCTCTAGGGGTTTTTAGATGTTTGTGAGTTTTAATATTCATGGCTTCAAGGCACCTTTAATAAGGTGTTAATGCTGTGCCCACACAAATTTGCAAACCCTCTTTGATAATGTATCTCTGAGGGATGAAGTGCATTCTCACTTGAGGTTTTCTGGACTGCCCAGGACTAGACATTTTCTTGGAATACAATTTAGTTCAGTGGGTTAATAGGCAATTTATTGCTGTGCTGCTTCCACTGCCTGGGTCTCTGTAGTGTGTCACTGTTGGCACGGCTTTGTGGCTGCTGCTTCCCTCAGACAGGAATTCTTGGGTTCTGTGGTATATTCATTTCAGTGGTTTAGACAGTGAAATAGGAGATTAAATTTTAGGGCTCCTGCCAGCAAACAAAATTGTCAGTTTTTGACATGTGTGAAGTAGCAGGAGTGGCTGTGGGAATCAGCAGCAGAATGGGGTCAGCTCTGCCACCCTGGCAGGGAGATCCTGAGCTTGGAGCCCCCAGACAGTGGCAAACCTGGGTCTGTAGGACCAAACTGGTGACTAATGGGGCAAGAAATGCTGGACTGTGCAGCAGTCCTGCCAGCTGTGAGCCACGAGTGCTTCTGGGTGTGGGGCAAGAGCACAGGCTGCTCTGTAGGGATGTGAGCTGACAACTGCAGGCAGTGTGGGTTTCTTGGGCCATGTATGGCTCGAGGCAACAGCTGTGTTTCTTTGCACAATGGAAAGATACAGTTCCTTCATTTTGTCGGTGCTTGTAGATATTTATAATTATAGTAATGCTGCAAGTAGAATAATACTAAACAATAAAAGTATTACATATAATAAAAATAATACAATATTAACATACAATGTTTTTATGCATTTTACTAAAGTGAATGAGTGTTGACCACTCTCTTGCTTAGCCAGAAAAGTATTAAGATGCTTGGAGAGGTGAATGTAGCTGTGCCCTTGATGTTGATTTTTATGGTGAACATCAAATGTACCTTCCCTCAATGTTTATTTCTGGAAGGGTATTTGGCAAATGAAATGATGGTTTGTGTCCATGACACAGTGGCAGCAGCCTGGGCTTTTTCTGAGAGCTTTTGAACATTGCAGAGGTTGAGGCATTCCCAGCAGCTGGAGAAATGCTACTCCTCTACTGCTGCTTCTTCTGTTGTCCTAAACAAAGAGGAGAGCAAGGAAATGAGTTCTGGTTTGAGAGCACGTAATTCTGCCAGGAGCAGAAACACCATCTCTGCTGAAGTGTGATGAATGATGCCACAGAAGAAAGAAGCCTTGTCAAATTTAAAAGAGCAAGACTGAACAAATTTAAGGTTGAAAATGAACTGAAGACTCTGTAAGGAAATACATCATTCAAGCTCTGATTCCTGGACTGCATCTTTCAGATAAAACCTGCTGGTTTAGTGCTGCTGCAGAATGAGGAAACCTGGTTTCACCCTGGCATTTGGTTTCACTTCGCTTTTGAGGAGGGTTCTGATGCGGTGAGCTTTGGAATGGCAGAAGTTTTCCTTTTTGTTCTTTTTCTAGTGACTATGTTTTAAAAGTACTTTGCATAGGTTAAGTGGCAAGGAGCAGAAGGTGAGGAATACCTAATCAGCCTGCTGCAGTACAGTGGTATATTTAATGGTTTTAAAGAGAGCTTTACATATAATCACATGGCTGTCAGACCTCTCACTTCACTACATACTCTCCAAATTCCTGCTGAGCCTCTGATGCATTTTTCCCCTGGCTTGTGGTCTTCTGCTTTCCTACAGCTGGCTCAAGCTGCATCATATCAAAACTCTGCCTGACCAGCTGCTCTTCCTATTCACTTTCCAAATTCTCATTAATGCTTAGCTAGATGTTTTTTCAGCAGATGCAATTGCTGTGATGACTTACAGCGTGTTCCTGCTCGACCCTGCGCAGGAGAGGACGTGTCCAGTACACACTCTGAGCCAAAATAAGCTGAAATCTCTGCTGTGGAATGTGACAAGGTGAACCAGGCCACGCAGTAGTGCTCAGGATGAATTTCCTGTCATGTTGATTACAGACAGTTCTATAATGTTCAGGCACGGCTGCTTTGGAATGAAACACTGTGTCAGCTTCATTCAGCAGTGGCTTATTCTGATTTTGCATTTGTTTCAAGGACTGAGTATCTAATTCTCTTGGCCGCTGAGGATGTAGAACGCCATGCACTGAAAGGAAATGTTGATTAGCAAAAGCATCCATGTGGCACAGAGCCAGTTTTTTCCTCTATCGTCCTGAAACTCCTGCTTACAGCAGAGGTCTCATTATTTTGTCTAAAAAAAGCAAATAGCATCCAAATACTATTAATCTTAATATAAGCCTATTGAGCAGTGAGACAATCAGCTCGACACGGAGTACAAACAAAGGTCTCGGAAAGCAGCAGCTTTTTAACTGGACTTTGTGTTTTTCAGTTTCATGGAATGGAAGGACCTTGTGGAAAAATCTTTAAGGTGCAGTTTCCAGGCATGTCATGGGCTACATGAAAAACATGGTTGCCCATAAAACCTGCTTCCAGAGTCTTGTGTTGCAGAATATGGCCAGAAGCTGTGGAAAAAGCAAAGCCCTCAAGCTGGAGGGGGGTTCGGTGTCTCTGCTGCTGTGTATTCTTGAGGGGAGCAGCCAGCATTCCCTGTCTCAGCTCTGGCTCATGGTCTCTCCTTGACAGCTCTGCCAGGAATCAGCACAGCATCTCAGGCCCAGAGGGATGGAGAGGGTTAAGCATAGAGCAGACAGTTTCCTGCCATGCTCTGTGATGTGTATCCAATCTGTCCAGTATGTATTCATCTATTCTAGGAAATCTTGGTTTCTGGATTACTCCCTTAGTTTCCATTCCTGAATTTATCGATGTTTTTCTGAGCCAGTTTTGGTTTGGGGGCTGTTGCTGCCTCTTCCTTGTGAGAATTTTTTCTGTCTTATTTTTTCAGTTTGGTTTTTAGCAGGTAGGATTTAGGCCTTTGGTGTTAACGAGGTAATGCTTGCATTTACTTATTAGTAAGGTGGAATTACTTAGAATTGAAAGGAATATGGTCTTCAAGGTGGCTTGATGTTTATTTTTTGTCATCGTGTGCATACAAAAGTCTCTCTCCAAATTGGAAGAGTGTTTCTGATAACTCAGTGTTCCATGTAGCCCTCAATGTAGAGTATCCCTGAAAATAAGGACATGCTAAGAGCAATATTTTCCTAAACACTTGAAGCTATTAACTGTGAACTTGGAAGCAGGTTGGTGCTGTTAATATGCTGAAGAATTGGTCCTAAGTCTGTGTGTTTGCCAGCAGCAGTGTGGTTTGGACACATCTTGGTGGTTCTTAATTTGTTAGTGTGTTTTATGAGAACTGGGCTGTCAGGCAAGGAAGGCATTGGCAAGATTCTCACTCCCCTAAGTAGCTCTCTTGGGAGAGAACTGTTATTTGCATCTAATGTAACTCTAATGGTCACGCAAATCATCTTCAGCTCAAAAGCCATCACATTCCAGTCCTGACTGTCCATGAGAAGGGATGGATCCTGGTCAGTTTTACCCTGAAAATGGCAGGACATTAGTCTTTCTGTGGAGGTTGTACTTGGTTTTACATAATTGTTTTTCGTGGATCTATAATTGGATTCATGAACCCATAATTGTTTTGTGTGGCTCTTGGCAATTCAAGCCATATTTGAGGTATTTTCTTGGCTTATGCCTGGAATTTGCAACTTCTTTTCATCTTCAGTGCCCATTTATCAGACCTGGAGGACTTGCCAGCTGCCTTGCCCTTCTTTTTTTTTTTGTTCCTATCTTTAGTGGGAATTATTACAGAAGAAGGAAACACCTGCTGATACTCACTCTTGACAGTTTGGCATTCTTGAGGAGGAAGTGCTGCTCATTCTTTCCTGCCTTGATATCCATCACTCCCTGACAATGGTGTGAATTACAGATTTTAAAATATTTTTAAGATGGTCTTCTGTGGATCTCCAAGTCCAGCCTCTTCCACCTTCTCTTTGCCAGCATTTGGAGCTCAGTAGATGTTCCTGCAGTCTCTGCTGTGTGTGCAGGAGCTGGTGTGCTGCTGTGTCTATCTCCAGCACTGGGGGTGTGCCAGCCATGAGCTGAGCACTCTGGGCACACTCTCCTTATCCTCAGGGTTGGCTCCCACATTCTTTTGGAGAAGAATCCCAAGTGTTGGAATCCTGTGCCTCCATGGCATCCCTCTTTATCTGCTGCTGCTCTCTGTTAAGGCCAAGGAATCTGGGGGGTTTGTTTTTGTTCTCTGACTTCATCTCATGAGTTTCTCTACTTGTTTCTCTCTTTAAAAATTTCCAAAAGAGTGTGATTAGGGCTGTGGGTGCATTCTTTTTTTTTTGGTCCTCATTCTCTGTCTTTCATTAAAACAAAACAAATCCTCACAGAATTAATATGTGCACCTTGAGGTGGTTTTTTTTGTTACTGGTCTCTAGGCATGAGAACAGCACCCTGCAGTTCATGGAGCTGGGAGGGCTTTGTTTGGACTTGATTATTTCACTGTATATCCTGTGGTATGTTAACAAAAGTGTTTGGTTATATTAACTCGCTGAGCCTCATAAAGGATTTAAGTTTGAAGTAGGCTGTTAAAAGACTTTCCTGCTTGGTGCTGGCAGGAAATTTATGGGATGAACTTACACAGCCATTGCAGGGGTATCGGGAGTTGTTGCGTTTGACGGCTGCTCTCACTGTTCTAATTCAAAATAATGAAACACAGAGAGTGTAAACTCCTTGCTTGTAACCCCACAGGAACTGCTGTGCTTTGATGTTTGGAGAAGGTGAAGAGAATTTCCATCACTGAGAAGGTTAGAAAGTCTGGATTAAAGTTGTAAACTCTTCAGAAAGATGTTTTGATTAAACATGTGCCTAGTTTCATTTGATCTTCAGAGATATTAACTTCTGTTCTCTTTGCCAAGTAATTAAGAAATGAAAAGTAAATAGATATTCTAGCTGGCTGTGTGGCAGTCTGTTCTGTGTATTTTTTTTTCTTAAGCTCATTGTTTCCTGCATTCTGGAGGTGCCATGAAAAGTAGGCCACATGCAGTTGAGTAAAGACTGGCACATTCAAAAAAAATTATGTGCTACTGGAGTTTTATTCCTTCAATTGCTGTCTTCTCTGACTGTTACATGAATGTGTAGAATCACAAAACCTTGAATATTGTATAAACACTCTTTAATTAAAATCTTCTGTATTGGATAATTTGGATGTGTGCTGGGCTGCTCCTAAGTGGCCTCTCACCAGAACTGACCAAGGTCCAGTTCTTTCTTTCTTCCATTTTCGGGGTCCAAACTCCTCTCTCTTCTCATTAGGAACACAAGTCACTGGTGTCTCTGAGACCTGAGGGAATTTCTGCACATGGATAGGGATTCCTTACTGCACTTTTACTACTCAATCCAGACCTCATTTATGGAAAAACCAGTTGCAAGTTTCCTCTTTGGAGATTTTTAGCTTGCTCTTTTTTCCCTCTGTAATAAAATCCTGAAGATATTAATGTCTGTATCTGGTGTGGATGTGCCTTTCCCTGGTTTACATTCCGTGGTTCTGCACGTGTTTCCATGGTGTCCCTGCCATGCCAGGGTTGTAATGTGAGCTCATAAAGGAGGCCCTGTTTGACAACCAAAACTTGGGTTTGATTTAATAGCTTGAAAGGGGGAAATTGGATTAATTAAGTGTTGAAAATTGATCACGTTTGAAAGCAATGAGCATTTTGGCAGCATAGTAATACCTGTGGTGTGCCTCAGCCTGTGGCTTCTGGCAGGGGAGGGGTGTTGGGAACATTCTGGCAGCAGCTGGGAGTCAGTATTTGGGGAAGAACACAAGGATAAAGCAACTCTGCACTGACACTTCTCTCAAATGCTCTATCAGGCCCTAGTGTTTGCTGGTTTGGGGACATTTTACATGTAAAATTAGTAAGGCAGGGCAGGGTTATTAGTTTAGGGATGCCAGAGCCTGTGGGCAAGCTGTGAATTTGGGGCAGATGGCAGGGTCTGCAGTCATGCCAGCAGTGGCTCAGAGCACCAGGGCCTGGTCACCTTCTGTGAGTCCTCACCTGGAAGAGACTCCTGGCTTAACTAACAGCACTGTTAATTAACCTGTGCTTAATCTTTGTTCTCTTGTCTCTTTCCCTTAGGAATATAAACAGAAGCTTGCTCGGGTAACCCAAGTGCGCAAGGAGTTGAAATCTCACATCCAGAGCCTTCCAGACCTGTCACTGCTGCCCAATGTCACAGGAGGTCTGGCACCTCTGCCATCTGCTGGGGACCTGTTTTCAACAGACTAGAACAAACCATGTGCCCCAGTTTTCATGATTACCAGCAGAAGTAAGAAGACTGGTGTTGGCTGGAAGTCCAGTCTTCCAAGATCTGCAGTAGGAAGGAACTTGCAGACCCTGCTTTGAACCTCTTGGCTGCTCACACTCACCCTCTCTGTGTGCACTGGCTCACGTGAGGGGAGGAAGAGGGAGTGAGTTTTGTGAGCTCTAAAGGGAGTGGGGGTGGTCTGTTTAGGCAAACTTCTCTCATCTTTTCCTGTACTCATTAGTTGCTGTTTACCCTCAGCACTTGTTACCCCCACAAGGATCATGAATCATGTACACACATACCTGGGAAGCTTCCAGAGGAAGGTTGACTAGGCTGCATCTTCCCTCTGTACAAATATTGTATTATTTCTGAATAAGTCTCATCTGTTTTAGTTGGGTTTCTGAGCCCCTTCTCTGGGAGCAATGGAATGGCTTATGAGCTTCAAAGGGATGTGTGTGCATGCCAGTCCTGTGCCACGCCAGGGGAAGCATCTGCTCAGCAATGGTACAGGGAAAGATTTGTTCCTAAACCTGCAGTTCCTCATAATGCTGTGGCCTGATGTGAAGGTAGTTCCCATTTGGCATGGATGTAAATTGAAGTCACAGGCAATAAAATAAGCAGCTTTTCTTTGTGAAATTAGAGGTAGACTCATAAGTTACACTGTGCTGAGCAAAGCAGAACTGGATGTTACCTAAGTGGGAGTGGAAGTAAATTTTGTTCTAGCTACCTTAGATTTATACCACATTTTTCCTCTTCATTATATGAAATCAGATGGTAATGGAAGCTTTGATTTAATGACCTGAGAGGCTGGAATGGTGTGTGGCAGCTGCTGGTGTCCCTGTGACAGGCGCTGTTAGGTCTGCTCTCAGGATGGTTACACTGAAAATCCAATGATAGAAACTCTCTCCATAGCTTTAGTGAAGTTGTCTGATGCACAGATGTTAAATGTGGTATAAATATTTATTTATATAGAAAATAGACCCACATATATGCATATATCCTGTATGCACATGTACCCTGTCCGTGCATGTAGATATTAGAAGGATGTACTTAATTTTGTGTCACAGATTGTGAGTTGATTTTTATAATCAGGAAAAGTGTAAAAAACAAAAAAGGTAAATTTAAAAAACTCTTAATTCCATTATGTTGCTGGCTAGTGTTTTAGCTGCCAGGGGTGTAGTTACATTTCAGTTTGTGTGTTAGGTATGACAAGCTGGACTCTGATCACTGAACCATTCCAATCTGGATACAATTCTGTTTAAATTTAGCACCTCTCACTATAAAACAGGTTCTGTTTCTGGAGACACTTGATCTGGTAACACAGGTTTTGTAAGACAGAGGATGAAATGAGCTGAGATGCTCTCTCTGTGCCTCCCTGTGGTTTTGAGCTGGTGTCAAAGCCAGGAGAAGAAAATTCAGAAATGCAAAGCTCATTCTGCTCCGCATTAATTTATTTTTCAGGCTGTTCAGTAGCCCGGTCAGCATTCAGTTACAGCAAACACCACCACAGCATCTTTTGATCATTCAGTTGTTCAGAAGCTCACGTCCTTTTCCTACTGACACTTCCTTTTGTCCTTTTTTAATGCTCCTTGCACCCTCACTGCCCAGCCTACAGATGTTTTTTTCTCTATAGTTTACAGGAATTTTTCCAGCGGCAGAACTCTGTGTTCCCTGAGTCACTTTGACTGTGCAGCCTTTTATGGTCCATACTTTAGATTAAACACTGTACATTCTCTCTGCTTTTGCCAAAAATGAAAAACAAACAAAAAAAACCCAACACCAAACTTCAGGAACCCAAACCAAAAGACTTTTCCATCCTGATTCAGCTCACAGAGTTACCCCGAGGCTGTTAAACCAAGTTATTTTGAGCATTGATTGAATGTGTATCCATTATAGGACAAAAACTGTCAAAAACTGATGTAGACAAATGTGTTGGCATCTCACGTTTGTGCTTTGGGCAGATCTGTGAGAGAGTTGTCTGTCTGTTTTTTTTATTTTTAAATTGAAATGTTTTGATTTTTTTTTTCTGAATATATGCGTGTGTTTTATTTTGCTTAATTTAAATGAAGTCTGTAGTTTTTAATTTTATTTGTTTTACTTTTTGGGCAAAGGGCATCTGGTGAACTGGGTGACATTTTCTGAAGGTTAAACAGATTTACCCACAGTGTGTCTTTTTTAACAAAAGCTTAAATCTGTATATTAATTGACTTAGGAATTAATTTAGACATATAGGCTGCCATTTGACAGCAGTATATTCTGAAATGTCTCATAGATATCTATTTTTGAATAAAGAGGGTGTCATTGAACAGTAGTGTCCTTACTTCTTTCCTCAGTGCTCTGGCACCCTGTGGGTTTTGTTTGGGTTTTTTACCTTTCTAAAGCCCAGGCAGTGACTTGGGGAGATCCTTGTGTCAGTTTTCCATGGATTTCTGTAGGACATGTCAGTTGTTACTCTGGGAAAAATACAAATAAAAGGCAAACCTGGCATGGGAGGAAGGTGCCTCCCTGCATGAGCACCAGGAGCTGCTGTTCCAGAGGGTCAGTGTGATCGAAGCCTCTCAGCTTTGGGGTCTTCACATTGCCCTGGGAGTTAAATCTGGAGATTTTGGGAAGGTTTAGGAGTTCTTCAATTAACCAGTCTGCAACAGCCTCTGTGGGCAAACAGTGATTGTTTCATATGCCCTGGAGAGGATCTGCAAAGCGGATTATGTTTTATACTGATTTACAAGTCTTCCCTGAAAGGGACTATATTTAGCACTGCTTTCACAAAGCCTTGCAGAGGCTGGGCAGTGTTGTGGGAGCAGGAGGGAGCTGGCGTGGGTCCTCCTGGTGAAAACCACCTTTGTGTGGTGTTGCAGGAACTAAGGTGGGGTTTTCAAAGACAGAAATGTGACAAGGTACTGGCTGTCCTTCCTTGCCTTTGCAAATCAGGTTTTTGTTGTTTTTTTAAGAGCTGAAACAAACACCTCCAAAAATACTTGGCTGCTAGGCAGCTGCCTTTGCAGTTCAGTACCTCAGTGCACTGGTGTGCATTCCCTACTGTGTAACCAAGGAATGGGGGCTTATGCACCTGTACAAGGTGAGGAACTCACTCCTGACTAACTAACAGGTTAACTGTGAGATCCCAGGTTGCGGTTGTGATGAGGAAGGGCTGGCAGAGCCTTGGAGTGATGGAGGCATCCTGTGGGGGGGAGGGGTGGGTAGTTGTGCTGCCAGAGTTTTGACCCAGGGCAGGCTGCTGTGGGCTTTGGTTTTTTGGATCAAGTTTTGATATGTTCCTTGGTCAGTTCCAAACTTTATGTGTATTTATCTCTGGGATTAGTTAGAAAAAGTATAAGCTGTCCCTAATGCTCTGAAAAAAAAATGACCTGGTAAAACACTTGGATGAAATTTCACAGCAGGCTTGGCACCAGTCTGTTGGAGTGAGGCCACACATTTGCCAGTGATGTCACTGGCTTTAGGGATGTGCCACAGGCATCTTTTGCCTCTCACCTGCTGGAAGGCAACAGTAGGTAGAAAACGTGTTCTTTATTTTTATTTTGAGTTAAAGCTTCATGTAATGACATTTAGGAAGAAGTTTAAAGGCCAGGGGCCTCACAGGCATTCATGGGCGCTGGAGCAGGTGGAATTGTGGTCATGCTGGTCATGTACAGGTTTTGAGGCAAAACCCAGGAAAGCCCAGGACCAGCCAGGGTTGGAGTGGGATGTCTAAGCAAAGTGAGCACTTTGAGTACAGACATGTCCCCTGGGTGCAGAGCAGCCTGAGGGATGGGTGTTGTACAGCCCATCAAGTTTGGATTCTGGACAGGGGTTGCAAATCCATGTCCCAGTGTTTTCCCTTGGCACAAGGATGTGATAGTATGCAGCTTAGCTGGGGCATGGTGGCCAAGCATTGCACTGCTGCTGACGGAGCAAATCTGTGTCACAACTAATAGTAGTAAATCATTCACAGATTCAGGGGCTTGTCACTTCTTTCTGGGAAAACACAAGTCTCGTTTTGTCTTTCTGGGAAAAGACAAGTCTCATTTTGTCTTTCTAGGAAAAGACAAGGCTTGTCTTGTTCTGGGAAGGGACAAGGAGCTGACAGCACATCCCTCTGCTTCCAGTGCCCAACTGACCAGTCCTTACTGGTTTGTGTGCCAGTACAGACCATCATGAGGGGCAGGACAGGGGTGCTCCCCTGGGAAGCTGCATCAGGGATCCGGCAGGCACAGAGAGGCAGTTGGAGTTGGCCATGCTGGAAGAGGCATCTCTCCATAGTGTCTCCTGTACTTTCTGTGGCTGTGGAAGAGGGAATAGTTTCCCATGAGGGACCTCCTGCACTGGGGGTTTTTTGTCTCTTTTGCTGTTTGATGATGCCTCAGTTGTCTCGTCGCACCAAGGAGAGTAAAAATGTGTTCCATGTGAGGAGGAGGGAGACTTTTGGAGAGGCAGTACCATTTGGAAATCCCACACATTTGTTATTGTGAAAGCTCTGATTTATGGGAATTTGTTCTAGTTTCGATCCCTCAATGAAGGTAAGTTAAAGGTCGTCAAGTCTAAAATGAATTTACAATCAATTCTTGGCAAGTCAGCATCACCAGTGAGCAGAGATAGATACATCCAGAGCCTCTCCTTCCCAAGAATGCTCCTGCCTGGCTTTGGCACTTGGACTAGCACTGAATTACAAAACCTCCCACACAACGGATACTGGAAATACTTGATTTATAATTTATTGCTTGCATGGTGAGAGTGCCAAAGAGTCTGATGGCTGCAGCCCAGAACTGTGCTGGTGATCCAGGATGGGCACAGGGAGATGGATGTAGTGTGGTACCATGTTGGTGTTCTGGATGAGGCACAGGGAGATGGATGCAGTGTGGTACCACGTTGGTGATTTGGATTGGTGCAAAGAAGTCAACATCAGCTCTGTGGATGATGGAAGAAAACCCAGCCCTGAGAGCCAACCCCTGCAGCTAAACCGTAACTGCAGCGTTTGGAGTCTGCTCCCTTCTCATCGGAGCAGCCTTGCTCTGCCGAGGCTCAGATGGATGGGAGTGACCTTCAGCAATAGCTGTTCTAATGTTTATTTTATCAGGACCCAGCTCTGAAGCAGCAGAGCTGCTGGTTATTTTTAACCCAGGCACTGAGCAGCTGGAGGCTGGCTCAGCAGGGCCCAGTAACAAATGCTCTAAAGAGGGGCCGTGCATCATTGCTGGGCTGAGGAATGTTCCTGACAGGGAAGGCAGTGCTGGTTCGTGCTGTTAACTCCTTCAGGATTCTTTGGGGCTCTGTGGGCTCTTGGCACTGGTGTCTGGGGAGTTGGTGCTGCCAGAGCTGGGGGCTGGCATGGCCCCTGCCCCTTGCCCTGAATGCAGGTGAGAACCCCCATCCCTCTCCCTCCTGGAGCTCTTGCCCTGTCCCATGCCACAGGTTGGCTGCTCTCTGTCCCCTGGGAGAGCTGCTTGTGCAAATCCTTATCCCTCTCTGTGCCAGGCCCCACCTCTGTCCCCACTCTACCCCACGGGGGTCCCAGCCTCCAGCTGCCTTTTTGGGTTGTGTTTGAGCAAAGCAGGACAGGGAGGTGTGGTGGTTAAAGTTCCAAAGGATAATGGGAGATGGATTGAGTGGTTCTCCTGGGGGAGGGTTTCTTGAAAGGTTTTCTTTTTGGCCGAACAATCTGCTGCTGCACGTGGGGCCTGAGCTCTGCTGTGTCCACTCCAGTTCTGCGCTGGGAGCAGAGGCTGGGGCTGGGGCTGGAGCTGAGATGTGTCCTTGGCCTCCCATGGGGGAAGCAGAGCCAGGGTTTGGGGAGTTCTGTTCATGAACCCCAGCCTGGCTTGGGGAAGCAGCATCTGTGTGTGGAGCACTGCACATGGAGATTTTATCTCATCCTAAAGATAAACAGAAGGAAAACTGGAGAACGTGCAGTCCTTGATGGGAACCACTCACAGCTGCCCATCCAGCCTGAGTCACAGCTGGGATGGGAGAGCCCACAATGTCAGGGTGACTGGGACCAGCCACTGTGACTGAGATTCTCCTGTCCCACAGACCGTCCCTCTGCTGGGGCTGTGGTGACTCTGGGACCCTCAGTGAGACACCACCAGCTCTATAATGGTTTCCAGGGTGTTTGTTTATAGGAGCAGGGAGGCTCCCACCCTGTTTGTGGGGAGCACGTGGGTGGGCCATTCTGGCATGGAAAGTGTTTATCTTTAGCAGAGCCTTGACCCCAGTTCCAGGTGTGAGACAAATCCCCACTCTCCTCCTAAATCCCTGTGCAGGATCCAGCTGCCCTTCACCTGCCCCAGCCTGGGTGGACTGCCCTGCCCAAGCCTGGCACAGTGTGCAAGACCTGTTGGTTTGATTAGTTGTAGTGTTCTCTCTCCAGTTCTATGAGCACAGTATGGAACCATTGCTGAGAGAGGAGAAATTACCTGGGAAAGTGTCTTGGGGGCTGTGTGTAGAGCCCCCTCAGAACCCCAGACCAGGCTGATTTGGGGCAGAGGAGGTGGCCAATATGAGGCCATCGTGGCTGCAGTGCCAGCCATGGCAATGTTCTCCCCTCCCCGAGTGCTGGGCTGGTCTCCCCCACCCACATGGATGCTGGGCAAGGAGTTTCTGGGTCCTGCTGTGGGGAGGAAGGGCAAGAAGAGCCAGGTCTGGCTTTTAAAGTGAAAAATAAAGTTTTTATTCAGTGTTTGCATAGTTGATTTATATCAAGGTAATGTCCCATCCCTCCCTGCAGTGTCTGCAGTGGCAGGACAGTTATCAAAGCCAATGCCTGGCTGTACCCAAGCAGGTTATTTGCAGTAAGTATTTATAGATTTGGGTTATAGGTATATGGTGCATAAACAGCTTTGTGCTCACAGTATAAAATCTCTCTCTGTGGAGCTGCAGTCAGAGGATGATGATGGCAGGGGCTGGAGGGGTCGTTCTGCTGCTGCCTCTATAGAAATGGCTCTGTGGGCTGGGGCCACCAGCACTGCACAGAGGAGGGGGCTGGCACGGGGGTCCCGGTGTTCCCAGTGCCGGGGCACAGGCAGCATAGGGATGTTTGCACCCCACCGAGAGAGAACAGCAGTGAAGTGATCGACTGCCACGGCCGCCCCCAGACCTCCCCAGCCCTTTATCCTGCCTGTGCTCCCGAGGAGGAGCGTGGGTGGCATCAGTGCCACGTGTTGGGGTCAGGCTGGACTCTGGCAGTCGCCCTTTTTGGGACACCTTGGGCTAAGCGGGTGGGGGCCAGCGAGGCAGGGTTCCTGCAGCTGGGGGGGCCACGGCAGCAGCTCACAGGGGCTGGGGTGCGATGATGACGTTGCGGTAGCCCTTGACCCCCGTCAGCTGGTCACTCTCAAAGTCCACCATCAGCTTCTGCAGCCCCGACAGCCGTGGCATCAGATCCATCCGGAATTTGGCCTCTGCCTGCGGCTCCACCGGCTCCTCACTGTGGGAAGGCAGGGAGTCACTGTGGCCTGTCACCCTCAGAGCCCCTTGTCACCCTCCCAGGGCCCGTGGTGCCACAGGACAGTGCTGGGACTTTGGCAAGCAAAGACCTCTGTAGGGTGGCTGAACCCCTTCCCCAGCAAGGTGTAGGGTCTGGATACTCTGTGTCCACAGGGGCCAGCATAGCCCTAGCTCCTGCTGGGCCCCATGGCTGCCCTCCCTGGGGGCTTCGCATACAGAAATCCACCCCCACACCACTCCCAACATCCCAGCCAGGTGAAGGGGGAAAAGCTCTTACAGCTCCTTGACCAGCTGCCCCTCGGTGAGGCCAGTGCCCTCCACCACGAACACGCAGCCGTTCAGGGGCACGGTGAGAGGGTTCACCAGGCTGATCTCGGCCACCAGCTTCCGATTCTGCATTGGCTCTCCTAAAATCTGCAAGTAGGAGAGGTTGGACCCCAAGCACCACCGATCCTGGGGGCCATGGTGCTGCCCCTGCCCCGGGGCTGAGGCAGGACCTTAGGGATGCAGGTCCCAGGGGATGCAGCCCTGCTCAGTGAAGCAGGACCTGCTGCCCAAGCCCCAGGGGTTACCCCCAGAGATCACAGCAACTCATTCCCCTCAAACCTGCCTGGGATGGGACACTGGACCCTTACCCTGATCTTAATCGGTGGATTCTCAACATAGATGTCCCTGACAGCCACGATGACGTCACCAGTCTGGTGATCCTTGAGGAGAGCCACCACCTTGATGAGGTTGTCCTGGGTCAGTTTGTCCCTGTACTCTTCATACAGGATGCTCAGGGGAACCCTCTTCTCTGGAAGGGCAGCAGAGAGGGGTCAGCACCCATGGCATCTCCAGCCCAGAACCCACAGTCCTGTGCTGGCACCCAGCTGCTGCTGGCATGGTTTGGGCTCCCCAGGAGCTTCTCCAGGTGCCTTGCAAGGATGGGGGAGCTGGGATTTCTGCAGGCTGGGGTTCTAGTGCCGAGTACCAGAAGGGATGTTCAGGGTGTGGGCATGGGAAGGAGCCATGCCTGCACTAGGGGTCCAGAGTGCCAGCCCTTGGCAGCCAGTGTGGGCACTGGGAGGCAGCCTGGTCCCTGGCAGCTGCCCTCACTCAGCCCTCAGCCTTGTTTATCTGAAAGTCCTTCAGGGATGGGGCTTTCTGGAGGAAGGGCAGGGAAAGAGGCTGAAAGCAGCCAGCTGCAGAACTGCCTGGAACAAGGAGCCCACAGGGGCTGTGACCATGAGAAATGGAGCCTGACATGAGGCAAGATTTGAAGTGCCGTAGCATCACCTGAGACTGTGGGGAGAGGAACAAGCCTGGCTTCCCATACTGGCACAAAGTACTGGGGTGCCCCAAAGAATATAGTCTGGGAAGTCCTGGGGTCTATATTCTGAAGCAGGAGCTCAGGGTAGAAGTTTCAGGAGCTCATAATTAATGTTTCAGAAAAAAAGGTGCTGGGTTAACTTTTGCACAGGAATGTGAAGTACCCTGAGGGCCACAGCACATATCCCCACTCCCCCATCCAGCCCTGCAAAAGGCTCCAAGTACCAGCTGGTGCTTCTGCCAGCATGAGCAGAGGCACATCCCTCTCCCCTCCATGGTGGCAAGGGCCAGCACATTCCTCATTCCTGTAAGGCAGCTCAACACCTGGCAGAGCGCCGAGCGCTGTGATTGCGAGAGGGCTGGTGAGGAGCAGGGCTTGGTGCAGGATAAACATTTTTCTGTTCCAGGACAGCAGATGTGTGGCCTTTCCAACCCCTGAAGGGTCTCTGCACACTCACGTAAGCCCAGACTCGTGTTTAATGACCAGATGGTGATGTTCACGTGTGACAAGGGCGAGGGAGGGGCGGGGGCCGTGCCAGGACAGCTCTGCAGCCCAACGCCCACCCACGGAGACACTGAGAGCTTCAGCGCTGCTGGCCAGGAAACCCAGTGCTTCTCACTTCCTCCAGCCTGGGACCACGTACTCAGGGCTGAGCTGGGCCAGTTCCTCTCTCTGGTGTGGGAAGATCCCACCAGAGAGCCCAGCCTAGCTCAGAATTTGAGGGAAAGCAGGAAGGATGCAGACAAGTGCCACAGAGTGCCTAGGGATGGCAGCCTGGGCATGCCCAGCCTGCTCCCTTGGCATAACAGCTACAGCAGCAGTGGCTTGTCCAGCTCCAATTGCATTTCCAGCTTCTGCCTGAGTAATTTCCTCATCCTCTCACAAAGATAAAAAAATCCACAGTGGTAGTTAACTAAGGAGGATGCCCCAAAGTGGCATTTCCTACTGAGCAGCAGAACACAGGCTGACCTGACCCCAGCCCTGGTGAAGCATCTCCTTCACCATCAGGGGGTACCTTACCTGCCCTGGGCTCAATGTTGATGTCCACGGGGTCGCTGAGGCCGCACTGGGGCCCGAGGGTGCCGTTGTGGCTGGTGGCACGGGCACACAGTGTCACCCTGCAGACACGCTCCTCGTCTGTGTTGTTGTTGACGACAGCGAAGACATCGAAGTCACTGCCCTTGTTTGCACCCTCTGACACCTTGATCCTGAGGTGCAGCCCCTCATCCTCCTCCCCGATGGACTTCTTCTGATGCTCTGCCTTCTCAAACACTGCCCGCTCCTCCTCAGACCCTGTGGTGCACAAAATCCCTGTGATTCCCTGGAGTGCAGGGAGGGCCTGGCCTGGGCTGTTCTGCCCTGAGCCCTGCAGCCCTCCTGCTGCAGCTCTTTCCCAGCAGCAACATCCCTCCCTGGAGTCTGCCCCCGAAATCCCCCATACCCTCTGGGTATTTGTAGTTGTGGGTGATGTCCTCCCGGCTGTCCTTGCCTACGCTCTTGGTGCTGATGAACTTGCCCACGTCTGAGGATCGGATGCTCTGCTTCTGCACCCCGTCACCCTGCACCACCCAGTACACCACGTCAGCGTTCACCTCGGCGAAGATGAAAGGGATGTCGTACTTGGGCAGCATGTCACCCTCTTTGATGGCTTTGACAGGGGCTGGCCCGCAGCAGTAAACTCCTGCACAGAGCAGAGCCACTGTCACCACTCTAGGGCTCTGCCACAAGGGGTGGCTGTGGTGGGGCAACCCAGCCGTGCTGGGGTGTGAGGAGGATGGAGCTGCTGTGTGGAGCACGTTGTACCTTCACTCTTCTCCTGAGGGGTTGGGTCCAGCACCTGCCACCCATCATAGCCATCTGCCAGGTCGGGACGGGCCATCCACGACTCCACCCAGCAGTGGAAGTTCCTGTGAAGGAAACCAGCATGTAGGAGTCTCAGCCTCCCCCAGCACCTGCCCGGCTCTGGGGAAGGGGCAGAAGTAGCCCAGGGGTGGCCAGGCTGAGGTCCTGCGGTGCTGCTCACCAGATCTTGTCCCAGGATTGCCTCTCCTGCTCCCCCCGCTCGTTGATGTAGCGGTCGATGGTCAGGTTGGCGTTGGTGTCGTGGGCTGAGTTGTAGTTGGTCACCACCCGGCTGGGGATGCCCAGGCACCGCATGACTGTGGGGAGCAGGGCAGGGTGAGACAGGGCCCAGGTAGCTCCACTCCCATCCCACAGAGCCCCAGGTTTGCACAGCTCATATCCCACGGAGCCCCAGGTTTGAACAACTCCTGCCCTTCCCTTTGCCTGTCAAAGGGCTGCCTGGGGACTGATCCCCAGGAGAAGCCAGTTCCCACAGGCAAGCTGGCTGGGTGGCAACTGCTCTGACAGCCTGACAGGTTTGATATTGCAGCAAAAAAAGGCACAAAAAGCGTCTGTGAGAGCTTTGGAGGTAGAGCGTGGGCAGCCGTGCTGAACCCCGGATTTCATCTCCCAGCTGTCTTTCATTGCACAGGAAGCTCCCCAGGGAGCAGGGAGGCAGTTACAGTGCTTCAAAGGAAGGCTATAAACCTCTGCAAGTCACTGAAAATCCACTTTAGTTTTTTGCTATTTCTCTTCTCTAAAAAGGGTCTTGTCTGTCTGTGACACATCAGTGCTCTCACAGGCAGCGTTTTTCTTGGGGCAAAGCTGCATGAGCATATGTGAGTGTTTCCCAGCAGCAGCAAGTCTGGAATTCCTCTATTGTTTTTCCCCAGTGTGATTGCCCTGGTGGCTGTGACATTATTTTGATCTTAGTGGATTCGTGACTTTATTGCAAACTTGGCCTTAAAGCCACTTCCCTCATCCTGGCCTGCCTCAGTTCCTCCCTTGCTGCCTGGCCTGGGAGGCAGTGCTGATTGAAAAAACAGAGCCCTTTTGTATAATTTTTTTCCCTCCATTTCCTGACAAACTAGAGTAATAGAGAGCTAATTGCAAAGGAATCACTGCAGGCTGATTGCAGCTCTTCCCTTGGGATGCAGCACCAGGAGTGGATGGGGGGCAGGGGCCAGGGTGGGAGATGGAGGGAGATGGGTGACCCTGTCCTGTGGAGAAGGAGACACCAGAGGAACCTGCTCTCACCAGTGCAAGCCACAGCAGCAAAAACCCAGCACTGGCCATACTTGACTGGCTGGCACCCAAACTTCTTCCACCTCTTGAGAATATCCACGCTCCCAATCCAGGCCATGGGGCTCATCCCATCCTCGTAGCGATTGTCCCACCGCCCAAAGAGCACCCCCCGGTCCTCGTCATTACAGTTCACCTGTGGCAGGAGAAAAGGGGAAGGATGGAGGGGCAGGAACAGGGAGGGAGGGAGGGAAAAAGCCTTTGCCCCATTCACATGCACTGTCACCCACATTAATATCCTGTATCCATGCAAGAGCTCACTGGTATGCAGGTGGACATGGGATGAATTTTAGAAACATCCTCCTGCCTGGGAATTTGGGAGTGATTATCCCTGAAATGATTTGTACCCACCCCTGCTTTTTGTTTCCTTTAAAAAAGCTCTTACACATAGAGGAGCAGTAACAGGGAAAGGATGTAAAAGAGAGAGGAAACATCTCAGAGAAGGAAAATGGTGGGAAACTGGGTGGGGTGGCAAGAGCTGTCTGCCACAGCTGTAGCTGGGGGTGTTTGCAGCCCAGGGAATGAGGGTGCTGGGGACACTGTGCTGGCTGCACCCCGACTCACCATGGCGCTCACCACCCTGCCGATGTACACGGGGTCGTTGCGGCGGGAGCAGTCCCGGTTCTGATCCCTCAGGTGTTTGGGGTTTATGTCCAGCATGTTGAGGCAGATGGCCAAGACTTCATCCTCGAACTGGTGGAGAGCAGGGAGAAAAGGTTGTGTGTGGTTCCCACAGGGGCTCTGTCCTCCCTCTCTGGCTCACTGTGATGCCCCTGCCAGTGGAACTGCTGGGTACAGGGGTCACACCTCCTCAGGGTCCCCTCCCTGCCAGCATCTGCTGAGTGATGTCCCACCTCAGCCTGTGAAGCTGGTGGGTGACCTCCTGCCTACGTACTAGGGCTGGATCTGGTTTCCTGTGACTGCACAGGGGTCAGGGCATGAACCTGACCTCCTGGAAAATCTATTTCCCACCATGGCTGAGTCACAGCCCTTCCTTGAATTGAGGTGTGGATCCTGCGGAGGCCACGGGCACCCCCACTGCTGTGGGCCCCCAGCCCTTTTCTCAGGGAGGATGGCTGAGCATGCCCTATGTCCCTGGGGTGCAGCTCGGGTGTGAGCACTGCCTTATCGGCACCCCTGGCACAGTGCCCAGGAATTCATTATCAGCCACCAGCTCCCAGCACAGCAGGGCCACCCAGATTAGGGACACATGGCCATGGGGCCCCCAGGAGCCAGGGGGAAACACTCCCCGTGCCTTGCCATGCTTTGAAGTCAGCCACATTCCCTCTTGGAAATGAGACTCCGGTTTCTTTGGCCCATGGCTGGACTCCAAGGTGCTGACAGCATTTGGAGTGCAGGTTTGTGAGGGCCACACACGTGGCACCAGGCCCTGTGTCCTGCAGCACCAGAGCTGCATGGCCAGAGGTCCCAGGGGGCCTTGCCTGCTCACCTGGCCAAAGTTCCAGGGGATGGAGTAGATGTAATCACAGGTGCCCTGGTAGATAAGCCCGTCCTGGGACAGGACGTACTCACGGCGCTCGTTCTCGTCACGCATGAAAACCGAGTCCTCTGTGGGGACAGCAAGAGATGGGGACAGGGCTCTGCCCTGCACAACCAGCTTCCTGACCCCCTCCCTGTGGTTGGATCCAGTGGGAAATGAGGCACCAGGGGCTGGAACTGCTCATGCCTTAAACGGCTGCTGGGGAATTTCAGCCCAGGTTGATTTAAAGCGATGGGAAAATTTCAGTGGGTTTGTGGTTTGCTTTTCATTCTTTCTCATGTCTCTGTCTTTCCTCCCTTTTATTTAATGGAGATGGATCTTTTCTCAGCAGGGGAGACCTCTCTAGGGGTACAGGGAGCAGTGGGAGTGGGTGTGCTGGCTCAGCACAGCCAAAGCCATTTTACTCACAGCAGCTACTGCTGTGGAAATCAACATTTACTGGAAATGTTTGCAGAAGGAAACCCCACAAGTCCACCCCCAGTGCTCAGCACAGCTTCCTATGGCCCCTTATCTCTGCAGATCTAGCGTGGGACACTTGAGATCCAGGAAATCAGCCAGTCCAGGAGCAGGGGAAGGACACGGAGAGAGAAAAATCCCCGGGCTGTTGAGCCTTACAGCACTGAATCAAACCTCTCCTCTGGGTCTGGCTGCCCACCTTTCACCAGGACACTGATATCCATGTCACTGAGTCCACAGCTGGGTGCCTGGGTGAGGATGGGTGAGAATGGGCCTGGTGGGGCCAATCAGGGACAACTGGGGGCAAATGGGGATATTTAGAGGCTTTTCCCTTGTCCCCTGCCTGGCCAGGAGCTGGTGCCAGGGACTGCCCAGGGGTCCACACCAGCAGCACAGTGGTGAGCTCCCACCATCTGGTGGGGGCAGCCTGGACAGGCCGTTGGGTTTTTGGGGTGGCGGCAAAGGGGATGTGTGAGCTGGAGGGTGGGGATGGTGCTCCTGGCCCCGACCCATTGCAGGGATTGTGTGGAGATGGAAGCAAAGTGAGGCTTTCTGTTTAAACCTGCCTTCAGACCAGGGCTTGGGACACCTGGGATCTGTGCTGGGATAAGATCTGGGGGGGGGGGCGGGGGGGGGGGTGCTGTGGGAGCATCTTGTGCTTGCCTGAGCCCTGGAATCCCTGGATTCAGAGAAGTGAAAGCCTCACCTGGGTGCCAGGGGTTGAAGAGCAGGATGAAGTCCCCGATCTGGTAGCTGGAGCCCTGGTAGTCAGTGCAGGCCTCCAGGGTCAGGCTGTAGCGGCCGATGCGCGCGTTGGGTGGGGAGCAGAGTGACACAGCCAGGGACTCCCCGTCCTGCTGCTGCACCACGGCACTCCAGCACGACTCCTCGGGGCAGTCAGTCATGGCAAAGTGGGAGCTGGTTCCTGATGTCTCACTGGGGCAGGGCCCTGTAGAAGGAGTAGGTCAGTCCTCCCAGTGCTCCACAGCCCCTGGGAGCCCTGTGTCACTGCGATATTTTCTGAAAAATCCCTTCACTAGGATTTTTCTCCTGAGAAACTGAGAAGCCTCAGAAAAGAAATGTAAACAATAATTATCTGATTGCTCGGAATGTAGTCTGGAGGTTGATTACCAACAGGTGCATCTTTGACCGATTCCATGTGAATTGTTTTTAGTTAATGACCAATCCCAGCCCAGCTGATATATCAGCCTGAGAACCTAAAGTCACATTCTCATCTCTCACCTCATCCTGGAGACCTCACAATACAACCTCCCCGTGCTATGGAGGCTGCACCAAGGGTACCTGCTCCAAGCCCCCTGCCCTGGGGCAGCTGCCTGGATCTTGGCGGTCCCAGTCTGGGAACATTCACCATGTAGTTTGTCAGGTACTGAGGGCACAGGGTAGCCCAGCCGGGGGAGCTCAGGCATGTCTCTCACTGTTTGGAAGGGACAGACTCGTCCTGGGGGGGCCCAGCAGAGCACAGGGGTGCTTTCCCTGGGGCTCACCCTGGGGCCAGGTCTCTGTTCTCAGATGCACCCACTCAGATGCAGCGGCGGCACGGGGTGAGCAGAGCCCGGCCATGAGCCCCGACCCCTCCCCGGCTGCCCCAGTAGGTGTGCGCAGCCTCAGGCGTTCCTGCAGACATCCCGGCATTAGGGATGACCTCAGTAGCCAAAGCGCCGAGCCTGGGACAGCGTGATCCCTGCTGGCCCCTCCGAGATGCAGCCACGGCCAAGCCACCTGCACCGAGCCCGCTCCAGAGCCGCTCTCCGGAGCGGGGACGCCCAGCCCGGCCCTGCGGCTCCCTGGCCGTGCAGAGCCTGGCCGGCAGCCGAGGCAGCGGTGCCACTGCTGTCCCTTCTCCCCGCCGGAGCACAGCCCCGGCTGGTCCCCTGCCAGCCCTCGCCCACAGGCCAGTCACCAAAAATACTCGTGAACTCATGGTAGTGACACAGTTTCTCCTCTCGGGGAGGCTGGGCTGAGTTCACGGCGTCCTTTGGGCAAGAGCCAGCCCAACGCTGCCGTGAGCTGGGCAGACACAGGAGCCTTCCTCCTCTTCCTCCTCCTCCTCCTCCTCCTGCTGCCTCCACAGCCCACAACATCCCCCTGGACTCCGGCACCTCAACGAGGCTCCGCCAGCACGGCTACTGCAAAAATACAGCTCTGCTTTCACTCTACTCTTCCTTCCCTCTTTCTTGTGGGGAAGAAAGCACATGGCCTCCGTGGCTTTGCTGTCCCAAACAAAGGGACAGCTCTGGCAGTTCCTGCCTTGACAGGTCCGGCCCCAGAGAGGAATGTGCTGCCGGAGGGGTGGCACTGCCAAGTGCCTCTGCGAGCACCACAGCACCTTTGCCCTCTTTCTGCAGCGCCGGGGCTGGGCTCCAGCCCAGAGGAGCCTCTGCCAGCCTGTGCCTGGCCCGGGAGGTTGTGCCTGTGGATTCTCCCCCTGCAAACCAGCCCGGGACTGCCTGGCTGTAGCATGTCCATGGGGCTGCTAGGGCACCGAGGGCGCTGCTGGTGTAGGATGAAGCTGGGAGGTGCTGGGTTTTGTTTTGTCACCAGAGCTTTTGGGATGGAAAAATGAGAGTTCTACTCTGTGAGGAAACTTGGGTTTAGTTTTACTTTGAATTCTGGCCGGTTTGACTCAGCATGGTGCTTCAGCCCCAAAATAACTCCTGCCTGAGGAATAGTTTCCTCTCCCTTTGCTCTGAGCTGGCGGGGCTGAGCCCCTGCCTGGAGGCTGCACCCAGCTCTGGCTGTGAGAGTCCAGCCCAGCCCCGGTACGGGGGGCTGCCCTGGGGGCGCTCCGTGGGAACATTTCCTCTCTCTAGTGTTTGTGTTTCCTGAGCAAACTCTGCTCTGGGATGTCTGAGAGCACAGCAGAGCTGGGTGTAAATCCCATCAGCAGAAATGCTGCAATAGCTCTGGCTGAAAAGATACACTGTGCTGATGTTTCTGAGAGGGGCAGGAGGGTTGGGCAGGATCCTGGCCTCAGCCAAGGTACTCGCTGGGGAGCTGGCAGCTCTGTCATGCTCTTAGTCTGGCTTGGCCCTGGGAGTAGGAGGAGGGGGAGGAGGTGATGATGCTGGTGGTTTTTTGCTTTATTTATCACTTTTCTTCCCCTCTCATTAAGGAGATAAGTTTCTACCTTTTTTCTTGTTATGAGATAAAAGCTGCACCCAGCACCAGCCTCTGCCAGGTGAGGAACAGGAACTGTGTGACCTGGGGCAGGTGCTGTGGCACGGCCCCCCTGGGAGCACAGGTGAGCTTGGGGGCAGAGGCAGAGGGCAGTGACACTCACCCAGCCCTCCCTCGCGACACAGGTGTGGTGGTACTCACCGGTCTCGACGTTGAAGGAGAGTTTGTCCACGCCCTCCTCGTAGCCGCGGCCCGAGAAGCGCAGGGTGATGGTGAAGGGCTGCCCTCGCCGCAGCACCAGCTGCTTGCAGCCCATGTCCGCCGTGCGGTGCTCCAGCCCATTGCGGTCGCAGTGCAGGTCCCACGTCTCCAGCACCAGGTCTGTGAAGGCAGGGGCACGTACAGCTGTGACCCTGGGACACCTCGCGCAGTCCCGAGGCTTGGGAAGGAGGGGTGGCTGTGCCCATCCCGGGCTGGGACCTTGGCGAGGGGTCTGAGCCTCCCCCACCCGCCCCGCCCTGTGCGCCCAGATGTGCCGGGCAGAGCATCTCTCCAGGAGGGAGCTGTGACGGTGCCAGACCCTGAGCATCCTTCCAGGAGCGCTCTGAGGGCTGGGCTCCCGTTGTCTGCTGTGAGAGGGGCACGGCTTTGGCAGCCAAGCTCACAGCGGCTTTTTGCCCTCCTGATGCAGCTCTACGCTGTGTTGTGCCATGGAGCTGCCTCTGTGGTACCACTGTGCTGCCAAAGCTGTGCCAGACCTGTGTCTGCAGCACCCAGCACCGGGCAAAGCCCAGCACTCAGCTCTGCTCTCAGGGGACCTTTCACTGGGGCTGCTGTCTGTGTGCCCCCATCCCAAACACGTGCTGCTGAGTGAGCCCAGGAATGCCCAGGATGTTCCTGTGCCTCAGCCAGGCCTCCAGCAGCTTTACTGGGCTGCAGCTGCCAACAAATTGGTGAGAGCAAGTGTAGATTTGGTGACAGAGGGTGTCTGATGCCCCAGCCATATGCAGGCTGCTCTGCTCGCAGCCCAGACAGGGCTGTGTGCCAGAACACCAGCAGTCATGTCCCTGCCACCCTGGGCACTGTGCTGGAGCGATGAGATATCGTCCATCATCCCCTGAGGCCACTGACCCCTGACTGCTCTGCAGTGATGTATTAATCACCAGAATAAGCAAAAGCATTCTATGCAGAGAGCACACAGCAAGCTCAGTGTCAGCGAGGGACTGGGCAGATCAGTGGGCAACCAGTGGGCAAGCTGAGGCTCGCTGCCCCATGCCATGGCTCTCCTCAGCCCTGCCCTTCTCAGTACCAGCTCTGGTAGTCACCAAGCCCTCCTTGGACAGTGCCAAAGGGAAACAGCAGCCCATGAGCTCACCATCCCCAGAGCTAAATGAAACACTACTCTTGGCTCTCTGGGCAAGGTGACTCTGCAGTATGGGCCCAGGGGAGGGCAGTGGGCTTGTCACTGTCCCCACCACAATGTGAGAGCTGCTTGAACAGTCCCTAACTAAGGGCAATGACCCCACAGCCAGGCCATGGGAACTGTGAAGTGAGGTCAGAGCACAGACAAGCTCTTTCCCTCTCTGTGAGCAGCACAGCCCTGTGCTATGGAACATGGAATGTACAAGTGGAATCTCATGGCTGACATGGAGCTTGGTTAACAGGGTTAAGCTTGCTGACAATAAAAAAACCAAACAATAAGTGTGTTCAGAGAACAGGATCGGGGCTCCTCCTTGTCCCCGTCACCCTGGGGTTTTCATCCTCAGCAGATTTAGCAAAAAGCTGATTTCTCAAAGCACAGGTGCCTCCAATCAAACCAATGAATGCCAAGAGATGGGTGGGAAGGGGGCTGTGGTGCTACAAGTGGTAGCAGCACCCTGGGCACTCAGGAGCAGGAGCTGCCCAGTGTGTTCAGGACAAGAGGACAAAATGTTAAGCTGTGCCAGGGAAAATTTAGGCTGGGCATTAGGAAAAAATTTTTCACAGAAAGAGTGATTGGACTTGAGAGTGTGCTGCCCAGGGACATGGTGGAGCCTCTGTCCCTGGAGGTATTTAAAAAAAGACTGGATGTGGCACTTAGTGCCAGGGTCTGGTTGATAAGGTGGTGTTCAGTCATAGGTTGGACTTGAGGCTCTTAAAGGTCTTTTCCAACCGAGTTAATTCTGTGATTCTGTAGCTGCTCAGCTATGTGTCTGTGTGAGTGTCTGACCCCAGGGACCTGCGCCGGTATTGCTACAGCAGTGCTGGGAGCCAGGGCAGCCTGAGGCACTGTGGCACAGCAGAGCAGAGGGATGCCGTCTCACCCAGAGAGCTGTGTGCCCGCTGGAATCACACAGACCCATTTCCTGGGACTTTGGGGGCAGCTGTGTGGGAGCTGGGGGATGTCCCTACCCTGAAGAGCCAAGCGTGTAGGATTCCCGAAGCCCAGAAGCTCTTTTCCTGCCTGAGGCTCCTGAAATCGCCTCACCCTGTCAGGCCCACGCTCCCGGCGCAGCTGTCCCCTGCTCTACCGGGAAAGCTTTAAATAGCACCAAACTTCATCCTACGGGTCCTAGCGACGCGCGGGCCGGAGAAGAGTCGGGAGGGAGGGAGGGAGGGAGGGAGGGAGGGAGGGAGGGAGGGAGGGAGGGAGGGAGGGAAGGGCACAGACCTGCATGGACCCCTCACGGACCCTGCTAGGCTTGTGATCGCCGTTCCGCTTTAGTCTTCCCGTTCCCCATGGCCCTTGCCTTCGGCTGGCGGTCAGGGCCCGGCTGTAGCCCCAGGCGAGCAGGGAGCGCTGCGGGGGCACCGAGCCCCGGCTGGGGCTGGGGCGGAGGCGCGGCCGGTCGGGACTTCCCGCGGACGGGACCGAGCCCGGCACCTGCGGGGTTTCGCACCGCGGTCCTACCTTCGGCCATGGTGCCGGGCGGTGCGGTGCGGGTAGGGTGCTGCCGGTGCCGCCGCCGATGCCTGTCCCGGTGCCGCTGGCAGCGCTGTCGGGGCCGATGTCGGTCCTTGTCGCGGTCCGGATGCCGGGGGAGCTGCCCCTCACCACCCGCTGTCCGGCCCCACCGCCCGTCCCATTTATCCCGCCCGCCCCCCGCGCACCCCCCTCCCCTCCCCGCGGCTGGGCCGCCGGAGGGAAGAAAGGAAAAACAAAGTTTCCAGGAAACGGGCGGCTCTAGGTCCCACCTATTGAAAGCAACCACCCAAAAAAAAAAAAAAAAAAAAAAAAAAAAAGAAAAGCAGCAGCCCCGGAGTCCCCCGGGATGGCACCAGCGGAGTCACCCGGGACCCCACAGCTCTCGGGTAGGAAAGCGGCCCCGCTGCCGATCAAGAGGAGGGAGAACAAGGGGGCGGAGAGGGGCTGCGAGGCTTTCAGCGAAGTGCCAGGACTCGGGACTGTTTTCTCCTTATAAAGTTCTTTCCCTCCTCTGGCAGCGTCTCCATCCTGGCCAGTCCTGGTGGCATGCGCTTGTCGGGAATTGCATCCCCTTCCCGTAACTGCATCGCTGAGAGATGGGGTCTGAAGGGAAAATGTGGTGAAAACTTTGCTGCTGGACAGCAGATGTGTTGAAATCAGCTCTGGTTGCTCTGGGACGTGGAAGTGTGCACACAGCAGTGACCACCACATTCCCTGGAATTCCCTGCCCACGCACTGGCCATCCCTCTCCTGCATGGGGGTCCGTGACTCAGGGTCTTGCCAGTGGTGCCACCTGGGCATGTCCCAGCCCTCCCTGTGTGTCCTAAGTGTCACCCAATACACCAAAGACCACCTGTCACGGGCAGAAGGCTGAGACCCCGCACGTCCATGGGTTCTAGGGGTTTGGAGGCTCTGCCCTCCCCACACTTGGGGTGGTCCTGGTCAGGGGCCTTGAGCTGAGCTCTGCTCAGGCACACCAGGGCACTGCACTGGGAGGGTTTGCAGTGAGTTGGACTCCTCCAGCTCTACCAAGGGATTTTGGGTGCTGACAGAGTTGGTAAGGTCCAAGCATGCCAAGGGCAGAGTCCAGGAGAAGCCGCATGTGCGGGGGCTCCTGGTGTGCCCTGCTCTGGAGCATATGGCTGGTTTTACAGAAACACTGCCCCCAGTGCAGCCGTGGCTGGGGGAGTCCCATCCTCCATCACCTTCTATAAGGGAGGTGGGGAGGGATATTGGAGCAGAAGCAGCAAATCCTTGAGAAAGCTTAGGACAGCTGGTTTTAATGGAAACAACTCACGTACTACTCCACCATGGATCTGGGAGTGGGGTGTGCAGGTCGTGGTAGGGGCCTTTGCCAAGTGCACAGCCTGTGCCAGCAGGGCCCTCCTCACCCCAGCAGTGCCACCTTACCACAGAAAGGTCCACACAAGAACAGTGCTGCCCTGTCAGTGTGACACTGTCATGGCTGGGTCTTGTTCTCCTTGCTCAGACTTAGAAGAGACACTGAAAATGAAACCCTCTCCCTCTTCCCAGACCCCTTGGTCATCGTGGGCAGCACTGGGCTGAGTTCCCATGGATGCAGGTAGAGGTCAGTGGGGCCGAGGGTCCCATGGGCTGCCCCTCTCTCTGAGCATCAGAGCCACAGGAATTGCTGCCCACTGCTAGGCTACTGTGACACCAGGGCTGGTGGCCATGGGAGCTCACAGCTGGTGTGCCCCAAGCTGGCTTTGCTCCCAAGGCTGCTTCCTGGGCACAGGAACCTCTGCCACTGGTGCTGATGAGTGCCATTCTGCCTGGGCTGGTGCTGCTGGGTTTTACTCTGCCTGCACAAGCCCTCCCCTCCTCCTGCACCAGTGTGAACTCTGGATGCACTCTGCAGCGGAGGTGCACACTTGAGTTAATGTGTGACAAACAGCCAGAAGAGCACCGCCGGCAGGGCAGGAATGGGAAGCAGCCATTTCTCACTTGGCTTGGAAGCAGCAGAAGTTTGTTGCTGTGAGGGGTGTAGGGGTGTGTGGGATGTGTTGAACTGGGCAAGCTGGGGTGTCTGGTGCTGGGCAGGCTGTTGGGATTGTCTGCTGTCTGGTTTCCTGCCAAGCACAGAGTGGGAACCACTCACAGTACCTGTCCCTACTCTGGCACCTCGGGCAGAAGTGGCAGGAGACAAGTGCCTGGCTGTCCCCTGGGGCTGTCTCCTAGGGCTGTCCCTCTGGCTCTGTCCAGTCAGGGCTGTCCCTCAGGGGCTATCCAGGGAGCTCTGGGCTTGGTCCCAGCACCTTACCAAGAGGAAACCTCCCTTGTTTGCAGCTTTAGTGCCCACTTCACTCACCACCTTGTACTGCGGAGGCATCTGTCTGCCCAGGCACTGGAAAATGCCGCCCATGGTAGTCCAGCCACACTGCTGGGGTTATTTTTACTCTTCTTACTAAGACAGGGTTGCATTAAGAAGGTGTTTGCACTGCTGAAGCCCAGAATAACTCCTCATTTGCTCAAGGTGTTCAGTACAGGATTGCGACTTTCCTCGCCCCCGCCCCTCTCCTGGAGCTGCTTCAAAGCGTGCCGGTCCCTGCAGTGCCGGTCCATGCTGTATGTCCTGCACAGACAGAGCCACTGTTTGCTCTGCTGGGTGTGTGCCGGGGCGGCTGCAGCCCCTCCAGCGCCCGCACATCCTGACTCAGTCCCTTGTGCAGGCAGATAAACAACCCCTGAAAAGGGGCAGTGTCTGCTCTGAGTCGCCCTGTTAAGTCGTCAACCGACTTCAGGAGCTCTGCCCATGTCCTCGCTGCTTCCCGCCCCGGGTATTCCTCAAACTCAGCCTCAGTCCAGCCGCTGCTCCTGTAGCCCCCCGCAGCCGGGACGCCTGTGTAGGGTGCCCGGCATCGTCCCGGGGTGAGGGTCTGTGAGGGACCCTGCAGGGACGTGAGTGACTTCAGGACAAAAAGTGTTTTATGTCCATGATGGCAGGGCCAGCGGGGAGCTCCGGAGGCTGTGTAGGCATCCTGGCATGCAAGATGAAGCAACGACCCCTCTCACACTGATGAAAGTACTTCCCAAAGCCGGGTGAAAGTCCTGTAGCTGCTCCATACGTGGTGGGCAGAGCCAAGGGGCTCGGCAGCAGCCGCAGCCAAGGGACCATAAGGGCATGCAGGCTGGGGTGAGGGAGGATGGGGTTGGTGGTGTCATCGTGCTTGCTTTGGGGCTCTGGTTGCCACAGGCAGCTCTGGCGCTGAGCCAGAGGCTGAGCAAGACGGGCTCAGTGCAGCGCGGAGCTCCCGAGGCGGTGGGGTTAGAGCCGGCATAAAGGGGGGCTTGTTCCCAGCTGCGGGCAGCTGTGCCAGGCCAAGCACTGCAGCCTTTCCTTTGGGAAGAGAAGTAGCTTTTTAAGGAAAAGCAGATTGTTTTTCCACCTGGTCCCCCAGGCAGGCGCGGTGCGCTCCGGTGTGGCAGGCACAGGGCAGATACTGCCCGTGGAGCTGCGGCGTCCGGCGCTCCCAGGGCAGCGGGAAGGATGCGCGGTGGTGCCGAACGCAGCCCGGGGCTCTGGCTCCCTGCTCACGGCATGGGCTGAGCCAGAGGCTACTCCCGAAAAATGCGGAGCCTGAACCAGCTCGGCCTGGAGGGATCGTCCAGCAGCTGATAACCAGCATCTCCTGGGAGTCCTGGTGTAAGGCACCCCCTCCCGCTCCCGAGGGATTCTCTGGAGGAATTAATTATGTCTTTGTTTTTAGGCGGAGCCTGTATTTTTATTTAAAAGAAATGAGAGAAAAAAACCCTCTCGAAAGTCTCTGGGTTTATTGGGTCTGCAAGCACGGTGGGGGCAGGAAAGCTGGGGGCTTCCCTGGCAAGATCCCAGGCAAGCGCCTGGGAGGTGGGTCCCGTGTTGGACAGCAGCAATGCATGCAGGGAAGGTGGATTCTCGAGCTGTTCCAAACCTTTCCTTGCTGGTGGCCCCAGGATGGCCAAAAAGCCAGTCCCACTGTGGCAGGGTCCCACAGCAGTCGAGAGTGGGCTGCAGTGCTGCAGGATGGGCTCACCTCCACTGCCAGCGTAGTCATGAGCCAAACACAATGTTTTGCAAACTGATCTGGCTGTACCTGGTGCAAACTGAATTCCAGGCTCTGGCTGTCATTTCCCAGCAGTTTGTTGGAACCCCCCCAGCCCTCCCTCCCCAGGGCGCCTGTTCCCCCAGGGCACCGCTCCCCAGTAATCCCTCACCTCCTTCATAGCTTACAGGCTCCAACGGGTCTGCAGGGGGAAGCAAGAAGGGTCTGTGCTCCCCAGATGGTGCTTGGAGTGTTTGTGCTCCTCTGTGAGTTCACATGTCCAGATTTAATTCCTGAAGCTGGGTGGTTCCCCCAGGGCTAACACATGAGCTGTGTGTGTCCCCTATGCAGGTCACCCGTGTGTTGTCACCATCTTCCCAGGGTGGGTGTCTGCAGGGCCCTGAGCAAGCACTGGCAAAGGCGTTTTCCATCCATCCCTCGGGATGCAGCACAGCTGGGATTTTGGAATGCAGCCGGGTTGGCCTTTCCTTGGCCAGCTCAGATCAGATTGAGTTACGTCCAGCCCTTGGAGCTCTACCCTTTGGCGTTACCCCTCACCCTTCCTGTTTTCCTCTGGTATCACTGGTTTTTTTGGTTTTCCATTTCTTATGGCTATCCTGAAGCTTCCCAGAGCACCAGCAACCTCAGCTCAGTGACAGGCAAAACCTCTTTTTGCTCTGCCAGAGCAAGCACTTGGAGATAATGAAGCTTCTCTGGGATACCTCTGCTTGCAGCCACGTCCCAAAGCCAGGACTGAGCTGGTGTCCTTGTCCCACAGCTCAGCTGCCTCTTGCACCAAGAGCTGCCTCTGTGCTTACCTGCTGAAATCAGACCCACTGCCCTGGCTGTTACCCAGGAGGACAAATCCAGGCAAGACTGTTCCCA
Organism: Serinus canaria; assembly: GCF_022539315.1. Taxonomy (NCBI): domain Eukaryota; kingdom Metazoa; phylum Chordata; class Aves; order Passeriformes; family Fringillidae; genus Serinus; species Serinus canaria. The sequence goes on from NC_066333.1 coordinate 7,200,667, forward strand.
TTGTGGCACGGACCAAGCCCCCAACTTGTGCTTCTGAACTCCCATGGCTCTTTGTGGCTGAACCCCAGTTCAGGGGCTGCCAGGACAGGAATGAGCCTGTGGTGGCTCTGCTGGCACCAGAACTGCTGGGGGCCCATGTGAGGAGCTCTGAATTTTCCCACATGCTGTTGCCACTGCATCTCTGCCTTGTCACCCATTTCCCACACTTCCTCCTTGACTGGGACAGGGCACAACTGTGGCAGTGGCTGGGAGTGTGGGAACCCCTGTGCCTCTTGCTCTTCCTCTTCTGTTTTTCCTCTTTGCTCTATCTTGTCACAATTGAACCCAGTGACCCTGCAGCCCCTGCAGTTTGCAGGGCAGAGCTTGGTGGGAATCTGGTGGTGAGGAGGAGAAGGAGGAGGAAGAAGAGTGCTGTGGCTGTCTCTGGTCAGAGCTCCCTGCTCTGACCCACATATTGTCTGCTCTGCTGGGCAAGACTCAGCAACCACAGGGGGAATGGCTGACCCAGGAACTGCCATGGGGAAGAGAAGGTCATTCCCTGGGGCTGGGATCTGTGACTGATCCCTGATGGGCCCTCCACTTCCCTGAGCTCATTTTGTCATCTGCTGCATCCAACATACTCGACATTTTTTCCCTTGGAAAAAAGTATTTCCTGGGGTTTTGTGGGAGTTTGCCTCCAAGGCTGGAGGGTGCTCTGCATCCTGGCACTGCCAGACCCTGACCAGCCCACAATGCTGGATCCCTGCCAGCCCCTGACAAATGATTTTGCCATTTCATGAGGGAAAGGAGACATTGATTAACTCCTGCACTTGCCTTTCTGGAAAGGTTATGGCTTAATTGGTCAAACTTGGGAGTCATAAATCATGTGCTGAAGGATCAGCAGAGATAAGAAAATTTTTGCCAGAATGTTGCAAAACACTTTTTGGTAGGAGGGAAGGAGGGATCTGGGTATGCCCATCCAGCTGTGGGGGCTGACAGCTCTTGAGTGCACAGGACCTTTCCAGGGAAACGATTCACTCTCTAGCCACAGGCTGGAAATTCCCCTTTTTGTTATCAGTTAAACTAAGGATTTGCAAAATATCCTTTTTTTATTTTACTTATGGAAAAAGAAAACAACAGGAAAGTCACTGTTTGCTTTATTCAGAAGAATCATAATTCCATCTGGTTTGAAAAATGACTCTCCCTCTCACTGGAAAGTGCTATTTCTCCAACCTAAAAGCTGTAATGGGGGGGGATACAGCAGATCAGCTCTTAACAGAGTGGAAAATTGAGCAAGGGAACAGTCAGGCTTGGCTTGGAATGATGCTGGAGGGAGAAAAGGTTTTTGGCTCTGTCAGTGAGCTGGGTCCCATCCAGGTGGGCACGGTTTGCACTGGCCACATGAGCACACTCAGCTGCAGGGCATGGGGATGGGGAGCAGGGACATACCATGAAGAGGTAGAAATGTCCTGGCTCAGGGACCTTGGTGCCACTCAGGACGTGGCATTATTGGAGAATGGAACAAACTCTAGGATCCACAGGACAGGCTGTGCAGACCTGTCTGGGCTCTATTAAACCAAAAGGAATGGGATGGATGCAGCAGCCAGGATTTCAGTGGAGCAGGGACAGGATGGTCAGTAGGGAAATCAGTGTTGAGCTGGAGAAGATGGAGTCTAAAAAAATTGTAGGGAGAAGTAAAGAGCAGACAATTGGGTAGGACCAGGAGTGGTGACAGGCAGAGGTCCTGTGACAGGGCAGGGCCGGGGTCGGTCCCGTTAATGCCTCAGTAATGACCCAGACAGGAGGAGCGTGGCGCCCGCGGGGGGCAGCTGGGGCCGTAAGGAGCTCAGCGGGGCTTGGCTTCGGGATCTGGCAAAAACAAGGCTGAGGGGGGTATGAGTGATGCTCGGCCAGACTGGGATGGGCGAGTGCCCTTTGCCGAGGCGCAGCATCCCGCAGGGTGCGAGCCATGAGCGAGCTGGGCTGGGAGGAGGGGTGTGTTTTTCTAGAACGGCCTCCAAGGCAGAGATCGCTTCTCCTCTGATGTCTCTTGATTAGCTCATGCTGTGGCTGCCCAGGGGGGCGGCCGGCCAGTGCCTGGCCCCGCCAGTCAGGGTCCCGCCTGCCATCACCCCCTCCCGGCTGCCCGGACAGGCAGAGCAGGGATGTGCCTGCGGGGACAGGGTCTCTGGGGACCTCGGGCTGCTTTGGACTGGGATCGGCAGGGTCGCACCCAGACCAAACGGGTCCCAAAGGCTTCAGGACAGCGCGTTCCCAAAACAGAGTGGGGAGGCTGGGCAGGATGACACCACCGTGCTCATGTACTGGGAGGGAGAACAGGAGACTGTGGCACTTAACCCTTACAAAAGGGTCCTTTGAGCAGGGCCAAGGTTCTGGCACAAGTAGGAGAGCCAGGCTGTGGGCACAGCCCATGCAGGGGGCACAGGGGGCATTCTTGGTGCCACCAGATGCCTGTGGGCACTGTGCTGGGATGGTGGGAACAGTTGGAACCTGGGTGTGAACCCCAGCAGCTGGCTCTCAGCAGGACACAACTTCTCACTCTCCTCCATGAGGACCATCCAGGTGCTTCTCTTCAGGTTTATTAATGTTAATGGAGTTAGTCCCGTGTTAATGAGCACACACAAACCCAGGGCCCACTGCTGGGGCTCAGCCAGGGCTGCAGCAGCAGCACAGGGATGGTAAAATCATCCAGTGGAGCAGGGAGTACAATGAGTGACAGGAACATCGCACAGGTCTGCACTCCCCTAGGATGCTCCAGGCAAAGCTTCTAATGTGGGAACCCTTCCCACTGCCTGAGACAAGGCTGGCACTGGTAGGGATAAAGGCGCTTTATGGGAGGATTGCTACACATCTGGTAGATTGTGAATGAACCCTGTGAGCTGATGATGGAATTACTGCTGATCCATGGCAGGTAGAACACTAAGAACAGGGAACCAAAGATTCTGGGACTGAGGGTGGGGTAAGAAGTTCCAGCATCCCACCTCTGAGCATGGGAAGTTTCATCCAGTCTGTGATTGAGACTTATTGCAGTTGGACAGAAACAGCCCCAGCTGGAGGAACTGGTTACTTGGCATTTGCTTTAGCTGAACTTTCAGCGTGGTGGTTCTCCAGGTAAATGATCTGGTTAGCCTTTTCCGATGGGCAGGGTGCTCTGGGACTCTGGAGGTCCTTGGGCAAAGCCAGGCTTGCTGCTGGGACTTCTTCCATGGAGTTCTGTGAATCTGAGTCTTCAGAGGAGAAACTGCTCTGGCTGGAAATCTGGAAGTACTGGGCAGCTTCTGCCTGTGGCCCCGCTGGTGCACCAGCTGTGCTGGGTTCGGAGGCTGTCCCATGGGGCACAGCAGTAGGACATGGTGGGTCAGCTCCTGGGAAACGTGTCCAGGGAGGCAGGGTGACAGGACGCCTCCGACGGGGCTGGCTGCGCTCCTGGGCCTGGTGTCCTGTCACTCCCAGGCTGGCTTTGCTCTTGGGTTTGGGATGCGGGGTGTCAGCAGAGATGTGGTGGTGAGAGGCACGGGCACCCTGAGGCTCCAGCCGGCAGTGGGGCTGCAGAGAGCTCTGCTCCACACCCAGCGTGGAGCCAGGAGTGGTGCTGGGCTGGGACTGTCCCGGCCCCTGGGGCTGTCCTGGCCTCTCAGTGCTGGTCTCTGGCTGCTCTGCCAACCCCCTGCCCCCCAACACTGCTGGCTCGGGGCTGGGGGCTGCTCTGCACACAGGGACTTCCATGTGAGGAGCTGCAGACCCTGGGCTGGGGGGGCTGGAAGAGTCTCCCTGCCCATCAGCTTGTGCTCCCCAAGCCTCCTGCAGTTCTGCCAGCATCTCCTCCAGGATCTGCCGGGTCTCCTGGTACCTGTGCTGTGCCTCTGTCCAGGCTGCCAACCCTTGGCTGCTCTGCATCCTGCGCACCTGAGCCTTCATCTCCTTCAGCTTCTCCAGGGCGAACTCCACCGAAAGCTTCTGGAAGGATCTCTGCAGGCACCGCAGTGCCTGGCCCTCCCCGCGCTGCGCCCGGGCTGAGCACTGCCGGCAGTCCAGCTTCAGCCCTGCCACCTACAAAAGAGGTGAGAGGGGCTGCTGTCATGGCCACCAGCAGCACCATGTCCTGCAGGGGATGATCCCCTGCACCCACCTTGTTGGAGAACCGGACAAGCTCCTGCAGCAGCTCCCGTTCTGCCTGTCGCCGCTCCAGCTGCTGGGAGAAGCTCATCAGCTTTGTCTGGAAAAGGGCTGCAGATGCTTGGAAGGCATCGGCCTCGGGGAACGTCCTGCCTCGGACCTCAGCTGCCTTCTGGCACAGAGTCAGGCCATGGTGGTACCGAGCCTGCACAGACAGGAGGAAGGAACAGCTCCACACTTGGGAATGGTGCTGACCTGGGATATGTGCACTGCAGGCAGCACTTGGCATTGCCATTAGCCCATCCCTCAACAGTACAGATGGATGGGAAACACTTCTGGGCAAGTGAGAACATACAAAGCAATGGGATCCTCCAAATCTCTGCTCTGCCCAGCTCTGGTTCAAATGGACCTCCTGTCCTGAGTGGGGTCACCATGCCTCACCCTCCCTGCTCTGTGTGTGACTAAAGGGCCTACACATCCAGGGGAACCAGAAGATCCTCATAACGATGTTATTTGTTGTCTGATGGATGCCCAGACTTTGTAGGAAAAAGGAGCTGCATGGATGGAGTGCAGCAAGGGTTGGGGACAGCAGTCCCAGCCCAGCACACATCAAGGAACAGAACAGTCACCCCCTCATTGGAGCAGGACTACCAAAAGTCCCCACAATGCTGAGATTGACAACTGCAGTGTGACTCAACAGATCAGGGACACCCAGTTCCGCCCAGAAGCCTCTTTCCAAACCCAGGGGATGTCTGTTACAGAAAAGCCCCTCCAGACATACTGTGGCCTGGGTGAGGAACTCCGTGAAGTGCTCAGTGGAGCCCTGGCAGCTGTCGGGACTCCAGTCTTCGGTGCCCATCTCCTGCAGCCGAGCTGCTGCCTCCCCATCCAGCCAGGATCCCAGCTGTGAGAGAGCAGAACAGGGATCAGGAGGGACCAGCCACGGCAGCAGCAGCGTGTCCACAGCACCTCCCCTCCCTGCCCCGGCCCGGCATCCCAGCCCAGGCTCAGTCACACACAGTCGCCTGTAATGAAAATCAAAGCCTGCCGTTGTCCAGGCTTCTATCATCATCAAAAATAAAGGAAATGTGACAAAAACACTCAACCATGGAACACCACAGAGGGCAATTTCAATTTGTGACACCCCCAGGGACACCCAGCTCACCTTGCCAAACTCAGTCTCAAGCTCCCGGATCTTGCGGAGGAACTGCAGGTGCTCCAGGCAGCTGTTGGACTGCGACACGAGGCTGTGAAGTTCTTCCTCCAGCTGACTATACAGCCCCTCAGCCAACTCCATACCGGTCCTGAGGGTTGGGAGGAGAGGGGCCATCAGCGCCAGGTGCTGCCAGGTGAGCTCACAGATGCACAAAGTGCAAAGAAGCAGGTCTTTTGCCCAGCTCCTGACCCCAGCCTTGAAGGCACCTGGACATCTTTCCAACCCATGGAGCAAATGGATAGCAGGGACCAAGGGGATGGGAAAGCCCCGTCTATCAGTACAGCCCAGCTCCACTGAGAGAAGGGAGCAGGAGGAAGCAGTGGATCAGTGCTGCCTCAGTGCATGACTGTGGAGCAGCATGGCATGGCTGGAGCAGTGCGGTATCACCAGATGGGTGCAGCATTCCCGGCCGACAGCGACATCAGCGGGTGAGTATGGAACGGCCCAGTTACAGCATGGCTGGATGAGTAACGGCATGGCCAGATTACGGCGTCACTGGATGAGTATGGCGTGTCCAGGTGGGGGTGATGTTACTGGATGACTACAGCATGGCCAGAGGAGCCATGCACGGCCAGATTGTGACATCACTGGATGAGTGTGGCATGGCCAGACAAGTGCACATCACCGGACGATCACGGCATGGCCAGAGGAGCACAGCACAGCACAGCTGGCTGGGCGCGGCATGGCCGGGACTTGGCCCCATCTAGTGGCTTTTCCCGAGCCCAGCCCAAGGCACTGCTGCCGGCATTGCACAGCATGAGAGATGCGGCCTGGCCTGGGGCAGGAGACTCTCTCAGGGATCTGGCACCAGTGAGGATGAGGGGACTCCTGCAATGGGCTGTCCCAGACATGTGGTCCATGCTTCTAGAGCAGGATTGACCATGGCAGTAGCTTTGGCTCATGGGGACCAGGCTGTCCATGGGGAGGTGGCTGTGTCAGCCAGCAGGACCGGGGGTTCCTGGCATTGGCACCCCCTGACAGTGGAATTGCCCAGTCCTACCTGATGTGGTCAGAGGCGCAGAGGCGGGCGGCCTCCCTGCGCAGCCTGGCCAGCAGGAACCCCCCCTCGCGCTGCACCCGCACCAGCTGAGGATCATTCAGCACCTTCTGCATCAGCTCCTGGTGCCTCCTGATGCCTGCAGCTGCATCCTGTGGAGGAAGGGAGGGTCAGACAAGTGTCTTACCTGGAGCCTCACCTGCGGTCTCAGCCAGCATGGGTACGTGGGGCTGCACCCCAGGCAGGAGCAGAGGCGACAGGGAACAGCCCCATGGCCAGGAGCAGCCAGTCTGGGAATGGTTATGCCAAGTTTTGGGGAACTGGAGGGAAAAGTTGCTGTGGCTGCACTGCAGATGGGCTTGTTGGGAATGTCCCCAGCTTGTGGTGCTGCCACCCCTGTTACCTGTGTCCCAGCCAGTGCATCGGTGTTCCGCAGCTCCTGGATGCAGTGCTGCAGCAGCTCTGATGCCCGCCTGAGGCTGGCTGTGAAGGGCTGCAGCTTCTGTGGGGGACACACACTGTGGGTCAGTGGGGGCAGCCTGTCCATGAGGAGAAGGAGGAGGAGAAGTGCCAGGACAGAGCAGGAAATACTGTGAGGCACTGGGTTAAAGCTGATGAGGAAAGGAGTGAGGAGGTGGATGGACAGCTGCAGGCAGGAGCACATAGGAAGGAGCTTATCCCTCCTGTACTCAGAGCTCTCCTGTTCATTCCCCTCTCCCAGCCCTTCCTGTTGCTTTTCCAGGGATGTGTGTGGGACACATAAGACGCAGTGGGGACAGAGGGACACGGGGGAGGTGAGGCAATGGCTCATGGCGTGGTAACAGACACCTGGAAGAATTGAACCCACTCGCCGTGGCAGTAGGGGAAGGCACCATCCAGCTCTGGGGGCAGCTGGGAGCTGTCGACGTGGCGGCCCAGAGCCTTCAGCGATGTCAGGGTCTCCACCTGCAGGGCACAGGGCTTGTAAGGCTGCCTGAAGCAGAGAACAGCCCCCTGTTGCACCAGCTCAGGGGACAGGGACAGGCTCACCTGCACCCCAGACAGCTTCTCACGGTGGGAGACCAGCTCCTTCTCGGCCAGGAGCAGCATGCTGTGAATGCATCCTGGAGACACACTCTGTGGGAGGCAGGGGAGAATCACCAGAGCAAACCCCACATGCAGCCGTCAGGTTACCCATGGCAGTGCAGGGCTTTCCTGGGTCAGCTGAGGCTGGTGAGCTCATTGCAAAGGAAAATGCTCCCTCTCTCTCTGGTGTGGGAGAGGGAAACATCTCCGTCAGGCCCTGAGCTTGTCCCAGCCACCTTGCCTCCCTGGCAGAGGACCATGGGAAGAGCCTCATGAGTGAACCCCTTCTCTGACACCAGTGACACTTCTCCATGTGAGGAGCATCAGGGCCAACGTGGGTTTTATTGGGCATACAAAGGCTGTGGCAGGGGGACCCCATAGCCCCTGGACAGCACAGGGCACTCCTGTGGCACTACCTGGGCACTGTCACAAGGACTCTGCCACGACAGTGGATTGCCACTTCAGAGCCCATTTCATGGTGAATTCACATATGAGGATACTGGAGGGCTCTTGGTGACACCTGCCAGGTGATGGCAGGGCTCAGAAGGGACCTTTGGGGATCACATGGAGAGCGGGCACAGGGGAGGTTCTGAGGGACCCCTAAAGGGTGGCAGCACCCCCTCCCAGACAGGGACACCCCTGGCATGCCTATGGCACAGGCACACAGAGCCTGGCATACCTGGACAGAGCGGAGGGCTGAGAACAGGACAGGAGCGGGTGGCTGCTTCCTGGCATCCACCACAACTGTCAGCCCAACATCCTTTGCTTCTCGCCTCTCACCATTCTTCACTTCTTGCCTAGAGAGGGGAAACACAGCAGGAGTGGGGGTCCTTCCCTGGGGCAGGGCCCTCTCAAAGCCCCCTCCCACATTCTGCACCCCCAGGCAGGCAGGAACCCACAGCCACAGGCAATGGCCTTATCCCTGTGCGATGTCCCTGCCAAGGGCTTGAGCATGTGCCAATGACAGGGGCATGGTCCAGGGACCTCAGGGATGTACCCAAACCAGAGGGTGTGGGATGCTGGGCATCCATCCCAACCTAGCCTGGGAGCCCTGAGCCAGGCAGCAGCTGGGGGTCTCTGGCAGGTCCTGCTGGCTCTTACCTGGGGAGGGAGGAGAGGCAGAGGATGAGCCTTGCCAGCTCGGCAGCTGAGCACCACGCAGCCCGCCAGGCACTGCCACTGGTGGTCACCAGGAGGAGGGCCCTGCCCAGTCTGTCTGAACTCCCTGTGGAGAAAGGGTGAGTGACTCCTCTGGCAGCTACCTGCCAGACCTGAGCACCCCACAATGGGCTGGGGTAACCATCAGTGCTGCCTCAGCTCAGCCTGCCATGGTGCAGCCCCTCTGGCCCTTTGGGAGGGGGAAAGCCAGCCCAGGGGGGCTCTTGGCATGAATGTCTGGAATTCCAGAGCTGCTGGGGATGTTTTTCCTGAGAAGAAGATGGGTTTTGTTACTGCTTTTTGGTTCTTGGGAAAAAGAAGGAGCCAAATGTTTAGTGTTTGGCAGCTAAAGCTGAACAGCTTCATTGGAGAGGAATGGTGTGGGAGGGCTTGGGGCGGCTGGGACCAGGGCAGCTGCTCTGCACAGGCTGCCGGCATTTATGTTTTTAATGTTTTTGCCCAGCTGAAAAAAAATTTTCTGCTTGGAGTATTTCTGGCCTCCAGCAAAGCCCTGAAACCTTCTTCCAAAACACTCTCTCTAGCAGCCTGTGTTTCCATCCAGAGGCCTCTCCCGCCCATTCCCCAGGCTCATAGTGCCAGCAGTACCTGGCAGGCAGATGATGCCTGAGCGCAGCAGCCCAGCATGCAGGTCCTGCCAGGCTGGAGGCTCCCGACCAGCAGTGCCAGTGCTGGGCACAGAGGGACCATTCTTGCCACTGGAACTTTCCAGAGACCGTTCCTCCACAGGAGCAGCAGTGGCTGCATTCGTACCTGTGCACAGGGATAGAGGAGAGGGAAGCTGGTGACACTCAACGAAGCAGAGGAATAGCAAAGCCCCAGCAGAGCCTGGTCAGGTGCTGCAGCCCCAGAGGATGTTACCTTTCCCTGTTGCCCGGGCTCTGCCCATCCTGGGCGAGTAGATGGCCGACATCTTCTTCCAGGCCCCCTCGTGCTGGCTGCTGACTCTTTCATCCTCGGGGGCTGCCCTGTGCCGCGTGCCCTTCAGGAAGGAGAACTTGTGGCTGGAACCTGGGGGCAGCCGGGGGCTGCCCCGCTGCACCAACCCCCCTCGCCCCGGCACCCCAGGAGTCGCTCGGCAGGACTGGTGGGTGAGGAGCATGGGGCTGCCAGCCCCCTTCCTGTGCTGTGCAGGGGTCTCACGGGGGGTGGCAGGGGGCAGCTCGGAGCCAGGGCTATCCGGCTCCTCCAGGATGGCTGCCATCAGCCCAGAGCCGAAGCTCACCGGGTTCTGCAGCGCGGCCATGTAGGAATCACGTTGGCGGCACTTTGGGCCATGTGACCCTGGCTCTTGGCTTATCTTCCTCCCCAGGCACGGGCTGCAGGGACTCTCCTCTGAGCTCAGTGCTCCCCCACAGGGCCAAGAATCTGCTCCTGATCCCCCATTTGCCCAGGGGAGCATCTCGTCAGCCCCAGCCCTTATGCTCCCTGGAAGGCAGGTGGGCAACAGGGATGTGGTCAGGACATCCAAGTCCTCCTGGGATTGCTCCAGCAGGTCCACATACTCCCCCTCCAGGTTCTGGCTGATGATTTCACTGAGACTGGGCACAGCCAGCGTTGCCGGCTTCTTCCGCAGACCTGCCTGCTCCACCTTGATCAGTCCCGGGTATCGTCCCTGGCTTGACTTCCGAGAGGTGGCCTTGCAGCCTGGGATGGTGCCCACAATGTTGCTGTAGGGCATGGGGACATTTGCTGTGCCATGGGGCACAAGTGTGACAGGTGCAGTCTCAGGAGCAGGTTCATGCCAGGCACCAGGGGGTACATTATCAGCTCCAGCCCTGGGCTTGTCGGTGAACTCAGGCGTGGCAATCCGGCTCCATGGCAGTGGGGTGACACCGTTCTCAGTGGCTACCAGGCAGGTGTGCAGGGGAGCTCCGGCCCAGCTGCTGTTCACCTCCTCCAGCCATGCATTGGTGAAGAGCAGAGCGTGGGTGGCCTCGGGGACAGGTGTCTCCTCCACGGAGCGCAGGTCCAGGGAGAGGTGCTTGATGGTGACACGTGCTGTGTGCTCCTCACAGGGCTCTGCTTGCAGGTAGAAGTCCCCAGGGCGCAGCAGGAGGGGGTTGAGTGGTGCGAGGTGCACAACCACCTTTTCGTGCAGACATAAGGGCCAGCCTTCATGGAGAAAGATGCGGTTAAAGTAGGGAGCCTGGGAAGGAGGAAGAACACAGTGCATGAGGGAGCCCTGCCAGCTCTGTGCCTTCCAGCCACCCCCACACGCTCTTGCTGCCCGGCCCCGTGCTTCCCATGATGAGGATGAAAGAGCTTGGTGACCCAGTGCAGGTCCCTGAACCAAGCCCCTGCAGCACAGCCCTACAAGCCCATCCTGAGCTATGGCTATTCCCACAGTGCAGAGCCTACCCATGTGCTTACAGAGGGAAAACCCCTGCTTAAGCCTTTCTAGGATCAAGACAAGATGACCCCAGAGTTCCCCTGCCCTTATTGCAGGGACCACATATGCTGGACAAATCCCGGGGAGCTGGTTGTGCCATGGTCCCCTCTGCAGGGAGCGGATGGGACAAGGGGTGGACGTGCAGGGAGGGAGCCCACAGGGCAGCGTGCCCGTGCAGGCAGGACTCCTTAGGGCAAACCCCCCCGTGTCTGGGAGTGGCTCATGGGGGCACCGTTGTGGGGCACGGGGGCTTACACAGGCCGCCTGCCGCAGGCGCTCGAAGAGCCGCTTGGCCGGGATGAGGAACTGGAGCAGGCAGCAGAGCCCATCCCCCTGGTAGCTGGTCTCCAGCAGCCGAAACACCTGGCCCAGGACGGTGGGAGCCGTGGCTTCGAAGGGCGGGTAGAGGGCCTGGAGAGCACTTTGCACCGCCGCATCCAGTGACCCGGCATCCTGCGGGAGAGAGGCAAGTGTCGCTGTTGGGAGAGTGGCCCCGCAGCGGGGACACCGTTCCTCCTGACCAGCTGTCTCTGCCCACCATCCCACGCTGCACTGTGCCACTGGGGCCCTGGGACGCCACACTGGCAATGCTGCTGAGCTCAGGGGCTCCAAACCCTCCTGGGCTGGAAACGGGAGGAGCCGGGAGTGTAGCACAGCAAGCACGGCGCAGGCGGGGCGGGTCCGGTTCCCAGCGCCGGGCTGTGGTTAAGAAGCCTGGGATTAGCCCCGAGGCAGCAGCCGCCTTGCTCGGCCGCCAGCCATGTGGAGGCGGAGGAGCCGCAGCAGCCGAGGGGTTAAGAGGAGTCAGACCAGACAGATCGTGGGGCTGTGCCGGGCTCCGCAGCTCGCTGCAGGAATGTAGCAGATGGGAGGAAGGACAAACATCTGAAGATGGATAGGGTGTTTTGATCCAGACTCATTGCTGAATTCGCCAAACTCAAAATTATTCCTGTATTTTCTGGGAAGCGTTCTGCCGCGTTGCATCCACCCACACTGCCCCAGAGCAGGGTGAGGACACTGGGGCTGTGCCACCTGCGGACCAGCAGTTCCCGATTCATTTTCTCACTGCTGCAGGAGCTGACGGCTGTGTGGCACGGCTGGTACATGGAGAGAAGCCATCCCACAGCTCCCATGTAGCCCGGGCTGTGCTCCAGGCAGCTCAGGGATGAGTCTGGCACACCTGTCAAGGGAACCCCATCGGCGAGTGGGGAAGAGGAGCATCCTCCAAGCAGCTGGGCCCTGCTCCCATAAGAGCACCCAGGAAGTCTCGTGGGATTAGCTCAAGGTGAGCATTACTTCAGGAAGCTAATCCCTGGTCCAGGAGCCCATACAGAGACAAAAGGGCGACGGTTAATTCAGCTTAATTAGTTTTAATGCGCTTTAGCTAAAGCACTTTGCAGTCATGCTCTGGTTAATTCTTCATGACTATTTTTCCATGTCTTGGCACAGGAATCTCCTGCCCCTGCACCTGACAGGAGAAGCCAGAGAGCCAGGCAAAAGAGGAGGCAGTCCCTTCTCAGGGCCCTGATCTGCCACTGTGTTTCCTGTCCAGGCTTTCTGCCCTTGGACCTTTCTCCTCAAGTTTTGTCTTATGTGTACTTGTGTACAGTTCCTAGAATGGACTGGAGACCTTACTCTGGAAAATCCTTGATGAAGGGCAAAGCCCAGCACCTCATTCCATGTTGCCCCACTGGGGCCCTGGTGCAGCCACCTGGTCCCCGGTGCTGAACCCAGCTGGGTGCCCACCACCTCCATGCCCAGCACTACCCATCTGGACTTCCTCCCCGTCCAAACACCGAGGCAAGGAGCCACAACAGCACAGGAGGATCCATCCAGCTCTGAATGCTGCCATGAGAGATGAGCCAGAACTGCCTCCAACAGTCTTTTAAATCCTCCCATGGGTGGTGACTCCCCCATTGCCTGGGCAGCCTGTGCCAGTGCTTGACAACTCATTCAGTGAAGAAATTTTTCTCTAGTATCCAGTCTAACCCTCCCCTGGCACCATTTGAGGCTGTTTCCTGTTGTCTTATCACCCAGGACTTCATCCAGTGGTAGGGACTGCGTGAGCCAGTGTCAGGAGAGAACCAGGGACTGATAGAGGCACCAGACACAGCCCAAGTTGTGCTGGGGAATATTTTGGCCTGGAATGACTGACTAAAAATGTTTTCATGGAGTGTCACAAAGCACTTCATCACTGGGGGAGGCTTTATGGGGTAACCATGGTGCAGCAGCTCCAAGTTCATCGGCGAAGCTGCATCCGGGCCGGCCAGGAGCCCATAGGAATCCAAAAGCAGCCCCTCCACCCGCTGGGAGGGAGTTGGAACAAAGGCATTAGGGAGCATAAGGAGATTTACATTTGCAAAGCTATTTCCATTTTAATAAGCCAAAGTGCTGTTAAATAGAGATTGATATTTCTCCCCAAATACCCATATTTTTAAACTGGTTTACATCAACAAGGCCGGCTGGGCTTTGGGGTTTTGGTGTGGTAAAGTTGTTTAACCCATGCCCGAAGCCACAGGGTGACTCAGCTCTAGCTCCTTTCTCCCCGCTGCTCAGGAAGGAGAGGTTTGAGCCTGGGACCAGTCCTGAATACCAATTCTTCTGCCTCTCCGCAGCCCTTGCTGTCACCAGCTTTGGCAGGGCACGATGCAAGCGCTCAGCCTGGCCGAGAGCGGGGGCCGCGCTCAGCACAGAGCCCGGGGCAACCGCACGTGCCGGCTGCGGTGAGGAACGATCCAATCGGTCTGCGAGCGTCCCCTGCGCTGGCACGGCTCACACAGCAGCTCCCAGCCGCTGCACGCAATCCCCCTCACAAACTTTGCAGGGAAGTTTAAGCATCGCAGGAAGCAGCCCCACACACACCTGCCCAAGCGGCCACGGCCACGTCCTCCTCTACACCTGATATCCAGCCTTGTCCAACCTCCACCTTCACATCTGTCTCTGCCTTCCCACCCACCTCTGTCCTGACACGCACCTCCACACCCACCTCTGCCTTTGCGCCTCCCTCCCCCTTCACTCCCGACCTCCCCGTGCTGTCGCTCCAGCTGCCCACCCTCTGCCCACCCGGTGCCCGCGGGATCGGCAGCCACAGGGAGGGGAAGTGGCAGGGAGAGGGATTACCCCAGGGATTACCATGTTTCCCAGGAAGTGGCAGAGGGGCCGGGGGCCGCGGCACCGACCGTCCCGTCCCTCCTCCTCCTCTCCGGCTCTCCCCGGCCCGGGGCTCCCGGCCGGTCCCCGTTCCGCCGGCGGCTCTTCCCGGCGCCGGCGCCTCCGGAGCCGCTGGCGGGGGCGGGCAGCCCCGGCCCCCTCGGCCCCCTCCGCCCGCCGCGCCTCTTCTGGGGGAAAAAAAGAAGAAACTAAAAAAAAAAAGAAGGAAAAGAAAGAAAAGGCGAAGAAAGCGGGAGCGGGGCGGGGCGGGGGAGGGGAGGGAGGGGGCTGGCGGGGGTGGCCCGGACAGAGCCGGGGGGGCGGCGGGCCGCTTTCCTGTGCCCGCCGGCGGGAGCCCCCCGTACGCTCCCGAGACGCGGCCCCCCGGGGACAGTCCCCCGGTGTGTCCCCGCGGGCGGGGGGGGCGGCCCCCGGGATGGGATGGGATCGGAGTGGAGGGAGAAAGAGACCCAGAGCGGGTGCAGGAGGGGACTGTACCGGGGGTCCTCCCTCAGCCCCCGCCGGCCCCCCCGAGCAGCTCCAGGCGAAGGGTCCTGGAACACATAGGGAACACGCAGAGCTATATGTGCATGTGTGTGTACGTGTGCATGTGTGAACACATGTGTTTGTACACGTGTGCAGATGTGCTCATACAGGCGTTTTGTGCGGGGGTGCCCCTCTTTTCCAATCCACCCAGGAACAGTGTGATCCATCCGCAGTGGTCTATGTCCATGATGGATCCTGTGGCTCCCAGTTCCCACTCCTGAGTTGCCCCAAAAGTGCAGCATCAGGACAGTGAGTGCCTCTCTTGGGACTTTAAACTGTTCCAGGGATGGGAAGGACCTACTGACGGGCAGGATCATGGGATTCACAACCAGAACTGTACAAAAACAACCAGTATAAGAGCCAAAGCCACAGATTTGTTCTCTCCTAAGGCAAAATGCTGCTTCACACATCTCTGCCTGTCCTGGGCACAGACACCTCTCCCAACCCCAGGCATGCTGGGCACAGCTCTCCCAACCCCAGGCACTGTGGGCACAGCAGCACCAGCTCTGCTAGCCCTGCACAACGTCCAGCACTCTCAGCCTCTCTGTGCCTTGCTCAGGCTGCAATCATTTCCACTGTTGCATTCGTGGGAATGGGCTCAAGGCCGGGACTGGGGCTGGGAAAGCACCGGGGCGGGTGGGACGGCCGCAGCGTGGGCTGCAGGCTGCTGGGGCTGTCTCGCTAGTGAACATTTGTCCAGGGATCAGCGAGCGGCCAAAGGACACGCTGTGAAAACAAGCCGAGACGGGAGGAGGTGCAGCTGGGCTGCTGGCGTGTGGGAGGGAGGATGGCGCCAGTGAGGCCTTCGCGTTTGCTTCCCATTTCCTTGGGAGCTGGTGAGAGCCTCCCCGCTGCCTGTATGGATCACGAGTGCTGGTCCTGTGGGTGGGCAGAGGCTTGGCCCTGGGTACCAGGCTGGGCTGCCCAGCTAAGCCCACCACAGGACTGTCCCTTGGCTACAAGCCAGCATCCCCAGTACCAGCTGGGACCAGCTGGCCAGCTCCCCATCCCAACAGTGGCCAATTGCTCCTGTAATTGTGCTAATTCACTTACCAGCTTCAGGTTTCTCATAGTTCCTCTGTGTGCAGGGGAAGGTGAACTCAAGGCTGTGACCTTTTGTAATAGCATGGTCACCTCTGAAATGGACCCAAGAGCTGTGGCTCTTGCATCTCTTAATGGATAGCAGGGCCAGGAGAGGGAGTTGAGGGCAGAGAGGAGGACAGCATGACTGTGTCCTGGACCAGCACAACGGATCGATTCCTCTATGGTACTGGTAAGCAGGAAGAGCGAGATGTGGAGCTGAGCCCAGAGGGACCCCACCACCCTGCACCCAGAGCAGCAGCTCCCCACCTGCACCTTGAGGTGTCTCTTGCCACCTGTGCTCAGCTGGGCCAACACGCAGAGGTAACCAGCAGGTCCAGCTTTGCATCCCCACATCCCCCAAAGCAGTTCCCCATGCCCTCTGACCAGCCTGAGACAGCAAGGCTGAGAGTCAGGGTGCTGGGGAGCAAGTCCAGCAAAAGGCAGAGCTTCTGGGGGCCACCTGGGTGCCCCCGGGGCCCCTCACCCCATGAGCTCACCCTCCTCTGCTGCTCCTGTTCTCCATGTCCTGTTTGTCCCGAGCAGCTGCTGGGACAGGCTGCATGTGGCCTCTTGCCCTGCCCCTCTGCCGGCACAGAGTCACCATTCAGATCCCCCTAGGCTCTGCTCGAGGTCACCATTCTTGCATTTTTATTTTTACTTTTCTGCAAAATCAACCCCTTTGGCTCTCTGTGTCCCCTTTTGTCTCCCATGAGGCTCCCAGACTGTCACAAGCTGGCGTGCTGCGAGAGGAGCCCGCCTGTCTGGGGGAATGCAGCCCCTGGCAGGGGGAGACACACTGAGTGCAGTGCTGGTCCCAAGGGTCCCCTGGGCTGTCACTCGGATGTTGGGGTGGAGGGAGGGTGAGAGCGCTGAGCCCAGCGTCAGGGCTGTCTCTAGGGCTGGCTGCTGGTGGGACCCTGGTGGCTCCTGCCCAATCCCCACATCCAGGGGCCATGGCCACATCTGCTGCTGTCTGTGCCCCATGGGGCTCTCAGTCTGTGAGCTCTGGGGTCTCTGGATATCCCTGCTGTCTGTGCTGGATGAAGTGGTCAGGGCTTGCGTCAGCAGTGGCCCCATGCTGACCCAGAGCCCTCCCAGCTCCAAGAACAGATGAGGCTGGGTCATGCTGAGCCTGCAGCTGGGAAAACAACTGTGGAGGAGCCCCCACATGTTCCTCAGCTGTATTTTTAGTTACTGCTGGGTCAGAGGCTGTCAGAGATGTGCAGGTGACAGTGGACAGCATCAGGCTTTGACACCACATGCGGTGCAGTGGGCAGGAGCCAAAGCTCCCCACACCTTGATGACAGGGTTTCTCTGAGCTCTGGTGAAGTCCCTGTTGGTCTAGGGACAACCACAGTTGCCACAGGTCCAGACCACAGCCCAGTTCTGTGGGTGACAATGAACTTATCCTGGCTGGAAATGGGTAAGGGAGGTTTTATTTTGGGCTGATGACTTCTCTTTCCATGTTCTCCCCAAAACCCACACAGGCTGCTCTCAATTTTCTTCCTGTCTCCATGGGTTTTCCCTGATGCTTCCCCAGCCGACATACACCTGCCAGTGTGAAGCTGGAGAGCAGCAGCAGTCATGCCTCTGGCATTGGTACAAGCTGCCTGGGGAATTCCCGGGCTGGTAATGGCATCGGGGAACACAGATGTGTCCGGATTTCCTTGCAGATGGCAAAAATGGCTGGTGTCCTTGCTCACAGCCACAATCCAGCTCCTGTCATCCCTGGGTAGCCCCAGCACGTGGCTACAAGGGGGACTTGAGCCATGGCACCACGAGAGAGATGTGGAAAGAGCTGGGACAGGATGGGGAACTGCCCACACGTGCTGAGGAGTGTGTGGGGCCAGAGGGACTTCTGACCTGGGGAGCAGGGGAGGGCCTATGGACAGTGGAGAGAGGGGTGTTGTCCTGCAAAGGACAGCAGCAGCACAGGACTCCTGCAAGTCCCTGTCCTCCTGCGCTCCTGGTTCCCATCTGACCATTCCCATTCCTTCTCCAGCAGCCCAGTGGAGCAGACCCCACACTCCCAGAACAGGCAGAGCAGCTCAGCAGGAGAAGCCTTTACCTGTCCAAAGGGCTGGGGCCAGCAGGGCAGGATGTCATGTTCCAATCCCTCTGTCACCACTTGCAGGAAGCACTACCGGGACCGGCACATATGTTGAGCTTTAGATGTGGTTTTGGCTGCTCCTTGCCAAACACAGCAGTGTTTGGTCAGAGTTCAGCTCTTTGAAGGCTTTTTTTTCAGTTCAACTTCAAAATTTGCTCAAAGCCAGGGGGAAGACTTCCTGGTTTTGCTTCCTCTTTATGCTATTCCTTATAAAATTTCATTTCTCCTTATGGAAGAGTTCTGCTTCCTCCATGCTCTTCTTGAAAATCTTGAATGTTGTTTTGATGCAGCCTTTCAGTGAGACAGGGTTGTCACCATGGCAGGTTTGGGAGCTCCTGCTCTGAACTGAGCAAGATCCAGATAAGAGCTGATGATGGGTGACAGGAAGGGTCACAATGCCAATGAGGCTGTGAGTGGGGATTTCGTCTTTTGCCTTTTTCCTCTGTTCTTGCATGTTTCTTTCTGGGCAAAAGGAGCTCTGCCCACGGGCCCCTGGCTCCCAGTGAAGGATTGGGCTGGCACTGATGGAGAGTCACAACCTGTAGGTGGTGATGGTGGGTGCCTCTGGGACACAGCTCTTCCCTGGGTGGTTGGTCCCTCTCTGCAGGCACCATCCTTGCCATGTCCCTCTTACCCAGGTCCCAGAGCTGACAGTGACTGCAGTGCCCCTTTCAAAAGCCGTAGCCACTCACACAAGCCTGGTGGGCATTTACTGGTTGTCTCCCAGGCAGCCTGTAAGTGACCCTGCTGAAAACTTGTGGGACAAAAGGCAAAGGGGAACAGAATGCCTTCTCTATCCTTCGTCTCTCTATCCTTGGTCTCCACGTGCTGAGTTCCTCCAGCACAGACTACATGGCTTCATCCCTTGGGGTCTCCTGAGGCTGCAGCACCAAGGGATATTGCTGTGCTTGAGCAACAGCTGCGTTTCACAACATCCTTAATTGGTTCAAGGATGTTGCCTCTGGCAGCCAGGACTTCCCTGGATCCAGCTTGAGATATGCCTGCATCAGCAGCCATGAGTTTCCTGTGCCTGGACCCCAACAGGAAATGAAAGTAACTGAATCATTTCTTCTTCCCTCACTTGTGTTCTGCAAAGAGAGACCAGCCAGCCCAGCTCTCCTGGCTGGGGGGCACAGGGCTGTTCCCCCCTCACACCTGCCTGGCTGTACCCAGCTCCTGTCCCTGTCTCCAGCCATCATGACAAGAGCTGTAACATATCAGGCCTCAGTAGTGATGTCTTTGGAGCTTGATCCTGGGATAATGGATGTCTCCTCTTGTGCATGGCTGCTCTGTGCAGGAGCCCTGTGACAGGATCTGGAGTTGCAGGGCACCCCACTGAGGCAGTCGCCCTGGCGCAGCTGCCCAGCCCAGGCAGGTGCTCCTCTGCCAGCCCTGCTGGGTGTGGGGGTCCCTGGGATCTGCTCACATGAGGTGAGAAGCTGTGACCTGCCTTCTTTAGCCACTGCTGTGCCCCAAGGCTGCTCTGGCGCCTTTGGCAAGTATGTGGTGTGACAGAAGCAGCTCACAGAGTAGCCAGGAGAGCCAGAGACAGGCTGGGACCCTGCTCCTGGGCAGCCCAGGCTGTTCCCAGCTTTTGTTGGGTGCAGGCTGCAGGAATGTGGCTCTGTCAGGCTCAGCTGCCAGTGCCAAACCCAGCTCTGCTCCACTGAGCATCCACTGCTGCCACAGGCAGGGACCAGGCTGGCAGTGACAGAGAGATGGAAACTGGGCTGTTGCCTCCTAGTTTCCACTGCTCCTTCCCTGCCTTGGGTGGGAGGCACCAGGTGTGCCTCTGTGCTGGGCCATGTGCCCATGGTGCCAGAAGCACAGTGGAGCAGGGTGCTGGCCAAGCAGGAAGTCCTGGGGACGCCCCCCGTGGCTCCTCACACCACCCTGAATAGCAGTTCCCTTTTTGGCAGGGATATAAAGGTGGTGTGGGCAGGGAGAGCCCTGCACTGCGTGGCACTGTGGGAAGCCAGGATGAGAATGCAGAGCGTGGCTGTGGCTTGTGGGGCACTGACCTTGTGCCTGGCACTCACCACAGCCACCAACCCCGGCTTCGTGGTGAGGATCACCCAGGCAGGCCTGGACTACGGTGGGTTCTGCTCCTGATTTCTCTCCTCACAGATGTGCTGGTGGCAGAGGTGTGGAGACAGGTACCCTGTGAGAACTGCAGGGTCCCAGGGCAAGATGGGGGACCATTGGCCATGGATGCCCATGAGAGGAGCACAGGGACAGATTGGGGAAATCCTTGGACAGCGGTGCCAAATGCACCATCAAGCAGGGCTTCCCCTGCTGCACCTGCCTGCCCCCCACGGCAAAGCTTGATGGAACCCCTGCAGAGGGGACCAGCCCTGTGGTGTCTCAGGGAGCTGCAGCCAGGCAGTGTGAGAGGTTAGAACAGCAGGAGGGTGCTGGTCCCACAGCACATCCAGGCAGCCGAGCTGTGAGCCCTGGAGGAGGGAGCTGCAGAGGAGAGAGGAGTTGGGGAGTTTAGGGAGGGGCAGTGACAGAGATGGATGGGCCCCGTGCTGGTTTTATCGAGGCAGGCAGAGCCCCGGCTCCAGCAGAGTGCAGTTATGGATTGAAATACACTGTGTGAGAAACAGCTCATTTACCAGGCAGGTCTGCCAGCGGTGTGGGAGACAACGTGACTCCCCTTCTCAGACGGAGGCTGGGGTGCAGCACCCACTGATGCTGTGCTGCTCCCTGGGACATAAGATCCATCCATCTTCACCTGCTGGCAATGGGCAAGGAGCAGCCCAGTGCCTCCAACCTCCACACACCTCACCTGATTGGCAGCCTGGAAAGAGAGGACTGGGACACCTCTCTCCTTTCTGTAGCCACCACCTTCTCCTGGGGCTGCAAGCAAGGCACCAGGCAGCATTGCCTGTGTGCTCTCAGGGCTCAGTGCATGCAGGTGTGCTTTAAAGCCAGCCTGGGAGGCAGCATCACTGGGATCTCTCCTTTGATCCTTCTGCTGCATGCCCACTGTGTGCTCCAGCTTCTGTAGCAGTGGTGGAGTGACACTGTGCCTGTGTCCCTGCAGCCCAAGAGCAGGGGATCGCGATCCTGGAGAAGAAGCTGGCCCAGCTGGAGCTGCCAGATATGTCAGGGGACACTCGTGTCTTGCGTGTGGGGAAGGTACACTATGAGCTCTCCAGGTGAGCCCTGCCAGTGGTCTGGAGCCACCCTGGCAAGGGGCAGGAGGAGTGGGGAGGGTGGGGCACCCCGGAGCAGTGAAGATCATCCTGTCCCCTCCACAGCTCCCTGAGATGCTGGCCCTGTCCATCCTGCTTGCCCTCCTTCCCTCCCTGATTGTCTACCTCCCTCCCTAGACTTGTTTTGGGGAGCGAGGAACCACTGTAACATGACTTTCCTTTTTATTTGTATATTTTTAGGCTGCGCCTTCGTGATTTCCACTTGCCGTACTCCCGGATTACCCCAGTCTCCAACATGGGTCTGCAGGTCTCCATCTCCAACGCCTTTGCTGAGCTGGATGGAGACTGGCGGGTGAAGTTTCTCTTTATGTGAGTGCCCAGCTCTTCCTCTCCCTATTCAGGCACCCACTCTGTGTCTCCCTCTCTGGAATTGGACAAGTTTTTTTCTTCTCTTCCTCCCCCTTGTGTTTTGGGCAGCCATCACTTTGCTCCCCCAGATATGATGGATAAAACAGGGTGGGAGGCAGGAACAAGGAACATGAAAGGGGAGCTATACATGGACCTTCAGGTGTCTCTTCCACCACCCCTACTTGCTCTCACTCCCTTCTGTTTAAAGGTTACCTGTTGTACTTTATGTGCCAGTGAAATTTGGTTCTCCTGAATTTAAACACTTTCCCAATCTCTGGATGCATCCTACAAGGTGGAGACTGATCCAGATTGATGCATCCTTTAGCAGATTTGAGGTCTCTTCACCACACCTTGGCATTTACAAATTTCCCTTTCTCATCCCCCTCTACCAGTAGCCGGGACCATGGATCTTTCAACCTGAAGGTAGAAAATATCTACATCAAAATTATTCTGAGGCTGGGCAGTGACAGCACTGGGAGGCCCACCATCAGCACCTCGGACTGCAGTGCCCACATCTCCAAAGTCCGGGCACTCTTTTCAGGCAAGCTTGGGTATGTGACTTCACTGGAAGTTCTGGAAACACTGTGTGTTAGCCCACCTGCCATGGGAATGTGGTTCTGCCATTGGAATGTGGCCTTGTTGAGAGGCGTCTCTTGTTGGCAAATCTGACGCTGCCTGGTCTTAAACCTGGCCTGAGTTTCTCCTGCTGTGGCTGCACATTTAGGGGGGTGGGTGTGGTTTACCAGTGAGTCTGTTTTCAAATGTAAACCCTGGGGCAAAGCCACATGCTAAACTGGTGCAGGAATGATGTTCCCAGGGTCTTGCATCTCTAGTCTCTCCCTTTCCTGGGCACATACTACTTCAGTATGGATCTGAGCTAGACAGGGCTTCTCTCTGTGCTTCTCTGCAGGTGGCTTTACAATCTGTTCCACAGCATTATTGAGTCCAGGTTGCGAAAGATTTTGGAAGACAAGGTATGTGAGCAGTGGAGGGCCGGGCCCTGGGTTTTCCAGTGGTCTTTAACCCTCACTTGTGGGTGATGTGCTGGAAGGATCAGAGGTAGGGATGTAACTAGAGCCATAGCACATGACTGTGTTGCCAATTCAGTAAAACCAAAGGAATGGGCGTTTCAGGCTCCATAGCATAGAGTGACTCAGGCTGAATTTGAAACCTGGAGCCTTTGCCAAAGCCCAGCATAATTGGTTTCTAATTAACAAAGACTTTTTTTCCATGTGGTCAGTTAATTAGATCTTATGTCTCAGCCAAACTCATTGTAATGTGATCAGAGCTGTCCTTTAACCAGCCATATTCTGGAGGGCTTTGGGGAGCACTTGGGGGAAACTCTCATTCCTGGATTTCAGACATTTGGTGTTTTGTTTTACGAGGGGGGTCAGGGAGCTCTGGTACCGCTGCCTACTACAGACACTGACATGCAGGAGACCTGCAACAAGACATGGAAACAAGCTGTTAGCAATAATTACTACAAGGATAACTGGCATGAGTTTCAGCCTCTCTGGATGTGAACCTTGCTTGGGAAGGAGGCAGTTGGAGAACAAGCAAATCCCATTCCTGTAGCAGATCCCATCCTGCCCAGGCACTATTCCCAATTCCATGCAACACAGTTCCCTGGTATCCTGGGGTCTATGGCAGCAGATGGTCTGGCAGCAGGAGCAACACCGGGGCTCAGAGGCCTTTTCTGCAGTTTTGTCACCTGGAAGAAGGACAGTTCTAGGACTGCAAAGGGACCCCACTTCCCTCTGCTCCTCCTCCAAACCCCCTCTGCCCCACACACATTCTTCAATGTCTTTGTGGAGTCATGGTGTGAGGGACAATGGGCAGGAGAGGGCAGGGGCAGGGACTGAGCTGCACCCTGGGCACAGCTGGGCCTCAACACAGGCCAGGCAGCCTGTATCTGCCTCCTGCTGTTGCTGCAATGCTTGGGCAGTTCTAGCACCCCCAGTTCTGGGACTCCATTCATAGGGAGATCCCCGTCACAGGGAAATCCAGGTCACAGGGAAATGCAGGTCATGGGGAAATCCCAGTCACTAGGACTTGCATTCTTCTGCTGCAGTAACATCCTCACAGGCAGCAATGGAGCATTTCCAGCACAGACAGAAAAATATCACTGGGGACAGGGAAGAGCTGCAACCTGCTGTCACTAAGGCCATGCCCAAAGCTGTGTCACCGCCTCCTCCTCATCTCTGTCAGTGTGGTTGCTGCCCCTCTGCAGCACTGCATCTCACCATCAGCTCTATGGGCTGCATGCCCAGTCAGACAGATGACAGACAGATCCTGCCTGTGGTTGCTGTGATGTTACAGTGAAAACATTGAAAAGAGCTTGTGCAGATATCCTCAGCCATCTGCAGGACAGTGCCCTGCAGTAAATTTCCCAGGGCAGTGATGAGCCTGCAATAAAATCCCCACAAATGCCAGGGCTTCACTTGTGGATGACAGAGGCAGAGGGATGCACTCTCCTGTCCTGGCACACAGAGCTGTAGGAGCTCAGAAAAGCTCAGCTTCAGGGCAGTCAGTACTCCTGCCCCAGCGCGGTGGGTTAATCCTCTCTGTTGCACTTTTTTGGCCACTGCGTGGCTGCTCAGCATGGTTCATTCCTGCATGGGCCATATGAGATTCCTTCCAAGGGTCTTCCCAGAGCTGAACTGTGCTGAGGGAAAACTGCTGCAAGCAGATGCTTGTAGGTATAAACCCTGCTTGTGTCTTGGACACTTAATGTGCTGCCTGATGAATGGAGGCAATCATCACTGTGCTCATTTTCTTAAGAAAGCTTTGTCATGGAGCTGGGAGTGTGGCTGTGACCCGGCTGCACCTGCTCAGCTCAGTGGCCTTTCTGTCCCACAGGTGTGTGACAATGTGGCCAAGTCTGTGCACAATGAGCTCCAGACGTATATCCGGACGCTGCCAGGTACCAGGGGGAAGGGGTGTAAGTGGGTTTAGGAGCAGCTCTTCCAGGCTTTTCCCAGCCTTGAGGAATGTTTTCCTTTGTGTCCATTCCTCATGTCCTGGTGTTTCAGCACCCAAGCTGGGAGCTGGTGAGCACCGTCTCAGCAGAGACAAATCACTGTGTGTCCTATTAGGCTGTGCAGATCCCTTCAGGATCTGTGCCCATGGACTTGTGGGGGCTTGGGCTGCTTTAGCTGAGGGACCCAGGCCATTTTTCAGGTCCAGGAGATGGTTTGCATTGCTGAAACATCGAGGAGGAAAATGTTTTTTTCTCTTGTAAAGAGAAGCAAGCAGAGGGGCAGTTGGTAGTGAGCTGGTGCACCAGGAAGCCCTGTCATGGCACTGCCCAGATGCCAGTGGAGGCCATCTGCTCCCAGCTTTCCTGACCATCTCCTACTCATCTCTCTTCCTTGTGTTTGCAGTCACATCCAGGATAGATGACAAGACTGGGATCGATTATTCCTTGGTAGCACCCCCAAGAGCTACCTCCAAGTCCCTGGATGCAGACCTGAAGGTGAGAGGCAGACCCGCAGACACCTGATTTGGCCAATGCCATTGACTAAGGCAGGTGGGAACCAAGGTTTTGGTACCTGATGCAAATGCTGTTTGCCAGCCTGAGCCAGCAGGTGAGCCCCACTGCTATTTGCACCCCTTCTCCATGTCTCTCCCTCCTCCCAGGGTGAATTCTACTCCCTGGCCCACCGCTCCACCGTCCCCTTCTCACCGCTGCCACTGGCCTTCCCCTCGGATCACGAGCGCATGGTTTACTTTGGAGCCTCCAGCTACTTCTTCAACACAGCTGGCATTGCCTACCACAAGGCTGGGGCACTGGTCTTTGAAATCTCAGAGGCCACGGTGAGTGGCACAAGTAGGACAGGGCTGGGAAAGATGTTCCACTTTCTGAGGAGCCAGCAATCCTGCACCCGTGAGAGAGCTGGGGGCTGAGGGATGAGGCTGTCACACATGGCAGCATCTGGGGATGCCATAAGCTCCTCTGTGCCACATCGCCCCCAGTGTGACCCAGTCCTCTCCCTGCAGATCCCAAAAGATGTAGAATTCAAGTTGAACACTTCTGTCTTCTCAGCCTTCATTCCCCAGGTGAGCAGTCTGGCCCGGCCTGCCCTGAGCTCTCGCACACACAGGCTTTGCTCTGTGCCAGGTGTTCTCCCCTGAGGACTGGGGGTTTGTGCCGTCATTCCCATCCTCTCCCTACTCCCACACAGCTGGAGGAGAAGTTCCCAAACATGCCAATGAAGTTCAGGCTGTCCACTCCCACTGCTCCGTTCCTGACCATTGGACCAGGAGGAATCTCGTTCCAGCCCATTGTGGATGTCCAGGCTTATGCCATCCTTCCCAACTCCAGCCTGGCTCCTCTCTTCCTCCTCAGTCTGGTGAGTTCAGACACGGCCTGTGGCAATGGAGCACAAGGGAGTTTGAGCTGAGCCCAGTCCTGTTGCCCAGATCCTGCCAGGAGAGCTCCCAGGAGCTGTCCAGGCACAAGTGAGGGTTGTCCCCTACTGAACAATTCCTGAGCTGACAAATGCCAGGTTTAATGCTGGGTGCAAACACAACCCCTGGATGGGCAGTGGTGTGTTTCAGCTGGTCAGAGCCGTTCCCCTGGGTGTCTGCTTTGGGCTGATGTGGGGTGAGCACTGCCAGAGCTCTGTGCTCTCTCCGCAGACAGGGAACGTGTCCGCTGTCATCAATGTGAGATCCGGCCGCATAGTTGGGAGCCTGGATGTGGGCAGGTACAGAGGGGAGGAGCCACTGACTGGGCAGGGGGTGGCTGGGGGGTCGTTCTGTTTTGGGTGCCCAGGGACAGAGAGGGGGTGGGAAGGTCCCTGGGATGTGGGCTTGCTGTGGAGGGAATGAGCTGGGGCTGGAGGTAGTGGGATCTGCATAGCCATCGAAGGGTGGAATCACTCCCTCCCTTGGCACATCCTCCACAGCACCACTTCTGTCCCTGTGCAGGATCAGGCTCTCTCTGAAGGACTCAGCTGTTGGCATTTTCCAGGTAAGCTATCCTTGACCCCAACCAGAGCTCCCAGCATGGAGCTGGCAGCCAGGACTGGGAGTCATTCCCTACTGCGTTCCACCATGGGACACCACACTGACCCTGCAGCCACCTCCTACCTCAGCCTGCAAGGCTGGGAAAGGATACAGAGCCTGATCTGTTGCTGCTCTCACCCCAACATTTCCTACACTGCCACTGTGAACAGACAAAACTACTGGTCTCTGGCGAAGTGTGTGCCCATCCCACCCTTCATTTCCTTTTTCTAATTATCCTCAAGTACCTGCATGTCTCCTATCCTGCAGACTAAAGCTTTTCCTCCCCCTCTCCCCACTCCCCAGGTACGAACAATGCAGTCCTTAATGAACATCCTGACTTCCAGTGTCCTCCTCCCACGTCTCAATGGTGAGAACCTACTGGGGGGATGGGGTTGCTGGAGCACCCTCCCCTCAGATTTCTCCATCCAAGGGGTCCCAGCTCACTAATTAAATCCTCATTGCCAAGGCTGATGCACGGCAAAGTGTGTGCAGGAGGCGGCAGTGAAGCGGAGGGAGCCTCTTGCTGCTCTGACAGGCTCCCAGCAGCAAACACAATGGAAAATATGAGCCCTATGCAGATCCTAATGCTTTCCAGACCCTCTCCCTGAATCCCTGCATCTCCTGCCTCGCCTGCAGCTCAGACCAGAGTGGGGCTGGTGGCAGGAGTGGCCAAGGGGACTGTCATGGCACAACACGCAGCCCTTCTGTAGAGCTTGGGAGGAGTTTCCTCTGCCAGTCCCAGGAGCAGTGGAGGAGAGAATAGGGCTAGGGGAAGGAGGTGGCCACCTTCTCTGAGTTCTTTGTGCTCCCTTGACTCCCATTCCCATCCCAATGCAGACACATGTGTTGTCTTTTCCAGCCCGCTTAGATGAGGGTTTCCCTCTGCCACTTCTGGACAGGATTCAGCTCTCCAATATCCTTGTGAGGTTCCACCAGGTGAGTGAGGGGGAGCAGCTGGCCCCTGCTGGGGCCCATCCTGCTGCCCACAAAGCCCTGTTTACCAGCACAGCCTCCATATCTAGTTCCCCCAGCTGTGCCATGATGTGATGGATGGGAGCTCTCAGCAGCAAACCAGTTCTCTGCTTTTCCTGGCTGCATTTGGGTATCTGGGATGGCACCACATTATTCTTCAGTTCTTAAGCCTGGGGTCTGAGTTTTCAATGCTGCTTTTTACAGCAGTGTCAGCCCCAAATCCCCACTCTCCCTGACTGGCAATGCATGGATGGATACTGTAATGCCTGGTAGGATGCAGCCCCTGCCTGCTCTGCTGTTAGCAGCTGTACCAGGTCCAAGGGAGCAGAAAGAGCCCCTATTGTGGGGTGCCTTGGGGAAAACTCAAAGCAGGATCACCATGGGGATTCTGAAAAGCTGTAGTGAGGTGTGGCTGTGAAATGCCTCCAGAGCCTGTCAGGGGGAGAAAAAAGCACAGGGGTTGGCAGAGCCACATGTCCTAATCCATTCTGTGTTCTGGGACGTGCTGGGTGCTGGGCAGTGCAGCTCCCAGGGCCTGTAGCAGCCCAGTGCTTTCTCTCTTTCTCCCAGAATTTCCTGCTGCTTGGAGCAGATGTTCGCTTCCAGCCCCGGAGATGAAGATGAGGCAGTGAGAGCCCTTCAGCACTAAAGATGCTCCATTCACCACTTTGCCCTTCCCTGCCCCTGATCTCAGCGCCAAAGGTCACTGCTCCTGCCACTGTCCTGCACTGCTGCCTTGGCCAGGACCCTCCATCCTCCTTCTGGGGCCTCACCTGGTGCTACCATGAGCTGGGGGTCCCCTGCCCTGGGCCACCCCCTCCCCTCCTCCCTCTGAGCAGCAATAAAGGCATTATTGCTGGGCCTGTGCTCTTGGTATCACTGTCTGTGCTTGGGGATGCACTGGGCCAGGTGGGAGCTGGAGCTGGATTAGGACCACTTTGTTGGGGTGTTTCCATGGCCATGGCGAGGCACCACAGAACACCTGTGTCCTGCTGTCCTGTGCCTTCACTGCAGCCTTGGGGTACAATAGCTGAAAAGAGTGCAGTGGAAAAGGCCCCGGGAATGCTGGCAATAGCAGCTGAACAGGAGCACCAGGTGGCCAACAGGGCCAGAGGCATCCTGGCCTGTATCAACATGGCCTGTAACCAGTAGGGCAGGCAGACCAGGGAAGGGATTGTCCCCCTGGCATGGGTGAGGCCCACACCTCAAGTCCTTTTTCCAGTTCTGGGTCCTTCACTTCAAAATGGACATGGAGGTGTTGGATCATGTCCAGAAAAGGGTAATGGAGCTGGCAAAGAGGCTGGAGCATCAGAGAGGCTGAGGGATCTGTGGGGGCTCAGCCTGGAAGAAGGGAGGCTCAGGGGGGACCTTCTCACCTTCACAACTCCCTGACAGGAGGGAGCAGCCAGGCAGGGATCAGGCTCTGCTCCCAGGGAACAAGGGACAGGATGAGAGGACATGGTCTTAAGTTGCACCAGGGGACTTTTACGTGGGATATTAGGAAAAATCTTTCACAGGAAGGGTCATTTGACCTTGGAGTGGGCAGCCCAGGGAGGTGATGGAGTCCCCGTCCCTGGAGGTGTTTAAGGGTAGACTGGACATGGCGCTCAGTGCCCTGGTTTAGCTGAAATGGTGCTTCTGGTCACAGACTGCACTCGATAACCTCCGAGGTCCCTTTTAACCTAATTAATTCTGTGATTTTTGTGGTTCCCGCGGCGGCACCGCCCAGCAGCGGGGCGGGCCCGGAATGGCGGCGGGGCGGGACGCGGAGCCGAGGGGCGGAGGCAGCGGCGGAGCCTCCCCGTCCCTGGCTGGCCGCTCCTTCCCCAAAGCGCCCTGTGTTCTGTGGTCAGTGCACTTTTCCTCCCCTAGAGCTTAGTCCCTGAAGTGTGTCTGCAGGGGAGATACTCTCAGGCAAGCAAAGTGTTCGCAGATAAGACAGAGATAAGACATAATCGCCACACCACAAGCAGCACTCTCAGGTGCCATTAGATTCCCTGCCTTTAGCTGAATTCTCCTCACAGAGCACTTGGGCCTCTTAGGCTGGGGCTCTGTGCAGGAGCAGCAGTTGCAATGCCCCGCTGTGCTGGCTCCCCAGGGAGAAGGCAGAGCAGGCCATCTGGAACCGTCTGCAGCACCTCAAGGCGCTGAAGGCCCGGCGGCCCCAGGCTCGTGCTCCACTCCGCGTCGGGATCCTGGGTACGGCCGGGCTGCATGGCCTGAGTCCTGCTGGCAGCAGCTGCCTTGGCCTGGGGTGAAAGCAGCTGGAAGGGATGCAGGGGAGTAACGGAGGGCAGGCACTGCCTCATGAGGAGCCTTCTTTGCTGGCAGGATGCGTGGCCGAGAGGCTTAAGGAGGAGATTCTGCACAGGGAGAAGCTGGTTGATGTCGTGGCAGGCCCTGATGCCTACTGTGACCTCTCTGTGCTGAAGTCCCTGTTGGTCTAGGGCAACCACAGGTCCTGCCACAGGTCCAGACCACAGCCCAGTTCTGTGGGTGACAATGAACTTATCCTGGCTGGAAATGGGTAAGGGAGGTTTTATTTTGGGCTGACAACTTCTCTTTCCATGTTCTCTCCAAACCCACACAGGCTGCTCTCAATTTTCTTCCTGTCTCCATGGGTTTTCCCTGATGCTTCCCCAGCTGACATACACCTGCCAGTGTGAGGCTGGAGAGCAGCAGCAGTCATGCCTTTGGCATTGGTACAAGCTGCCCGGGGAATTCCCGGGCTGGTAATGGCATCGGGGAACACAGATGTGTCCGGATTTCCTTGCAGATGGCAAACAGGCAGGTTATAGTGCCACAGAACAAAGATGTATTCAGATTTTCCTGTAGATGGCAAATGTGCCTGCGCTGCTCACAGCCCAAGGAGCAGAATTGCCCCAGGCTGGTCCCTGTAGTACCTGGTAGCCCCAGCACATGGCTACAAGGGGTGTGTGAGCCATGGAACCACGAGAGAGATGTGGAAAGAGCTGGGACAGGATGGGGAACTGCCCACACGTGCTGAGGAGTGTGTGGGGCCAGAGGGACTTCTGACCTGGGGAGCAGGGGAGGGCCTATGGACAGTGGAGAGAGGGGTGTTGCCCTGCAAAGGACAGCAGCAGCACAGGACTCCTGCAAGTCCCTGTCCTCCTGCGCTCCTGGTTCCCATCTGACCATTCCTTCTCCAGCAGCCTGGGGGAGCCAGCCTTTCCCCAGTGGAGCAGACCCCACACTCCCAGAACAGGCAGAGCAGCTCAGCAGGAGAAGCCTTTACCTGTCCAAAGGGCTGGGGCCAGCAGGGCAGGATGTCATGTTCCAATCCCTCTGTCACCACTTGCAGGAAGCACTACCGGGACCGGCACATATGTTGAGCTTTAGATGTGGTTTTGGCTGCTCCTTGCCAAACACAGCAGTGTTTGGTCAGAGTTCAGCTCTTTGAAGGCTTTTTTTTCAGTTCAACTTCAAAATTTGCTCAAAGCCAGGGGGAAGACTTCCTGGTTTTGCTCCCTCTTTATGCTATTCCTTATAAAATTTCATTTCTCCTTATGGAAGAGTTCTGCTTCCTCCATGCTCTTCCTGAACAACTTGAATGTTGTTTTGATGCAGCCCTTCAGTGAGACGGGGTTGTCACCATGGCAGGTTTGGGAGATCCTGCTCTGAACTGAACAAGATCCAGACAAGAGCTGATGATGGGTGACAGGAAGGGTCACAATGCCAATGAGGCTGTGAGTGGGGATTTGGTCTTTTGCCTTTTTCCTCTCTTCTTGCATGTTTCTTTCTGGGCAAAAAGGAGCTCTGGGCAAAAGGAGCTCTGCCCACAAGCTCCAGGCTGAAGGATATTGCCTCTGGCAGTCAGGACTTCCCTGGATCCAGCATGAGATATGCCTGCATCAGCAGCCATGGGTTTCCTTTGCCTGGACACCAGGCACAGGAAATGAAATGAAATGACTGAAATGAAATCGACTGAAATATTTCTTCATCCATCACCTTTATCTTGCAAAGAGGGACCAGCCAGCCCAGCTCTCCTGGCTGGGGGGCACAGGGCTGTTCCCCCCGCACACCTGCCTGGCTGCACCCAGCTCCTGTCCCTGTCTCCAGCCATCATGACAAGAGCTGTAACATATCAGGCTTCAGTAGTGATGTCTTTGGAGCTTGATCCTGGGATAATGGATGTCTCCTCTTGTGCATGGCTGCTCTGTGCAGGAGCCCTGTGACAGAATCTGGAGTTGCAGGGCACCCCACTGAGGTAGTCGCCCTGGCGCAGCTGCCCAGCCCAGGCAGGTGCTCCTCTGCCAGCCCTGCTGGGTGTGGGGGTCCCTGGGATCTGCTCACATGAGGTGAGAAGCTGTGACCTGCCTTCTTTAGCCACTGCTGTGCCCCAAGGCTGCTCTGGCGCCTTTGGCAAGTCTGTGGTGTGACAGATGCAGCTCACAGAGTAGCCAGGAGAGCCAGAGACAGGCTGGGACCCTGCTCCTGGGCAGCCCAGGCTGTTCCCAGCTTTTGCTGGGTGCAGGCTGCAGGAATGTGGCTCTGTCAGGCTCAGCTGCCAGTGCCAAACCCAGCTCTGCTCCACTGAGGATGCCACAGGCAGGGACCAGGCTGGCAGTGACAGAGAGATGGAAACTGGGCTGTTGCCTCCTAGTTTCCACTGCTCCTTCCCTGCCTTGGGTGGGAGGCACCAGGTGTGCCTCTGTGCTGGGCCATGTGCCCATGGTGCCAGCAGCACAGTGGAGCAGGGTGCTGGCCAAGCAGGAAGTCCTGGGGACGCCCCCCGTGGCTCCTCACACCACCTTTGCCCAAGCTTCCTGTTTTGGCAGGGATATAAAGGTGGTGTGGGCAGGGAGAGCCCTGCACTGCGTGGCACTGTGGGAAGCCAGGATGGGAATGCAGAGCGTGGCTGTAGCTTGTGGGGCACTGACCTTGTGCCTGGCACTCACCACAGCCACCAACCCCGGCTTCGTGGTGAGGATCACCCAGGCAGGCCTGGACTACGGTGGGTTCTGCTCCTGATTTCTCTCCTCACAGATGTGCTGGTGGCAGAGGTGTGGAGACAGGTACCCTGTGAGAACTGCAGGGTCTCGGGGCAGGATGGGGGACCATTGGCCATGGATGCCCATGTGAGGAGCACAGGGACAGATTGGGGAAATCCTTGGACAGCGGTGCCAAATGCACCATCAAGCAGGGCTTCCCCTGCTGCACCTGCCTGCCCCCCACGGCAAAGCTTGATGGAGCCCCTGCAGAGGGGACCAGCCCTGTGGTGTCTCAGGGAGCTGCAGCCAGGCAGTGTGAGAGGTTAGAACAGCAGGAGGGTGCTGGTCCCACTGCACATCTAGGCAGCCGAGCTGTGAGCCCTGGAGGAGGGAGCTGCAGAGGAGAGAGGAGTTGGGGAGTTTAGGGAGGGGCAGTGACAGAGATGGATGGGCCCCGTGCTGGTTTTATCGAGGCAGGCAGAGCCCCGGCTCCAGCAGAGTGCAGTTATGGATTGAAATACACTGTGTGAGAAACACACAGCATCCCAGGGGCTCAGACCACATGCAGATCTTACCCAGTGCACTGCCTGGAGAGTGAGGCCTGGGACACCTCTTTCCTTTCTGTAGACACCACCTTCTCCTGGGGCTGCAAGCAGGGCACCGGGCAGCATTGCCTGTGTTCTCACCGGGCTCTGTGCACAGAGGTTTGCTTTAAAGCCAGCCTGGGAGGCAGCATCACTGGGATCTCTCCTTTGATCCTTCTGCTGCATGCCCACTGTGTGCTCCATCTCCTCTGGCTGGAATGTTGGAGTAGTGGAGTGGTGGAGTGACACTGTGCCTGTGTCCCTGCAGCCCAACAGCAGGGGATCGCAATCCTGGAGAAGGAGCTGGCCCAGCTGAAGCTGCCAGACTTCTCGGGTAAATCAGGGAAGGTGCGCTACTCATTCTCCAGGTAAGCCCTGTGAGCCTTGCCAGTGACCTGGGGCCACCCACTGCCCCCAGTGAGGGGCAGGAGGAGTGGGGATGGTGGAGAGACCCCGGAGCTGTGAGGACCATCCTGTCCCCTCCACAGCTCCCTGAGAAGTTGGTCCTGTCCCTGGTGCATGTTTCTGTTTTACTCCTTGCCCAAGGGGAAAATTGGAACCAGGGTCACGGCACTCTGGGCATGGCTGGACTGTGTGCAGTCAAAGCCTGGGTAGTGGAGATGGCCTTGCCTGTGGGACCAGGGCACACATTCCTATGTGAGGCAGGAGCTCAGTCCCTGTGGAAATGCCAGTTCCCTGCTGCCCAGGTGCCTCTCTGCTCCTGCAGCACAGTGTTTGGAGCTGCCTTGGGTGGCTGCAATGGCCACATTCCCAAAGGCGCCACTCTGCTGTGTGTGTCTCTGCCTGGCGTAGCTTTGCAGTAGCAGAACTACAGCTGGAAATGCTGCCAGTGCAGTGACTCCATCCTGCTCGCCCTCCTTTCCTCCCTAATTGTCTACCTCTCTCCTACCCTATCTTTGTGCTTGGGAGTGTGGAACCGCTGTAACATGACTTTTATTTTATTTTTATATTTTTAGGCTGCGCATTCCCAGCTTCCGCTTGCCACACTCACAGATTACCCCGATCTCCAACGTGGGCCTGCAGGTCTCCATCTCCAATGCCTTTGCTGAGCTGGATGGAGACTGGCGAGTGAAGTTTCTCTTTATGTGAGTGCTCAGCTCTTCCTCTCCCTATTCAGGCACCCAGACTGTGTCTCCCTCTCTGGGTCTGGACAGGTTTTTTCTCCTCTCCCTCCCCCTTGTGTTTTGGGCAGCCATCACTTTGCTCCCCCAGATATGATGGATAAAACAGGGTGGGAGGCAGGAACAAGGAACATGAAAGGGGAGCTATACATGGACCTTCAGGTGTCTCTTCCACCACCCCTACTTGCTCTCACTCCCTTCTGTTTAAAGGTTACCTGTTGTACTTTATGTGCCAGTGAAATTTGGTTCTCCTGAATTTAAACACTTTCCCAATCTCCTCTGGATGCATCCTACAAGGTGGAGACTGATCCAGATTGATGCATCCTTTAGCAGATTTGAGGTCTCTTCACCAGACCTTGGCATTTACAAATTTCCCTTTCTTACCCTCCTCCCTGTAGCCGGGGACATGGATCTTTCAACCTGAAGGTAGAAAATATCAACATGAAAATCATCTTGAGGCTGGGCAGTGACAGCACTGGGAGGCCCACCATCAGCACCTCGGACTGCAGTGCCCACATCTCCAAAGTCCGGGTGCGCTTTTCAGGCAAGCTTGGGTATGTGACTTCACTGGAAGTTCTGGAAACACTGTGTGTTAGCCCACCTGCCATGGGAATGTGGTTCTGCCATTGGAATGTGACCTTGTTGAGAGGCATCTCTTGTTGGCAAATCTGAGGCTGCCTGGTCTTAAACCTGGCCTGAGTTTCTCCTGCTGTGGCTGCACATTTAAGGGGGTGGGTGTGGTTTACCAGTGAGTCTGTTTTCAAATGTAAACCCTGGGGCAAAGCCACATGCTAAACTGGTGCGGGAATGATGTTCCCAGGGTCTTGCTTGAGAATGGTGTTCTCTCTCGTCCCCCTTTCCTGGGCACATACTACTTCAGTATGGATCTGAGCTAGACAGGGCTTCTCTCTGTGTTTCTTTGCAGGTGGCTTTACAATCTGTTCCACCGCGTTATTGAGTCCAAGTTGCGAAAGGATTTAGAGAGGAAGGTATGTGAGCAGTGGAAGGCTGCGTCCTGTGTTTTCTGGTGGTCTTTAGCCCCCACTTGTAGGTAATGTCCTCAAAGGCTCAGAAGTAGGGATGTAACTAGAGCTAGAGCACCCCCCCCCACCAGCACGGTGGGTTAATCCTCTCTATTGCTCTTTTCCGGCCATGCCCTGGCTCTTCAGTACGGTTCATTCCTGCATGGGCCATATGAGATTCCTTCCAAGGGCTTCCCCAGAGCTGAACTGTGCTGAGGGAAAACTGCTGCAAGCAGATGCTTGTAGGTATAAACCCTGCTTGTGTCTTGGACACTTAATGTGCTGCCTGATGAATGGAGGCAATCATCATTGTGCTCATTTACTTAAGAAAGCTTTGTCATGGAGCTGGGAGTGTGGCTGTGACCCGGCTGCCCCTGCTCAGCTCGGTGGCCTTTCTGTCCCACAGGTGTGTGACAATGTGGCCAAGTCTGTACAAAATGAGCTCCAGAAGCAGGTCCGGACACTTCCAGGTACTGGGGGCTGTAGTGGGCTTAGAAGCAGCTCTTCCAGGCTTTTCTCAGCCATGAGGAACGTTTTCCTATGTGTCCACTCCCCATCTCCGAGTGCTCCTGCACCCAAGCTGGGACCTGTTGAGCACCTTCTCAGCAGAGACAAATCACTGTGTGTCCTGTCTGGCTGTGGGAATTCCTTCAGAATCTGTGCCCAAGGACTGTCAGGGGCTTTGGCAACTTTGGCCTGGGGGGACCCAGGCCACTCCTCAGGTCCAGGAGATGTCTGTGAAAAAGTGGGGGTTTTTGCTTCCTAGCAAAAGCGAGTAGAGGAGCAGTTGGTAGTGAGCTGATGCACCAGGAAGCCCTGTCATGGCACTGCCCAGATGCCAGTGGAGGCCATCTGCTCCCAGCTTTCCTGACCATCTCTTTTCTCATCTCTCTTCCTTGTGTTTGCAGTAACAGCCAGAATAGATGACAAGACTGGGATCGATTATTCCTTGGTAGCACCCCCAAGAGCTACCTCCAAGTCCCTGGACCTGGACCTAAAGGTGAGAGGCAGCCCTGGGGACACTTGATTTGGCCAATGCCATTGACTAAGGCAGGTGGGAACCAAGGTTTTGGTACCTGATGCAAATGCTGTTTGCCAGCCTGAGTCAGTAGGTGAGCCCCACTGCTATTTGCACCCCTTCTCCATGTCTCTCCCTCCTCCCAGGGTGAATTCTACTCCCTGGCCCACCGCTCCACCGTCCCCTTCTCACCGCTGCCACTGGCCTTCCCCTCGGATCACGAGCGCATGGTTTACTTTGGAGCCTCCAGCTACTTCTTCAACACAGCTGGCATTGCCTACCACAAGGCTGGGGCACTGGTCTTTGAAATCTCAGAGGCCACGGTGAGTGGCACAAGTAGGACAGGGCTGGGAAAGAGGTTCCATTTGCAGAGGAGCTCCAGGAGCAGCCAGCAGTTTTAGAGTAGTGCCAGAGAGAAGAGCTGGGGGCTTTGAGATGGGGCTGGGCTGTCACACATGGCAGCGTTCGAGGACGGAAGGGCTCGCCATGGGCTCCTCTGTGCCACATCGCCCCCAGTGTGACCCAGTCCTCTCCCTGCAGATCCCACAGGAAGCGGGATTCAGCTTGGATACCTCTGTCTTCTCAGCCTTCATTCCCCAGGTGAGCAGTCTGGCCCGGCCTGCCCTGAGCTCTCGCACACACAGGCTTTGCTCTGTGCCAGGTGTTCTCCCCTGAGGACTGGGGGTTTGTGCCGTCATTCCCATCCTCTCCCTACTCCCACACAGCTGGAGGAGAAGTTCCCAAACATGCCAATGAAGTTCAGGCTGTCCACTCCCACTGCTCCGTTCCTGACCATTGGACCAGGAGGAATCTCGTTCCAGCCCATTGTGGATGTCCAGGCTTATGCCATCCTTCCCAACTCCAGCCTGGCTCCTCTCTTCCTCCTCAGTCTGGTGAGTTCAGACACGGCCTGTGGCAATGGGGCACAAGGGAGTTTGAGCTGAGCCCAGTCCTGTTGCCAAGATCCTGCCAGGAGAGCTCCCAGGAGCTGTCCAGGCACAAGTGAGGGTTGTCCCCTACTGAACAATTCCTGAGCTGACAAATGCCAGGTTTAATGCTGGGTGCAAACACACCCCTGGATGGGCAGTGGTGTGTTTCAGCTGGTCAGAGCCATTCCCCTGGGTGTCTGCTTTGGGCTGATGTGGGGTGAGCACTGCCAGAGCTCTGTGCTCTCTCCGCAGACAGGGAACGTGTCCGCTGTCATCAACGTGAGATCCGGCCGCATAGTTGGGAGCCTGGATGTGGGCAGGTACAGAGGGGAGGAGCCACTGACTGGGCAGGGAGTGACTGGGGGGGTCTTTCTGTTTTGGGTGCCCAGGGACAGAGAGGGGGTGGGAAGGTCCCTGGGATGTGGGCTTGCTGTGGAGGGAATGAGCTGGGGCTGGAGGTAGTGGGATCTGCAGAGCCATCGAAGGGTGGAATTGCTCCCTCCCTTGGCACATCCTCCACAGCACCACTTCTGTCCCTGTGCAGGATCAGGCTCTCTCTGAAGGACTCAGCTGTTGGCACTTTCCAGGTAAGCTGTCCTTGACCCCAACCAGAGCCCCCAGCATGGAGCTGGCAGCCAGGACAGGGAGTCATTCCCCACTGCCTTCCACCATGGGACACCACACTGACCCTGCAGCCACCTCCTGCCTCAGCCTGCAAGGCTGGGAAAGGATACAGAGCCTGATCTGTTGCTGCTCTCACCCCAACATTTCCTACACTGCCACTGTGAACAGACAAAACTACTGGTCTCTGGCGAAGTGTGTGCCCATCCCACCCTTCATTTCCTTTTTCTAATTATCCTCAAGTACCTGCATGTCTCCTATCCTGCAGACTAAAGCTTTTCCTCCCCCTCTCCCCACTCCCCAGGTACGAATGATGCAGTCCATAATGAACTACTTGACATCCAGTGTCCTCCTCCCACGTCTCAATGGTGAGAACCTACTGGGGGGATGGGGTTGCTGGAGCACCCTCCCCTCAGATTTCTCCATCCAAGGGGTCCCAGCTCACTAATTAAATCCTCATTGCCAAGGCTGATGCACGGCAAAGTGTGTGCAGGAGGCGGCAGTGAAGCGGAGGGAACCTCTTGCTGCTCTGACAGGCTCCCAGCAGCAAACACAATGGAAAATATGAGCCCTATGCAGATCCTAATGCTTTCCAGACCCTCTCCCTGAATCCCTGCATCTCCTGCCTCGCCTGCAGCTCAGACCAGAGTGGGGCTGGTGGCAGGAGTGGCCAAGGGGACTGTCATGGCACAACACGCAGCCCTTCTGTAGAGCTTGGGAGGAGTTTCCTCTGCCAGTCCCAGGAGCAGTGGAGGAGAGGATAGGGCTAGGGGAAGGAGGTGGCCACCTTCTCTGAGTTCTTTGTGCTCCCTTGACTCCCATTCCCATCCCAATGCAGACACATGTGTTGTCTTTTCCAGCCCGCTTAGATGAGGGTTTCCCTCTGCCACTTCTGGACAGGATTCAGCTCTCCAATATCCTTGTGAGGTTCCACCAGGTGAGTGAGGGGGAGCAGCTGGCCCCTGCTGGGGCCCATCCTGCTGCCCACAAAGCCCTGTTTACCAGCACAGCCTCCATATCCAGTTCCCTCAGCTCTGCTGGAAAGTGACGAATGGGACGATGCTCTTCACTGAGATCCCAACCGCCCAGTGGCAAACCAGAGCACATATCCCAATCCATTCTGCCTTCTGGGATGTGCTGGGTGCTGGGCAGTGCAGCTCCCAGGGCCTGTAGCAGCCCAGTGCTTTCTCTCTTTCTCCCAGAATTTCCTGCTGCTTGGAGCAGATGTTCGCTTCCAGCCCCGGAGATGAAGATGAGGCAATGAGAGCCCTTCAGCATTAAAGATGCTCCATTCACCACTTTGCCCTTCCCTGCCCCTGATCTCAGCGCCAAAGGTCACTGCTCCTGCCACTGTCCTGCACTGCTGCCTTGGCCAGGACCCTCCATCATCCTTCTGGGGCCTCACCTGGTGCTACCATGAGCTGGGGGTCCCCTGCCCTGAGCCACCCCCTCCCCTCCTCCCTCTGAGCAGCAATAAAGGCATTATTGCTGGGCCTGTGCTCTTGGTATCACTGTCTGTGCTTGGGGATGCACTGGGCCAGGTGGGAGCTGGATTAGGACCATTTCGTTGGGGTGTTTCCATGGCCATGGCGAGGCACCACAGAACACCTGTGTTCTGCTGTCCTGTGCCTTCACTGCAGCCTTGGGGTACAATAGCTGAAAAGAGTGCAGTGGAAAAGGCCCCGGGAATGCTGGCAATAGCAGCTGAACAGGAGCACCAGGTGGCCAACAGGGCCAGAGGCATCCTGGCCTGTATCAACATGGCCTGTAACCAGTAGGGCAGGCAGACCAGGGAAGGGATTGTCCCCCTGGCGTGGGTGAGGCCCATACCTCAAGTCCTTTTTCCAGTTCTGGGTCCTTCACTTCAAAATGGACATGGAGGTGTTGGATCATGTCCAGAAAAGGGTAATGGAGCTGGCAAAGAGGCTGGAGCATCAGAGAGGCTGAGGGATCTGTAGGGGCTCAGCCTGGAAGAAGGGAGGCTCAGGGGGGACCTTCTCACCTTCACAACTCCCTGACAGGAGGGAGCAGCCAGGCAGGGATCAGGCTCTGCTCCCAGGGAACAAGGGACAGGATGAGAGGACATGGTCTTAAGTTGCACCAGGGGACTTTTACGTGGGATATTAGGAAAAATCTTTCACAGGAAGGGTCATTTGACCTTGGAGTGGGCAGCCCAGGGAGGTGATGGAGTCCCCGTCCCTGGAGGTGTTTAAGGGTAGACTGGACATGGCGCTCAGTGCCCTGGTTTAGCTGAAATGGTGCTTCTGGTCACAGACTGCACTCGATAACCTCCGAGGTCCCTTTCAACCTAATTAATTCTGTGATTTTTGTGGTTCCCGCGGCGGCACCGCCCAGCAGCGGGGCGGGCCCGGAATGGCGGCGGGGCGGAACGCGGCGCCGAGGGGCGGAGGCAGCGGCGGAGCCGCATTGTCGGCGCACGGCGGTGCCTGTCTGTCCCTAGCCGGTCGGTCCGTCCCCCAAAGCGCCCCCCCGCAGCCGCGGCCATGCTGCCCGGGAGCCGAGCGCTGCGTGCGGCGGGGCTGCTCCTCCGCCCGCCCGGGGCCGCTCCCCGCACTGGGGCCGCCCGCAGGGCGCGCTGCGGGATAGGACAGCGGCCGGTGTGGCGCGGCTTCGCGCTGCCCGCGGGGCCCGACCTGCGGCACTTCCTGAGGGCAGCTGCCGCGGGGCAGCCGGGGCCGTCGCCAGAGCTGCCGCCTGAGCCGGGCTCTAGCCCCGGGGCCCCCAAAGGTCTGTGGGTCTTCGGGATCGGAGCTGTTGGAGTCAACTGAACCCCTCTGCTCTGGCCTCGCTGCCGGGTCAAAGGCAGCCCTAAGGCCGGTGCGGACAATGGTGCTTCCCAGTCGGAGCAGAGTGGGGGAGAAGGGTTGTTTGGTTGCTTTTGGGGCCCTGAGGGGGTTTTGACGCTAGAAGAAGTTTAGTTCTTGGCTGTAAAGTCGTGTGTGTTCTTCCACCACAGAGTTGGGCAGAGAGCAGGTTGCTGTGGCGCCTGCCCGCAGTGTGTGCTGGGCAGTCAGTGAGGCAGTGGCAGCCCCTGCGGGGCTGTGGTGCCCTGGCGGGGATGGTGTTCATTGTCATGAGTGTTGTATCTCAGTAAGGACGCAGCTGCTGCTGCTGCTCTGCAGTCACGGCCCAGCCCTGCCATGTAGCAGAGCACACAGTTTTCCTAGAGCCTGCCCTTCAGTTTATCCCTTGTGGGCTGCAGGTGCAGGCAGCTTTTGTGCTGCTTCCCTGATTCCAGTGGTGGGGTTGAGGCTTGTTCCCGCAGAGCAGGGGATAGGACGGGTTGTGGATGGGAGCTGAGCAGGCTCCTGTGTCACACGGCCTTTGTTGCAGTGTACCTGGAGACCTACGGCTGCCAGATGAATGTCAGTGACACCGAGATCGTCTGGGCCATCCTGCAGAAGAATGGCTATGCCAGGACAAAGGAGCTGGGTGAGGTAAGGCAGCACCTCGGCAGCTCTCCTGGAGCACAGCCCTCACGCCCTGGCTGTGCCTGCAAGTTCCAGCTTTTCACTGGAGCGCAACCTTATGGGATGTTAGGAGTTTTGTAGTCTGAGTTCTGTGAAGTGAAAGAAACTGCTTAACAAGTGTGCTAGAAAGCTGTGGGTTGTCTTTTTTCTTTAAACTACTGGGCTCCATCTCAGTTGGAGAGACATTGGACACAGCAGGATCCTACTGTCTTATCTTTGAGTTTACTTTTACCATTTAGTGAAGACTCTGCTTGTCTTCTGTTTCTTTCTCGCAACTCTTTTTGTTGAAATCTTCTGTGTACTCAGGTAGGTCTTTTTCCCTGAGTTAAGTGAGTTTTATAATCCACCTCTTCAGGTTACCTGAGCAGGGCACGAAAACTTACTGTTTGGTTTTTATAGATTCTTCTCTTTTTGTTGCTTTTGATTTAGGCAGATGTGGTTCTTCTTGTCACCTGTTCTGTGAGGTAAGAAGATGTTTGTCACTGGTTTGGGACAGTTTTTAAGGAATTACCATTTGAAAACCAAGGCAGTAAAGGTGTTACATGAGGAAAGGAGTGTGCAGGTGTGAAACTGGCTATTTAGTTGAGGGTAGCGCTGGCAGGTGCTATGATTTACAATTCATAATTGTGCTATGAATTGTGTCTCTGGGTAGTGACAAGTTCTTTGGTAGTGTAATCTCTGTGTATATGGGCAGTGAGAGACCTGCACAATTAATGATTTTATTTTAAAATACTCTATCTTCTCTTGAAGCGACTCTCTAGTACAGTGTCTGTACTTAAAAAATGTGAGAAATATGTTTAGGGGCAACTTGATATAGAGGGAACTTCCCTTGTTTTTTCTGAATGCAGAAGACACCAAATGCTCATTGTCCCTAGCAGGGTACCTTGTAGTGTGGCCAAGGCATTTTTTCTCCCCTAGAGCTTAGTCCCTAAAGTGTGTCTGGAGGGGAGATGCTCTCAGGCAAGCAAAGTGTTCGCAGATAAGACATAATCCCCACACCACAAGCAGCACTCTCAGGTGCCATTAGATTCCCTGCCTTTAGCTGAATTCTCCTCACAGAGCACTTGGGCCTCTTAGGCTGGGGCTCTGTGCAGGAGCAGCAGCTGCAATGCCCCGCTGTGCTGGCTCCCCAGGGAGAAGGCAGAGCAGGCCATCTGGAACCGTCTGCAGCACCTCAAGGCGCTGAAGGCCCGGCGGCCCCAGGCTCGTGCTCCACTCCGCGTCGGGATCCTGGGTACGGCCGGGCTGCATGGCCTGAGTCCTGCTGGCAGCAGCCGCCTTGGCCTGGGGTGAAAGCAGCTGCAAGGGCTGCAGGGGAGTAACGGAGGGCAGGCACTGCCTCATGAGGAGCCTTCTTTGCTGGCAGGATGCATGGCCGAGAGGCTTAAGGAGGAGATTCTGCACAGGGAGAAGCTGGTCGATGTTGTGGCAGGCCCTGATGCCTACCGTGATCTTCCCCGGCTGCTGGCAGTGGCAGAGTCTGGCCAGCAAGCTGCCAATGTCCTGCTGTCCCTAGATGAGACCTACGCTGACATTCTGCCTGTCCAGACTAGTGCAGGTGGCACAACAGCATTTGTGTGAGTATCTTTTTGCAGTGTTTGTTTCCATGGCTCTGGTTTGACAATCTATGCAGAGTAGATGTGTCAGTGACAGCAGCTGCCCAGGAGGTGCAGTGCCTGGCTGCACTGAGTCTCCCAGAGTATGTGTGTCTGTGGCTTTGCTGGTGCTTTGCTGTGTGATTGATCCCTGGAGAGCATGGCCTGAGCTCTGGCTGTTGTGGACTTCTCTCTCTCTCCTTTGGGAATGCTGACTCTCAGCCTGATGCTGCATTGAGTGATTTCTGTGCCACTGTCCCTTCCTGGCGTCCATGCTTCTCTCATCCCCTGCCTTCTGTGGTGCCCTGCCCCAGGTTCTGCTATTCCTTCTGCTAATGCTCCACACATTATAACTTCTGATTGTTTAGTTTTGGTGATAACATTGTCAGACATGAAATCAGACTCTGCTCAGTGTGGCCATAGTCTATGGAAGGACGGTATCACTCTGCAGGAGTGGGATGTAGAGGGATCTTTGATCACTGCCAGGCTGCAGTGGCAGTCTGTGCCTCATTAGCTCTTCTCAGCTTTCTTGGGAAAGTGCAGAAAAATCAGGAGGCGTTAGCTCAGGGCAAGATGAATGCAGTGTGGATAGTCTGTATGTGGAGCTGGCTGCAGGCAGCAGTTCTAGGGTCACCTGGGCAGGATGCAGCGTGGATGGTTCTGAAGGAGAGGGGTGTGACCTGTGCTTTACCTCTTGGCAGGTCCATCATGCGGGGCTGTGACAACATGTGCAGTTACTGCATCGTGCCCTTCACCCGAGGCCGGGAAAGGAGCCGCCCCATCGCCTCCATCCTGCAGGAAGTGAGGATGCTCTCGGATCAGGTGAGGCAGAGCCTCCTCCCACCTGTCCCAAGCCATGGGAGGAAGGGTAGTTCCTGCTAACAGTGGTACTTGTAACCAGTGTCACTGCCTTTATCTGCAGAGATGAGGTTGTGGTGGATGGAGCTCTACCAGTGGGTTTTGGATTCCCCTTGTAATACTCCATGACAGACAGGGATGGGAGGGGCTTCTGTTGGAAA
This sequence comes from Serinus canaria, assembly GCF_022539315.1. Taxonomy (NCBI): domain Eukaryota; kingdom Metazoa; phylum Chordata; class Aves; order Passeriformes; family Fringillidae; genus Serinus; species Serinus canaria. The sequence goes on from NC_066333.1 coordinate 7,244,442, forward strand.
CTCCTTGCAGTAAAACTATGGCTGCCCTTGCAGCTCAGCCATCCTCCCCAGGTTTTGTTTCTTCCTCTCTTTTTATTTTGTAGGGAGTGAAAGAGGTGACTCTCTTGGGTCAGAACGTCAACAGCTTTCGAGACCTGTCTGAGGTGCACTTTCAGTCAGTGGCTGCCCCAGGCCTCAGCCGTGGCTTTAGCACAGTCTACAAAGCCAAACCGGGAGGTTTGCGCTTCTCACACCTGCTGGACCAGGTCTCTAGGATTGATCCAGAAATGAGGATTCGTTTCACTTCTCCACACCCCAAGGATTTTCCTGATGAGGCAAGTATGAAATAAACACCTTGGCCTATGCTGGCAGGCAGCAAGGCAGCTCTGAAATGTGAGGTATTGGGTGGGCTGCCTTCCCAAACAAAGAGAATGTGGGTTCCCAAACTGGGAACAGCAGCTCCTGGGAGTTGGTTGTTGGGGCTAAAGCTGGCAGGCTTGCAGTTTGCTGGGTTTTAACCAGGGAAGACTCTTTCCCTGGCACCCAGGTACAGTTAAGATGTCTGAGACATCTCCTGATCACTTACCACAGGTCCTGCAGCTCATCCAGGAGCGACACAACATCTGCAAACAGCTGCACCTCCCAGCCCAGAGTGGGAGCACACGAGTCCTGGAGGCCATGCGGCGAGGGTGGGTCACCCGTGAGGAACCCTGTGTCCTGCCCTTTGATTTGCCTGCTGGTTTCTCCTCACTGATGTTGTGGGTTTCCAGTTAGCAAATCCATATGCTGTTCATTGCAGATACACAAGAGAAGCATATTTAGAGCTTGTGCATCACGTGCGTGACTCTATTCCAGGTACGTGTTCCTTTGGCTTGGTCTGAACTCGGCATGGCTGCATCTCACTGTCCTTTCCCGAGTACAGCATTCCTGTCTTCCATGAGGGAAGTGTACAGCTGTGTCTCTGTTACAGGAGTGAGCTTGAGCAGTGATTTCATCGCTGGGTTCTGTGGAGAGACAGAGGAGGATCACCTGCAGACGGTGTCCTTGCTGCGAGAAGTCCGCTATAATGTCGGCTTTCTGTTTGCCTACAGCATGAGACAGGTGAGTGCAGGCCCTGGTGGAGAAGGCTGTTATTTCTGATTGTGTCCCCTAAACTCCTCAGTGCTGTTTCTCACAATAACACATTTTTTAAAAAGCTGATGAAAATCATACCCAAAGACTTGGTATACTGGTAAATGTCATTTGTCCCAGGTAGCACTTGTAGGGTATGTGGTTGTGCAAGGGCTGTTGTTGTGCCTGGGAGGCTTCCAGCTTTTCTGTAGGAGTGTCAGGGTTGGTAACTGCTCAATGACCTGGCTCTGCAGATGCTCAGGGTTATTGCAGGGAAGTAACTGTGTCAGCAGAGGCTGCAAATACATTATTTGCTGATGAGGAATGTGCTGATGGAGTTGGGCTGGAGCCCAGCTATGAGGGTCTGTCAGTCAAGTCTGGAGGGAAGTGGTGAATTTTTGAGAAGGTATTTCCATGAGAAGAGTGGGTAGTTGGTAAGTCTCCATTAGAATGCTCTCCAGAGTGTATGATATTGTTGGGGAAGAGGACAGAAGGTTGGGAAACTTTAGAAGCAAAGGGCTTTGGATCACCATTCAGTACATAGATTAGAAGTAGCAGAATCTGTTGCTTTTCTATGGACAGACAGGCACAGGCACATCCCACACAGGAACTGCAAAACTGTTTCACAGCCACTGATACTCAGTGCCCTGCATCAGACCTTCTGCCTAAAAGGTGGAGAAGAAAGATGTGAGGAGCACAAGGACATGGCTGGCACTGGAATAGTTCCTTTGTGATACAAACTGAAATGCTGTTGGAATGTGGGAAGCTGTTGTGAAAGAGCAGTGGAGCTGGCTGGGGTCAGACAAGGCTCTGGGCTCAGGCTGGGTGCTGAGGGGCTGCCCTGGCTCTGTGTGTGCAGAAGACGCGGGCGCATCACCGGCTGCAGGACGATGTCCCTGCAGATGTGAAGAAGCGGCGGCTGGAGCAGCTCATTGCCACCTTCCGGGAGGAGGCTGCGAGGGCCAATGCGGCGCTGGTGGGACAGGCCCAGCTGGTGCTGGTGGAAGGGGTGAGTGGGCCTGGAATGGAATTGTCCTCCTCCCTTCTTGCTGGATCTGAGCAGTCGCCACTTCTGCCTTCCCTTCTCACTTTCCCCTTGTAGTCCCAGGACTCCCAAGACTGTTTCTTCACACTTAAGCAGACAGCCTGACTTTGCCAGGGCACTGAGCTGAGCACAGGGAATGGGATCAATTAGGGATGCATCTCTGGCCAACCACAGGATTTGTGCTTTGGTGTGTGAGTGTCACCCAGCAGCTCTGGACACAGTGCTCTGTTCCAGGGCTTGGATAATGTGGGTTTAATACCATCAATAGTGCTCAATTAATTCCTGAGGCAATAAAGCCCAGCAGTGAATCAGAGCAATTGCCATGCAGGTAATGTTCCCTGTCCTCTTTCCAGCCCAGCAAACGCTCTGCCTCGGAGCTGTGTGGGAGGAACGATGGCAACATCAAGGTGATCTTCCCCGACGCCGAGCTGGAGGATGCTGCTGAGCACGGGGCTCCAGGCAGAGCCCAGCCTGGGGACTATGTGGTGGTGAAGGTGACCTACCTGCAGTGCTCATTTCCTTGCACAGTGCTGTTCTCTAGGGCAGCTGCTGCCAGAAGAGCCTAAAATTAGAATGGATCCTTCCCTGTGGCTGAAGGCCTGTGCTGTTTCTTTCAGGTAACCTCTGCCAGCTCACAGACCCTGCGGGGAGTTCCACTCTATCGGACCACCCTGTCCCGTGCTGCTGCTTCTCACTGAGGGATCCCTGCTGTCCCTGGATGGAAGCAGCACATGTTCTCCATGAAGAAACAAGGAAGTGTGGTCAGATGGAGAGATATGGTAGAACCAGGAAGATATGTTTGTGTATTAAAATTTATTTATGAAATAATAAAATACATACATATTTTTGCTTTGGTGCCAAGTTATCTGTCATAGTGTGTGCAGGTTCAAAGGGGTAGAAGCTGTGTGTGAACTTGCAAAATCCGTGTACTGTGAGATTGTGTATTTTGACTTGCCCTGAGGCTTGTCCCACTCTCAGAGTGCTGCAGGTGTGTCACCTGACTGTGATCACGTCCTCTGGCACAGCCCAGCCTGAGATGGATGTGCAGAGCAGTTCCTTCCTATGAGCTCAGCTGAATTTAGGAGCTGCAAAAGCTGGTAGTACCTCAAAAACACAGCCCCAGTAGCTGCTGGAGAATGGCAGGAGTACTGTCAAAGGGTAGAAAGAACTGAAATAACAGAAAATGATTAATTCTTTCCAAATATTGGCAAAATGCTTGGAAAGGGGATGAAAGACCCGCACCACACTTGTGTGTTGGAATGTGGCACTGGACTGTGGAATGAGAAATTATGTTTAATGTGCTCCAGTGAATCTGTTGTGCCTGGGGCTGAAGGAATGCAGTCTTGCCCTGGTACTGGGGAGGATTGGATCTAATCTGGAGAAGATTTCCTTGTTTCCAGGCCTGGGGAATGTGGGGGAAGAGACAGCTGCTTAAAACATGGGGTGCAGTTTTATAATCCAAACATCTATGATGTCCTTCCTATTGCTTACCAAGAGAAGTGGTTGTACTGATTTAAATGGCCAGTAAGTTCTTCAAGTGCATCTGACAGTTCCTTGTTTTCATCAGCCTGCAGCTGACCCTGGCTGCACAGTGTCAGATTCCAGCCCGCTCTGTGAAATTCAAACAAGGACCTGTGACCTGCACTTGTGAGTAAACTGAGATGTGAGAAAGGACCAACCCTTTTCAGATAGATAATCATGTCATTAAAATAAATCCTTCTAAAAGGCTCAAGCCAGTGACCAGTTTTGAAGGAACAGCTGGTTGAAGGGCAGTCATGACATGAATTTGCAGAATTTTAAAATAAACGTGGAAGGGTTTTGCTTGAAAGCCGCCTCTCCTGCTCAGCTCTTTCTGTGCTATAATTGTTTCTCTTTGAAAACAGCATGGTTCACTGAATATTCATTAGGCTTCAAGAAACAAATACATTTTGTTTATTATCAGAGCTGAGTTCCTTCTAGAAGTGAATCTGCACAGACAGCGCTGTCTGTGTGGGCTCTGAGGGGCTGGCAGGCACACAGGGCTGATCTGCCCTCCTGCTTCCACATGGGAACGTGTATTTGGCCCAGGTTCACAAACCAGGGCCTGAACCTGTGCTGCTCAGTGAGGTTGAGCCTGTGGTCCAGGGGAGTTTCAGGAAGAGGCAGCAGTTTGGGTGAAATCCTAAAGGAAGCAGCAGCATGCATAAGCATCAGCCCTCAGGTGATGGGCACTGAGGCCAAGATGCTTGGCTCATCAAGCCCACTGAGCAGTAGCCAAATTTAACTGCCCTGTTGCAAATCTTTCAGCTCATAATTCCCAGGCATTCTGGGACCAGGGCCCAAGCCAGCACCCTGGAAAAAGGGCTGACACCCACCTTTCCCTGCTCATTTTGACCTCCCCAGAAGCATCTATTCCAAGTAGGAAATGCAGAGCACAGTGTGCCTTCCCCCCTCCATCCTGCTTTGAGGCCAGCTGTGGCCGTTTTACAATCATTATTTTAAGAGCGGGAGACTAATGAGGAGGAGAGCTGGGTTTTACATTTTGATGAGGAGGTGATAATGCTCACTGCACGGGCTCCCCGGGGAGCCATAGCACTCACCATTTGCTTCGCCTCCTTAGTTTTTATAGGCCTCGGGAATGAAGACCGAGGTTTTAAGGCAGCAAAGCATCCATTAGGAAGTGCTTACGATGACCTTGGAGGCTGAGTCAGTCCTTTGGCACTGCGTGGAAGAAGGAATGTGTTGTTTTCCTTGAGGCCTGGAGGTGGGATGTGGGTTCTGTGTCACTTGTCAGGTTTGCTGCCTAGATCCAGCTGTTGGGAAAGCTGGACTCCTACCTCGTGTTCTTGCACGTTTCTGTTCCCACCCTGAGAAGGGATGAGAGTCCTGAACCCCCCCAGACCTCCCATCTCCCTGTTGTACACCTGTGCCTTCTGCAGGTCAGAGCTGTGTCCTTACAGTAAGTCCTGCCCCAGTTACGACATGGGCAAACACCTAAGGAGGCTTTTGGCAGATCAGGTTTCCCAGTACGGACTGAAGTGCTGGGATGACATTTACTTTCCAACAGCAGCCGTGCCCTGAGGGTGTCTCCTGACACCGGAATTTCGTAAATCACAGCCTGCACTTTCCTCTCTGCTGGCAGGGTGTGGGCGAGGCTGGACATCACCCGCACACACAAATAGCTTCACCTGGCAGAAAGGTCTCTGTCAGGGAGAACAAGAACCTTTTTGTTCCCCTGGCCCCCATCAGAGAACAAACTCGTTTGCCCTCAGGTCTTGGCTTTGCTCAGGGAGTGGAGGGACAGAGAGCAGCAGGTGCTCACAGCCCCTGTTCCCTGCTCAGCACTGGCTTTTATTGGCCTAAGGACAGCCTCAAAATTGAGTCCCATCACTGCCTACACTCTCCTGCCCAAATCTGCTCCTTTCCCTTAGACTTTTGAAGCAGCTTGGGCAGAGCAGTCAGACTTTTCCCAGTGCCAGAGCTGGCCATGGTGTAACATGTCCTCCCCAAGAACCCCTCGAGCTCTGCAGTATGTGCTCCCTCTGCATGTCATGGTGCTGGTGGAGAGAAGGACGGGTGTTTTCCCTGATGGAAGCCTGTAAGCACAGTTTGCTTTAGGTCAGCTGGAGCTCTCTCTGCTGAGGGGGGGCAGGTGACAAGGCATTGCCTCTGAGTGATGGCAGCAGCCTGTCAGGCTGTGCCAGGGGAAATGCTTTCCTTTTCTCATGGCTTTTCACTTCAGCAGACAGGCTCCATGTGCCTGCCAGCCCATTCCCCCAGGCCTCCTCTTCCTCTCTGCTCAGGAACTGCTGTGGGCTGGGGGTCTGGGAGTTTTCCTTTAGCAGTTTTTCATCACCATTTCTGAAGCCAGCTCTTTGCACAGAGCTTTGGGATTTAATGCAACATAAAGAGCTTTCAAAACTGTTTTCCACTTCTAAAACCAGTTCTACAGTTCACTACTTTCTGAAACTGTCAGTGGTTGGGTTCTGGCTGGGCAGGTACAGCTGCTCCTGCAGACTCCTCTGCAGCCAATGGTGAGCTCTGTGATGTGCTGGAAAGGCAATGAGCTCTCCATTGCCATTGTTGGTGCACCCCAGACCAGCCCCAAGCTGTTCTGCAGCCCCCCCAGGTTGGCATTGTCCATCCCCAGCCTCCCTCCATGTCTGTGTGCCTCCCCAGAGCGCTGCTAGGCTGTGACCTGCATGGCAATGACAGAGGTGTGAGTGGCAGCTCCGAGCTGTGGGGTTTGTGAATTCAGAGGGTAACTCACGGTCTGTCACAGGCACTGCTGCTCTCTGGGGCCCAGCAGTCCTGCAGCTTTCCCTCCTCCCTTGTGAGCAATTTATTTCCTTTACTGACAGACAACTATTGACTTCTCATTCTCCTGAAGATGAGATGTCTTGTCTCATCAGGTTTGAATTAGTTTTATCTTTAGCCTTTCCTATTAATAAGCTCTCATTGCGGTGTCATTACTTGATATCTATTTTCTGATGTTTTTCATTAATGGCTCTATATCTTCCAGATATTTTTTTCAAGTATTTTTTTCCCCTGCTGCTGAGTTATTTAACAGTCAGACACAGATCAGAGACATGGAGATGATCTGATGCTGGTCAGAGACAGCGTGGAATGGCCCAGAACCACTTGGTGTGCAGGGCAGGGCACTGGGACTGTGGGGCAGTGGGGCTGCATTGGGCTGTCAGGGTTGGTCATGCATTCCCTCCCTATCTCTCTGCATCCCTCTGATCCCAGCCTGAGCTCTGACACGCCTGGGGCTCTCAGGAGCACGAGTCAATAGAGTAATTAAAATGCCTCCCATGAGGCGAAGGTGCTGCAATTCCTTTGGACAGCTGTATCTGTGAAAAACAGAAAACTGCTTTCTGTGCTTTGTGTGCCTGGCAGGGGCTCTTCCCCTTCAGCAGAACTTCCACCAGGAAATGTGAAAGGGAATTTATTTCCCATTATTTCAAGGGGGCCCCTGCCCAGGGTCCCTGTTCCTGCTGGGCCTGAGCCACCTTCCCCAGCAGCCAGTCTGGGGCAGCTGCCACTGCCACCAGGAGCTGGGAGTACTGCCAGCCTGGGGACAGGCAGGGTGGCCAGCCTGGGGACAGGCAGGGCTGTCAGCACAAGGACAAGGCAGGGCTTTCTTATTATGTCTCCAAAGGTGTCAAAAGCAAAGCCCATCAGTGTTGAAAACACCCAAATCTCAACCTCACTGCCCTACATTTACTTCTTGCATTAAGGAGGAGGAGAAGGTGTCTGATTCTTGGAGAGCAAACCCAGGGATGACCACAGCCTGATGCATAATGGCATGTCTAATGGAGCTGTCAGGGTGTTCAGGGACATTGCTGGGGGTGTGTTTGCCACCTACAGAGCGAGGTCATTGTGGGACCCCTCGCCCACCCCGGCTGTGGCTCCCATGTAGGAATTACAGAGCGGCTGCAGGACGAGCAATTTGCAGCAGTGCCTCCAGCAGAGGGTCTGAGAGTGATTAATATTCAGCACACTGCTGTGAAAATGAACAGCCAGAAAGGATTGTCCTCCTCCCCTTCCTGCATCCGTGAGGACAGTGATGGGAACAGAAATGAGATTCCCTTTTGGTCTGGCTGATTATGGGGTTTTGAGACTAAACAAGTTGCTCCCTTCTCTTTGGGTTATTTAGTGTCTTTTAATCTGCTGCTCCTCTTTTGCTTTTTTTTTTTTATGTCATCTTTCTGTAATTTAACTACAGGAAGTTTAAAAAAGAATAGTCGGAGGCTTTGGTTGAAGCTATCAGAATCAAACAGGAGGCAATTCCACAACCAACTTTCCTTTACAAATGGGAAACATTCTGACATTTCATTAAAGGGAAGATTCTTCCCACAGTTTCTTATCCAAACTCCACTTTGAAAAGCCCTTGTACTGTTGGTGGCAAGGCTTTCCCTATCCCATGCTCAGCAGCCAGTACAGCAGAGCCTGGCAGGAGCAGTGGCAATGCTGACAGTACCCCTGGGATACTTTGCACAGCAGACAGGTGTCATTGGGTGCAGAAGCTGGGGAGAGGCTCAGACCAGACTCCACAGGGCAACCCAGTAGGGTGAGAGGAACCTCAGGAAAAACCCCATCAGTGCCCTTGCAGCCAGAGCTGGCAAAGATCTGAGCTGTTCCAGAGTCACCTGTCCTGGCACACTGGGGATGGGTGGTGCCAGCAGCAGGGACATCCCCCATGGTGCTATTTTTATCAATATTGGTGGGTCAGAGCAGTGCAGGTGCTGCTGCTGTCCCCACAGGGCTCACAGTGGCCAGTGGCTGCCCAACCCTGCCTCTGTGGGACCCAGCCTGATGGCACTGTGCCACTTGGAGAGGTTTGGGCTTTGGCATTTTGGCTCTAGGGTTACTGAGGAAATATTTACACCTCTTTTTGCAATCATTCATAGCAAGTGAGCCTAGAACAGGGCTTGGCACGTTCCTTCATCCTCCTCCCTCTGTTTCCTTAGGAACTGAAGACTGAAGGTGCACAATGAGGCATTACGGATTCAATAGCTCGGGCCAAACACTGCCTCCCATCCTGTCCTTGTGTGACAGAGCTCTGCCACTGTCCTCAAAGGGCACCTGGCATTTGCCCTTCATCATTGTGCTCTGAGCACACACGGAGCCCCCAGGTGTGGGTGTTACTGCAGACAGCGCGGGATGCTCTGGGTGCAGCCCAGATGTGCCCAGTGCCCACATCTCATTAGCACTGTTACCTCTGCCATTAATTGGCAGGGCAGGGGTGGCATTGCCTGCTCAGGGTACGGCTCACTCACAGTGGTGAGGTAAAGAGACTGAAGAAGCAGCAGGAGAGGCTGGACTGTGGTCCTGTAGCACTGGTGACACATCAGCCACACCATTACCTTGGGAAAAGAGCAGTGAGAACCTCCAAGGTTTTCAGGGGAACAATTTGCCACTCAGAAGATATAAGCAGGAGCCCTGGCCATGGCAGTGTGGTACCAGGAGTTTGCTGGCTGCAAACTCTCAGCTAACAGCACCAGAACTCCCCTGTGCCTGTTGGATGGGGCTCTGGGGCCCTGGGCAGGACAAGAGGGAGCCACGCCAGGCAGAGCAGAGAAGGGTGTGGGTGCTGCCCACCAGGAATGCCCAGCAGAGCCAATGTGGACACTTGGAAAGGGTTGGTGGCACACGGTGCTGTGCCAGTGGATCTGGAGGCTGCAGGGCTTGGGCATCTGTCCCTGGCCCCAGCATCTCTCACCATGCAGCCATTCAGCTCCAGTGCTGTGGCACAGCCAGCCCTGGCATGAGGTTTGATGCCAATGCAGCCAGGAGCAAGCTCCTGTGCCCAAGAGCTTGCTGGCTACTGCCACTGCCCTGTGTGGGGTCCTGGGGGTCCCAACCCCAGCCTAGGGAGGAGCTGTCTCCCTGGGGCCCCAGGGATGTGTTTGTTCATGTCAAACAGCCCCCAGCTCACTGGCAACAGGCACAAGCAGGAATACACACTAAAAGAACCAGCAGCTCAGGGACAGGGGCAGAATAAATCTGCATAAATACAAATGAGGGGAATATTTATTTGCCACATTGACCATGTTTCTGTAGCTACTTTAAGCTGTGAGAGTGGGAGCCTGGCAGCCTGGGCAGGGTTTGGGTTTCACTCAGGCCTGGCTCTGGAGCTGCAGCCCCTGTGGTTCCCCACCTTTCTAGCAGACTCACCTATTCAATATTCCTCACATGTGAGTTACTCCTGTAGCTGATGGGAGAGATAAATAACAAAACCCTTGCAAATGCAAAACTCCTTTGGCAGTTTGGAAAGGAACCAAGTCACGTGCTGAATGCAGATGAAGAAAAATCATTTTTATTGTAAGGAGTAACAGAAGGGTGTGAATCTGCCTCAAATCCACCTCACCCACAATGCAGCACGTCCAAATCCACTTGGAGATTACAAGGCAGGATAGCATTCACTCTGATCAGTTCAAAGCGTTGCTGTTTGGGAACAAATAGGCTGAGTGTGCGCCTGGATTAGGCTGGGGGCTTTTTTTGCCTCTTTTTAACAGTATGAAATCACTGGAAACAGCAAAAATCCCTTTTGAAATGGTAAGCCAATCAAGAAGCAGAAGGAGAGCAAAGACAAAGTGTTTTCAGCTCATTGAATTCATCCCTTTTCTCTCTTCCTTTCTCAGAAAGATTTGGGCAGTTGGTGCAGTCTCATGAAATTCCTGAGGGGATCAAACCCCTGCTTGACTGTCTGCATCCAGCGCCTGGAATGTTCCCTCTGTGCTGAGCCATTACCTGGCCTAAGCCCCAGCCCAAGTGAAGCTGGGATGGGTGTGAGTGAAAACCAGGGCATCAAGGTCATCCCTTCATCAGCGAGTGCCATAACAAGTGGTTTGTGGCCATGACAGCCAGGAGGGACAGTGTCATCAACATGGCTGATCATCGATGTAGCTAATTATCAATATGGCTAATTATCGACACATCATTATTGGCACAGATAACTCTAGGCTGGACAGAGACAGAAAAATCTGAGAAGGCTGAAATGTAGAACAGAAGAAAGAGTCTTTTCTTGGTTGGGTTTCTCAATTTTCATGTCTATACTCCACCTACTGAGTCGTTTTCCTCCCTTCCCTCCTCCTCCTGGGGAATCGCCTGCAGGGGCACCTGGAGGGATACCAGAGTGGAGATTTTCGGCAGCCCCGTGTTACCCCTGTCACCTCCCACTACCAGGTAGCAGGGGCAGGACTCTTCTCACCCAGCCCAGGTTCTGGCACTGGCACAATTGGCAGCAGAGCTCTGAGCCAGGTCCCAGCCAGCCAATCCTCCTTACCCCAGGGCGCTGCCAGTCCTGCAGCTAGGGATTGATCCCGGGATTGACACCTGCAGCTGGGGGAGACACACCCAGGTCAGTGCACTCCCTTCTCCAGGTGCCCAAAGCCTGACAGTCCCCTGATGTTCCCCACCACAGGAACAGGCTCAGCAGTGCCTCATGTACCAGTGGCCTGAGAGGCCCCAGCTTTATGGGCAGAGATGATTTAGTGCCCTCAGGAATACGACTCTGGGGAAGCTGGGAAGACTTCCAACTCTTCCTTCCCCTCCCTATATATTAACTTTCCATGCATATGAAGCTGAAAGCTCTTCCAATCACCTCTGCAAATATTAATTAATCCTTGCAGCATCCTGAGGACCATTATTCACTCTTATTAAGCAAATATTATTAAATCCTTTTATAAGAGGTGAAGTGACTTTTCCAGGGCTGTGCCGGGCACAAGTGGGAGTGCACAGACTTTCTCTTGCTACTGTATTCCAGACCTGCCACTGCACAGGGGCAAAGCTGCTCATATCTGAGCTGGGGGCCATCTCTGAGGACCAGGGACCCCAACCACCCCCAGCACTGCCATGCCCTGTGAGGTACAAGTGCTCTGTGAGACTGTTTAGAGATGCACAGCACCTGGCAGCTCTGGCTGCACCCCAGAGCCATGAGAGCCCTCCCCACTCTTGACCACTACCCAGGAGTGTGTCCTCCATTTCAGCTGCCCCATTCTGGCTCACAGACACCCATGGGGATCCCCGTGGCAGTGCTGGGGCTGGACTTACTCTGAAGGAGCCAGTCAATGAAGGTGCTTGGGAATGGGGAATTCTGCAAAGAACAAGGAGGTGTTAGAGCATGGGAATGTGGAGGGAGGGCAGCAGTGTGGGGACATGGGATGGAAAATGGCATGGGACATGACTCTACCTGCAGATCCAGCTCCACATAGTGCCCAGATGTCAGTGGCAGTTTGGAGAGGGCAGAGTAGATTTTCCCCAGAAGCCCAAATGAGATGACACCTGGAGAGAGGGAGAGGCTGTCAGGGCTGGGCAGAGCTGTCTGTGGGTCACTGAGCCTGCTGGAGGCCTGTGCCCACCCAGAGCATCTGGCAGAGACTGGGAGAGCACTGTCCTGCCCAGCAAGGAGGAAAAACTCCTTGTCCTTCCTATAGATCTCAAACTCCCAGGGTTTCAAAGGCTCCCATGAAAGCTGGTACCCTGGAGTTCACATGTGCAGATCCCACCACAAGGGAAATGTTGGGGGGAACAGTTCTGCTTTCAGTGAAGCAGCAATTGTGTGTGAGGTTTGACATGAACAGAGATGGGGAAGGGAAACCCTCTGGATCTGTGGGGCTGCACCTGGCATAGCCAACTCTTGGCAGCAGCTTAGGTCTGGCCCTGGTTAGAAAAACACCTGTAAGAGCAGCAGGATTGTGGTGTCTGGCAGTGGTGGTGAGCCAGGACTGTGCTACTCACAGCAGCTTTGCCAGCAGAGAAAAGCTGCTCCTGCTCCATGCAGAGAGCCCTGCTTGCACAGCTCCAGCTCTCCTGGGGACACCTGCGGCCCATGGAGGTGGCCAGACACACAAACCCCGAGGGTCATTCTAAGACTCAATATAGAAAGAAAATGTAATGACTTACGGTTGAGGAATTGCAGATTGATGTTGATGATGCTGACCCACACGTTCACTAATGGGCAGAGCTGCAATGGCAACAAGTGGCACTCTTGGTGAGAACACTGTGGGTGCAGCAGCACATTCCCCAGCACCACTTGAGTTTCACAGATTTAAATCAGAATGAGACAAACACCCTGATTTCATCCAAGAGCATAGTTCTCCCATGGAAAAAGAGCTCTATGATTTGTTCAGCACCCTTCTCAAAATGGCACAGGTTCTGCTGAACAAGGTAAGAGATCCTCTAAAATGCCACTTTGCTCTAAACTGGGCTGTTGCTTCTATTCACCCCCACAGGGAGCAGCTGAGTATAAATTACCCCATAATATCACATGATGAAATCAAAATTACTCTTAATAAATTCTGACTATAAGGAAGATCAAGCCATTTTGTGTAGCTCACTTATAGGCTGCAGTCATTTACCTGTGCATGCACAAATATTTATTGTGTATGTATGTGTGTGTGTGTGTGTATATATATATATATATATATATATATATATATATATATATAAATTGATATTGATATTGTCCCTGCTAAGGGCAGGGAGATTGGAACTAACCAACCTTTGAGGTCCTTTTCAATCCAACCTGTTCTGTGATTCTGTGTGTGTGTAAATCTACCAGGCAGTTCTGGCAGGAGCACTGACTGCAGCTGAAATGCAGCTTCACAGCAAAGAATATTCAGACACTCACCAGCGCAGGGACGAGGGACTTAAGAGACTTGTTCAGCAAGCTGCTCACCAGATTGGTGAGAAGGCTGGGGAGGGAAAAGACAGATAAAAATCACCAGGGAAGTTGTCAAAACCCAGGACTTGACATCAAGAAAAAACTGAGCTCCTCTGTAGAGAAGCCCCATCCTCTTCTCTGATAAGAGATGCTGCAAGCCCAGAGCTCCCCCAGGCTTCAGCGGGAATTACAGATGCTCAGGACTTTGTTATCTGAATCCCAAAATCTGCTCGTTATGCTGTCAATCTGTGCCCAGATTTGAGACTGAAGTCCTGCCCCACTGCCCCCAGTGACCCCCACGCTCACCCCTTCCGCAGGCTGACGCTGAAGCCACCAAGGAGGTTGCTGCAATCCTTAAGCACCAGCTTAAGGTCACCAGGGGAGTCCTGGGTCAGGGCAATGTGTGATGTGATGTTTGCTTCTACTGAGGATCCGCTCAGAAACTGAAAAATCCTGGAAAAGAGGAAGTGACTTGGAAGGTTATGGAGGAAGCCAAAGCATCATCACCAGAGACCGGTGCCTGTGGCAGAGCTGCAAGCAGAGCCTTGGCTGGGACAGTGTTCCAGTTTTGGGACTTCTCTCAGGCTCCTTCTCCTGTAGCAGATCACAGAGCCATAGAATTGTTCAGGTTGGAATTTCCCTCTAGGATCAAGAAGCCCAGTTATCAACCCAGCACCACTAAGCCATGTTCACTAAACCATGTCCTCAAGAGCCATATCCACATGTTTTTTGAACACTTCCACAGATGGTGAGCATCTGTGGAGTGAGGACAGCTGGAAATGGTTCCAGAGAGAGGCAGCAGCACAGCTTTCCTCACCAGCCTGTTGCTTGGTGTTTGGGAATGTTTGTCCAGCACTCAGGAGTGTCCCATCTTCCCCAGCACCCTCAGGTCCCCATGGCCTCACTCTCTAGCCTCACTCACCCTGGAAAGCGGAGCACCAGCTTCGAGTACAGGTTCAGCACGAGCTCAGATCCACGAAGCACTTTCCATGACACTCGGGCGTTCTCAAGGTTCAGCACCTTCAGCCTGGGGGTTGACACCAAGGCAAACCCACCTTAAGATGGCAGGATCAACAGGAGCAGATCCTACAGTCCCATCTTTTCCTGCTCATTGTTTGACCTGTAGGTATTCCCAGGTAAAAGTGAAGGTGGGGAAGGACCAATTCCTACTCTGCTAATAGCCAATCTCAAAGCATGGTCAGGTTTCTCAAGGCTATATCCTCCTTAGTCTCAGCCATCTCCATGGATGGAATTGCCCCACCTGCTGTGTTGCCCCTGGCAGTGTCACACCACTCCCACAGATAAGACTTTTCCCATTTCTGGTTGGAATTTCCCCTGTTGCAGATTCTCATGTGAGCTGTGAGCCTAGGACTGGTGGTTTGTGTGAGAGGGAGGGTCTGATCCTCTGGATATTATGGGCCACCCTGCAGTGAGCCCCACCACGGGACTTCTGACTCACCAGGCGTAGCGTGTCATTTTCTGGGAGGCTCCACCACCCAAGAGTCCTCCTGCTGCACCCAGCAGTCCTCCTGCTTCACCCAGAAGACCATTGAGTCCAAGCAGACTTCCATTGCCTAGGAGACCTCCTTTCCCAAGAAGCCCTGTGCCGAGCAGACCTGCCTCTCCAAGAAGGCTGTTATTGCCAAGCAGACCATTGTTGAGGAGACCATTTCCAAGTCCCTCCCCACCAAGGAGGCCTGTTGCAAGGCCTTTCCCACCAAGGATTCCACTGCCAAGTGCTTCTCCACCAAGGATTCCACTGCCAAGGCCTTTCCCACCAAGGATTCCACTGCCAAGGCCTTTCCCACCAAGGATTCCACTTCCAAGTGCTTCTCCACCAAGGATTCCACTGCCAAGTGCTTCTCCACCAAGGATTCCACTGCCAAGTGCTTCTCCACCAAGGATTCCTGTGCTGAGGCCTTCACCAAGGAGTTCTTTCCCACCAAGGAGGCTTGTGCCAAGAAGCCCACTGCTGCCAGGCTGTCCTCCTGCAAAAGAAAGAAATTCCTGACTATCCTGTCTTTACTACCCAAAAATGCCCCTCAAAGCTGCTTTTACTGCCTTGCCCAGGGTTAGGGCTAAAACAATGGATAGTGTACTGAAAACGACAAAGCCCAGAGCTCCAGGCACACTGCAGCTGTGAAAGGCATCCCAAGGGGAGTGCAAAACTGCCACAACATGCCTGCCTCCAGAGCTTTCTTCTTGGAACCAGCCTTGGTTTCTATGCTGCTGTTACTGCTCTGCCTAGGGTTAGGGTCCCAAAACCTCTCTTTGCCAAACTTTCTTAGCTACAAGGCCTGTGCCAAGGACTCCAGCTCTGCTGGGTTCTTTTCCTGCACCAAGGGGACCTCCACTTTCTGCTCCACTTGGACTTTCTTTGCCCAGGAAGCCTTTGCCAACGAGCCCTCCTTCACCAAGAGCACCCTTGCCAGGCAATGCACTTTTTCCACCGATGAGAGCAGTGCCAATCAGGCCTGTGCCAAGAGAATCCCATTTCCTGGACTTCCACTCTTGGGAGGATTTCATTGGCAGGGAAGGTTGGTTTGGCCACCTCTGGGTGCTCTGCTGGTGAGCTCTCACAGGGAGCCCTGAGCATCCTTGAACAAAGCTGGATTCCTCATGGAGATGGGCCTGCCAGGAGGCAGCTCCCTGATGAGCAGAGGGACATGACATGATCCCAAAATGGCACAGGACTGTGCCATGACTCTCTCCTACAAACACAGAAAATATCTGAACTCACCACTGCTGGGTTGTGCTGGGTTCAGCAGGTTGAGGAGGCCCTGGGAGGGGGACAGGAGGGCCCCAAGAAAGACGAGACTCCAGAAGGGTGGCATGTCCTGGCACAGCACCTGTGGGAAGACTCACATCAGCCCAGGCACCAGTTTCACATGGGTACTGATAGCCTGGTCTCTGGTGCAGCTCTCCATCCTTCATGTGCACTGCCCTGTGCTGGTGGGGAGCTTCCTCCTGGACATACAGCCTCCAGACATCATGCCCCCATCCCAGGAGTCAGCCCTGAACTGCAGCCCCCTTTTCCTACCTCTGGTTATCAGGGAGCAGTGGAAGCCTGGTGCCACACTGCTCCAGAGCCACTGATGTCTCCACGCCTGACTGTGCTCCCCCCATGCAGAGCAGGGTGCCTGACACTGGAGGGAAGTAAAAATGCCACTTTAAGAGAGGAAGAGGGATGGAGATGAGGCAGGAGGACCTTGTACTGAGAGAGATGGATGTCTTCCAACCACTCTGAAACGGCCCTGAAAGAGGAACTCTCACAGGGGCACAGCCAAATAAAAAATGATGAGTGTCACAGTCGTGTCCTTCTGCCCACTGTGAAGAGCACCCTGTGTTATTAAAGCTCAAAGCATGGCCAGAATCAGACTCACTTTCCCGTGGGCAGGTTATTTGTTTTTCTCATCTTGTTCCACTCAAGCTGTGAAAAGAGTCTGTTTTCCCTGTGTTTGATCCACCCCCAGCCAAAAGAAAGTACCTTCAAGGACCTTCTGTTCCTGCCTGAGCTGGGCTTCTCAGGGTGACAGGGCAGGCTGGGGAGTGGTTGTTTATGCATGGAAAGGTGTTTGCAAAGAAATGAGAAAAGGGTCTCTCTGCATCACTGCCAGGGGTCCCAGCTCTAGGAGCATTTTCCTGGACAGCCCATGTCCTGAACAGACACCTCAGCTTGTCCCTTCTGAGAAAAACAATGTACAGGGTACAGATTGCAGAGGTTCAGCACTGAGAAATAACATTATTTAGGTCAGACTGAACAACTTCTTTATCTCTTTCAGATACTTTAAAAAAACCCCTCTATGACAGTTCTTGGCACAATTAAATTAGACTTTAATTCACTCGACTGTCTTTTACATTTTCCCTTTGATCAGCACGTAATGATGCACAGCTCCTGTAGCTGTGATTATTGAACAGGGGAGAAGGAGAGAGGCTCGAGCAGCTTCTATTGAAAATCGTGTCAAATAAAATCAGTGGGATTTGTTGGAGGGGCTCTGAAAGACGTGTGCAGCATTGCAAAAGGGTACCAGAATGGATGTCAGGGCTCTTAGAAGAGCTCTTAGAGAATACGTGACCATGGAGGCACCTATCTCTGCAGTTATTAACAATATCTGCCAGGGTGCTGCTCCTCGGTCATGCACATTTCAGTGAGCCAAGCATCTTGCACATGCAAAAGGCACGTCTGGCTTTGCAGATAAACACTTATTTTACACCAGCTGAGATGAGGTCTGGAGAGCTGAAAATTGCTCTGAATTCTGGTCACCAAGATCATGAAAAAAATCCCAGTCCTTTCTGCCAGCTTAGTCATTATCACAAACTTAACAACAACAGGAATAAACGTGGAATTTAACAAGCAAGAGCTCTGCTAGCTTTAAAAATTAATTTTCATAAATGATTAAATGCTGCTACAGAAATCAAAGGAAAGCATCATTAAAATTCCTGCTTTTCAAGCTGAGTTATTCTGTGCTGTAGGTCTCCTGATGGAGCTGGCATGGTGGCCACGGTCCTTCAGTGCCACTTACCTGGACCCTTTGATGTCGAGGTGGAGCTGCCCATGGTCACAGCTCCTGGCAGCTGCTTTTATATACCCGAGCTGCAGGAATGAGGAAAGCCAAGGAAAGGATGGAGCAGGGAGAGTTCCCTTTTGCTGGCTGTGAAGTGTGACCCCTGCAGCAGCCTGCCCCTGAACACATCTTGCTGTGGCCAGCAGCATCCAGCCAGCCCAGCAGCTCACCCCTCACCCTGGGTATGGTGCCCACCCACTCTGGGAAGTGTCCCAGGGCTGGTTCAGGACAGCTCTGCACCATCAAATGGAGCAGAATGAGTCCAAGGACAGTGAGAGGCGAGCAATTACCTCCCAATGAGCTAATTACATACAGAAACCTCACAAATTGCAAAACAAATGAAAGAGAGTGTGGCTTTGTGGTGCACCATCAGCTCTGAGAAAACTGCCTGTGCCCCAGAGGCAAGCAGGAGCTGGCTCTGCATCCAAGGAAGAGCTCCACAGTTTAAAGGAGGCTTGAGAGCCAGCAGATAAAAGAAAACAGGTAAATAAATAGAGAGGAAAGGAAAAGGGACATCAAAGATGTCAGAAAAATCTGATTCTGATGTTCCAGATGTGTTTCAGGCTGGACAGTCTCACAAGCAGTGGTGCTGCAGCTGTCCCAGCTACTCCCTCTCACCCCAGGAGCAATGGGTGGCTTTAGAGCCTTAAACTTGCAGAAGTTTCATGTGGTTCTTGCAGAGTTCACAGGCATTGCTGGGTGATTTCCCCCCCCCCAGTCCCTAAGTGCTCCCAGGACGAAGCCCAGGGCAGGTGAGGGTGCGATGGGTGCCCAACATGATCAAGACATCCCACAGCTTTGGGCCTGGGCCCTGAAGAATCTGACACATTTGGGTCCAACACAGCATTTGCTGGCAGAGCTCTGCACCCCCTGAGCTGGGGGCAGACAAAGGGGACTGCAGCCCTCTCACCTGAGGTCTGCCCTGAGCCCAGGGCTTTCACCAGAGCTGGCCACCCCCAGAGGCTTGAGCACCTGCTGTGGCCACAGAGAGGGCTGGATTTTTATTGAAACTGAGCACAAGAATGCAAAGTACACCCACACCCTTCCGAGCACCCACAAAAGAGTTTGAAACACAATGTTCCATGGGAAACACACGTATCTTCCTTCTGCTCACGAATGCAGGCAGGATGCAGCATTTACAGGGATAACACCAAGCTGCTGCTGTGCCATGTTGGGTGTAGAGAGACACTCAGGATCCTCAGGCAAGTGAAGTCAATTTTCAGCAGCCTGGGGAGGGGCTCTCCCAGCACACCTGTGGGACACAAACCAGCCCAGCACAGTGCCACAGGAGGGGAGGGCACTGCTGAACTTCTCCCCAGGTCTCAGCCCCAAACTCCATCCCCTCTATGTGCAAGCCCCTGTCTCCTCAGGGTGTCCTGTGGTCAAAAAGAGGTCAGGGCTGGGGTGGCTCCTCCAGCCTCTGACCAGGCTGCAGCTCAGGGAAACTGGGCTTTCCATCTGTGGAGAAACTATGGAAGGAATTTCTGCATGGCTTGTTCTTTCATACACTTGTTATTCAAAAGGCAGAGGGACATCACCTGGGTGGATCACCATCACCTCTGCTGCAGCTGTGAGCTGAATCAGGGTATGCCTTGAGAATCTGGCAACACCCAAAAGTGAAAAGTTTCTGCTGGTGGAAGTACAAACAGTGACCAGGAGTTGCAGAGTAGGCTGCCCACCGATGCAGCAATTGCACAGTGCTGCTCTCCAGGACAGGTCTGATCCTGAATTCTGGCAACCCAGCACAGCTGTATCTCAGCTGAAGAAGTCCATCAGGGGGCCCAGTGGGAGGAACTGGTGTCCACTGTGGGTGGCAGGGGGGCCTGGGGACAGTCTCTGGCTTTCCCAGGGGATAGTCCACCAGGCCTCCAGCCACATGCCCAGTGACAGTCTGGAGTCACAGGGGAAGGAAACACAGGTCCAAATGTTTGCAATATTTGCCTTTACGGTCAGCTTCACGCTCCCTCGCTGTGGAATGGCTGCACGCACGGCCTCGCCAAGCCAGCGCCCGTGACACTTCCTTCTCCAAAAGTTTGTGAAACATAAACCCTGCTGTGCTCTCCCATGACAGAGAGGCATGAAGCCAGGATCTCTGCCAGCTTCCACAGCCCCCTGCCCAGCTGCATACGGCTGAAGGAGACCTTGATAGACCTAAAGGAAATAACCCAAGCCCTGTGCACAGGCAGAAGGAGAAGATGCAGGATTCACATTCAAGTCCACCTTGAGAACTGGCCAGTTACCAGGGGAAGGCTGGACAGGGTGTACTGGATGCTGTCCACAAATCCAGGGGCAGCAGTGCTGGAGGGAGAGGAAGGAATCAGCAATTCCTTGTTGGACTTGACTGCAAATCTCCCTCCTTACCTGAAGCTCCTTTTTGTTGTCATCTTATTGCAGGGGTTCCATACTGTTGTCTCCTTATCACAAAGGTTTTGTGCCTTCTTGGTGTTTTGTGTGGGCAGCTCCTCAGAGCACTGACTCTTTCTTCTTCACAAAGCAGCCAACTGACTGCAGCTCCCTTTTCACCCAGCCACCCCACTCTTTTATAGCACTCTTCTTCTCTTTGGTTACAGCTGTGACCTGTTAAAGTCAGGCCTGTTCCTAATCTTTGATAATTGTCCCAGCTGCAACACCTTAGGGGTAAGATGACTTTCTACCCTATCTTTATTTTCTTATATTCTATCCCCCTGCACCTTTTCATCCAGAAGATCCTGGCTTTCAAGTGGGCTCTGGGCAGGGAGCTCCTGCAGACCTCTGCTCCTGGCAGATCTGGAGCCAGAGCCACACACAGTCCTGCTTGGCTCTGCCAGGCTCTCCCTGGGCATGGGAATGCTGGGCACCTGGAATGGTAGCCCTGCTCTGGGTCTGGCCCTGGGCACCTTCCTCAGAGAAGGGAGGAGAAGCAGGAGCCCAGGGCATGGCTAGAAACACCCTGGGGCTTTCAGGAGGAGGACAGATTCCATGAGTCCATAGCACAGACCAGGACATCATTAGAAACTCTGCATTTGGGCAGACCTTGCATTGGGAAGGAAGGAGAAGCTTCTCCCAAGCTGGTGGAGACATGGAATGTGTCTCCCATTGATCCCAAGGTAGTGGGTGGATGCAGCAGCCCTGGGACAGTGGCTCTGCCTCTGCTCCAGGCACCAGTGATGCCACAGGGAGCTGCACCACATCTTTTCAGACTCATTCCTCCTTCCCAGAATGTTTTATTTTTCCAACTTACCAGATTAGGAAGAAGTCTGTTCAGGACACTTGCCAATAAATTATCCACAATTGGGAGCAGGCTGTGGAAAAATAAAGGAGCACCATGAAAACAACCTGCTGCAAAGTAAATGGGTCTTGTTAAACAATTCCCTGTGAATAGCGTGGAGCACAGACCTCCCGGAGCAAGGCAATTGCAGCAGCAGAGTGAATCGTTTCTGCTTGGATTTTGCATGAGATAACTGTAATTTGCATCCCAAAATAGCCGATGGGAAATTTATTGCTGCCTTTTATCTGCTGGTGTATAGTCTCCTCAAATGAGCAGAGAAAATCTCAGGCTGAGTGGTTCCTCCACTTCGTGCTCACGTCTCAGAAGACCCCTGTGCCATGTTCATTAAAATAACCTCTGAAGGTGGCACATGGGACAGAATTGTGCCCTGAGATCTTTGGGATAGCTCACCACTCGCTGTGGCTGTGTGAGGGGTGCACAGGGACCAGCAGCACTGGCCCTGTGACAGGGCTGGCAAGTGGCTGTCACCTGCAGGCATGGTGGGAGGGAGGGCTGGAACAGGGAAATGCCCCGGTACATTTGCAGGGCATGGGTTGGGGCTGGCAGAACTTGATGGCGAGGTGGCTCACGCCGGCAGGGGACACCTCCATCACTCACCCACTCAGGAGTCTGATTTTAATGCCACCAAATAGCCACAGCAGCAGCTCCAGCCCCACCCACCTCTTGCCATTGAGGACACTGTAGGGGTTCAGATAAGCACCCGTGCCAGGCAGGAGCTGCAGGGACACCCTGGGGAGCGTCAGCTCCAGCCACAGCAGGAGGGACACTGCGGGTGACACCTCTAAGCGCAGCTGTGCTCCACCGGGGTTGGGGGAGTCAGAGGCCAGTCAGACCAGAAATGCCAAAAGACACCGAATTTTCTCATTTATTTTCCTCTTTAAGTTACTTTCCACTTTTTTCAGGGGCTTGGTTTTTTTGCCTTTTTTCCTTCTGCTTCTGCTGGGCATCCAAGCGCAGCCTAGCGCTGGGTGAGGCGGGAGCGGTGCTCGGCAGAGCGCAGTTCGTGCACCCTCTATGGGCAAAGGCTCCGGCACTGCCGCCTGCTCTGCCCTTCCCTGGCAGCCTCAGGAGCCTCCTCTGCCCTGCAAACCTGCGGGACTTCCAGAGCTTTCTCCTTTCAAGAGCCTGGCCAGTTGAAATTTTAATTACATTTAAAACAAAACTACTCCCGACTCAGTTTGGAGGGGGAGGTTTGCTCACAAGCATCGTGCTCTTCTCCTTCCCTATGCAATTCCCTGCCTTTCCTGGCTGATCACGGTGCTGGAATGAGGGTGTCAATCCCAAAGGACCCCCAGTGGTCCCTGTCTTCCAGAGCAGCACTGGTGACCCACCATCACTCAAAACTCCTTTACTTTTACTCCTTTACTTACTCCTTTACAGCCCAGCCTGAGCCCAGCTCACCCTCAGGTGAGTTGTGCAAATTAAGGCTGAAATTGTATCAGTGACTCACACTGACCTTTCTTATTAAAATAGCCCAGTTTTAACCTTATAATGGTAAAAATAACCAGAACCTCAAAAGGATAGCACGACACAAAACCACCTTAAACTTTCATGTTAAATGAATGGATTTTCAGAACAGGGTTTTCATTTTGCTATAATGACCTATTTTCTGATCTTTCAGACTAGTCACTAAATATAAACTGGAATTACTCACTTCATTCTTACTATTGTTGTATTTATTCCCATGTTTTTTTTCTTGGCTCACTAGAGTATATCATAAAGTTTGGGGTTAAAACAAAGCTCACAGTACCTTGTACCACTTTTTGAACTCTTTTTATTTACCTGACCTTATCCTGAATTTCAAGCCTGGCTTTGCTCAGCTCCTCCTAAAGTGAGACCTTATGCTGGTCCCTGGGCACTTCTGCTTTAACCCACACAGCAGATCCTTTTATAGTGAAGATGCTGCAGGAAAAGTGGAAAGGTGCTTGAATTTCCAAAGCTGGCTAGTGGATTGAGGGTGTAAAGCACCACTTGTGAGTTTCATATATTCCATTATAAATAATGACTTGTAAACCAGGGAAAAGCATGGAGCAGCAGGTTACTGGACAGCCAGTGTCAGGCAGCTCTGTTCCCAAGAGCAGGGCAAAAGGGAAGGAAAAGGTGTGTGAGGCTCTGAGGCTGCAGCACATGAGGCTGCACTCACCTGAAAGAGAATTCTGGGAAGTCTGCTTCTTCCACAGAAATCCCTGCTGGCACCTGCCCATGGGCTGGCACACACAGGTTACCACATCAGGGGAATTTTTTAAGTTCCCAGGAAGTACGTGGGGAGGCTTTGGAATAGTACCAGGAGATTTTTGTCTCCTTTACTGCTCAAGAAACCTCGAGAAGTGGCTCCTGAGACTCGTCCCACCCATCCTGCAGCTGCCAGCTCCTTCCCAGCAGATGGTGTTTCCTCCAAAAAACCCCTGTGCTGGGACATTTCCACAGCCACTCCTGGCCATAAGGGCACCTTTGTTCTGGTGTCCTCAACACTTAACACCTTTGTGAGATCAAATGTGCTTTTTTTGACAACCTGGTGTGTCTTACACAACAAGGGGATCATACACACCTAAACAAATCCCCATGGAGTGTGTGCTCACGTTATCTGTGCAGAGCCTTGCACAACCAGCACCAGCAGGCTCCTGTGAGACCTGCTGCCAGCGGGAGCTGCTCCAAAGGAGAGATCAGCAAGAGCTGTGCCAGCACTGCACCACAAGCTCTCCTCTGCCCCCCACCAGTCAGGCATGAAAGATGGGCTGCAGCAGGGCACCCATGTGCTCCCAACCCAGTGCCCCTCTGAGAGGCTGTTTCACACCTGGTGCCACAGGCTGAGCTCCAGAAATGCTCTCTTTAGGTCCCAGTTTGTCCTCTGAAGGCACAGCCTCCCCACCCATCCGTGTGCCGTGTGGCACAGGGGCATGGAGCAGGTAAACAGCTGTGGGGAGCCAGAAACTCAGATAAATAAATATCCAGAGAGGAAGCTACTGTGACAGTGAGAGATTTTATTGAAAGAGCAATACGAGAGCAGCCTTTGTGCCTAAGAGCTCTGCCTCCTGGCTATGGATGTTCAAAGTGGCCAAAGGAACCCCCAAACATCCACCAGCCAAGCAGTTTCCCACATGATGCTGGCCAGAGGCTGCTGCCTGTCCTGCTCAGGCCACAGCCACAGCACAGAGCAGCACTGGAGAGAAAGGAAGAGAGAGAGAATGGAGCAGAGCAGTGCTTGGGGGACATGTGCTGCCTCAGAAAGGGAGCAGCATCGAGGTTCCTCTCGAGCAGGATCTTCCTAGAGAGCTCTGGCCGGAAAACTCGTCCTCCTGAAAGAAGTAGAACAAAAACTGCTCAGTTTTCTCATCCAGACTCACCAGCTTTTTGCTGTATCCCAGGTGAGGTTTTCCTGTGGAAAACCAGCAGAGGGAAACTGAGAGCAGCCCATGGGAAATGAGGCTGGCCAGGGTGGTGTGGGGCTGTGGGATCTGCATGTCCCAGCTCTGGGTGGGCACATTCCCACCCCCAGGACACAGCACAGTGGGAAAACTCAATCCTTACATCAGTGATGTCAACTTCAGCATTCCTGAGGTTGATGTTGAGGATGTTGGGCAGTGGGACTGACACACGGAAGGCATCTGCAAAAACAGGTGTAGGAATCTCATCACAGGGATGAAACCCGGAATGGAGGCAGGAACGGGGGGGAGAGCCCCAAATCCAGCTGAATCTGAGATGAGAGGGGACCCTGGCCCCCATACCTTGAACAGAAGGTACATATACAGCTGTGAGGACCTTCTTGAGCCATCCTGCCAGTGAGGAGGCCTGCAGGGAAGAGGATGTGTCAGAGCAATGGTTATTGGGCCCTGTCAGGGTCATCAGTTGAGTTCTACTCAGTTTGCTATCAAATACAAGAACTAGGAAGCTTCCTTAAGCCTCCTTCTGTGAAACACTCCCAGGACTGAGGGTGGATATGTTCTTTGGGTAATTTCTTTTTAATTATTCCTCCCCCATTCCCAGCACCCCAAGTCAGGATATACACCCAAGTGTCACTGCTGTAGAGCACAGGGGATCTGCAGGGCAGAGGACAATTGGCCTCTGCCAAGAGAAGCAGAAGGATGAAAAGTGAAGAATGAGCTTGTGGATTTCCTCCCCCTCTCGGAGCCTCTGGCCATTGCATCACTCACTGCAGCACCTCGACCCAGTGCATGCACTTACACTGGCAGCATCAAGGCTCCCAGGGAACTGTGTCAGGTTGATGCTACAAAAGATAAAAACAAGGAACAGTTGGGGTGTGTTGGTGCAGCCTCCTCCAGGCCCTTTCTTTTCTCACCCTCATAAAAATGCAGGATTTTAAAATTAGAACAATTTTTTTACAATTCTCTCATCATGTCAACCACGCAGTTGATGTGAGGTTGGGGCTGGGAGGGGGCAGGAAGGCTCCAGTAGCCCTTGACATCTTTACCATGTCTGCATCACTGTCCCCCACTAGCCCCATTATGTCCCCAGGCAGAGCCCCCCCACCTGCAGAGCTGGCTCTACCTGTCAAGAGCCAGGGAGGTTTGCAGTTTGCCGTCAGAGACTGATGGGGTGATGTTCAGAACAATGTCCTGGAAATGGAACAATGAAAGAAATGAGGTTATTCCCCTGCACAGCTCCCAAGACTGAAAAGTGTATTTGTAAATTACCCATTCTGAGAAAAAACACTTGTCTGTGCCGAGAAGCCACATTTTTGTGACAGATGGCATCATGTATCTCTCTCCCCAGGGTTTGCCTTCCTGTCTTTATTTTGTGTTATTCCTGAAACATTTCACTTACGCTTTATGCTTGGTTATGAGCTTGTTTAAAGGACTGGGCATCACCGTTTTGACGATGCAGTAAATACAAAAGTACAAACGCTGCAGGGCCAAGGGTAGGGCAAGCCAAGGGGATGCCAGCAGTGATCCAGCCTCAGCCAGCACCCTGTTACAGGCATCTCATCCCCCAGGAGCTGACTCACCACATTGACAGAGAACAGAAGCCCCTGGGGCGTCTGCAGAGCAGGGCTGACCACGTCGACAGTGGCCTTGAGGGTGACAGTGGCCCTTCCATCCCTCACAGTCACCACTGGCTCATTCCTTACTCGGACACGCAGCTCCAAGGGCAGGGAGCCAGGGAGGGCCCGGCTGAGCTGCAGGGACAGAGGAGGTCAGGGCGAGGGTGGGGTGAGTGAGGGGCTGGAATCAATGCACATGGAGAAGGTGACTGACCTGGGGGATGAACGGGAAAAGGGCAGACACGGTCAGCGAGCTGCTCTGGGGAACCTGTGGGAACAGCACCGGTGACATCGCTGCCCGGGAGGGGTTGGGCAGAGCCCACACCCAGCTCAGCTGGACCCCACAAACTCGAGCAGGCAAAGGTGGCCACCCTTGGGTCACCCAAGGGCAAGCAGGACACTGACCTGGCCTTGCAGAGGGGAACGGCTACCCGTCAAGCTGGTGATGCTGAGGTTGAGGGCTCCCTGGCCCTGGAGCTGCTCCAGCAGGGCACCGAGGGTGTCCTGGGAGAGGCTGAGCCGGGGCGGGCGGCCGGTGGCCAGCTGCAGGCTGGCAGTGAGTCCCTGCTTGGGGGTCACCACGCCATCCCTGGCATTCTCAGAGAGGAGCTACAGGGGACAGAACAGGGAGGGACGTTGGTGGGACTCGGAGGGCACCCTGCCTGCCTGTGCACCTCAGGGAGAGGCTCTCACGAGGTTTGTCTGCATTAAATGATGACAGGGCTGCTCCAGGCTCCTCTGGCACAGGCAAGGGCTGCACCTGCTACACCTTCCCCACTGAAACACTGCCACATATCCTGATTGGAAAGACACATTGCTGATATTTTATGCATGATTCTGGTCCCTGTCAATTACCAAACTTTGACAAACCACTTATAAACAGAATGTGCCTAGAAGCAGTGACTGCTGCTCCTGTATGAAATTAAACTTTTCTGATTAAAAACTATGAGAGTGCTATAATTATGCTTAATTAAATAGCATCAAGCCACTCTTGATCATGCCACCATCAAGGATTAACAGGAAAAAAATAAAAACAAGACCCAGCAGCAGCAATAGCAGGGATGCGGCTGGAGCAGACTCATCAGAACCTTCCTGTGAGCAATGCCTGAAGGCAGCTGAAATGTGAGTAGCCTTTGATAAACATCCACCATGTTCCAATGAATCAAAGTCAAAGGTTTTGGGACCAGGGAACACAGTGTCACTTACATTCAGATCCATCTGGATGGCATCACCACTGAGGATGGAGAAGGAGGGCAGGTCCCCCAGAGCCCCGAGTGGGAGCATCTCTGTGAACACAGGGAAGAGAGCTCTTCAGCTGCAATGGCAGGGGATTCTCCCAAATCCCTTGGTCCCAAGAGTTACTGGAACCAGCAGCAGCTCCCACCAACAGCGTCCCCAGCTAGAAAAGCCACTAGAAAACAATAGTTTGCAGCAAACGTATAATTTCTAAAAGCAACCATTCCTGCAGTGGGTTTCTGTTGGAAGAGCTGGCTGCCACTGCTGGGGCAGGGAAACTGAATGTTGGGTTTGAGCTGGGAGCTGTCGTTTTAGAAAATTACTAAAATATTTGCATTTACCTAATGTAAAAATCAAGCAATGCTAAGGGCAGGATGTCACAGGAAGGAGGGGAACAGGAGGTGTCAACTTACGGTTCCTGGAGCCGAGCAGGGAGCTCAACACCTTGAGCTTGGCGTTGATGATGTTGCAGCCCTGGGGAAGCAGAGGGGAGTGAGAGGGTCCTGGGACCTGCTGCACCAGTGGGTGACATAGCACCAACACAGGCAGTGACAGAGGGCTCTGCTGGGCTGCACATGTGGGCAGGGCTGCTGCAGGCAGTGCTGGGGCACATCCCATCACACAGGACTCAGCATCCCGTGGGTGAGCAGCCCTCTGAGCCAGCATGGGTCTCACCTGGGTTAGTGGCTGCTAAACCAGCGCCTGGCTCAGAAATCTGTTTGCCAGCCGAGCCTGGCACAGGTGCTGGTGCTGGTGCCTTTCAGCAGGAGGAGAGGCTGATCGCCCTGCTGAGCTCACAGCTGTGCAAATATCCACATCCATGGGGCAGCCTGGCCTCCTGCCTGCCCTACCCAAAGTGCTGCCTGCCCACCCAGCACTGTGCATGAAGGTGGCTCTGCAGACTCACCAGATCCTTCAGGGTATTGCTGAGCAGGCGTTTCAAAGGCTCTTCCAGAACTGGCACTCTGGGTCTGGTAACAGGAAAATAGGAAATAGCAAGTGACAAAGATTAATGCTGGAATGTAAGGGGACTTCACACAAGAGAAACGTGAGGCTTCTCTTGCATTGTCCTTACTTAGTGCTGAAATATTAGCATTACCAAGCCCTCTGAATCCTGCCCAGTGCTAGGTTCTCCACACCCAGAAATGTTCTTTTCATAGCCAAAATTTTAGAAAAAGGTCAACAGTTCCCCTCTGAGCCCGACAGCTGGATCACCTTCAAAGCACCAGGCAGAAAGCTGCTGCCATCAATGACCAACAGCACCCACTGCCACAAGAGCCACGGGCTAGCCATGGGCCACCTGCTCACACAGATGTTCCCTCACACCTGATTCATACCTCACATAGGTGTTTATGTCAACAGTCTTGCAGTTCAGAGCGTTCTGGTGAGTTGTCCACGTGTCCTGGACCAGCATGGTTGCATCCACCTCCACCTGCTCACAGAGCAGCTGGCCCGGCACGCTGCCCAGGGGAAACACAGCAGGCAGCTCAGGACACTTGCTGACCATCTTCTTTCCAAAGAGATGGTGCCCTCCTGCCCCAAGCTATCCCCTGATGGACATGCCCTACCTGCTCTCTACCAGCAGCTGTGTGTTGAAGTCCACCTGGTGCCCAAAGCCTGGCAGGGAGCGCAGACTGATTTTGGGGAGGGTGTTGTTCACAATTCTCAGTCTGGATGGTTGCAACAATGAAAAAGCAGTGAACAGCACATTTGAACAGCCCTGTCCCCTCAGCCCCCAGCACTGCAGCTGTGCTCTCGGGGTCCTCTTCCCCCTGGGTCATCAGGCATCCCCCCCAGCCAGGAGCAGCTTGTGGCACATACAAGGCACCCTGGGATGCCAGGCAGAGGCAGAAACTCCCAAGAGATGAACCCCACTCCCATTTATGAACCCACCCCAGGAGAAGAGGGAGAGAGCCCTGTGTGTGCAGGCTCCAGGACCTCCTTTCCCCAGCATGGCTCAGACACACCAGGCTGCTCAGGGTCACCATCTCCCACTCGCACTCACCCTATGAGTTCTTCACCATTTTTGCCAAGAAGGCTGCCAACAAGACCGTTTTTGCCGAGGAGACCGTTTTTGCCAATGAGAAGCTCAAGGACAGTGTCAAGGAGAGTATCAACAAGGCCATCTTTGCCAAGGAGACCATCAACGACACCACCTTTGCCAAGGAGACCACCGAGGATGCCATCTTGGTCAAGGAGACCACCAACTACACCACCTTCGCCAAGGAGACCACCTAGGAGACCATCTCCACCAAGGAGGCCATTTCCACCAAGGAGACCTCCAACGAGTCCTTTTTCCCCAAGGAGATTGCCTACAGGACCATCTTCACCAAGGAGACCTCCAACAAGTCCTTTTTGCCCAAGAAGACTGCCTACAGGGCCATCTTCACCAAGGAGACCTCCAACAAGTCCTTTTTGCCCAAGGAGACTGCCTACAGGACCATCTTCACCAAGGAGACCTCCAACAAGTCCTTTTTGCCCAAGGAGACTGCCTACAGGACCATCTTCACCAAGGAGACCTCCAACAAGTCCTTTTTTCCCAAGAAGACTGCCTACAGGACCATCTTCACCAAGGAGACCTCCAACAAGTCCTTTTTTCCCAAGGAGACTGCTGACAGCACCTTCTTTGCCAAGGAGACCCCCAGTGAGTCCTTGCTTGCCAAGGAGCCCACCAAGCAGATTGCCACTAAGGAGACCACCTGAAGCTCTCTGGGGAACATCTTTGGCTGGTGAATCTTTAAAACCTGAAGAACAGAATCAGAGGTCACTGTGAGCTACACAAGGTGTGACAGCCTGGCTTTTCCCTCACTTCCTCTCTCCCTCTTCATACAAAAGAGGTGGTGTCACCAGCCTCTGTAAAGTAACTGAAGTGCCATCTCAAAGTCCTTTATAAATGCAAATTACTTGCATTGCCACTATTGCTGGGTAGATCTGCACCAGCTTGTGATTTTCTGACCATGGTCAAGAGACAAAAAGAGCAGAACTGGCCTCAAAAGAAGGATAAATCCTGTCTCTTACATACACTTACCATTCATATCTGGTCTGGAAACCGAGAGTGGGATTATAAATCCTTGTGAAGGGATCAGCAGGCTGTTGAGCAGGACAACAGTCCACAACACCGACATCTTCGGTCCTGATAACTGTGGGAAGTGATTGCCATGAGTGCAGTGCTGGGAGAGCAAGCACCAGCCCATGGAGGGAGGACAGAGAAGGGAGGGAGGAGAAAGGAGGGAGGGAGAAAGAAGGAATGTCAGGGAAGACAAAATCGGGGAGGAGGCTGCTGGCATCTCTCCTGCCTCCTCATCACACTGGTGATGATGGACAGTGACACTCCTGGTGGCTCTTTCCTGCAGGAGGAACCTGAGTGTCAACACCAGTTACTCCAAAGGCCGATGGCCAGAGCAGTCAGGGGGAGAGCAAAGGGTGGTTGGGATGTTCCTGCTGTGACCCCCAGTGCTGGTGAGCAATGGCGTGACTGAACTGTGTGATTTGGGACTCATCCACCCTGGATGGGGATTTCTCCAAGAAACAAATCCTGCATGCCACAGAAGGGGAAAACAAGACATTTCTGACAACATGATTGTCTCTAGAAGAAAAGCAACAACATCTACAGAGTACAAATACACAAACATATCGAGCAAGGAGAGAACCTCCAGGGAGAATGTCATGATTTCTGCACAAACATCAGATTCTGAGGCTTCCCTCTGCATGGAAACACCTGATAGAATTGTAAGAAAGAGAAAATAAACTTTAACATTTCAGTGTCATTGAAATATTTCTGTTGGACCTAGAACTTAAAGTAGCTTATTTTTCTTTTTTAAAGAACCAAAATGAACTTCATTGCTCCAAATTTATTTAAATGTAAATAACTCATCAAAAAGGGATCAAAACAAGTGAGAGAGGTCTAATTCACCTTAACTAGAAATCTATGGCAGATAATCGAGTTATACCAAAGATAATTGAAGTGATAATTATTTATGAAAACCCTGAAATACCCTTTTTTCTGCAAGGACTGCAAATCCAATGAACACCACATCTCTTCTGGAGAAACTTGCACTGAAAGGCACCATTTACTTCTCAGAACAGAATTCAGGCAGGCAGCAGGTAAGAATAACAATTTTTGTTAAAGGCCAGCACTCCCAAAGGAACACTGAGGGTTTGCAGAGGCAGAAGCAAGGAGCACAATTTTTGAGGAATAAGTTTGCTCTTACCTGACCAAGCTCTTTCTCCAGCCAATGCCCCTGTCTTCTGAAGATCAGGGGGATCCAGGATCTTCATATATAGAGCTTCACAGCAAGAAAAAAGCAGGTGATGTCATTTGGGACATCCAAAATAATTGGTGGGGAGCAAAACAAACAAGGTCTTGTTTCTGGTGACTTCCACTGCAAATATTTCCTTGGAGATATTAGGAGTTAGGTAAATCATTGAGCAACCTGTAGGTGCAGATTCAGCCAGCCCTGGGAGCCTGCTGTGGTGCATCATCCTTTCATCCTGCCTAGATGAGGACGTGGCTGAGATGCCATGCTCTGATAAAATACCTTTCTTTCTTTTTTCCTTCTAAATAAAATTGATGTTCTGACTGAAAAATATGTCAAAACACTGGCCACCCCTGGCTGCTCTTACTTCTGCAGTTCTCAGGGCTGCAGTGCTGAGCAGTAATCCCCTGTGTGGGGATGTGCCACGTGTTATGATAAATGAAGGACCAGGCAGCACCTTTTCCAGTGTAAAGACAGACTGTGGAGATAGTAATAGAGCCAGGTATTCCCTGTCCAGGCCACCAGGACATGCCCAGCATTCCCATCCAACTTGCCTACAGCCTGATCAGATGTCACAGCCTAACAGATACCCTGGGCTGACAGACTCTTTGGAGAGACACCACCTAACTGGGAAATGCTGCCCTTTAACTGGCATGGAATTGCTTCCAAATCCATCACCTCTGCTCAGAGTGCCCCAGGGGGCTGGAGGTGGGATGTGCTGAACAGGAATACTCTCTTGAGAGGCTGCTGCCATTGACCTGGAAGGTCCCAGGCCAGAACTTGTTGCTCTGGGGTCTTTCTGAAGTTCTGGAAGGATTGTTGATCCCATTGTGGCACACCACCCCATGCAACAGATGTGCTGCAGCTGCCCAGGGTCTTCTGCTTCCTCCTTGTAGCTCTCTCCAAACCCCTGCCCTGATTGCTGCCCAGGAGACACAGAGACACTGCAGCAGCTCTTTGGGGCAGGGAAAAGAAACCTCCCTCCATGGACCAAACGTGGTCCCCATGCATGGGGCACATCCTGACAAGCACAGCAAAAGCTGTCTGTGCTGAAGGGAGAATGCACCAGCTGAGGGGACTGGGCTGAACTCTTCACTCTCTGATGTGCTCATTGACAACAGGAGTGGATGGCAATGGCTGCTCCCCAGCTCTGCTGAAAAATAATCCAGAAAAATTGCTTGCTCAGTGTTAATACTTTCTGTAAACTTGGAAATAAATATTTCCAGCAGATTAGCCAGCTTTGGACACACATTATTTCCAGCTTTGAAAAAATACCTTAGTTAAAGGCCAAGGAAGGGGTGGCAAAGATATCAAAGCCCTGAAGGAGTTGTCATTCTCCTTGCAACCTGATCAGCCAGGACCTCTGGAGCACAAAGCCTGGCTGTCATGGTGAGATCATGACCTTTGATAAGATGGACGAGGGTGTTAACAAGATGGTATTAAGTTATCATTTATCCTGAATCGCTTCATGGTCCAGGAGCCACTGTCCAAAAGCTGAATTACCACGAAGACAGCCCCGACACTGGTCAGTGCACAGGGAAGGGGCAGGGTGGCAGCTCTGGGAACAGCTCCTGCCCAGTGACCTTTCAGGCATGACAATAACTTGGCCTCTCCCCAGTGGCTGCTGAATGCAGAGGTCTCTGACCATCGGATATTTTGGAAAAACCGAAGCAGATTCCCATAAAGAGAATGACATGGTGATGTCCAGGTCTCGCTAAAGTGACTTTCAAAGCCCCAAGAGCACAGGGAGTGAGGACAGAAACCAGAACGGATTTCGTCAGAGGGAGAAGAATAGGGCTGGTGTGAACAGACACGTTTGCCTCAGTTCCCTGTGCTTGGATCACCTGAAATGAAGCTGTCAGGCAAACAGTAAGGGGCACGTACCCCCAAGAAGAGTCTGAGACCTTGACAACAGCAGGCTCCCTTCAGAGCAGACTGGGGGAAATATCCCAGCTATGGCTGGAAAATGAAGTGGATTTGCTCTGCTCTCCCACTGATGACATCATTCAGACATGGCCTGTCTGCCTGAGGAAACCAAGGTTTGCCCTGCCATCCCTCTGGGACCAGAGAGACTGGTACATCCCTGCTGCTGAGGGATCAGGGCTCCAGGGAACATCACTGGACAAGGCTGAACATCCACCCCAGAACACCAGCACCAGGGACATGACAGTGTGGTTCAGCAACAGAGCTGCCTCATGAAAAATTAACTAGGTGTTCCTTGAGATTCCCAGCCTTGAATTCTCTAGGAAAGCTGTGGACAGATATGTGGATTCATTTTTTTTTTGCTCTACTCATAGGCTTGAGACTCAAACTGTTCAATTTGTTTGTTAGCTAACACAAGAACAATAAGGGAGATCTGGCCCATGCTTGCAGTGACAGGAAGAGAGGCATCACAAACCCCACTTTTTGTAGGGAGCTGTTTTTACAGCTCCTTCCTCACTGTTGAGGACTCCCAAGGAGAATGATTCCTTACACATGATGCAGAACAAATCCCTGTGGAGAACAGACAGGGTTTTGGAGCCTGCCTCCCCAGCAGGTTTTCCTGAGACTAATTTCCCAAAAAAACCCACAACAATCTTTCCAAAGATATCCTCGATTCGGTGCCAGCTTCCTGTCACCAGGAAAAGATGTTTAAATCATGTCAGCTCAATGAAATCAGGATCAAAGCTGTTTATTGACTTACTAATGACAAGAAATTATCCAGGAGTCAGTGAGTTACACACTCAGGATCGATATCAGTGAAGCAGCTGATAAATCCCAACACCAGCCCAAACCTAACTCCTTCTGGGGTCCTAATGCCTGGGCACACTGCCCACCCCTCACAGCACCTGCACCCTGGGAGCAGGGGGTCACCTTCTTGCACCCATCTTGTGGGAGTATGGGTGATGCATCCTGACAATGCAAATATGATTTATTTAGGTTTCAGCTCTTTCAGGGCACAGCCTCTGCCCAGCCATGCCCAGCTGGATCTGACAGTGCACAGCAGGACAGTCTCACCAGGGGGTCATGAGGTCTTTTTATTTCTGTTTGGGGAGTCAAACTCTTGGAAAGCCAAAGAAAGGAAGGGACACCCCAGGAACACCAGCACTCTGCTGCTCCCTCTCCCATCTATTCTCCTGAGTCGTGGAAAGTGGGGATTGGGGACTGCAGCCACAGAGCCCCCATCCCTCAGGTCTCAGTGACAGGCACGTCCAACACCAGCATGTTCTGTGGATTTAACAGCAAAAAGCACCTGGGTGGGATTTAACAGTTGATTCTGTGTTTGTGTGTGATGGACTAATGGCACAAAGCCCAGGGGTGGCCCAGGGTATGGCAAAGCCACCATGGCAGTGTCCCTACCTTGTCCCCACTGATATTGTAGGTGCTGCCAGCAGGGCAGACAGGATCCCTGCACACAGCACCCCTGAAATGAGTAGGAGACACTGCCAGAGACACCTCGGCCGTGGTGGGCACTGCCAGCATCTCCAGCATTTCCCTGCATACCAAAGGATTTTGGGAATACTCAGAGGGAAAATCAACAGGGTGGGAATTCTTGGGTTTGTGTGTTTTAGTTTAGTCTCTGCTTTTGGCATCCTTCCCACATGAGTTAAGTAGATAAATGGATGCTGCAAGGTGGGGAATTTTGCTGCCATTTCAGCTGGGTTTAGGCGTGGTTAAAGGAGATGTGTTGATTTTTGGAGATTTCAGAAAGGCAAAGAACTGTGATAGCAAGGGTGTGATTCTGAGGACAGGAACAATGCTCCAGGAGGCCTCAGAGAAGCTGTCTGCACCCTTTGCTGTGGCTCTGTCCATGCAGGCAGATTCCTCCTCCCTCTGAGGGACTGGGCAGACAGAGCCTGGCAGGAGGCACTGCCCAACACTTCCCCCTCCAGATCCACTGCAATGGAAGGGTGGCTGTCCTAGCAGAACCCCTGACAGTCCTGGGAACTGGAGGAATGTGCCAGGGTCCCACCCCACAGCTGCCACACCCAGGAGAGTTACTGGTGGCCAAAACTCTCCCATGGATGCACATTGGGAGCAGGGATCACTTCTGAGCATTTGTGCTTGGGGAAAAACAGTTTAGGAGGCTGATTTATAATTTCTTATGCCTTGAAATATTATTCCTTAAAATAACATTTTCATTTTCAGGTTACACTTCTAGTGGAAGGAGAGTTTTGAGGCTGCCAGACCACAAACATCAGGAGCCTCCACTGCTGGTTACACAAATCAGGGCTTGCCTCAGTTTCCTCTGTCCCTGGCTGAACTGGGTTATTCTGGATTAAACCTGCCTTAAGCTGAGCAAAGAGCAGGGCCAGATCCCCACAGGTATCTGACTAAAATGGAATGACTTTATGATGTGCTGGGGGGCTGCAGGTCTGTCCTTTGACAAGCCTTTGGGAACCAGGTGCTCAACCCCAAGGGCAGCTCACATCCCTGCCTGCCAGGCTGGGACAAGGGGGCTTCCAGCAGCACCAGTGCAATTGCTGCATAAACCCAGGAATGGCTGGAAATGCTTTTTTCACCAGTCTGAAAGCTCCTTTGTGTGGCAAAAGTGTGAAATCTGTTACAGTGCACGGAGGAGAAGGAGGAGGTGGAGGAGGTGGAGGAGGAGAAGGAGGAGAGGGAGGAGGAGATGATCTCTGGGAAACAGGGATGGGAGGAGGATGGGACTTACCCGAGCTGGCAGCACTTTCTGAAGGGTGCTGTGAAGGACCTTGCTCACGACTTGGGCTGCACACTGGGCTGGGAGGACTCATCACCCTCAGAGCCCTCACGTACCCAGCAATAATTATTCATTGAAGATCAAAAGGTGGGAAAGTCACTCGCTAAAGAAATTGATCTGGTACGGATAAGGGCAAAATTTGCCTCATGTCTAATAAGATGTGTTTTCTCTCTTTTCTCAAGAATGCCATCTTCTGGTTTTAAATGAAGCTGAAAGCTTACATCCCTAAAAGAAGCTCTGACAGTCTGGGAGTACAAAGCAGACAGATATGCACATTGCATTGAATAGCACAACTAGAACTGGTCTGAATTTGTCCATAAAATCTTTGTTTAGTGGGAAAAAAAGAACTGCAAAAAGTATTTGTGTGCTGCAGAAATCCAAACCTGAAGACTGAAACCTCTAACAGTGCTGTGACCTGCCCCTGAGGAATTGCCAATCCTGGCAAACCAGCGATGTGTCCTTTGGGAATTTCCTGCTGGGGGGGTTGGTTCTAACACTGGCAAAGGGGATGTGGGAGCTCCTGGGGCTGAACCTCGGGGTGCCCCTGGTGTCCTGCCCCAGCCACCCTCCAGCCATCAGGTTTGTGATTTCCATGTTTCTGCTGTAAATCTGCACAGAGCAAAGTTTGGTCAGCACAGGATAAACCCCAGGGACGAGTGAGCCCCAGATCCCCCAGCCATGCTCCCCATGGGCACTGGTTCCCATTAACCTTTTCCCAGTGATTCTCATTTGGACTAAGCCATGAAGAGCCCTGAGCCCAGAAAGGTCACCAGGACACAGAAACTTTTCACCTTCAGCCTGAAGGAAAGACAAAGGAAAAGAGCTGGGTAAGGGGGAACAGTCAGAGCCTGATGCCCAGGATTTTTGCTTACAGCGAAGTCACTTCTTGCTGATATTCTCATTAATTTTTCTTCCCCTTCTTGTTCAAACTTACCATTTAAATCTAATTTTAAATTTAGAAACATGGTTCTTCCCAATGAAAAGTCACACTGTCTAATTTTGAAAAAAATCAGGAAAAATATGTTTTGGCATTCAAAACATCTCCATGCCCCCATCCAGCATGGATCTGGGGGTTGGAGGACTGGCTCTGATCCCCCAGAAATTCAGGGGTTGCATTGGGACATCAGGGACAAAAGCTGGGACACCGGTGTGGAGGCAGGAGCTGAGGTGCTTTGTTGCCTTTAAGTTACAGTTTCTTTGTGTGTTTGTAGACACAGCCATGCAGAAAATCACCAGCTTTAATATCCCACTTGTTAGCAGGGAGTGATTCGTGGCTGCCTCCGGGCTGACACTTCCCAGCCTCCCACTTTTCTTTGCCTGTCCTGGTTCTGGGCTGGAGGCTGCGGCTCATCACTCACCCCCAGATGCCTTTCCTGGCCTTGGTCCTGGGCTTTTTTTCACAGCTTCCCCTGCCATTTTCTGCAGAACATCACTCCCATTTAGAGTAGCTGAGACTGCTGGAGGATTTGCAGAATACGAGGAGTTCAGCACAAACCCCCAGGGGAGAGCCTGTGCTG
This sequence comes from Serinus canaria, assembly GCF_022539315.1. Lineage (NCBI taxonomy): Eukaryota > Metazoa > Chordata > Aves > Passeriformes > Fringillidae > Serinus > Serinus canaria. The sequence goes on from NC_066333.1 coordinate 7,282,268, forward strand.
GAGGGTGAGGGGTTGCAGTGTGTCATAAAAAACATCTCCATTAACATATCCCATCCCAGGACCCCTGCTGATCTTCTGCAGAGAGATAAGGAGCAGTCAGTCTATAAAACCTGACTGAGAAAGAGGAGAAACAAAAGAATTAAAGGGAATACTGCGGTGTGAGCTGGTCCCTGAGGGTTTCCAACATCTGCCAATATAAATAATTTCACTGATAAATCTGAAAGTCTGGGTAAACTCTCACTCTTGGATCCCAAATGAAAGCTCCCAGCCAACAGAGACTTGTGCACCAAGTCTGAAGGAAAAACCTCATCTGCTTAATTACGTGGTACAGACAGAAGTGGGAGCAAGAAGAAAGCTAAGATGGGCAGTGGCAGATTCTGCTCCTGGAGACACACATGTAATTGTGACTCTTCCAGGAGCAGCTCCCCAAAGGTTGAACAAGCACTGGGGGAGGACATGGGCTCAGCTGGGGGATAACCCAGTGAAAATGGTGGTAACCTCAATAATATTCTTACTGATTTCAGGCAGGGTTAGAGTGAGGATGAGAACTTGCATCCACCCACAGAATGGCTCCTCAGCCCCAACCCTATCCTAATTCCACCACGGGACACCCACACATCCCACCAGGCTGCAAACAGGCTGCACAGAACCCTCCTCCAGCCAGCCTGCTGCTGTCCCTTTGGCCACCACTGTGTCCTCCCCCATCCCCTCCTGGGTGCTCCACCCAGCAGGACCCAGCTCTGGGAGCTCAGCCTGGTGAGGTAATGCAGCACAAAGTAATTTATTTCCTCTCTTCATTTCTGTATAAAACTTGTCATGAGGTTTAATCCGTCATTACCTCCCTCCCAGAGCTGTGCTCGGTGGCCTGCTGCTAAGCCCAGACAAGGAGATTTACATCTTATCTAACAGGAGTGTAAGATTTATGGATAACTCCCGACAAGGAGCACATCATGCCAGAAAGACACTTTTGTGCTAGTAACTTGATCAGTCATTATGCTGTGAGTTGACATCTAATTAAGCCTCCACAGGCATCATCAGGTCCAGAACAGCTCTTCAGGAGGAGAAAATCCACCTCTAAGCACCGTGGTGGCAGTTTATCCCCAACCCTTGCACTGCTGGAACAGATAATAACGCTCTCCAGAAAATCCCCAATCTCAGGGAGAGCTGGTGATATCACCTGCACTGGAAAAAGGAACCACAGGGGCAAATTCCCAACTGCTGCTCTAAAACACAGCAAACACTCACTCCTCAGAGGCTTTCCCAGGCTGTGTCCATGTCCCTGCCAAAGTCACATCCCACAGAACAGCTCCCATGGCTGCAGGGCACTCGTCTGAGGGCTACAACCTCCTCAATGGATTTACTTTTCTAAGCACATCTCTTGCCTCTCAATGGGCTGCCTACACCAACGTGGAAGTGTAAATCCTGCTCTCCCTTGGCAGGCTGCTCCATCTTCATATTTTCTCCTGACACTGCTCCAGGATGCCTTTGATGGAAGTGCACAGCATGGCTGGAATGCTGCTTTTCTTGGCATTTCCCTGCCATGCTGAGCAGGAAAGTAACACCCTGCTGGGGAGGGCCAAGGGCTCTGAACGTGTCAAGACGCACCTGGAACCAGAGCCCGGCACCTCACATCACTGAGGCACAAAGGACAATGGCTGCTGCCCAGGCTGCAGGTGTTCCAACAAGTCCTGCACACCTCACCCCACTGCCAAGGCAGCCAGAGCAAAATGGGCAGCTCAACCCTCTCTGGAGACTGGTCATGCTGAGCTCATGGGGAGGGATGGGGGGAAGTCAGAACACAAAGGGGAACTGGTAAGGCCATGCAGGGGGTGTGTGTGTGGTGTTTGCTGGTGGTCCATGCCCTGTCTCCAGGCCAAAAGGAAGCCAGAAGAAAATGATGGATATCAAGCACAGGAAGGAGAGGGTTTTATTCCCTGCCATGAAGTCTTTCACTGTTTGTGGAAATATTATCAAAGAGAGTGGGTGCCACTGATGTATTCTCAGCCAATTGTAATAAATATTGCCAGTGGCTTTTGGTAGGGAATGGGTTTAAGAGAGGAGGGGAATACTGCACAAGGGCCATTTCAGATCTTCTGTCTGGTCTAAAACTCACTGAACCCAATAAAAACACTTCTGTTACCTTCAAAAGACTTACCCAGCCCTGATGAAACCAAGAGAATGTCCTTAATTAATTGCCAGAATCTCCCTCAGGTCATAATCAAGTCTCATCTCTCCTGAGCCAGGAGGATAAGACAAACCACAGCAGCCTCTCATAGAATCCTGGAACAGTCTGTGTTGTGAGGGACCTTAAAGCTCATCCAGTTCCAAACCCTGTCATCTTCCTCTAGACTTTTCCAAGTCCCATCCAGCCTGGCCTTGAACACTTCCAGGGATGGGACAGCCACAGTTCGTCTGGGCAACCTGTGGGAGGGCCTCACCACCCTCACAGGGAAGAATTTCTTCCTAATCTCTAACAAAACCCTGCAGTCTGTTAGTTTAAAGCCATTGCCACTTGTCCTGTCATTCCATGGCCTAGTCACAATTCCCTCTGCAGCTCTCTTGGAGCCCCTTTAGGCACTGGAAGGGGCTCAAAGGTCTCCCTGGAGCCTTCTCTTGTCCAGGCTGAACAACCCGAGCTCTCTCAGCGTGTCCATAGCAGAGGGGGACACAGAGCTGCTGTCCCTGTGGTGTTCAGAAGAAAGGGTGGCTGCAGAGCAAAGAAATCCACATTTGCTTTCTAACAATGTTTGATTTCTTGGCACCCTCCAGCCAGAGGCCTTTCTTTGTGCTCCTCAGGAACACCACAGTGAAGACAAGCTGCCCCAGCACCTGCTGTTCAATCCTTCACCTCGCCAGGTCAACGGCCAAAGTAATCAATTCCATGGGGAAACAATAAAAATGGTACAAAAAAACAAAGTGTCCCCCCGGTGTCCTGGTTCCCAGCCCTCTCTGCCAATTCCTGCCCCATCACCTTTGGCTGGGAGGATATATAAAACCAGCAGGATTTCTCAGTGTGGCCACAGCAAGACACAGACTGAGTCAGAAGAATGGGAAGACCAGCCAGGAGAGGTAAAGATGCTTTTGCAAACTGAACAACTTGATACAGGCATTGCTCCTACTTTTGTGTGTCTCCATTAGGGTCAGCATTCACCAGAAGTGATGCTTTCTGCAAAGACTGAGATAAACATGTATGTTTTCTGCAGGTTAAACTTTCTGAATTCCTTGTTTTCATAACAGTCTAAGAGCATTACAGACATTATAAATGATTCCCAAATGTTTTTCAGAGACAGATAACACTTTCACCTTTTCATTTGACTTTATACCTCCTCCATAATTTCCATTCCTTCCTCTATTAATTTTATCTTCTGTTTATTTGCTATTTTTATACCAGTTGTGGCCATTCTGTGCTCCTCAGTAAGTGAGATATTGCTGCAGGCACTGTTCTAGCTCACAAGATTGCAGAGGCTCTTCAAGGCTGAACCTTCTGTCAGTGCTTTTGAGACACCACACGAAAGCTGTGGGCTGTTATTGTACCAAAGCTGACAAGCTCCACACCACAGCCCCAGTCAAAAAACAGACCTGTGGCTCCGTGCCTCAATGGCCAGGCAAGGGCCACGTTGTTCTGACCAGGCTGCTGTGGGTGCCCCCTTCCTCCCCCTCCTCCTCTTCCTCTTCTTTCTCTCCTCGTCCTCCAGGTGCCTGCATGGCGATGCTCCGCACCCTGAGCATCCTCCTGAGCCTCCTGGTGCCAGCTCACACCACCAGGTCACCCGACTGTGGGGGCATCCTCACCCCCTCTGGACTGAGATACCGTAAGTGCAGACCCACACCTCCCATGCCAGCAGCAGCCAGTGACACCTTCCACTCTGCTGCTGAAACACCAAACCCTGGCACCTGAATCTCATGCCACTGCTTAGCTCACCTGCCTCGCCCCCTGCCCATTGCTAGCAGCAGGGGGTCAGCAAGGGATAGAAATGGGTTTCACTCTGTCCATCAGGACACGAGCTCCAGAGGCTCTCATAAAACATCTGCCCTGTTTCACAGTTGCTGAAGTTTCAAAGCCACATGCAGAGTCAGTCCTCAGGAGGGACCTCATGGACTCGTCAGCCCCAGCCCCATCTCCCACCTCCCCAAGCAGGTGAGTTGCCCTCTCCCGCCCCTGCCATACCCCCGGCTCACACTAGTGTTTGAATATTGTGACAAAAGGCACTTTACAAGTGAGAACAAAAATCCTCCTGCAGACCAGGAGGTTTAGAAATGAAGTCCTGGCTCCTTTCCTGGTGTCCAGCAGCAGCAGAACCCCTGCTGCTCTCAGGGAGTGGATTTATCTGTGCAGATCTTGTGAACTTTTGGGGTTTCTCAGGGTCAGTGCTGGTCTCCCAACACCTTCCTTTCTGCTTCAGCAGGAACCAAATTATCTCTGTCAAAGTTGACAAGTTTTCCCTGACCCTGATCCCCGACACCGGGATGAGGCTGAGCATCGAGGTGGACCTGGGCATCGCATCTGCCCCGTGAGTGCTGGGGCTGCTGGGCTGCAACCACACCAAGCTCCTGCCTGAAGTCACCTGCAGGAGCAAGGGTGGCCTGGGGGGAGTGTGGCCAGGAGCACCCCCCAGCTCCAGCCTTGGCTCTCCTCCACAGCTCAGCCACCAAGGAGATGAGGCTGTCCATCCTGGCAGACCTCCATGTGGACATGAACCCCGAAGAGAACCTGGAGCTGGTGACCTCTGACTGCAAACCCACCCTGGAGGAGGTGCAGAGCACCGAGCAGACAGACAGGTCAGCCCCACAGTTTTCCTCCTTGTGGGATTTGGATAATGGGTGAAAGAAGAAACTGTGGCACAAACGTTTCTAGGTATTGGATTGAGAGTTGCTCACTGCCCTTAAAGCTAACACAGGCCAACATTAAAACTTTATCTTCATGGGAGGAGCTTTGCTCTACTTTTTAGTGGTTTCCCCATTTTAAGAGAGTTTCAGTCTGTCACAAGGGAGTGGTACTTTTAAAGCTGTGCAGCTGGAATGCTTTTAATGTAGGTCCACTGGAAATTCTCCAGGAGCTTGTGATTCTGAATTGTAGTCATAGCTTGATAGAAAACAGTGGTAATTCTGTCTCTGGGTACCTTTTGGGTCACATAAGAGACACTCACCCACCTTTAGCTGATCTGGTTTTCTCCTAAATTCTGTTCTGTTGTTTTACCCAGCAAGTCCTCGGGCTCAGACGTGGACAAGCAGATCAACGTTGAAAAAGTAAGATAAAGTTTGTAAAGGCATAAGACAGCATTGTACAGGTCTGTAAGAATTAGAGCACTTCACGTCTACCTGGGGCTTTTCCAGGTTTCCCCCACAGCTCCGTGCCCACTGGACACTGCCATTGTCCCCTGGCTCCTGCTACCAGCCAGTGGCAACATCCACCTCAGAGGCTTTCTGGGGACACCCAATGCCAGCCCCATGTTCATCTATCACCTCTCTTTTCTTTTTGTTCTTTATTCCATAGATTTGCCTGGAAGTCTCCAAACTGCTGCTTCTTCCAAATGAACGGCTGATGTCTCTGGCAGGTGGGCAGTTGGCTTTCAGTCCCATTATGGACTGAGGGTTTCAAGGAGCATTTTGGAGCAGATTATGAGGTGGGACAAATTCCTACCCTGCAGTAGCAGAGGCTCTGCTGCCATCATCTCCCTGGGGACCTGCTCCCTTTGCCTAGCTCTTTTCCTGTCTTTTTTACTCTGGAAACCCAGATACTTCCCAGAGCCTGTCACTCCTTCCCTCCTCTGCCTGAGCACCCCTCTGCTCCATTTGCAGCTCCATTCCCCATCACACCAAACTGCCAAGTCCAGTACCTGCCCCTGGCTGCCCCCATGTACTCCGAGCAGGGAATCATCATCTCTTTGCAAGTAAGTCTTCACTTTCCAGCTCTTACAGCCCAGCTCCAGTCCTTGGCAGAGCTGCTTCCACCGAGTGCTACAGCCCTGAGACACTTGAAATTCATTTTGTCTTTGCCTGTGTCCCTGCAGACAACTTTCCAAGTAGCAGGGGCAGTGATCCCCCTGCCAGTCAGCCCTGTGCCTTTCAGCATGCCCGAGCCAGCGAGGTCCAGCCCTTCCCACCTCATCCTGGCCTTCTCTGAGCACTTCTACACCAGTTTATTCTCTGCCTTGGAAGAGTCTGGAGCCCTCAACGTGAGTCTCCTGGTGAGTGGGACAAGGGAGGAAGGAAGGAGTGGGAGATGCACACTTGGAGGGACAGCTCTGCCCTGGGAATGTCTTGGAGGAACCACAAGCCCTACAGAGAAATGAGAGTGTGTCCAAGCACCTAGATTAGTCCCAGCCCCTCACCCCAAAGCTCCTCAAAATATTTCTGGTCTAATGGAGCATGGAGAGTTTGCCATGAGGAGTAACCTGCACACTCTCCTGGCATGGGCTGGTGTGAGGAGGGCTCCTGCATGTACCCAGAGGTGGGATGGGGATCATCAGAGGGGCTGCGTGGCCACGCTGGACACGAGCCCTGGAGCAGCCCCATGGGTCTGATCCTGAGCTGTGCCTTGTGTTTCAGAGCTCGCTGACCACGGCCACCTTGGCTGAGAGGATCACTCAGGTGTGTGCTGTCCCTGTAACCCCAAGAGGCACAAGCCCAACTCAGGCAGTGTCCCCCAGCTGCCCACCCTGGGGTTGCAGGAGTGGCTGCCCTGCCCAGAAACAACCCCACTCCCCCAGCAGATGGGCTCCCTCTTCCAAGAGGACCTACCAGTGGTGCTTCAAGCTGTGAGCCGGAGCTCTCCTCACGTGGTGCTGGAGGAGGACAAAGCAATCGTGCAGCTCTTCCTCACTGCCCAGATCGGAGCGGGACCATCCCTCTCCCAGAGCTTCCTGAGTGTCAACGTGGTGGGTGTGGAAGTGTGTGGAGCATGTGCTGGGAGTGTGTCCCTGCTGCCCACAGGCTCTGCCCCTTCCTCTGAGCCCCAGTGTAGCCACGCAGGGCTGACTCAGCCTTCTCCATCACAGTGCTCCTGGTGTCCAGCAGCGTTTGCCCACATGGCATCACGCAGGATGCAGGGAGCACACTGCAGGAGGCAGGGCCTGGATGGGTTCCTCACACCCCACAAAGCCAAAGTGGGACTGTTTGCTCACTGATCCTGCCCTCTGTTCCCCTCACAGGACGTGACTGCCAGGCTCCACCTCAGCGTCGCCGACACGAGGATGATCATCTCTGTGGCAGCTGTAGAGTAATGACCCATCTGCCCTGCAGGAGCCCCAGGGGGACACATCCCACTCACAGCAGGGAAAGGAGAGGCAAAGTGGGCTGGGGAGGTTTTGGATTTTAGAGTTCAGGCATTGCAGACATAGCTTCTTCCCCAGGGAGACAGTGAAATTCCAGAAACATAGCTAGGGAGAAAAGTGGGAACTGCAGCTTTCACACTCCCACAAAGGCCCAAATGGGGAGTTTGGGGAAACAGGAGAAACTGCCCAGTACAGCTCAGCACCTGCAGCTCCTCTGCTGCTCTTTGTTTTCCAGAGATATCGAGCTCAGCCTGGCCACCTCTGATGTGGGTCCTATACTGGTAGGTACCTCCAGCTGTGGCCACTCCTGGCACCATCCTCTAAGAGCCTTGTCACCCTCGGCTGCCCCAGCCATCCTGGGCAGTGGGTGCCAGCAGGGAAATATGGGAATACTGACTTTGGGTGCTGGCTGCACCTGGTGGGAGGGACAGCTGAGTGCTTGTGGGAGAGGAAGAGGTGCAGTGAGCATCAGGACCCTCTCACTGGTCTCTGCCCCTCTCCTCCTGCTTTAGCCCCACACCATGAGCTGACCCTGCCTTTTCCCCACAGGCTGCCTTGTTGGAGGAGCTGTTCCTGCCCACAATCCGTGAGGAGGTGCCAGCCCAGATAAACAGTGAGGAGATGGGAGCTCTGTGGGTGCTGCCATGTGGGAAGTTCAGCATGGACCCAGGCAGCACCCAGCTGGAACTTTCCCTCTTTCTTTCTCTCAGAGGTCCTGAGACAAGGGGTGTTCCTGCCCCACATCGCAAGTTTCACTTACACCAATGTCAACATCACCATTCACAAGGTAAGAAATAAGACATTTAAACTGCTCCCTGCTGTGCTTGATTTAAAGGAAGCCTGGGAGCAATGCTAACCTCCCAGCTCCAGAATAAATCACAGCCTGATTGTCCAGCCCTGGTAGCTTGCAGGACCAAGTTCCACTGCCTTAAATAGGCCCAGCCCCTCTTTATCCCCATGGACACAGGCAGTGTCTGGGGCCATAGGGGTGATGGGGAAGCCCTGTGTGGGCTGATGGAGCCACACAGGCACCATGCTCAGTCCTCCTTCCTTCCTTCCTTCCTTCCTTGCTCAGGATTATGTCTTGATCCCCTGCAACCTCCAGCTGGAGGCAAGGACTGGAGAGGCAAGAACCTGGGAGTGAAGTCTGGTGTCTGGAGTAGAACAGTGGCAGAATCATTCAGTTGACTCTCACATCGTGCTCCGTGGTTTGCCACTGCTTGAAATGTTGAAAATCTTCTTTCTTGACTTACTAAAACATCATGGTTTTATATTCTGGATAATAATGGTGTTGCACCTGCACCTCTCTCTTCCAGCCCTGCTCCTGGTAGTTTTGTTGCACAGAGAATGGATTGTAACAACATTCCATGCTTTAATTAAACATTTCTCTTTAATTCTGCATTTGCTGGTGTGACTATTGACATTTTCCCCCCCCTCAACAATTTGTACCTATAAACAGATAAATTTTGCCCATCGTGTCCAGGCCCTACATTTAATTAATCCCACTCATTTACAAGGATGCAAAACAGACTCGTGCCTCTCAGCTGCAGAACAACATGGTCCCTACAAGGAGAGATCTTTCATCTGCTTTTCCTCCATGTCTCATGTTACTATGGGAACATTACAGCTGGTGAGTTTCCTGGGTCAGAAAGAAGAGGAGGGGGAGGAAATCAGTCTGCAGAATGGTTTCTAATTTTAGACCTGAAGGCGGTTATATTTTCAACACTTTGCTTCTGAGAAAGCTCATCACAGAGAGGATGCTGAATGAGAGGTGACTGCAGGTGTCGGACTGCACCGGCGCCGTGCTTGCTGGCATTGGGCTGCTCTTTCCTACTCACCAAATTCATGTCCCAGCTGTTCAGGAGCATAAAGGGAGGAAAAAACACCCACAGCAGACACAGACATCCAAAAGGGGAGGGTGGGTGGTAACAGAGCTTCAAAAGCTGCCCCAGTCACTCAATCACTGAGTGCTGTTGGCATCTACCCCAGACAGGGAGAACATGAGGCTGTGCTGATGCCCAGGAGGAGAA